>NC_143060.1:29559285-30208571 GCF_052426305.1 Pelodiscus sinensis | reverse complement strand
AGTTGTCAAGAGCAGTTTTGCCATTCTGTTTAGCCTTGTGTCACGTAAGATTCCTTTAAGCAACTAAAAAAACAGCCATAATCCATTTGATTTTCTGTCTTCCCATGAGGAAAACTTTTGACAGATGATAAATAGCAACTGCTGACAATCATCAATGTGAAGCTATCATTCTTTTACATTAAATACAAAAACAGAGTTGTAAAGTCACTAGGGATAAGACTTTTGACACATAAGAGACAAATATATAATCCTCAGAACTAAATCACTGTTGGGATCTAAGCAAGTACAACAAAGCACAGCTGCTTTTAGAATCTCACAAAGTCAAACTAAAGCTAACTTTGATATCTGGAACCTTATGCATGTTCCATTCCAGAGTACCATGCTGTTAAACCATAAGCTACTGTTAAACATGCAAACATCAGTGAATGAATGTGCACAAAATAGAAAGACACTTTACCATGCTGTCGTCTTTAATTAGGACAAAAAGGGACCAACACCAGGATAAAGACTATGCTGAACAAGAAAGCATGGCCCACCTCCCTTTTATGGTAAAATTCTCTACAGCTTAAGTGTTCTGTTATCTTCTATTTCATACCAATAGTTCCACCCATTTATTTTAAATATTAGCAATAAAATGGAAATACAAATGAACAAGATGACACAGTATGTTGTACAAGCTTGCAATTTTGAAGAAATCACATAAGCTAAATTATGATCGTGAGTCTTCTGGGAGATGATAAATAAAAGAGTCAGTTAAGGTAACAGTACTTGTGGTCTTACATCTCTCCTGCTGAAAACTGTAGTGTGTGACCCCTTAACAAGCTTATCCTTATATGAGAAAAGGGCAACAATTCTGGAAAAAAAAGAAAAGAAAAAAACATACATGTGAGATTTTAATATATAATATTCACAACACCAGTCTTATTTGATACTGTGCTTATTTATAATGTATACAGTACAGAACCCATTCTGTTTAACTGCAACAATTCCTTCAATTGTAGAAATTACTAGGTGAAATTCAATTGCTTGTTCCATGCACAAGATCAGATTTCATGCAGTGGTTTTTAGACTCTGGGTCACAGCTTGTAAGGGCAAGCTACTAGCTGGCTGTGATACTTTGTTTACTTGTGCTTCCATAGGTACAAGTGATCGCAGCTCATGTTGGTTGTGGATCACTATTCCCGGTCAATGGGAGTTGCAGGAAACAGTGTACCACTCTGCACCGCTTCCTGCAGCTCCCATCGGCCAGGAATGGTAATCCATGGCCAATGGGAGCTGTGATGGACTGTCCCACAAGAGGTGCAAGTATACAAACCATGTCATGGCCAACTAGTGGCTGCCCTTATGAGTTGCCACCTAGAGTTTGAAACCCTCTGGATCATAATGGTCCTTTCTCTTTTAAAAACCTGTCAATAGACACAAATTATAATTGCTTCTTGAAATGTGCTTCATTTTTGTGAGTCTCTGATTTTTAGTTAGGAATTCTTACATTAAGCCAAAAGACAAGGAAGATGATACATGGTATCTTTTGCATCTAAGACTATTGTTATACTTTGAGTTAATAGTATGATTCCCTGCTCAAGACACAGCCACTCTAGAATGCGAAAAATAAAGAGTACCTGGGACAGCTTGAGCAGCAGGATAGGGTAACTGCTCTGAGCCCGTGCCTAGTGTCTCACATGGGTACATACACAGGGCAGCCAGCCCCTCCTGAAACCTGCACTGTCACTGCTATGTACTATTTTTAGCGTCCTAACATGATAAGAGCTTGTGCAGGTGTGTCTCTTCAAGATGAAAATCACATCCCAGGGTCGAAGTGTAGATACATCTTGAAATTCAAAGTGTTTACATTAGTGTTACATTGTGTCTTAGTGCCACAGACTTGAAATAAACAGAAGGAATAATCCATGATATATGGAATATTAGTGGGAGTACCCAAGTGTAACGAACCATAGAGAAGCTGCATTTCCAGCTTGTAAAGTCTCAGTTACATCTCCCATATAATAAACAGATCATCCATCATCAAATACAGTTTCCACTCTTTAATCCTCATTTGAAACTGGTCATTTACATTTGAGAGAGCTTGGCATGCTAAGGGCATTTTGTTCTTCTCCCTGTCACTATCTCTAGCAGATCTTATGTCAAACAGGCAGAGCAAATTCTTAGGAGAATGTAGGACATTAGGGTTGCCAGGCATCCAGTTTTCAACAGGAATACCCAGTCAAAAAGAGTCTCTGGCAGCTCAAGTTTGCACCACTGACTTGGCCATTAAAAGTCTGGTCGGCAGTGCTGCAGGAGCAGAGACTAAGGCAACCTTCCTACCTGTCTTGGCTCTGCACAGTTCCTAGAAGCAGCCACTAGGTCTTTGTGGTTCCTAAGTGAATGGTTAGTCAGGGAAGCACCACACGTTGCCCATACCATGAGCGATGCCTCTGTACTTCCCATTGGCCGAGAACTATGTCCAATGAGAGCTCTGGGGGTGGTGCCTGTGAGTATGAGGGCAACATAGAGAGCCTCCCTAGCTACATGTGCTCCTACAGGCTGCAGGGACCCGATGACTGCTTCCTGAGAACCATCGTAAGCACTTCCAGGATCCCACATCCTGAAACCCCTCTCATACTACTCCCCCACGCACCTGTCCAGTGTCCCCTCTTGAACCCAAATTCCTTACCAGAGCCCACAGCTTGCTCTTCCAACACCTAACTACCCATCCCAACACTTAACCCCCCCATCCCAAACTCCCTCTTCAGAACCTGCACCCCAAACATCTCATCCCTGGTCCCACCCCAGAGCCTGCACACTGCCCCAGCCTGGATTTTCTTTCTCCACTCCAAAAGCCCACACCCTCAGCTGGAGCTCTGACCTCTCTTCAGAACTCCAACCCTCTGCCCCAGCCCAGGGAGGGAGTTGGAGAATGAGCAAAGGGGGGATTGGGTGGGAAAGGGGGGAGGGCCTTGGAGAAGGGCATGGGCGTGTTACTTGGTTTTGTGTGATTAGAAAGATGGCAACTCTACTGTGCTGTGAAGACTCTCACTGTTATTAAAGAGTCATTTGGAATGCTGTCTGAAAGCGTAAGGAAAACTTTGCAAGGTCTTCCTAAACCAGCTAAATATGAATCCTGCTCATCATTCTCTCGAGAGTAGTCCTACTATAGGCAGTGTCCTAAGTCCCAGTATCAATAGAAAGAGAACAACCTAGAATGTATAAGGTCAAGTCTGTGGGGGAAGTAATTGTGGCACTTACATTACTCCATACCACTTTCACTTGCATGCTGAGTGACAGTAACACCTTTGTGTAAGATAATAAAAGAAAAATGTCTGTTAAGGAGACATCAGTGGATGCACAAACTTCAGCTTTCTGGAAGTGTTTCTTTTTTTTTAATATATGCAGCCTGCCAGGCATTTTCTTTGACCCAGTCACCAAAGTGGTTGTGAGGAAACCGAACACATGCGTGGTTGCCATTTTATTTCTTTGCTCTATAAGAATTGGACTTTGAGGAGTGACACCACAATTCCATTCAATCAGCATTAGACAACACTGTGCAGTCATTAAAGGAAATGCCACTTTTGCCAGGGGAAATTAATCCTAGTAATGTAAATCAAGATGGCAGCATGTAAATACAATAACACTGATGTGAGTATAGTGGGTAAGTGATCTCAACTCATGTTATCTGCCTCGTTTCTAT
Organism: Pelodiscus sinensis; assembly: GCF_052426305.1. Taxonomy (NCBI): domain Eukaryota; kingdom Metazoa; phylum Chordata; order Testudines; family Trionychidae; genus Pelodiscus; species Pelodiscus sinensis. The sequence continues at coordinate 30,204,886 of NC_143060.1, read as the reverse complement.
GGAAACCACAATTATGACACAGCCAGAGGAATTTATACTATTCCCTTTTAGAAAATTTGCTGGTTGTTCTTTCTGGCATACAAGAAAGTCAGCATACCTCTGCTACTTGCAAATAGCCAAATGGTGCTTTGTTCACAAGTACTTAAGAACTAACATATCTGTTGAGTGAACTCTCATTTCTTTATATATTATGTATTCATTCTTTAAGGTCTCCAATTAATTTTCAGTGTTTTCCAACTCCATTTAACTGCTGCAAGTAAGAATTAGCAGACCTGATACAGAGAGGAGCTGAGTTCTCATAATTTTCTAAAGAAGTCAGAAGTAACTAGGTGCTGCAGGAGATCAGATACTCTCAAAATCAGGTCCTATCCATCTAACATAACACATCCAAAAACAATTACCCAAAATAAAAAGACAACTCTTTTGATTGGACCCCTGAACATTAGCACACAAGTGCTATCAGGGTTTTTCCAGTGTTACATTAATCCCTCAGAAAAGAAAAAAATTATAATGTAATCACTTTAGTTCTTAGGAATCCTAGCCAAAATCAGGATCACCTCTGCAGTGGGAACGCTACAGATATATGCTGAGAGACATTCCTGATTGAAATGGCTTACAGGTTACATAGAAAAGACATAAGGAAGGAGAAAAAGGAAGTAGCTGCTAACTACCCAGCTGAGATGTGGTATTTATCCCAAACAAGACTGGGGAGCTGAGATGGCTAGGGAGGCCAATTAACTCCATGAGCTGCACCTGGAGGAGGTGCAATGGATTGTTTGGGAACAGACTGAGCAGGTAGGACATTTCTAACATCAGAGAGCAGATAGCAGAATGGGGCTGCAGAGAAGTAGGAGATAGTCACTCTCTAAGAGGAAGGAGTTGGGAGGCTAATGAATACAGAGACGGGGGAAGCTGTGAAGGTAGGAGATGACTCAGAGGAAAACAGAAGGTAGAACAATACAGGCCTTTGCTGCTGATTAGAAGACCCCTGAGCTAGAACCTGGAGTAGAGGATGGGCCTGGGTTCATATACCAGCCACTGGGGATATAGCACAGGCCAAGCAGAATACAACTTGTCTAAGAAAGACTTTGTTCTATCACCCCTGAAGGGAAAAGCACATAGTGTCCCGGTTGGAGTTCCTAGAATAAGAGGGACTGCAGGGTGAGAGACAGGTTGGGTGAAAATAACCTCAGAGAAGGGTGCAGCATTTGTCAGAGCTAAGCCCTGAGAGGAATTGCCACTGGCAATGAGTGCATTGTGTCATACCAAGCATTTGCTATATTAATTGATTGTAAGAGTTGCAAGTGCTACCTCCTCTTCTGAGCAGGAAAGACAAGAAAGGGATTCAATTATGAACAGAAGATGCACTTTCAAAAAGCAAGGGCTGTTTCTTCTGGTGCCATCAGTATAGAAATCTATCAGGAAAGTTCCTAGCTGCCTCTATCTATACCATATAGAAACACATTTTATTTTCAATGAGATTGAGACAAACAACCTGATCAGCAAACTAGCTGGTTCTCCCTCAGGAGCCAATGCATAGAATCTAAGAGTCTGGGATTGTCTTGGAGCTTCAGGGGGTAGCTGAGTTAGTCTGTTACAGGAAAAAAAACAGCAAGCAAATGGTCCGGTTGCACTTTATAGACTAACAAAACATGTAGATGGTCTCACGAGCTTTTGTGGGCACAGCCCACTTCTTCAGATGACTGGTCATCTGAAGAAGTGGGCTGTGCCCACAAAAGCTCGTGAGACCATCTACATGTTTTATTAGTCTATAAAGTGCAACCGGACCATTTGCTTGCTGGGCTTGTCTTGGGCTACTTTGGTAGCAGGTATTGTTCCCAGTGTGGTTCAGGGCTTTCCACGTAGGAGTAGTAGATAGTCAGTTGAATGAAACTATTTGCATAAGAACAGTTATAGTGAAATAGCCCAACCTAGGTTACCTGCTGGTTCTGTCTAACATCACCTCTGCTGACACCAGGTGACAAGTTGCTTTGCAGAATTTGTTCAGTAAGCTACAAAACATGGCACATCTATTCCTAATTGAAGATGTGTTTAATCCACCAAGCTACCATCTAAGCCTAAGGCAATCTGTTAAGACAGTTCCCCTAAAGCCGTGGTCACCAACCAGTAAATTGGGATCTACCAGTTAATCTTGGAGCTTCTGACAGGTGATCTTGACTGGTTTGGCTGGGAGGCTATCAAGTGCCAGCATTTCAGCTGTCCCTCTGCCTCCTGCTCTCCTGCTCAGAGCTGCCCCCTAGGAGCTTCCCTCCTGTGCAGAGTGGGGGAGATAGAGGCAGGGGGGCATTGGTGTCACTCTGCCCCCTCCCCTATACCCCATCTTCAGAGAGTGAGGAAGGTGGGGCCTCAGCAAAGGGGTGGAGCAGGCGTATTTGGGTTTGAGGTAGATCCTGGACTGACTTAAATTCAAAAAGTGATCTTGTGCTTAAAAAGGTTGGAGACCACTGCCCTAAAGAAACTAAACAAAGTCTACAGGTGCCATACTCAGTGACAAGAATAAGTTTCAACTATAGTCAATGTCTAGTGACAAATTCAACAATCAAGGCCCCCTAGTTTTGACTTTCCATATCTCTCTGAGTAAAGCTCAATAGCTTCAGATGTGGAGTGATCAGATGCACTGCTAAAAGAGAGCGCAATACTCCAGATGTGGCCTCACCAGTGCTGAAGGGAGTGGAATGACTTCCCAAAATCAGCTGGCAATGCTGTACTAATGCAGCCCAATATGCTGTTAGGTTGGCAACAAGGGCATGTTGACTCACATCCAGGTTCTTGTCCACTGTAATCTCCAGGTCTTTTTCTGAAGAACTGCCACTTACCCAGTTGGTCCCCAGATGTAGCAGTGCATGGGATTCTTCTGTACTAAGTGTTGAAGCACTTGTCTTTGTTGGACTCTATCTGACTTCTTTTGGTCCAGTCCTCCAATTTTACTAAGTCACTCTAGATCCTATCCCTACCCTTTGGCCTACCTACCTCTTCCCCCAGTTTAGTATCTTCCACAAACTTGATGAGAGTGCAGTCTCTTCTAAACAGAAAAGATTGAAGGAGATTCAACCTATGTGATCAGAGCTGTAGCTTACCTACAGCATTCACTGGGGTGACAAAAGCTGTTTTCTTCAAATCTTGCTTAGTCTGAAAGTTTAGTATTTAGATTGATTGATTAGTTTTCACTGACATTTTGTGCCTACCACTCCTACTCACTTACATTTATTTTAATGTTTTATCTTTACCAGTGAGTTTGTCGAAAGTGCTAGGGGAGTCTGCTCAGAATACAAGGCAGGTGCATGCCCACTATTCTTTGACAAAGAGACAAACTAATTAATGAACTTGCATTGTTCATGAGAAGGTCTAGACTAGTGTGTGGCTGTACATTTTGCTGGCATCTCTTTCTGTATAGTTCATGTGTAGCTCAGAGAGTATTCCTGCAATTTAGCTGGCTGTGTCATTGAATGATGGTGGCTAAGTGGTAACAGCACCTAGTCGGATTTGTTATTTGTCACTAACAAAGCATCATGAGAGAGCCCAGACTGGAGAGTTAAGGGGACACAGTGATCCTAAAATTCCATGTTGCACCCAAGGGATTCTATCACAACATACTGCACCATATTAAAAATGTGCTCCTGCCTACCATATTGTATCAAGAAAGCAGTACTGAGTTAATGTTATCAAAATATCAAATTTTATTTTGTTTAAAGAAGAAAGAAGCATTAATCATTACAAGTATTATTCCACATCAAAATGTATTATTTATACAGTGAGTATCAATGTATACATTAAGAATGGATAAACTCACTCTTTTCAAGTGAACCTAAGAACACTATTGCGCTGCTGCTTCTTGGTCACAATTTTATTCTGAAAATGGGATTCTGTGTCCCAAAGAGACCTATAGACCTATCACCATGTCTCTCTAGTATATTCAAAGTCTTCAAGGACTTGAAGTTTGTCAGAGGTGGAGCTTCATCAAAATCATCTTTATTGTCTTGATTAGCTTCTTGATTATGTTATGTTTCATCAACACAAGCACATTTCTGTGGCCTTGTAAGTTTCAGCACTCAATAATTCCTCACTAGTTCGCTCTCCAAAATATGAGCAAATCCTTGTGAACAACAGTTACTAAGTCCTCTTTTTCCATGTTGACTGGAAGTGGAACATCAATCAGGGGTGAACACAACTCCTCATCCAGCAAAACCTTTTAGTAGCACCCGCTTTCCTTTCTGAAACAGTTGGAAATTGTTAGATTTACATCTTGCCATGCCTCAGCAACAATGCAAATGCAGTCTAGCAAAATTACAGTTTTCAGAACTATCTGAATGTCTTCATTAGGGTCCTCATCAACAATAATGCTTTGGTATTTTTGACTGATAATGTCTCTTCATGTTCTTAATCATACCTTGATTCATAGGTTGCATCAAAGAGGTAGTCTTAGGAGGGTAAGAATTGTAGCTGAATACTAGTGAGAACTACTCCTCTGGAGGAGGGGGGGAGATGATGTGAAGCTGTTATCCCATAAGAGGTATATCTTACAGCTTTGCAACCAAAGCTGATGTTCCCAATTTTTTAGCTAGTTGATGAAAATCTCACCTGTCATCCAGAAATTTGCTGAACTGATTGCTAATTGAGGGAAGTTTACTGAAATTCTTCAGAAAGCATCGGGGTCATTTTAACTTCCCAATCATTGAACAGCTGGTGTTTGTCATTCCCATCCATTTTGGCACAGATGAGCACAGATACCCTGTCCTATGAAGCTTTCCCTCCTTCTAGATTTTCATTTTTTTCCCACTAAATGTCACAAAGCTCTTTTTGATAAAGTCCTGTTTTATCTGCATTGAGGATGTCAGCTGGGGGAAATTGTTTAAGAATGTGAGGAGGTTTTTTGTACTGCCACTGCTTAGCTGCTAATTTTCCCTCTGAATGTTTTTTATCATGCTCTTTTTTGGTAAGTGACATTGAAGCCTTTTTTCCACCTGGTAAACTACCCCTCACTTACCTTAAAGTTGTTCAAGCCATGTAAAGTGGCAAATAGAAGGATTTTTTCCTTAAGTTTGTGTCCAGCAAGCAGTGCTCTCTGTGCCCTCTTCTCTATGAATCATAAAGAGAGCCCCGGTAGACATCAGGGCTTTTCCTTCATGACCATGGTTATGGCAGCTTTTTAGCTGTCCATCTTCATATTCATATCTTCATATTTAGCCAAAAGTTTCTCCCTTTGCAGCCTGTGCAATCCCCATTTGGTTCTGAGTAGCCTCCAGAGTTTCTCAGATAACCCCTGTACTTTTTCTTTCACTGAGGCTATGTCTACACTAGCCCCCTAGTTCAAACTAGGGTGGCTAATATAAGTATTCGAACTTGCAAATGAAGCCCGGGATTTAAATATCCCGGGCTTCATTTGCATGTTCCCGGATGGGCGCCATTTTTAAATCCCCTTAGTTCAAACTGACTGCCCGCAGCTACACGCGGCAGTCAGAAGTTAATCCGAACTAAGGACTTAGTTCGGATTAACTGTTACACCGCATTGCAGGAGGAGCTGCACATCCACCACTCCAGCTGAGGTCAGTGCATAATATAGGCCAAGGGTTCTCAAACTTCTTTGTACCATAACCCCTTTCTGACAATAAAAAGTACTACATGACCCCAGGAGGGGACACTAATTCATGAACCTGTCCTGGGCCAAGGGGCCTAAGATTGTGGGCTTTGGCTTTCACCCTGGGTAGTGGGGGCCCAGGCCCCAGCAAGTCTGAATCAGCCTTAGCAACCCCATAAATATGGGGCTGTAACCCACTTTGGAGTAGTTTGAAGACCCTTGTTGTAGGCAATTGGTCTTTCACCAAATCAAGACCATAGAACTTCAGAGTTGTAAACAGGAGTTGCAGCTCTGTACATTTTACCACACAAACATATTGGGGGGATAGGAGAAAAATAAAGAGAATAGACCTTTATTTTTACATTATAGTTCAGTTGGACTGTTTCTAGAGGAATAAAAATAAGTAAAAGAAAGAATGTTCCATGGATGATAAATATTTAATTAAGAAAATATTCCCTCCCTATTGCTTTGTTTTTCTGGCTCTCATGTATTCTCCAATTTCTCACTGTTCACTACCTTCTTTTTTCAACTTTCCTTTTTTCTTGTTTGTTACTGTGTTTCTGTAGGCTTCCCCCAGGCTACTCTCCATTTCTCTAGACATTCTGTTACCTTTCATTTTTGTCCTTTTTTATTTGTTTACTCTTTCTTTTTATATTCTGCATTTATTTCACTTTATCTTCTCTGATTTTGTTCAGTTTCTTTGATTTCTGCTGCTTATTTGCCTTAATTTTACCTTGCTTCTTTACAGTCTCTTTACATTCAATGTTCTCACAGAGTTTCTGCTGGCTCATTGTGCTAAACATCAATCAGACAGTGAGTTTGTGAACCCATAACCTTTTCTGCATATCTGACACAATTCAGAAAGGCATCACTAACACAGGACTATTTATCAAATCTTCAAGTGTTAATTTTAACTGTTTATTGTATACATCTTTTCAGAATTACAGTACTGTGTACAAATCTGCTGTATGTACACTCTATGACTGCTCAGTATGTTCCTGTACATTATATGACTTATCAGCCTGTTCCTGTCCACCTAAGGTCAGAAAAATAACTTTACATTTAGCTGTCCATTTTACTTTAAAGTTGTTAACCTTATAAATTCTGTAATAGGACTATCCAAGAATTTAATGGAAAACACATGTGACCTCTCAGGTCTTCCATTAATTGCTTTAATTTCTCTGAATTTTTAAAATATATTTCTGTCAATTTTCAAATTTCTCCAGTCTGAATGTAAAAAGGAGAAGATTGGGTATGTTGTTTTTAAGGGCTTGACTATTCAAATAATTTATCTATATCAAACTGGGACATGATTCTACCCTGAATTAGCCTCCTGTGCACTAACGATGTATGTGGTTCCTGCTGATGCACACTAACAGTTCCTTAGTGTGCTTTGATCTATTTGCCTTGAAACAGGAATAGATGAAAGAGGGATTTTAGCCACCCAATTCCTCTTGATATCAGTGAGAACTGAGTGGCACAATTGTGTTCAGCCCTTTTAAAATCTAATAGTTACAACTTTAATCTCAAATCTCTGATGTTAATGGGATGTTTGCCTGTTTAAGGATTGCAGGATCAGTCTCTACATGAATCCAGCATGCTTTTAAGCACCTAGAGTAAACAGTGGCACGGCAGTTTGCCTTGGCAAAGTATTTTATTGTCTAATTGACCTCGCTGTTTGTGTTTCTTAATATCTAATTTAACATTTTGTCTTAATTCAATATCAGGCTGTCATCAATCCATGCCCTTCCTTTCAGGATGAAATACAGCTCTGTGATTATTAGTAAATCATCTAAGCTGGAAATGTTGAAGCTGGCTAATCATTCTTCAAAATGAATAAATCATCTTCTCAAACTGCCCATCTATTGCATTTTATTTCAATCTCAGCAGTGTCCTTTCTGCACTATAAAGTGGTGATCAGAATTGCACACAATATCCCACATATGGCCTCACCATCCTTTCATGCAGTGCCAGAATGCCTACCATTGATAAAATATAATTCTCTCTTTCCCTTTCCCTCCACTCCCACATCCAATTTCCTGCCCCCAAACCTTTGTTCATCTCTTTATAGCTGCCAAATATTGTACATGATCGTTTTAAATATTTTCCACATTCATATCTCCACTTCCATTTCCTGGTCTCTGTTCTGTATTTTGCTTTAATTTAGACTTTAGTCTCCATGCTTACTTTTGGTCCCTAGTCTCATTACCTTTTGCTTCTTTACATGGAACTGCATAAACTACTTAGCATCCCATAAGCCTAATTCTGTCCAAATCATTATGACTTTGTTTGCTCTGTTCCTCTGTATTTACTACTTCTCAGCTCTGTCTCATCAGCAGATTTAGCCACTTTTGAAAGGATGCCCTTCCCACAAGGTCATTTCCCTCCAAGTTTGGTTACAGTGATCCGTGTGTGAACACTTGCTGTATCTTGCTTGTTATGTGGAGTCACTCCTGGGCAGTAGAGCCCCAGATAGGTCAAGGTAGAGGTAGATGTCCAGGATAAACGCACAATATGAAAACCCTGGTTATAGGGTCTGTGGGCTATTACATTGTACATGGAAGACATGGATTCCTCTTCCAGCCACTAGGAAGTTGTGCAGAGAGCTGGTCTGGCAAGATTTTTGGAACTCCAGAAAGGGGGATTATAGAGTGGGGGTAGTTCTACTTTGCCCATGGGCTGAGTCACAAAGAGACAGCACCCTGAATACTGGAAGCTGAGAGGGGCTGTGGAACAAAAGGGGGACCCTAGACTTGACAAAAGCTGATCCCCTGAGCCAGCTATACAGGATGCCCCCAGCAGTGAGTAAACCCCCATTTTGGGTCTGTTATACCCATTGGAGATTAGTCTCCATCACTGAGGCTTTGGGGTGGGTTAGGGACAGATTCTCCTCTGACTTGAATCATCTTACAAAGCAGTAACTCCTCTGAGTTCAGTGGAGTAACTGCCAACATTCATTACTGTAAGTAGGAGAATTAGGAAGCTAGAAATCACCAGTGAATGTGGTTTACATATGTCTATTTATACACATATATGTTGTGAAACAAGCAGACATGCAAAGAGACAGTATGGCTATTGAGGGGCAGCATTAGGTTCATTTAGCTGAAGGCAAAATGAATTCTTTGTCTAAGTATTCCCAAAAGAAGGGGAAGGCAACATTCCAGAGACAACAATACATTCTCCTTGGGGGAAAGTGAAATGTTAAAAGGTTTTACCATCATACTAGAGCTGATAATTAGGCAATTATTATTATTAACTTTGACAAAGCACCAGGCTTAAATGCATTACATACCAGAATTCTGAAGGAAATGTCAAGGGAAATGGTACAGTCTTTGGTGTATATTTCTGAGAGCTCATTGAGGACAAGTTATTACCAAAGGACTAGAGGGTGTGAATGTAATTCAAATGTTTGAGAAAGGAACATGGAAAGATCTTGGAAGGACGGACCATTAAGCTTGGCTTGAGCGTAGAAGTACGTATAGTTAAAACACTGATAAGACACACCTTTGCAGTCCATTTAGAATGGCATAACTTTGCAATCTATGCTGATTTTGCACAGATTCATAAACACAACATTATCCTTGTTTACTAGGGCTGAATTCTTCAAGTTGCTGTAGGATTTTGGGAAACATTTAAAACTGAGGGCATGTCCACACTGGGGAGTTATTTTGAAATAACTCCCCTTATGTTGAAATAACAAGGCAAGTATCCACACTACCAAGCCTGTTATTTTGAAATAATTGGCTTGTTATTTCGAAATAACTCCTGTTTGTAAAGAGGAATAAGCTTATTTCAAAATAGTTATTTCAGGAGTTATTATTTTGAAATAAATAACCCGGTAGTATAGACATAGACCAGGGGTGTCCAAACTTTTTTCAAAGAGGGCCAGATTTGAAGAAGTGAACATGCGTGAGGGCCGTCCCCGCACTTTCAGCCCCAAGGCGGAGGGCCCGCGGGGTCGGAGGCGGGCGGAGAGCGCAGGGCACGCCGGCCTCACGGCGGCCCGGGGGGCAGGGCGAACCCACAGCCGAGCGGGAGAGCGGGGCTGCGGACGTGCCCTACAGGGCAGGCTCTAGGACCGCGGAGGCCATGGGCGGTGGCGGCGGCGCGGCCGGAAGCGGCGCGCTGGGCGCGCCAGTTCAAAAGAGCGCCGGGGAGCCAGGAGAGGGGGAGGAAGCAGGGGCCGTATTAAACCGGAACACGGGCCGCAATTGGCCCGCGGGCCGGACTTTGGACATGCCTGACATAGACTGAGGGTACATCTATACAGCAGTGTTATTTCAAAATAACATAGTCCCCATCTACATTACAAGCAGTTATTTCGACATAATGTCAAAATAATAACATCAAGGGCTTCTTACTCTGGCTCCTGTAACTCTCACTTTACAAGAAGTAAGGGAAGTCAGAGGAAGAGTGCTCTTTCTAAGACTTCCTGCTGTGTAGACAGTACCAAAAGCTGAAATAAGTTATTTTGACTTAAGCTAAGTAATTGTCGTAGCTCAAGTTGCATAGTTTATTTTGGCTTTAGCCCTGCTGTGTAGACATACCCTGAGTGGGGCTCTTGTCAAAGCTTCTATGATGTGGTACTAGGTGCCTGAACAGAGGCACAAACCCCCTTTCACTTTCCTGTCAGGCATGCCTAGGTCAGGATTGTGGGTGGTGCTGGAAAAACATGCTCAATGGGGCTGTAACTCAGTCGTACAAGAAAGCAGGTAGGGATGAAGAGAAGTGAAGGTAAAGAAGGATAGGGAGGGAGCAAAGTCATGGTTTAATCCCTACTTTGTCAGCCAGCAAAACTAGCAATCCGTGAGGAAAGGAGTGGGCTGACACATCATACTCTCTTCCCCACTATACTATCTTCCATCACCTTGTGTAAAAGAGGAAGTCAGGGAAAATTTAGTCAAAACTTGTCTCTCTTTGTTTTAAACCCAGTCTGTGCTCAAACAAAACTCCTAGCCTAACGAGGTCACCGTTAAGCACTTGGTTGCATGTATAGTTCCATTGATTTGATTTACTTAGGCTGAGATACATTAGCACATAGTTATTAGTCTTGCAAAATACAGGGAAACCTTTAGAATAAACTGAAAATTGGCTTAGGCACAGGAAATCTAGAAGAACAGCAATAATCTTAAATTAATTAAGTAGAGATGGGCCCAAGGCCAGTTCCTCACCCATAACAATAGCACGTGGGCCTTCTAAAGCACCTTTCATCTGGGCATCTCAAGGTACTTTCCAAAGGTGGATTATTATTGATATTCCAGTTCTGGGAATGCTGCCACCTATATCTGATTTCCCTGTACCGCGGTATTACACTTTTGAAAAGGTATGAGGCTGGGTCTATTCCTGGTTGCCGATACATGGCACTGATTTGATATCAGGTTGAACCGTAAATCCAAATTCATAATCTGGCTCTCAGTTCTTTAAATAAGAAGCATGACAATTTAGCATAGAGACTTTAGAGCTTCACCAAAATGTTCTCTTTTATAGGTGAGAGAATCACATTATTGCAGGATTGTCAAGAAAGCAACACACACACAAATCTTTTCACTTTGAGAATTTTTAAGAAAACAAAATAACTTTCACAGCTGAGGATAATCATTTTTGGGGAATGAGACTAATTTACATGCACAGATTCCTCTACTTAGGCTCACAAAAAAGAGTCATAAGCACTTAAATAGATATGCATATAGGCAATGATCAATTGCATGTTCGCATGGGGGGATTTATATACCTAAGTGTGTGCAGAACTTTCAGGTGCAGTCAGGATGACTGGTGCCTACGGAGGAGATGGTGCAGGAAGGGCCACCCAGAGGAACAGGGAGGGAACATGTGGGAGGCACCCCGTTCAGCAATTAAAATTTTGGCAGGGAGCATAGGGAGGCAATGCAGTACCTAAGGGTACCATGTTTCACACACATTGGGTTATAATCTAAATGCTTACCAAGCATCACTGAATGGGTGCAGTGATGTCCAATATCTCTAGGGTACCCATCTGGGAGTTAGACGACCTGGGTTCAGTTCCCAGTGTACACACACAAGCTATATGTCTGAGTTATTTTATCACTCTGTACCTCGATTTCTGCATATGTAAAATATTTTCCTATCTTTCTTTTTTAAATATTTTGGGCTCAGTGGACAAAAAGCACTTCATACGTGCTTGACATTTCCACTTTTATGTGGTTCATAGATGTAATTAAGGAAGCTGAATTCAACAAATATGACAGACTTCTACAGAGGATCTTCACTTCATATTGTGCTATGTGGTGATTAAAGTGCTGCAAGCAATTTTAAATACAAACACAATATATATATATATATAGAGAGAGAGAGAGAGAGCTTTACCAACAGCCTAACCTCATCCTTTGGATAGGTAATGATTGGAACTCTTGATTTCACTGAGATCTGACCCATATTTCAGAAGCTGTATTTACATGATGGTAGCTCTGGCCCCATTAGTTTCTCTTCAGGAGAAAGGTATTTCTATACTGTATTTATTAATTTTTTTAAAGTGTATGTAATATATGTCACCATAGAGATCATGAACATCACATATATATTTACAAAAAAAAAACCAACAACCAGACTTAGTGAATAAATCCTGAATTTCTTCTCTTCCAATGAGCTTAATCAAAATTATTACTCCTTTTAACTCCTTTACACCTTTCTAATCAACCTCTTCCTGAAAAGATTGGGAGAACTGATAGGCCATTCACCATTCTCTGAAAGTGTAGTTACTCTGGATTTAAAGTAGTATGACCAAGAACAAAATCTGCAGAGCCCAAATCTCGGTTGAACCAAGTGATTGAAGAAGGAAGGGATGTTAGAACTAGCAATATAGATTTTTATCTTGGTGATACCAATTTAAATCCAGACTGACTTTTCTGATTTCAATATAGATTCTAATAAAAGATAATGGGGCTCCACAGTTTGCAAAGACTGGAGCATTAGTTGTCCCATTTCCTGTCATATATTTCACAAGCTTCAGAAGGGTAGACAAGTTAGTCTGTACAGGATAAACTTGAAAAACAACAAATAGTCTGATAGCATTTTAAACACTAACAAAACATGTAGATGGTATCATGAGCGTTTGTGGGCACAGCGGTCATCTGAAGAAGTGGGCAGTGCCTACAAAAGCTCATGATACATATTTCACTGTTCTCCAGTTTTAAAGTCACAGTAAAGTGATACTCCATTCATTTACATTTGTTTTATAGTACTTCATATGGATTTACAGAGTACCATACTGCAGGGTTACAAAGTTCTAATCGTCTTCTTAGATCAGAAGAAAAAAATTATTTGAGTAAAGGCAGAGGATGGCAGTAGATTTGGTATCTTCGCTAATAAATTATGACGACTGAGCAATATTGCTCTACGCAACCTTTAAACTACAGTGTTGGGAGCTTAATCCTTCACCTTCTGTAGCACTAGTTTAGGCCTTATTTCCAGTTACAAGGCATGAAGAATCTCTTTTTGGCTTCAAATATTTTATTTAAGATGTCTTTAAGTGTGCTGATCACCTACCTCTGTTTCACATATTTTTGTGGGTTTTTTGTAAAATTATCTGATATTTTCATTTAGAATGTTATATATATTAGTGAGATTGAGATGGAAATTCAGATTCTCTTTTTTTCAGGGGAAAAAATAGGGAAACCAAACCCCCTTGCATTTACATGTATGCGTCTGTGCATATACATACACACAAACATCTCTATACATACATAGTTACATGCATAGTTACATACTTTCACTGCAGGCATATTTGAACATGCTTTTCAGCATACTTAAACTTTTATTATAATATCTTGGTTGAAATTATTGCTAAGCAATCATACTTTTGACAGCTTAAGGTGGCATATTACTCTGAAGACAGCATCTACATTTCACTTATGCAGGGGTGAATGTATGCAGTAATGATGACAAGTCAGAATTCCCCAAGGGGGAACATGAAAAATGAGTGTGCCTAGTTTACATTGTTTTTTTCTATTGCAAAATCTTAGCCCAGAGTCCATTATCAGTTGCTGGATGAAAAAGGAATGTTGAAGACTTTAGCTGATTATATCTTCCTCTACCATCAGTTGTCTTTATGACATCGGGGCTATAATAATGAATGTTCCAAAGGATACAGTGTCTGTCCTAGATAACATAAATACGTTGCTTAAAAAAGCACATTTCCATATAATGCTGTTACGTTGCTTCTACATTAAAATATATAAGTTGATTATGGCTGTGTGGGTGTTGTAATATATGCCTTTCTAAACCACCTACAAGTAGTAATATATCACCCATGTCTTCCTGTCTGTTGGGTATCTCACTAATTGCTTTTCCAGAAACATACAGGAGGTCAGTTGCCTGCTACCTTTTATTATTACTTACTCACCAGCAATAGCTTTGAAATGGTTGTCTGGTAAAAGAAATAGAAAATGAGTGAGAAACATTACATCCTGGGGGGAAATAATGTGTTTAAGTGTTTTGCACCACACTTCCAAAATTTAAGCAGTAAATGCTTCAGGAAATAATATGGAAAATATGATAATTGGGAGGGGGGGGGGGGAGAGAGAGAATTAGAAAAGACAGGCTGGGGAAAGAAAATCGTGTTTTACTTCCAGCCATCCTATATGCTACATAATTGTTTGTGTGATTGATAGGCAAATGTGTCAATAACATGCTACTTTTCATGAGTCTGTGCATTGCCATTAACAAAAGATTTGAGTTTTGCATTATCACACAAACATAGCATCAGTCTGTGTTAATTCTTACCAAGCTTACGTCTGCACTTTATCCAGAACTGAAGGGTAAATCCAAGTACTGATCCATATTGCATTCTTGTTTGTTTACCAGGATGCAAAGCTGATTCACACCCATTAATGGCCACCATAAGTGTTCTAATAGGAGACTTTCCTGCAGCTTTACACAAAAAAGCAGATTATTTTCTCCTTTGGCTAGTGAGGTTTGTGCACGTTTCCCATCTCTTGTTTCAGAAATCCATGTGCTTATGTAATTGGCAGGTTGTTCCATGCCACAGCTGCTGAGTGAATCATGTGAGGTGTTGTCAACAGGAATCAAAGATTTCAGCACCCTATAGAAGATGCTCAGGGTAATATTGCAAGACAGTCTGTAATGGTCTAGTCAGTAAGGTATAGAGCATCACCTTCTTCCATTGAAATCAGTGGGACTACTTGAGTGAGGAAGGGTTTACGGGACCAGTCCTGAACATTCCAGTGGCTTGTGATGAAATGTTACAAGAATGGCATTTATTACAACTCTATACTTAATAACAATTCTTTATTATTTGTTAAACACTTATATTATGCTCAGCATTGCACAAGACACAAGCAAAGGGTCTAATCATGCAAACACTTTTACCAACTAAGTGCAGCACTTGCCAACATAAGTCCTGGTCAAACCAAGGAGCTACACACTGTGATGAATATTATAGGTCAGATCCTCAAATGGTACTATGTCAATTGATGCGAGCTGATGATTGGCCCCTAATGTTCAGTATTGGGCATCTGCAGTATGAAATATTGTTCTGTTTTGAAGAGAAAATGGACACAAACCTTTAAAATCTAAGTTAGAGTTAATATTGTAACCTTGAAAGTGGTCCTGCTACACAGAGGCAAACTTTAAAATACATATTTTGTAAACTTATGTTATCGCCAACTTTTTTTCTAAGTTTCCTTTCCTGTAATTGCTCATTTATCAGGATAAAATAGTTCAGAACAAACGTCTTTCCTACTTTTAATCAGCCCGTACAGCCTGTCAGATTGTTTTAGTAATGTCCAGTGTTGGTGACCACATAATTCAGTGTCACATGCAATGAATGTAATTGCCAGACAACATTCACCTTGGATAATGATGAGAGATGGGAGCACTAACCTGAACTCTGCGCCTAGAATTGGAACTGAATCAGGCCTGAACCTATTGGAAATGAAGAACTACTTAGTTAATTCCCTTATTAGTTTACTTTGTGGTTTCACTCATTACTGGGAGGGAAATTAGGTTTCTAGCCTTTATGTGTGCAAAGCATTCTGAATGCGGCCAAAGCAGCATAACCTTACTGATGCTTCCCTACATCAAATGACAACTCAGAGGGCTATGAACTGCTCCCATTCAATATGATGTGAATGAAGAGAGTCATAGAAACAATTTAAATGTCAGCTTTAACTATTTTGCTGTTGATCATTTCAGAAGTAATGCCCAGCTACTCTAGGATTATGAATGGTGTTTGAGAACCATTTCTTTGAGAAGGGAATGGGGAGTTCTTCCTCCCAGAAAACAGCTGAGGGGAAAGGGTGTCAGAGAAGGGTCATCCTGTGAAGATAGCAGAGTGCTGCTCGCAAGGCAGGTTAGGGTGGATGAAAATAATGTTCTCAGGTATTTTTCCCATACTTTAATCCATTTCTAGAACTGGAAGCAGTCTAATTGTAGAATACTAAACTGAATCTCAGAACATGCAGGAAGTTTTGGAATCTGTGTTCAAGTTTCAGGCCATATACCATCTGTACACTTGTAACCCTTCTGCCAGGGAGCACCAGCAGCAGTCAGGGATGGGTTCAATATCTAGGGGTTCCTCTCCATCCATCCAACACAGAACTGGCTCAAGCCCCTACCCAGTAACTTGGTAAATTCACACAACACCCCTGGATGCCTCTGCAAGGCAATGCTTTCCCACTGGCAATCACAGAGTCTGAGTGTAGGAAAAAAAACCTTTAATAAAAGGGGAGGGAAGTAACATGGCACTAATTTGAGAAAACACCACAAACAAGGATCATCACCAAAACCATGAGTAACAGTCCCATCCCAAGTAGATTGTGCAATATCCTTTTCCTCTCAGGTCTTAAGTCCAGCAATGTAAATGTCCCCTTCACATGCCCAACCCTGCCCTGCACCCCACTCACAATTGCTACCCTTGATCGGGCACACCCAGAATTCAGAGGTGCATCTGCAGAGTTCACCTCCCATCCTGAATGTGGGGGAGGTAAGGAAGCATCTTACTCATTCCACTGGTCACTCACCATCCACCTGCTCGCCACTTCCTGCTGCCACCCTGCTGGCCATTCACTTTACCTTGCTGCTACCACTCTGCATGGCTGCTCGTCATGCTGTCACTGCTCTGCTAGCGGCTCATTACACCTCCCCATCGCCACCTTTCTGGCTGCTCACAACGTGCGGCCGCCACTCTGCCGACCACTCATCGCATCTTCTGCTGGCTTGTGGTGAATTTGGCTCTGGGCCAAACCTAGTGATTTCAGCTTTTGGCCCAAAGCACAGTCCAGCCACAAAAAATTCCAGCATCCGCTGGAGTAAATTTTAAAATAACAAAAAGTCTCCTTATGCAGTCTGCTCTAGTTCTATCATTAGAACCGGGGAGGTGCGGGGGGAGGTAGGAATAAGAGATCCTCCAGAAAAGGGCTTTATTCCGGAGGATTGGGCCAGTCTAGACGCTTTTTTCTGGCTATTCCAGCTAGCTATAATGGAAGCAAGCATTGATTCAGACCCTGCTTACACACTGTATATTGAATATCTATTTCTTCTTTCATTTAGATGTAAAGGGCTTGATTTTCCTCTGCCTTGTCTCTTGTGTAGCTATTTGAATCTGTGCAGAGTGAATGGATATTGGGTAAAAATGCAACTATTCCCATCTGATAGCATTTACATCCTGTGTCTATATTATAAGGTAAATAACTACATGAAATGCAAGCAGTGCAGAATCAGAGAAAAAGAGCCTGATTTTTATTTTAGATAGAACCAATTTACAATGCTTTGACAGTATAAGGGGACTTTAAAGATGATGTAAATAATTTACTACTGCTCCTGGGCCCATTTATACTACTACAGTGATATAAAATGGCCTTAGTGTAAAAATCAAGTCAAAGACTTTAAGGCATGGGTGAAATTGGTCTTAAATATAAGAATTGAATAATTAGAAGAGCAAGCAAAAAGTTTTTACTCTAAGTCAGCCCAGCATCTTTCTTTTTCAGAGAAAGAGGGTTTTCATCTTTATTACTCCACTTATAATGCATCTCATAAAAACAATATATTGCCCATGATGATAGTTACCTGGGGCTTTGTCTTTATTCATATTTAATTTGCTAAATAACTTCATCCCATTTGATATGAGGCACTAGGTGTCAGCCCTGTATTAATGCTAACTGAACCTTGGATTCACCAAAAATATGGGCCCTACCTAATAAGTCATCCACTGTGAAGACTTTCCTTCTCAGTTCTTCAAATAGACTCAGTTTCTTCATATTTCTTAACACCATATCTTCTTCTCAAGGCTATAGTCCAACCATGTAGTGCATAGTCATCTTCTGGTGTGCCTTTGACTAATCTGGGAGGGGGGTCTCTCTGGGTCATATCCAATTGTATATCTTAACCTGCCTAGGGACCTTCATTTAATGTATAGTTATGGGAGAACTTCTAAAGGCTCATAGCAAGACTACAGAAACTACAATCAGCACAATTCTACAACTTAGACATGCTGCAGAGCCCAAGAAAGGATTTTTTCCCTTATGTATTTTTATGGGATTTTGTGGTTTGGTTTTGTGATCTTTTTCTTCTTTATTTCTTCCTAGAGGGAGATAATACATGAGGTGGGGTGAGCCAGGGCTTCAAGGTGATACCAAGCATTCTCTCTCAGGTGCTATTCCAAAATAACTTAGTCCGCCTCTACACAACAGGCAGTTATTTCGAAATAGTGTCAAAATACTGTCAAGTTGGAGGACTTCTTACTCCAACTCCTGTAACCCTCATTATATGAGGAATAAGGGAAGTTGGAGGAAGAGTTCTCTATTTCAAAATAAGTGCTGTGTAGATGCTTCCTATTTCGAAATAAGCTATTTTGAAATAAGATATGCAATTGACATAGATCAATTTGCATAGCTTATTTTGAGTTAAGCTCTGCAGTGTAGATGCAACCTCTAACTGATCAACATATATGGGATTGGGAAGGAATTTCCCCCCAGGTCAGTTTGGCAGTGATCTTTGGATTTGGGGGCAGAGGTGGAGGGTATGCCTATCTCTATTATATGGATTATGGGTAACTTTCTGAGATTATCTGAGTACATCTCACTTAATTGATTTCCTGCCACTACAGGTGTCTCGGGCCTTGGGGTACCTCGGTCTCTCCTGTTCTCTGTCTGTGGCATAAAGTAGTCTGGTCTCTTGTGGGCTGGATAATACTTTGGTCTATTTCATGTTGTTGGGTTCAGGATGGTGTTCATGGTCTGTGATATAGAAGAGGTCAGAAAAGATGATCTGGTGAGCTCTTCTGGTCATAAACTCTGTGACTGAGATTTATTAATTTATTCATTGATTTGCCTGCTTGGGTCCATTTCACACAAATGCCTGCAAAATATGGGGCTTTTGACTAAAAAAAAAAATCATTTTACATGGGATCATTTAAAGGGAAAGGGGGTATTTTCAAACATAACTGCCAAAAATTTGAAAAAAAAATTGAAATCACATTGGTCTGTTCCCTAACTATCTACATCTCTTGAGTCTACAGAAATTATACAATTTCTTAAGTGTCAGATTCTCATAAAGTTTTTGCTTTACTAAGAACAATAATCTAAAAAGTTAAACTAAAATTACATTAACTTTACAAAAGGGTCAGGTCAAGTTTTAACATCATTTCACACAGGTTCTTATTTTTTTATCAAAGCCTATTTGTTTAGCTCTAATAATTTTTGTTCAGGTGTTTGTGGCTCCTTATTCTGAATTGTTCTCTTTTGAGACTGAATGCTTGCCTTTCATTGTTGTTTTCTTCAATTCAGTATGTCAAGTATACGAAGAAATTATTGTTACAGCAAAAAAGTTTTGGCTGTGATGTAATACAAAAATGTAAGAGAGTCACATTTTCTTTTTTGATTGGGTTGATGTAAAACTGAGGTAATTTAATGACATCAAAGCAACCCTCAATTCACTGATTCCAGTGGGAACTGAGGGCATTCCACAGAATTCAGGCTTTAGTACTATTCATGTAGAAGCATCACCTTGACATCTGTGATATTGAAGTCTCTGTTTATTCCCTGATGAGATACAGAATGGAGGGTGGCAAAACAACATAGAAAGACAACATTCTCCATTTATTCTTTGTCCTACCTGCTGTGGCTGCTAACAAAAGTGCCAACTGTGATGCTGTATTTCGTTAAGTAGACCAGGCCTGTGTAAGGAAGCAGGTTGCCATGAGATCAAGTGACTAATATACTAGATTAGCTCTGCCGGGTGTGTTATAGTGTCATTACAAATTCAGCCCAATCTCCGACACCTTCTACATCTACAATTTATGTTGATAATGATGACCCAAAGGCATGGAAAGCTCCTGAAGTGCCTTTTGAGTCATCAAAAAAAGATTAAAGTATGTTCAGTGTAGTTTTAATGTTAACAGGCGCACTGACAGGGAAAGGTAAAGGGAGCATCTGCTCCATGGCCCAGTGATTCTAAAGGGTGTGAGGCTCTCAGCTGCCACCACCACTACTACGGCAGTAGTTGAAGCCTTGGGCCCTTTACATAACAACCAGAGCCCCACACTGTGCACTCCAGGCAGCTCTAAGGACTGGGGTGAGGGCAGTGAGGCATACTCTAATAGGCACTGAAGGCTAGCTGCCCCAGTCCCACACCTTATCAAAGGCCTTGCCCTTTTCAGGAGTGTGAAACCAGACCTTCCCTTCCTTGCCATGGGCACAGCGTGATGGTCAGTTCCCTTGAGTATCGCGTGCATTTTTAGTGATCTGAGTATATGCCATGTGCTGCCCATAATGTTATGTAGTGTCAGAAGACAATCTATTGTCTAGAAAACTTTGCTTGTAAACATCAAAGTGCTTTGAGAAACCAACCACTCTGCAGTGCTATATACTACCGAGTTGGTGAGGAGCTATATACTATTTTATAGATCATTCATTTAATATGTTCTCATTCTTTGAAAATCGGTATTCCATTTGTAAGTATAACTCTTAGATAACCAGAATATTTGATTAACCAGCACTCTACCATTCCAGCAACATGCTGGATAACAAAGCCTTTACTGTATTATACATTCAGATGAAATTCATTTCCCATGTTTCACCAAGCAGTCATCAGACGGTTATCCACATTGTGTTGTTAACATTTTGTAAGTGATTTTTTTCCTCAAAATTAGAATACCAGAGTCCTTTCCCAGCCTTCACTGAGATCTAAACTGCAACTATTAGTCTAAGCACTTCTTGGGGGGAGGGAGGCTTTATCTAGCCTTGAATTCAATCCAGAATATCAGTTGTTAATGTAAAACTGGTTTCTATAGTTCAGAAACATTTCTGCAACTTTACATGGTAATAAAAATGTCTTATGACCTCAAATATTAAATAAAACACTTTTTCATGTCTGGAGCAAAATATAAGATTTATGCCATATGTTTAAAACTATTTCTTCTGTCTGAAGAGCTGTATTCTGCCATCACTTACAGTATTTAATTAAAATAATCACATTCACTAAAATCAAGGAGGTTGCACAGGGAAAAATATTATTGAATCACCAAGTCTATTTTCCCATTACAATTCTAAAATTGATTATAATACAACAAGATAGTTCAGTTTTACCTTTATGCTTAGGAAAAAACATTGTATAACATTGTACTGGATTCCATCTCTATTGAGGTCTTTTATGAAAGCCCATGGATAAAAAACAAAAACAGAAACACCACCAAAAAAGTATTTTTTCTGTTGTATATTACTTGACTCCAAAAAATATTTTAGGAGATATTAGCAAGAGGATTGTACATTCAGTTGTATATAGCAGAGAGTCTCCCCAGAAGCATAGTTTGTGTCTGTTGTCAAACTCTTCCAAAGTGCAGAGATCTCTAGATCCATGGCTTTAGTTAAGATTTCAAGTAGAAGCTAAAATGTTGATATTAAAAAATATGTTTTATCAGATAGTATCCTTAGATCACTTGAAATAGATAGTGATAGAAATGTAGCCTTGTTAGTCTGGTGTAGCTAAAACAAAATACAGGACTATGTAGCACTTTAAAGACTAACAAGATGGTTTATTAGATGATGAGCTTTCGTGGGCCAGACCCACTTCCTCAGATCAAATAGTGGAAGAAAATAGTCACAACCATATATACCAAAGGATACAATTTAAAAAAAAGTGAACACATGTCCTTTTCATATTTTTTTTAATTGTATCCTTTGGTATATATGGCTGTGACTATTTTCTTCCACTATTTGATCTGAGGAAGTGGGTCTGGCCCACGAAAGCTCATCACCTAATAAACCATCTTGTTAGTCTTTAAAGTGCTACATAGTCCTGTATTTTGTTTTGAAATAGATAGATATTGTTTGTGTTGTGCATCATCTTCTGAGCCTGCTGCAACATAGAATTACTATTTTTCTGTACATCTCTTTGTGTAATATAAAAAGGGTAAATACTATATCATGGACTATATTTTATTTCATATTGGATACAAAGAGCACTTCTGGCCAAATCCTTCTCTATCTTACACCAATGTAAACCTAATATTTCTTTATATATTTGTTAGTCGCTAAGGTGCCACAGGACTACTCCTTATTTCTAATAGTTCTTTGATGTTCTACAGTTACTTCTGATTTACATGAGTGGAATGTAGAAAATAATTTAGCCCTTTCCAATTTTTACATTTTACCATACTCACAAATGGTTTCTTGGAATAAATATTTCTCTATACACATCCAGCTTTTATCATCTTGAATTGAAAAGTGAGGAAGGGTAAGAATTTGGTGGCAGAAACATGATTCTAAGGAAGTTTTAGAGCCAGATTCATCCCTGTATTATTCAGGGGCTGATATGGGAGGAGTTTTGTATCTAATGTATTGTGGGACACACCTTGTGCAACAATGCAAAGGTCCAGAATTATCAGAGTGTAGGGAAAGATCTGCCTTATTTGTGCCTCCTTCCATCCTCCATACCCCTTCCTCCACCATTCTCTTCTTCCTAGTCTAGAGCCAGCTCTGATCTGGTAGGGGTTCCTGCTTCTGCAGAGGTACTATCTAAGGCAGGTGGAGACTTACATCTGCTCTGCAGCTCCTTTGTGCCATAATATCTGCTGGAAAGGCTCTCGAACGCAACACTGATTCCTACTCCCTAATGCTTAGGCCTTGTGGAAATATATTGAACATTTCCATACATCTGACTCTTATTGAGGGGTAGAGAACATATTATCTAAATTGAACAAGAGTCAAACAGTTTATTTTTGTACAGCTTTTGTGCCTGTCACTTTGTTGATAGTAGTCCAAAACAAATCCTATATCAGGAAAAGTGTCCTGAAGGGTATATAATGTACAGTAAGTAGGAGTTTCAGCTTGCTTTGTTGTCTGTCTCATTGTGAAATTTACCCATGTCACAATGGAGAGACGTGAACAGGGGAGAGATTACACTGCAGCATTTGAAGCAAAGAATAGGAAATACATTTTGCAAATAACACCTCTCTGCAGGGTTTTTGCAATGCATTCTACTTGTTTGTTAAATAACAGAAACGAAATGTAACTTTCCTTGTCTTTGTGAGCAGGGTAAAAGTCAGCTGAGGTGACTGCAGAAGGGAACTTGTAAAAAGAAAATACAATAAACAGTCCCAGAGCCTTAATATTCTACCTGTCCCATGGAAAAGAATTGTTCTGTTACAGCAATTCAGTGCTGTTAGCAATTCACCCTACCAGGCAGGAAATCTGCAGGACAACTAGAATGTTAAAGATCAAGGGTTTATATTGAAATTCCACAAATTATTTTTCTCTTAAAGAAAAAGTTATAAGCAGGAGAAGGACAAGATAGCAATGTCATGGTCATTATCCAAGCATGCCATGCTTCTCTGTCTCATCCTCTCACCAGTAGGCTTACCACCTATGTTACCTCCTTGTACATAGGAGCAGTTCCCTCTGTATGAGCACGGCCAATTTTCAGCAAGCTGAACAAAGGGAAAGAATAGCCCATATTGCAGAGTTACTGGAACAGAACTGCTTCACAACAATTAAGAAATGCTAACCACATGCATGGAAGTTTTGATGCAGGTCTTCTGAATCCCACATTATCTTTGTATAGCATTTAATACAAAGGAGCCCTCATCCTTACACACTGCCACAATAGAAATATTAACTAATTGAAAGTAAATAAATATATGCTACCAACAGTTAGGGCACCTGTCTAGACACATGATCTCGTGTGGTATGTGGATTGAACTACTCATAAAGACAATAGTATGTAGAGAAGAGACAGCGAGACCTGCCAGAGAGTGAGGAAGGTCAATGTAAAATGTCCCATTGGGAGCAAATGCTTCTGCAACAAGAAGAAACAAAGGCCAGAGGAAACATCTGTGGAGCAATAAAGGTGGGGGGTGGCAAAAGGTGTGGGAGACAGATGCACATTTGCTTTGTGTCCAAGAAGAATAAAAAGAAAGCTAAACTGTGAAAGATTTTTTTTCTCTTTTACAAGGAAAAAAAAAATCTGCCACCTTGTAGAAAACAGTAGAAGAGCAGATACATCATATGGAATTGGTTGCTCTGTTCCTTAAAATATCAGGCTATGTCTTTCCCAAGCTTTTGCATGGCTATCTGTTGGGTGATACTAGAGAATGGTCAGGGTATAGGACTGTCTACAATGTAACTGGAGATCGGATCGCTGCTGGGGCAGGCAGAGCCAGGCTAGCTTTCACCTCACTAATGCAGCTAAGAGTAGCTGTGAAGATGCAGGATTCCCAGCAGGGACTAGGACTGTAAGTATGTACCCAGGGTCCCAGAAGTGCTTGTAGAGCACATTAGCTAGATAAAACTAATGGGAGTACAGTGGGGCCGACAGACTTGCCAGGATCCTAGGAAGAACCTCAAACAAAAAGGGCAGCCCTCATTGCCACCTGGAGCATGCTGCACCTACCCCAATCAGCCCAGAATGCACCATGCAGGGCTCCAGCTGCTGCTGCATTAGCAGTGGTGGCGATAGCTGGGAGCCCTGGGCACTTTTGAATTGCTTGTCCCCAGGGCAGTTATCCCCTTGTGCCCTCCTCCCCATCAGCAGGTGTGTGAGCATGCCTACATGAGCTGCATGCAAGTCTCTGATTGCAGTGTAACGTACCCAAAGAGTACGGCAAAATCAGAAATGACAGGAAGAGTACAAACTATGCTCTCTTGCCTAGCTACTTCCAGAGAAAGTGTCAGAGGTAGCAATGTGACAAGCATAATATGTATGCAAATTGCCCAATTAGATGTAACTTACCATAACAGAAACATTTCTAATAGCAACAAAATACAGAACAACCCATCCTGCAACATAACAATCTAAATTCAAAAAAATTGTCCTAAGTTATAAATATAGACCTCTTCACTTTTTGTTTTATTTTGTTTGTAGGCTGAAATTGTTCAGGATCTAATGATATAAGCAGTTTTGAAATGTCAAGTACCCTGTACAATAAGGAGTGCTGGTTGGAAATTGACAGCCTTGACCTATCTTATGTGACTGGAGCAAAGAAATAAAGATCAAAGGACTTATTCCTGTAAGGTGGCAGAGGTCAATATCCACTTATTCCAGTGGAAACCATTACAATTTGCAAGATTGTCTTCTCCAGAAAAGAATTCTCAAAAAGAGTAGCTAAACATGTGAGAGTGTTTCTGAATTACCAGAACACATCTCTGGCCACAGATCTGTAGAAGTGTTGATAGAAAGTGTAGGATAGAACGACTTGAAGGGCCATATCCTTGAAAGTACTGGGTACCTCCTAGAAGCCACTGAGCACCTTATGCTTCCATTGAATTTATTTGGGATGTCAATAGACCATGTCAGCACTCAACATCTTACTGGAGTTGTTGATGGTAATAATGCAGGATCAGTCCCTGAGTGTCTTTATTTCATTCCACGTAGTAATTTGCAAGCAGTTCTTCCTTTCCTTTCCTTTCCTTTCCTTTCCTTTCCTTTCCTTTCCTTTCCTTTCCTTTCCTTTCCTTGTTTGGCCTTCAGCAAGAGAGGGTGTGAATGCATTCCCAATTCAGCCCTGAAAAATCTCTCCCCTTTTCTGAATATGCTAGAGGGGATCATTTGAAGATTACAATTACAATGTTCTTTTGTCTTTTCATATCTCCTTTACTTGTATTACACCCATAAGGGTGATATCTGCACTTTTCCCAGCTATGAGTTAAGTGATGAGATTAAAATTTGTTGTGTGGCTCTCAGTTTTTCTCTCCCTCTGCCCATTGTACTAATTCTCATAATGGACCAGATATTCAATGGTATGTCATCACATACTGAAATACAATGTTATAATATGTTATAAAGGCATCTCCTCTCTCGCACACCTTCCTCCCTCTCCCTTGCTCACTTACTGGCTGCTGGAGAGATCACGTATCTCCATTTGCTCAGCATTCCCCACCCTACTTTGTGGGACAGTTTGTGCTTCATCCAGAAAGCCTGAGATTCAGGCAGAGTAAGGTCTGTCCTGCTCAGACCTGTAGGATCCTCAGGAGCTGTGCACAATATCCTGAAAGCCTCAGTTTGAACCCCACTGTTCTAGTGTCTCCATCTTATTAGACCCTTTGCAGGTGGTCCAGCAGTGTAAAGATGTAATTCCACACTTGCACTGTGGAAGGGTTCTAGCTGTGATAATTAACTGATGCTTCGAGGTTCAACTTACTGTTTGTCATAATAGATTACAGTTGTTTAGCCCCTTTCATCTCAATGTCACAATGCTCTATTGAAAACTATTCTCTGTTTTACAGACTAGGGAAACAGAGGCACGGGGATGTGAAGTGATTTGCCCAAGATCACATCATATCCTTTCCAGTCCTGGGGACTTTTCAGTAGGACCAGGACTAAGACCCATAGCAATCCTTTGCTGAAATTCCCTACAGTAGTTAAGGCTATGTGACCTCAAACAAGTCACTGCCACTAGTAGCATCTTAAGAGTCTTTTGCTAAAATTTCCTGTACAGTCATTGCTGAAGATTCAGTGGCAGACTCTTTATGATTCTCCATACTCACAATCCCAGGCTGTAACCACTAAACAACTTGGCCTTTGGTTAATAAAGTAACCTGAACTGGCCTCGTATCAGCAACAATATTTCTGACTAAATTGGGGTGAGAATACCAGATGCATTTAAACATTTTGGACTACATGAAAGATGTGTTCCAGGGGCTGGTGTGTAGTGTGCATTTAAATGTGTTTTTATTGTCTATTTGCTAAATCATCCTCCTTCATTGGATAAACTGAGCAGCTTAGAAAGGGGATCACCTGTAATTAATTGTAGTCTGCTAGCTATTTAAGAAGGCACATACAACTTGTGTTATTAAACAGTGTCACATCAGATCTAATGGATGTCATTACAGAAGTACCTCAGGGATCCATCCTTAGGCCATTGTTATTTATGATCTCTGTAAATGAACTGACAAGTTGGCATACTGAGTGCAGTGCTCGTTTTTTATGCCGATGACAGTCATATAGAGGAGTTCTCAGTCACTTCACTGAATGGGAAGTTACCTTACCCAGGATTTCAAGAGTTTAGCAATGGTTAGTTCTTAAATGAAGATTTTTTAAGTAGGGATGTGAAAGTTTAACTTAGTAAACAGTTAACCAATAAGCCTGGGCTTATCAGTTAACATTCAGGGTTACACGCAGGCTCCTGTCCTGATCCCAGGGAGCCAGCTGCTGCCCCCACACTGCTGCATCTGTATCAGAAGCAGAAGTGTGAGGGTGGTAGCCAGCTCCCTGGGAGCAGAGCTGCAGGTGAGAGCTGATGCACAAAAGCAGGCTCCCGGCATGCCCAGGCTTCTGGGGTTACAGTGTGGGGTGGCAGCCAGCTTCTCAGGAAATGGGGCAGTTGTTGAGAGCCAGCTGCCACCCTCATACTGTGGGTACAGGTAACCATGAAACTGCTAAGTTTCTCAGTGGTTACACATTTCCCCAATTACCTACTTTTTAACATTCCTAGTTTTAAGCAAGGCTGAGGCATTGAAGTAATAGCAATTCTATTAAAGGGCATGCCTGTTCTTAGTGTTATAAAGACATGTTCCTAGAACCTTTAGCACATAAGTAAATTTCCTGTTTTTTCTCTGACCCAGTTCTGTGGAGATGACAACAAATTTCATTTTTCACCATTTTTTAATTGTGCTGTTTTACCATTTATTGTTTCAGGTTTGAGAGTTTCTAGGTTACTGTAAAGTATGATAAACGATGAGTGTATAAAGCCGATATGGTTGCTAAATAGAGGTGTGCACAAAAGTCTAAGTTTTACTAGAAAGACAAGGTAGCAATGTAATATATTTTATTAGACCAACTTTTTTTTAGTGAAGAGACAAGATGTCAAGCTACATAAGAATTTGTCTATACTTGAAATAATGACAGTGGCATAGCTGCAGTGCTTCAGTGTGAGCACTCATTACATCAATGGGAGAGGTTGTCTCAGCCCTGAAAGATGTAGCTAGGTTGATGGAAGAATCCTTCTGTCAACACAGAAGAGTCTGCACCAGTGGGTAGGTCGACTTAAAACCACGCTGAGTGACATAGCTTTAACAATCCTGTGTGAGGTATCTAGGCTGACTTAAATTTGAGTGTAGACTTGGCCTCAGACTGTCATAGCTAAATACAAGTTGTTTAACAGAAGTCATTAACACACATTCTTAGGAACCATTGGTAATGGGGGTTAGTGGGTTACCAATTGTTATTATAAGCCATAAATCCAATGTCTCTCTTCATGCCGTGATTTTTAGTTTCTAGCAAAGTTTTGCATATATTCTTCCAAGCTCATATTTTGAAGGTAGTGTGCAGGTTTCCTTTGAGGACAAAGAGATCAGTGTTGTAATGATAGTTTTGTGAAAAGTGTTCACCCACATGTGCTATGGTGTTTTTGTTTTTTATTATTTTCTGTGTGAGTTTATTTGAAAGCACAGTGATTGTCCGGTTTCACTTACACTTGCCTATGGGTCATTTAGTGCACTGGGTGAGGTACACCCTGTGTTGTGATAGGGCCCTACACATGTCTATTACAACATGTGGTTTATCTCATCAACTGCATTAAATGCTCCAATAACAACTACAATTATCCATGCTCCATGGATAAACACTTCTTACAAAAGATCACCCCATAGCTGACTTCTGAGTCCTTGTCCTCAAAGGAAACCTGCACAACACTTTCAAAAGATAAGCCTGGGAACTTAAGTTCATACATTGACTAGACACTAAAAATCATGATCTTAATAAAGACATTGGATTTTTAGTTTATTAAAAGAATATGTAGCCCGCTAGGCTTCCACCACTATTTTTTCCTAGGATTGCATAGATGTTAACAGGCCACTTCACAAGGAATGGTTCCTCAAAATGTGTTAACAACTTATGCTACACAATCTGTTAAATACTTTGTATTTAGCTATGATTCTCTGAGGGTATGTCTACACTAGCCCCCTAGTTCAAACTAGGGTGGCTAATATAGGCATTCAAACTTGCAAATGAAACCTGGTATTTAAATATCCCGGGCTTCATTTGCACGTTCCCGGGCGGGCGCCATTTTTAAATCCCCTTAGTTCTAACTGACTGCCCGCGGCTACATGCGGCAGTCAGAAGTTAATCCAAACTAAGTCCTTAGTTCGGATTAACTGTTACTCTTCCTGCAATGATATTTAAATGAACTTGCTTCATTTGCAAGTTCAAATGCCTACATTAGCCACCCTAGTTCAAACTAGGGGGCTAGTGTAGACATACCCTTAGGCTATGTCTACACTACTGCCTATGTCGCAAAACTTATGTTGCTCAGGTATGTGAATATTCCTCCCCCAGTGTGACATAAGTTACACTAACAAACTCTAGAGTTTCTCCCTGACACATAGCTTATGCTGCTAACAGGGATTTATTTATGCTGATCTCTCTTCCATCGGCATATAGTGTCTTCATCAGATGTGCTGCAGCCATGCAGCTGTATTGGTACAACTGCACTGCTACAGCACTGTACATGAAAACAATTTCCTATTTCTGAAGAAGAGCTCTGAGTAGTTCTAAAGCTTGTCTCTTTCACCAGGTTGGTGCCATAAAAAATTACCTCACTCATCTTGGTCTCTCCTGTGACCAACATGGCTACAAGTGAAGTACTGGTGATACATGTAGGCTTTCAGGATTTGGGGATTTTTATGAGTAGTCATAATAGTTATAATAGGTTTTCCCAGGCTACCATCTGAAACTGAGCCCTCTGAACACCATTCCAGGCTCCCTCTGGAATACTTGACAAGCTGAAGACCTGTTCCCAGTCGTACCCTTCTTCCAGAATTCACACAGTCAGGAACATATTCAGTTGTAGCTGGGTGCATGCTCTCTGTACCAACCAACACTATGGAGGCTACAGTCAAAATAACCTCCAGCTTCCCTGCCTAGGACCCAAGAGTTGTACCATCCTACCCTGGCCCAAATCCCAATCAGTATAAACTTCTTATAAACAAAAATACAAACTAAGTTTAATGTACTCAATTCATTGGATATGAATTAGCAGTGCCTCATGCTAAGAAATAGTAAAAGCAGGCTTGCAGATTTTTAGGTCACAAGCTACACTTGCTTTGCAGTTTTGGACCCCCAGGTTTGTCATACATAGGCTAGAACTCTCTTTATCCTGGGCATAGCACTTCCCCCATCTCAGTCTTTGTTCCTCAGGTGTTTCAAGGAGTTTTCTTGTGTGGGGAGTGAAAAACAACAGATGATATCAGTCCTTGCCTTCTACAGATTTAACATTGGCAGAAACTCTTTGTTTCAAAACTTAGTTCCCATACCGGTTTGTGGAAATAAACCGATATCCCAAGATGGAGTCCAGAGTCATGTGGCTTGAACACATGCCTTGCATACCTTGCTGAATCATAGCAGCCATTACTCAGAGGCTGCAAGGAACATTTACAGGAAGGTTAAGCTCTTCCAGGGTCCACTGTCTTTGCTGATGAGCCATCAGCACTGCCTGGCTTATTCATTGTTGTACCTGAAAGGCTATTTGTGAGTGTCACCTAGAGTAAGCACATTTGAAATACAGATCAAGAATCCTAGAGTTGGAAGAGACCACAAGAGGTCATTGAGTCCAATTCCCTGCCCAAAGCAGGACCACCCCCACTTGACCCTAGTCAATATTCATAACTTCAGATCCAAAAATAATACATGCATACACATATGTTAATCATATTCAGAAAATAAAAACTTTTCTAATGACACCTCACATGACCCATCTTGTACTATATGCATGCTAATTATGACATTATAATATTATTGTGAAGAATATGGGGTGCAGTGTCAGGGTAGTAATTTGAGAAGAGGGAGTATAGTGAGCTACCTTTTCAGTCACTTTTGTACATTTCTCCAACCATAAACCAGCATTTGATAGTGAAAATTTCTGTTCATTTCATACGTTTGAAGCCAGAGTATGCCAGTGGAATCTCTGATTATGTGACTTGTATGAATCATCTGCTATCATTCCTGCTATTAGGGTGTCATGCCCAGGGTCTACCCCCAGAGTTGGATGAGGATCTCCCTCAAGGGATGGAGGCAAATTCCAACATGTCTTTATTATCTCCCATAAATTGAACTTCAAGGCACCAGAGACAAGATGAGGCAGACGAGCTAATGCTGCTGCTCTGGAAAATTGTGTTAGTGACTCTGATAAAATGGAGAGTCTGACATAGTAAACACAATTTAGCGTACAGTGAAAATGACTGAGGAGATTGGGTCAAAGGATGGTTCATGCATTAGAAGATAATCATCAAAACAAGAGCAGGATGCTGTCTGCCCATTAGCAAATGATAGGTATTCCTGTTGTTGGCTCTGCTCTGTCCCTGTGGAGAAAGGAAACCGGATAGGGGTAAAAGTAGTTTTAAACTACCCTTGTGCCTGTAACATTCTTGTCTGGCACTTAGAACAGCTTTTGGGTCATAGGAAGCGGAGAATAACCAAAGCACAGCAGCTCCAGACCACGCTTTTCCTTCATTCTCCCGAACTTTAAGGCACTGCCCATGCTGGGGCCTAGATGAGGCCTGGTATAGAACCCTTGTTCTGCCTCTGAACACTGGGGTTATTTCCTGAATTTACCATTGTCAGTTTTATGCATTACCATGATCTTCTGCACTTCCAGTTTCCAAATGGGGAGAACAAATGCTGAACAGATAGGAAGTACTGCACTTCTCACAAGAAAGCAGATTCCTTGAAATCCACCCAAAGGCAAAATGCTTTGATGGTTTGGATCCATTCTTTTGTGGATGCTTATCCAAAACTAATCCAATCTCTGATTTTGTTCTAAGTTTCCAGGTCCTGGTTGGTATAACTGAGTTAAGGAAACTCTCATTTGATTTTCCTCTTCCACACATGCATTTTACCCTGATATGACTTTGTTAGCATCAGAAGTGTTACTGCTCATTCTCCCCAATGCAGGTGAGTGGCGAATCAAGCCCAGTTCATTTAGATTAATCTGATGTATTGTTCTATAAATGATTTGGATCAGTTATGTTCTCTAGTTATATGCAGCACATCACAGTCCTTTTTATGAAAAACAGAATTGCCTTTATCTACATAAAAGGAGCCTATTTCACTGCTTGTGTTTCCATTTTTGTACCATCAAAGGATACGCTGCCTCTTATCTTCACATTAATTTTATTGAGAATTGTATGGCCTTCTGTTTGGTGTTATTATCATCAGCTAGACATGAAGTACCTAGGGTAAAGACAGAAACTGGAATCATTTTCTTTTAAAGTTCCAGATGACTGCTGTAGACTTTTTCCTTATGCTCAATCACTAAATAGCATAATATCCTCCAACATGGCTTATATAGTTATTTAAAGAGAACCATGGTGATTGTAGACATACATTTTGTTTTTATGATTTTTATATAGCACTATTACTTGTAAGCTAATCTTAAGAATATTGTTATAATTTGTTTTATGTGCTAGGTATTATAGAGGCACATAGTATCACTATATTTAAGGGTCTGTGAGCATCTCATCTGATGGGCCATTCCTTGTCATCATAAACCCAATGTTATGCTTACATCCAGATATGCCAGTAAGTTTTGCTTCATATTTTAAAACATATGATTCAAACTGGACTGTCACCTGAAATTTCTTCTTGTGGTGAGATTTGCAGATATTTCTCTATGTATTGGGTCTTCCTTGAATAGTATCCCTATGGATGTTCCACTCTAGCTAGGCTTGTGCCTCATACACTTCAGACTGGAGATTTTGGGTAACAATGACCATTCAGCCTATGTATGCACCTTCTGGCTACCTCCAGACTGCATCCCTCTGTTGGCATGCAAATAAAGCACTTTGAAAGTGCAAATGAGCCTGGGATTTAAATATCCCGGGCTTCATTTGCATACTCACATTCCAGCGCTGTGCTGATCACGCGCCATTTCGAAAGTGAAAGTGCTGTGTAGCCACGGTTCTGCCTACAGTGGGGAGCTTTTTCAACAGATCCTATACTCTTCATATCCTGTGCTCAGATCCTGTGCTCTGCTTTTCTGAGGAAATTTCAAACTACAGTTGAGGAGTTCCTATTTCAGGTATCACAGTTGTTTCCTGGGATGACTGATGTGTCCCTGTAGATCTTAAAAGACTCTAGAGCCACTTTCTGGGAATTTACACTCCTGCACACAAAAAAAGGGTCAGTAAGTCCTAGGTTGCACAGAGATATTAACCTACCTACTTTCACATCTCCCAGAGTCATTATAAACCTTAGTGCAAGAGACAAAGATTTCAGAAACAGATATCAGCTGTCTCACAGGCATCAAGTTCACAACCCATGACCTCAAAATACCAATTTTGATGGGTTGATTAAGAGCTTGAGTTGCCACCCTCATTCCCATCTGCTGCAACAATCTGCACATCTCCCTCACTTCAGCAACTGCCTTATACATTTTCTTCAAAATTGGGAATATACCACTATGAATAAAGGGATGCTAGAAACTATTTCAACAGGATACTCCAACCACTTTCTCTCATTCCCCCTCAGCCCACCCATTCTCTATGACCCTCTTTAGGGACCCCTTTCAAAGCATCTTTTGTGTCCGGAAATAAACTCTCTTCTGAATCTGGGTCATATCAACCCATTCCCACACAACACAGAGGGAGAGAATTGTACTCCAGGTATTTCCTGGAGCCAAAAAAGAATAGCAATTGGAGCACCATTGGAAAGGGTCCAGCAGAGGGCGACCAAAATGATTAGGGGGCTGGAACGTATGAGGAGAGGCTGAGGGATTTGGGTTTGCTTAGTCTGCAAAAGAGAAGAGTGAGAGGGAATTTGAAAGCAGCCTTCAACATCCTGAAGGGAGGTTCCAAAGAGGACGGAGAAAGGCTGTTCTCAGTAGTGATGGATGGCAGAACAAAGAACAGTGGTCTCAAGTTACAGTGGGGGTGGTCTAGGTTGGATATTAGGAAAAACTATTTCACTAGGAGGGTGGTGAAGCAGTGGAATCTCCATCCCTAGAGGTTTTTAAGTCGCGGCTTGACAAAGCTCTAGCTGGGTTGATTTAGTTGGGATAGATCCTGCTTTGGGCGAGGGGCTGGACTTGACCTCCTGAGGTCTCTTCCAGCTCTATGATTCTATGAACCATTCTAGATCTAGGCTACGTCTACACTTCAGGTATTTGTTGGCAGAGAGTATGCTAATGAAGCTCTCATTAGCATTTGTCGTGCTGTCATTTGCATATCTCTGCCAATGCTTTTTGTGCAAGAGGTTTTTGTGCAAAAACAAGAGGTGTAGATGGGTCCATTTTGCACAAGATCCATTATGCCTCATAAAAGGAGGTATACAGGATCTTGCACAAAAGGGGGGGATTGTGCAAAACGGACCCATCTACACTGCTTGTTTTTGTGCAAAAACCTCTTGCACAAAAAGCATCAGCAGAGAGATTCAAATGACAGTGTGACAAATGCTAATGAGTGCTTCGTTAGCATACTCTCTGCTGACAAATACCTACCAGTGGCTCAAACTGGTAACTTTTGCAGCAATAATTGCAGTGCTAGATCAAGGGCCCTTTACTGCAGATTTCTTGCTTCCCTATAGAGAGCCATCCCTCCCATGGAAGTTTTCTCTTCTCTCTTAGTCAAGAGCAATGTCGATACATGGTGCTCCCATTTAGTCTCTTAATTAGATGTTCAAAAATCCACTTGAACTCCAATACAACATTTCAAGTTTATAGGAGCTCACCTGGATGCAGTAGCAGTCAAAGCATCCCTCCCTTTGCACAGGTTCATTGCCCTAGCCAGTTTAGTCTCTATAGACCGAGTCAGCCTTCAGTCATCAGCCAGAAATTATCTCAAGCTACTGGGACATTTGTGGTGGGCACTTAGTAATAAATCACAAAAGACTTCACATGAGTTTCTAGAAACTGTTCACTAAGCACATAAAAACAGCTTAAACAAACTACTCTCTATGCCTTGATAGATTCAGATGTGTCCCCCTTGGGTGCTCCACTACTCACCTTCCCCATCGCTACTTTGGCATCCTTTACAATGAGCTCTGCAGTAGAGAAAGAACTGAAGGCAGTTTGCCCAAACAGCATTATATAGGCCTGGTGCAGAACACGCATCAGAGAGGGATCAGATGTGGGCCAAACAGACACTGCTACCTAAAATGTGAGGTACATGGGATGTAAATGTACCAGAACCGAGCATGCATCTTGAAGAAACACATCTACTAGATAGGATGAGTAACTTTTTCTTCCTTTCTTCTATGGCTACTGGACTAAGTGTACTTTCTTATCAAGAAAACTGAGTGTATTCCATAAGGCATAGTTCCTTGCTTTTCCTTTTATTTAACAACTATGTCATGAATACTTGTTTTGAATTTGATCTCTCTCTCTCTCTCTTTTTTTTTTTTTTTTTTTTGTACAAGTCCCATGAACAGGACATTGCAGCTGTGAATGTGCTTTAGGGGCTCCCTGTTTTCTTTCTGTGTCATGCTTGGTGGTTTATTTTGTTTGCATTATATTTTAGAAGTGAAGTGATGCAGTTCCTCTGAGAAGGGCATTCAGAGATTATAGTGACAACTTGCTTTGCTAGACAAACTCCTTGAGGGGCATTAATGATAGCGAATCCAGCAACAGGAACATATCTCCCATTTAGGTTTTAGTGGCAAATGTGCTTTGTCAAATGTTGTCGCCAGACTCGCTGGGGACTAATGGGGCAATGACTGCTTGATTTTTATGTATTTTTAGGAGGTGTTAAGTGTGTTTATTTTTAATTTGCTATTTAAGATTGTTCCATGAGGCACAGAGAAAGACTTTTTTCACTGGTTTGTTTTTTTCTTTGTTGGGGGTGCAGGGTTTGCTAGAATTGTTGTTCCTATGTATTCAGGTGATAGGAATGTGGGTTTCAAGACACTATCTACGAATGCAGGATTCTTTTATTAAATAACATTGGGTTTGGGTGCTAAGG
The DNA here is from genome assembly GCF_052426305.1 of Pelodiscus sinensis. Taxonomy (NCBI): domain Eukaryota; kingdom Metazoa; phylum Chordata; order Testudines; family Trionychidae; genus Pelodiscus; species Pelodiscus sinensis. The sequence goes on along the minus strand of NC_143060.1, from coordinate 30,168,916 downwards.
TGCTAAAACAGGGGCAGGAAAAATATGGCCCTTGGGCTGCATCCAGCGAGTCAAGCTGTTGGATCCAGCCTGCAGCCATCTGGACCCTCAGCCAGGCTCCCTGACTGCCCCACCCCTGCATGCTGCCCCATGTGTTTTCCTTAATATTGTAAACACAGTGCTACCCCACGTCCAGCACAATGGGCTGCTGGCTGGGAACCTCCCAGGAAAGTGCTTCCTGGACAGAGCTTGCCTCTGGCACTCTAGTCCCTCCCTCCTGCAATTCTCTGTCCCTCGCCTGCAATCCTACCCCACATAATCCAAACCTTCTGCACCCTTGCTCCTGTACCCTTCCTCTAGTCTAGGTCATAATTCTCTCCCAGACCTTGCACCCGCATTCTCTACCCCCTATCACAGCCCAAATCCTTGCACCCCTCCTGCACTCCAACCCCAGGTCACAAATGCCCTTCCAGACCCTGTACTGCCTCTTGCACCCCTCTTCCAGATCAGAATTCTCTCCTGCACCAATACCTCCAGGTCCAGGTCACAATACAGACCCCTGTACCTCTCTTGCACTTCAGTCCCATGTCACAATCACTTTCCAGACCTTGCACCCCCTCCTATACACCCTCTTCAAAGTCAGAATCCTCTCCTGCACTCATCCCCCTTCTGGGCCCTGCATCCCCTACTGAGCTCCAATGCCCTGCACCAGGTTACAACCCCTTCCTTCACCCCAAATCCCTCCCAGATCCCACACCTCCCCAGAACCCTAGTCCCTTACTCCAAGCTCCCTTCTGCTCCAAAACTGCATCCCAGATTCCATACCTTCTCTACTAATATTATAGAAGAGTGTGGCCATTCACCATTACCATATTCTTGGAGTACTCCCCCCCCCCCATCAAAAATTATTGCCCACCCCTGTGCGAAACCCTTCAAATTACTGGCCTGCTTCAAAACCCACGGAAGATAATGGAAAGACTCCCATTGACTCCCATGGAACAGACCAGAAGGATTCATGTGACTCATTATAGTCACCCTTTTTCCCTTAGGATTGCTTTTTTTTTTCCTTTAATTTAAGGGTGTAAAAATGGTTTTGCATTATAAAACAATTTGTAGCTGTACTAGTTATTTTAATCTTAGATTATTTTGTACTAGATCTTAGGGATGTTACATAGAATGTAATTAAATAGTTGAGCAATCACATCAAATTTTAGTGGTTACATGGCTATTTGCCCCCCACACTGCTGCCTCTCTAAGAGGCAGCAGTGCAGGGGTGGCAGGCCAGAGCTGATCCATAAGAGGAACCAGTTTAAAAACCAGCTCCCTGCACAGACCTGCTCCGCCTGCTGCCCCATGCTGATGCCTCTGATACAGAGGCAGCAATATGGGGCAGAAGCAGCCCTTGTCTGTGGGGTACCTGAACTCCCTGCGGACAGAGGCTGTTCCTGTCCATGCAGAGATCAGTCCCCCCACAGACAGGGGCTGATATCGCATTACAGCCTCTGTCCATGGCTAGCGCAAGTTTGCCACAGCCGGAAGCTGCTCTGTGGGATGGAGCCGCCTCTGTTCACTATGAGCCTTGTCTGATAGAGACAGCTCCTGCCTGCATCCCTCCACCCCCACAGTTCCCTCTATAGGAGGCAGCAAAGGAGGGGAAGGCAGGTCCATGGAACCAGTACACGCAGAGAGTTGGTTTGAAAGCAAGCTCCTCATGCATATTGGCTCCCACCTGCTCCTCACCTTCTGTGTTGCTGCCTCAGTATAAGAGTTCACAACATAGGAGTGGAGGGGGAAGGTGGAGCTGGTGCTCATGAGGAGTCTCATTAAAGCCAGATCCTCATGGGCACCAGCTTCTGACTTCTGGCTCCTGCCTCCCCCCAACTTGCTGCTTCTGATACAGAGACATCAAGGGGTAGCGGGGAGAAAACATGTAGTCAACAGGCTTATCTATGATTCGTGTAGTCAACTGCATGTTGTCATCCCTGCTAGGTTTGTTCTTGTAGTCCTTGCTTGTGTAAAATAATTATTTATTTTTTGTTTATGTGAGTGAAGAATGTGACTGTGTGAAATGAAATTAGTCTGAAGGTCAGCACAGCATCCAGATGGTCAGAAAAGAGGCTGGGAACTTGAGGGTGGGAAGAAACTATCACATGTGCACATTGTATTCGGTGATGGCTGAGGGGCTAATTGACAACCCTGAAGTTAGAAGCAAGCACTTCCAGTGTGTAAAGATAACAAATCCCATCAAAATCAGGATTGGGCAACACCCAGAAAAGTTAGCAGCCATTTGATGTTAAACAACAATGAAAACCATTTCCAAATAAACATATGTTGTAAAGTGACTGATTACAACATAATGCAGCAAAATCCACAGATGTGAATGAAAAGGAATTCCTATAAAAATCAGATGTCTTGCATGGTTCTTTGGGTTTGTCCTACAAACAGCTTCAAATCATCAAAATCATGATTGACAGAACCCAGCTGCCCCACTTGGGTCCAATCTAACCTGACATTAGATTGGTACGAGCCACAGACTGGAAACTATAACAATGTTGGCAGAACTGGTGAGTGTGTGCATGCATGTGTGTGTGCATGTGTGTAAAATTCACATGCTTTTTACTTTGTATTCTTAATAAATGCCACACATTGCCTTTCCACCCTAAAACGATCCCGTGGGCCTAATAGTATGGCTTACTGGTCAAGGAAGGAGATTTTATTTTTGTTGCAAAATAATCTCATTTCAATCTCAGACAAATCCTTGTAAAGGTGAAACTGAGAAGATAAGAACGGCCATACTGGGTCAAACCAAAGGTTCATCTAGCCCAGTATCCTGTCTGCCCACAGTGGCCAATGCCAGATGCCCCAGAGGGAGGAAACCCAACAGTTAATCATCACGTGACCCCTCTCCTGTCAACCATTTCCAGGCAAACAGAGGCTAGGGATACCATTCCTACTCACCCTGGCTAATAGCCATTGATGGACCTAATCTCCATGAATCTATCTAGCTCTTTTTTTAACCCTGTTAAAGGTATGTCTACACTTGCCCTCTAGTTCGGACTAGGGAGGCAAATGAAGCATACCGAAGTTGCTTAAATATCCCACGCTTGATTAGCATATTCGTGGCCGGTCGCCATTTTAAAATGCTGGTAGCCCGAATTAACTCGCCTCAGTAGTCCAATCCAAAACCCTTCCCTCGAATTAACTGTTACTTGAGGGACCCCACTAATTACCTCTCTCCACTCTGAAAACTTACTATTTATTCCTACCCTTTGTTTCCTGTCTTTTAACCAGTTATCAATCCATAAAAGAACCTTTCCTCTTATCCCATGACTACTTACTTTACTTAAGAGCCTTTTGTGAGGGAGGAAGGCTCTCTGGAAATCTAAGTATACTAAATCCACTGGATCCCCCCTTGTCCACGTGTTTGTTGACCCCCTCAAAGAGCTCTAGTAAATTAGTAAGGCATGATTTCCCTTTACAGAAACCATGTTGACTTTCCCTCAACAAATTATGTTCATCTATGTGTCTGACAATTTTATTCTTTACTGTAGTTTCAACTAATTTGCCGGGTACTGACATTAGACTTATCAGTCTGTAATTGCCAGCATCCCTTTTAAAATATTGGCATCACATTAGCTATCATCCAGTCATTAGGTACAGAAGCTGATTTAAAGGATAGGTTACAAACCACAGTTAATAGTTCCGCAATTTCACATTTGAGTTCTTTCAGAACTCTTGGGTGAATGCCATCTGATCCTGATGACTTGTTACTCTTAAGTTTACCAATTTTGTTCCAAAACCTTCTCTAATAACACTTCAATCTGGGACAGCTCCTTAAATTTCTCACCTAAAAAGAATGGCTCAGTTTTGGGGATCTCCCCAATATTTTCTGTTGTGAAGACTGAAGCAAAGAATTCATTTAGCTTCTCCACAATGACTTTATCATCTCTGAATGTTCCTTTAGCATCTTGATCATCCAGGGATCCCCCTGGTTGTTTAGCAGGCTTCCTGCTTCTGATGTACTTAACAAACATTTTACTATTTCTTTTTGAGTTTGGCTAGCTGTTCTTCAACCTCTTTTTTGGCTTACCTTATTATATTATTACACTTTATTTGACAATGTTTATGCTCCTTTCTACTTTCCTCACTAGGATATGACTTACACTTTTTAAAAGATTTTTTTTTGTGGTGGTGGTGTTTGAGGAAGAACCTTAAAGTAGTCGTGGCCACAATGTTTGGGTGATAAACTTTAAATCTATTGGCGCAACCATTGGGTTCAAGCCCAGCTGACTATGAACTGCCAAAAAAATCCCCCTCTGCTATCTCCTCCCCGGACAGAGCATTTGCAATGCTAACACCAGTGACATCAGCTAAGATGGAGAAGCACATTGCAGCTGAAAGCGTCGACAATTAGACACTTGGATAGTCTCGGGTAGGGCTTGCTCACTCTCCCTGTTGAAACTCTTCCTTTATGTATAAGTATTCATTGGAGCAGAGACTTAAACATGGGTCTCACACCCAGGTGCTATATTGTCAGTTGTCTCTGGCCTGATAAATAGTTAAGTATTTCATACATACACCTTCAATGGGAGAAATTGAGAGACCCACCCTAGGATACCCCATTGTCCAGTGTTAGAGCACTTACCTGAGAGATAGGAGACCAGGGTTCAAGTGCTTGCTCCAAATCAGGTAGAATGAGAATTTGAAAATAAAGCTCTTCAAGTCTAGATGAGTGCCTTAACTAATTGGTGTGTAGGAGTGTGGATAGGACACACACTTGCCCTAATGTGGGAATTCAGAGACCCAATCAGTTAGGTGTGTGCTAAGCATCAAATCAGGCCCCACAGATAAGAGTGGAGGAATGTCTGGTTTGAGAGTTCAGCTGGGCCTGGAGCTGAGGCTTTAGCTAGGCACTGAACAGCTCATCAGGATTTACGTGGCTTTGTGCATATCTGCCAGAAGAAACTTAAATGCCTGAGTTTACGCGTAGAAATATAAGTGCCTTCAGGATCAGTTGGCAGCTGAGTGTGGGATTTGAGGATCTTATTGGCATTGACTTAAACACCTTAATTGGCACCTGGACCTTACATTTCATATAGTTTGTGGCCCCGTTAGCTTAAATCTCACCAGTGCCATCAAATCTATAACTATGAATCCATGAAAGGAAATGAAAATGACATGCAATTATCACAGCCATATATGCTCTAAATTATTTGTCCATGTATTTCAGAGATGACAATCAGACACTGTACCTGTAACTAAAATGTAGTTAGCACTAAGTGCCTTACAAACATAAATAAACATGGTTTTTTATTGTGGCATAGGTTTCAATGTTGTGGAGTCTAAGGGTATGTCTACACTACAGCATTAATTCGAGTTAACTCACTTCAAAATAGTTAATTTGAATCAAGCTAATTCAAAATAATGCATCTATACAAAAAAACTATTTTGAAATAGCATTTTGCTATTTCGAAATAGCGCGTCCACACTGAGTGGACCCTGAACCGAAGTTAAGGCTGGCCGGAACCAGTGCCGGCAGGGCATCAGGTTAGGACTTAGTGTGTGGGGCTGCTGCCTGAGGCTAACTGAGCTCCGTACTTAAAGGGACCCTACCCCCACCCCGGACAGACAGTTCTCAGGGTTCCCCACTTGCTTGTCTATCTCGATGAGGGATAGCAAAGCAGTCCTGTCTTGGAGTGCCCCGAGTGCCCGCACTCGAGACACCACAGCACTCGGCCACATGGAGTGTGGTCATTGCACTTGCTGCTGGCTGCCATCCAGGAGGTCCATCGGGGGGGCTGTCAGTATCCAGGGAGCCCTGCGGGAGAGCTTCCACCCCGAGGAGCACTAACGGTCTCCTTGGTCTGCCCCACTGGGGGCTTGTGCCCCATTCCTCCCTCATGTCCTTCTACTTACTCCTCCCTAGCCCCCCTTTCCTGTTGTCAAATAAAATACACTTTTTTTCAAAATAGAAACTCTATTTATTTAACAAAACGGCGGGGAGCGGGTGAACCTCTGGGGAGACCTGGGAAAGGAGGCAGGAGATGGGAGGAGAGAGGATGGGAGAGGGGGAGGGGGAAAACTGGGAGGAGGGAGCTGGAAAGGGGAAGCAAGGGGAGGAAGGGGGAGAGGAAGCTCAGCACTCAGGGGTGTGGGGTCTCATCGGGCCACATGTCTCCCAGCACAGCGAGTGTGGGGGCCTCGGCATCCCCAGTGGGATGGGGAGGAGGAGGAGGAGGTTGAGGAGGGAGAAGTGTGAGGGGGAGAAGAAGTGGGAGGAGGAACAGTAGCTAGGGGAGCAGCAGGCACTGGCGCGGCATGAGGCAGCATGCTCTTCACTAGGTTCTGCAGATGGGTACAGATGGCACAACCCTGGGCAAGCAGCTCTCTCCAGAACTCCCATTCTTCCTGTGCCCGCTGCTCCATGATGCGGGTCAGGGTTTACAAAGCCCCCAGGTGCTGCTCTCGGTACCCCTGCCGTGTTGCAGACATCCTGTGGAGCCCTCGGGTGTGGGAGCATGTCCTGGGCGGGGTGGTGCACTCTGCACATGCAGCTGGTGTGGCTGTGGAGAAACAAGAGAAGTGGTCGGTTCTCCCTGGGGACACAGTGGGTGCAAGGTGAGGATGACCATGCCCTGCACCGTCAGAGCTGCTGAGCTTGCACAGAGGCCATGGTCAGAATGTCTGGCTATTTCTGGGAGTGGGAGCTGTCCTGAGACTGCAGCCATGCTCTGTGCTATGTATAGTGCGGCCCAGGTGCACTGCCTCAGGGTAGAGGGGGCTTGGGAAGGGAGGGCATCCTGCTGTGTCCCGCCCTGGGGTCAGGAGCATATCAGGACTCTTCACACACGCATGTGACTATCAGGCCACAGCCCCAGTGTGTCACACAGCTGGAGCCACTTGCCCAGGGGTGGTACGGCACATGCTCACACGTGCACAGTTTGCTGTGTGATCCGTGGTAAGTAAGGCTCACACGTGTGATCCCTGATCTCTCTCCCTACCCCACCCCACCCCACCCCGGGAAGGGGACGGTGATGGCACTTACTTGGTGTGGCCTCCCTGGATGATCCTGGTGACTCCGCTGCTGGGACAGCTCAGGGATCTGGCCAGTGTGGCACCTTCCATGGTATCTCCTCCTCTACACCCTGCTCAGAGCCCACTGGTCCCGGCTCACTGCCCCCCAGAGTGGCATGGACCTTCCCGTCCCCCAGGATGCAGTCCAGTGCCTTGAAGTAGGGGCAGGTGTCTGTCCCTGTTGAGGATCTGCCCCAATTGGCTCTGGCATACCCCCGCCGCAGCTCTTTAATTTTCAGGCACACCTGCTCCTGGCTGCACCTGTGGCCTTTCTGGGCCATGGTGGCAGCTATATAGCCATAGACAGCCACATTCCTCCATCCAGTGTGGAGATCATGGACATTGGGGGCCTGCCCCCAAACCTCAATGAGGTCCATGATCTCCTCACTAGTCCAGGAGGGAGCGTGGCATCTACAACCCCTGGGTGCTGGGGGAGTGGGCGGGGGACAGCTGGCTGGTACTGCCTGCCAGGCTCATGGTGGGGCCACTGGGTCAGGGGCAGAGACTGCTGGTAGGGCTGGATCTGGCACGTGCAGTCTGGCCAGTATCTACCCCTTTAAGGGCTCCGGGGCTGGGGGAGAGGAGAGTAGTTTTCCTGGTTTGGCCCAGAGTGGCCACCAGGGGAAACTGGGAAGGGCTGGAGGCCAGCTAATTTGAATTAAGTGTCTACACAGCACTTATTTTGAATTTGAATTTGGCATTATTCCTTGTATAACGAGGTTTACCAAATTCGAATTAAGCACTCCGCTATTTTGAATTAATTTTGAAATAGCGGTTTGCATGTATAGATGCTATTAAAGTTAATTCGAAGTAATGGCTGTTATTTCAAATTAACTTTGCAGTGTAGACATACCCTTAGAGAGAAGGAAAGGGGTGGTGCTTCTCCTGAAAGAAAACAACAATGCACTTTCTGACCTTATCTCTTTGCCTAGGGAGAAAGCAATAAAAAAGTTAATAGCAAATAGTCACTGAAATGAAACTGATGGAGCATAATCAACATAAAACACATGGGGATTTTAGTCAAAACTGGGAGAGAAAATTCTCTGTCCCACCAGACTGCACATTCAGAATCTGACACAGACCTCCACCAACAAGAATAAGTTAAAAGAAATATGAACTGGTTACACTTGTTAGAATTTTGACTATGATCTTGTGTGAATATCCTGTCTGAGCCAAACACAAAAGCAAGAGAAGCTTGCTAAACATATATGGATATCAAGGGAATGGTTTCCTTAGCAATAATCCCCTTATGTATAAAGCACCCAGCTCAAATGTATTATATTATCTAGACAAAGACTGAGTACTGATTATTACTTGTGAGCTGTCTAAGTTTTTTAGATCTCTATGATGAAAATACTTCACAACAGAGAGCTCTTGATTGGAGGAGCTATATTATTACCAAAGAGCATGTCTGTATTTTGGAGCTTGGGAAGGCATGATTTTAAAACACTGATACCATGAAAACCATCTCCACAACCCTGAGGGATGGCACTATGTATACAGTGCTTTACAGAAAGGGGTAATTGAGAAGCTTTATATGTGAACAGAAGAATGAAGAAATTTTCCCTCCAAATTTTCCAAATGGTAAATGATGTAACTATGGAATTCAAAGACTAAAGAGAAGCAGTTTTATGTTTTGCAATAATGACATATCTAAAACACAGACTTAGTTGTGAAACAAGAGATATCATAACCCACCACTACTGTGGTGTCCTGCATGAGGGAAAGGTGGAAATGTAGCTAAAGGAAGGCGGGGGGAGGTTGCACTGGCCATACTTTATAAGCAGCACAAATAATAAAACAGGGATGTGAGAGAGAAAGGGGTGTTTAAGGTACTGAGCAACTAGTAATTAAAGAAAAAGTACTTAATGTATAGTCTTGAGAAATAAGAAATAGTAGGACAAACTTAATGTTAATTCAGGGGGGTGTCGCCCAATATTTTAGTCACATGAGGTCCTTATCTTCCCTTAAGGGACACCACAATTAATAACAAGCAAATAATCACAATTGACTATAAATGCTATTAAAGAAAATATTTAAAAACAAAATAGAACATAATCAGGCAGTAATCAATGGCTTACTTCAGTTAAAACTCTCTTCTGTGGAGAGTTTTCAGGAGCAATTAAATCTTAAGAATAGGGCTGCTTCAGGTGAAGAGACACTCTTCTCTCTGTAAGATAGACCAAAATATATTATTCCCCATATTAATAGTGAGCTACACTGTACCCTTTCCTCCAAATAAGCTACACAGTTTGCACTATGCAAATTACGTAGCTTATTTCGAGGTAATTTTGAAATTGAAACTGAAATAAAGCACCATTCCGACAAGACCTTTAACCCTCATGAAATGAGGGTTACAGGAACGCTGGATATAGTGTGCCTGTTATTTCAAAATATATTTTGAAATAAAAGGCCCATTTAAAGATGCAAAGTAGCTATTTCAGGATACTTCTGGTATCCCGAAATAGTACCTCTGTCAAGATGTAGCCTAATAGTGGATCATCAATAACTAAAACAATTTATAGATGGCAAATCAATTTCATGGAAAAGTTGGTGAATCCTGTTTGGTCTAGCATGGGTAACCTAAATGTTTTCCAAATAAGCAGAGTTAAGTGATCTTAACTAAGCTTTTAAAACTGAAGACTGGAAAATTAATATTAAGAATCTTAAATCCAACTTGTTTTCTCTGTTTATCAATGTTAGATATGTCTCCTCTACAGGAATACAATCTAAACAATTTGTTTCATAGGGGAAGCAGTAAATCCCTTAATCAAAGCAAAAATTCAATATTCAATTAAAATACAGTAAAACACCATTGGTCCAGCATCCAATGCTCCGGCACTCCTGATAGTCCAGCACCATCAGGAACCCAGAAGTGCTCCAGCTGCCGGACAATTGGAGCTGCTCTGTGCCCGGCTTCCCCATTCAGCCGCTGCTGAAACTGACCAGCAGCTGAATCGGGAAAGCCGGGGGCAGAGCAGCTGGGGTGCTGCTGGGTTGGTCCCATAGCGCTGCCCCTCAGGGCTGCGGGACCAACCCGGCAGCACTCCAGCTGCTCTTGGGGATGCCTGGGACAGAGCAGCTGGGGTTCTGCCGGGTTGGTCCCGCAGTGCCGAGGGGTGGCGCTACGGCAGCACCCCAGCAGCTCTGCCCCAGGTGTCCCCGATTCAGCCACTGCTGAAACTGACCAGCGGCTGATTCCAGGAAGCCCGGGGCAGAGCTGCTCTGCCCTGAGCTTCCTGGAATCAGCCGCTGGTCAGTTTCAGCAGCGGCTGAATCAGGATGCCTGGGGCAGAGCCGGACTATCGGAAGGGGGGGCTATGAGGGGTCTGGGGTGGCATCCCCCCACCCCACCCCAGACTCCTCATAGCCCCCTTCTTCCAGTAGTCTGGTATATCTGACAATCCAGCACCCCCTGGGTCCTAAAGGTGCCAGATTATCGGAAGTTTACTGTAGTTTAAAGAAAAATGTAAAACTCATCCTTTGGCAATTCTTTCAAAACTCTGTTTCACCAAAGATGCTGATATCTCAGTACTATCTTCATGTGGAAGTGATGCTGGGCTAGAAAGCAGTTGTGTCTTGATACTACATTATGACTTTTTTTTTTTTTTGTCCTTCTCAGCTATTTTTTTGCTGTTAGCTTATTTGTAGAGGTGTCATCTTCAAGGTTTGGTGAGCTGAATGAATAAGAGTAAGAATTAGAGAGCATTTAAGCATATATTTCTCAGTTCTGAGGAATTTATATTCTTTTCCATTGGCTCACTGAAGTTTGACTGAATTCAAACATCAACTGTTGTCTCTTTTCATTGACTCAACCTGTTCATGAAATGGTTTAGTAGCACCTTCAACTCACAAATATACTGTTCATGAGTATGTTTGTTTATGCGTATATGCATTGGGGTGTAATACATCTTCAATTTTACTGTCACAATGTTTGTCCTTGTGATAAGAAATTTTTAGCACTTCTTTAAAGTTAGAATTTTAACTCTTCCTTTCTTAATTCTTCTTTATATTCTTTAGTAGACCATTTTCTGAGATTCCTTTAGTTCTAGTTGGGCTTAATAAAAGTTGAAATTGTATTTTAGATGAATCATAGAATGATAGAACTGGAAGGGACCTTGAGAGGTCATCAAGTCCAGTCCCTTGCCTTCACAGCATGACCAATGAGTCTAAACACTGCTATTTTTATACAAAGGATTTCCGCTTTCAAAATACTCTTTTTAAACATAAATGAGTATTACAGGGAGTAGCTAAACTAGACACAGATTCATAGATTCTTTGGCTAGAAGGGGCCATTATAGTCATCACACCAATGGTTCTCAACAAGTGGTATGTGGGTGAGTGTACAGAGGTCTCCTGGGGGTACAACAAATCATTTACATATTTGCTTAGTTTTACAACAGGCTACGTAACGACTTTTATACTACTCTGTACACTATATGCTGACATGTAAGTACAATATTTATATTCCCATTAATGTATTTTATAATTATATGGTAAAATGAAAACATAAGCAATTTTTCAGTAATAGTGTGTGTATTTTTATGTCTGATTTTATAAGTATTTTTACATGAGGTGTAAGACAAATCAGATTGCTGAAACTGGTTACAGTAGTCAGGAAAAGTTGAAAAGTATTGATCGAGTCTGACCTTTTGTATGGCACAGGCCAATGACCTGCCTCAAAATAATCCTAGATCAGATCCTTTTTTTAAAAACTATCCAATCTGATTTAAAAATTCTCTGTAATGGAGGCTCCTCAATGACTCTTTAAAAATTATTGCAATGGTTAATTACTCTGATGCAGTTTAACACCTCTGATGCAGATTTACACCTTATTTCCAATCTGAATTTGTGTAGCTTCAAATTCCAGCCATTGGATATGTTTTTTCTTTCTCTGCTAGATTGAAGAGCCCTCTATTAAATATGTGTTCTGCATGGAAGGAATTTACAGATTGTAATCAAGTTACTTCTTAACATTCTTGTTGTTAAGATAAATAGATTGAGTTCTTTGAGTCCTTCACTGTAAGTCACTATAATCCTTTAATCATTCTTGTGACTCTTTCTGAACCATTTCTAATTTATCAACATCCTTCTTGAACTGTGGGCTTCAGAGGTAGACACAGTATTCCAGTAGCCATCACCCCAATGCCAAATAAGATTTCTCTTTTTATTCACAACATGCCCTTGGAGTTCAGGTTGACATGACTGTCCACTACACCCCCATATTTTTGTAGAGTCATTGCTTCTCCAGATGGAGTTCCTCATCCTATGAATATAGCCTATGTTCTTTGTCCCTATATATATTTATAATATGAACTCATATTGTTTGCTCATCTCCAGAATATCAAGAAATCCAAATAACTCTAAAGCAGTAATCTGTCTTGTCATCTACTACTCCCCAAATTTGTGTCATCTGCAAACTTTATCACTGATGATTTTACATTTTCTTCATAATTGTTGATAAAAATTTTAAATAGCAAAGGGCAAAAAGCCAGTCCCTGAAGGACTCCAAAGGAAACTCACTCCCGGATGATGAATGCCTATTTAGCTACATACATAATTGTGACTTATCAATTAGCCAGTTTTTAATCCATTTAATGTGTATTGTGTGTAATTTTTATTCAAAATGTTAATTTCAATGTTATATGGCATCAAATCAAACACCTTACAGAAATCTAAGTATTACATCAACACTATTATATTCATCAAACAAACTTGTCATTTCATCAAAATATATTTGGTTAGTTTGATTTAAAAAAATCAGTATTGATGTGCATTAATTAAATTACCCTCTATTAATTCTTCATTAATAGACTCCCACATCAGCTACTCCATTAGCTTGCTCAGAATCCATATCTGGTTGAGAGGCCTACAATTACCTAAGTAATCCCATTTATCCTTTTTTTTAAATGGCCCATTAGTTTTCTTCCCATCTTTTGTAACTTCCCCAGTGCTCCAAGACTTACTGAAAATCAATATTAACTGTCCAGCAAACTTCTAAGCTGCAAGTTCTTTTAAAAATGTTGGATGTAAGTTTGTTGGACCTTATGATTTTAACACATCTTACTTTAATAATATCTGCTTCATATCCACTAGTGGAATGGGAAAAGTGTTATCACTGTGTGATGAAACTGTATCATTTGATTTCTCATAAAATATAGAACAGAAATATTTGCTGAACACTTTTGCTTTTTCTTCATTATTACTGATAATTTTACCATTTCTATTTAGTAATGGACATACCATTGCTAGTTTTAAATTCTTAACTTCTAAGTTATGCCAAAAAGATACTGTTTGTTCTTCTTGTGTTCCTGAGTTTGGCATGGAATTGCTTAAGCACTGTCAGATAACTAATTTCTTTCCCAATTAATATGAATAATTTTATATTCACATGGTTTTACGTTAATAATTAGTTATAGCTAGTCATCTGATTCTGTATTTGTATAAAATATCTCACTGTTCACATAACAATGGTATACAGCAGTTATTACATATGAAGACCAAAATCTCAAAGGAGTTTATACCAGCTTAAGCATTATCCTTAACATTTGAAGACTTTAGATCACTTCTAAACAAAATCATTTGAATAAGAACATTTCTAGAATTCTCCATATGAGTTTAAATGATTTTCTGTTTGCAAAGAGAAGGGATACAAAACTGGCTCCATGACTATGTATAGCTCTCCTAACATATCCTAACCATTATTCCTCTTTGGAATATTCTTGAATAAAAAATGTCCTTGTAATTAGCACATAATCAGGTGTTTTTCACCCCTAAAGCATAACTACCATTAGAGAGTAGTTTCTTGAAATAAGGATCATGTCTATACCAGGCTGGTGTCCTGAACAAGGGGGAGATATCTGTTCTTTGAGAAGATGCTCTTAGATGGTTATTTGCCTTTTGACCACATGGTTTCTAGTGTTACAAGTTACCATTTAGAGTACATTTACAATTTGCAATTGAGACTCCTATGAACTTATTTGTACAGGACACACATCATGACTAACACACATACGTTTACCTTACATGCTGCAAATAAGTACTGCCCCCTCTTTAGAAGAAGCTAAAAATCAAGCTAAAAACAAAACAAGGCCCGTTTCAAAACAAGCCAATCTCTAAGGCGTGGACTACACTAGGACCTTAGTCCAAAATTAGCCCCCGAAGGTCAAATTTGTAAGCAATGCATCCACACTACCTAGCCCATTATCCTGGAGTAAGGAGCTGTGGAATTCAAACTCTGTTCTGCTTTTCCCGAACTTTTAAGTCCGAAATAACGTTAGTGTGGATGCTCTGGTGCCACTAATTTGAACTTACTGGCCTCTGGGAGACTTTCCGCAGCTCCCCAGACTGCTTCCTGGGGCTCTGAGTCTGAGGTAGCATGTCCACATTAATGGAGCCTGCCTCCGACTACATCTGATTCTGCTCTGTAGTGAGGACACAGAACATCGAATGTGTAAAATCGGGTCCCAGAATTCAAATTTAGTAAATCTGGACTAATCTCCTAGTGTAGACATGGCCTAAAAGACTCAAAGCACTTTGGCTGAGTGTAGACTGGCATGACTTTGCGGAAATACTTTTAACAGAAAAGCTTTTCCGTTAAAAGTATTTCCGCAAAAGAGCGTCTAGATTGGCACGGATGCTTTTGCGCAAAAGCATCCATGCCCAGTATAGACGCGCTTTTGCACAAGAAAGCTCCAATGGCCATTTTAGCCATCGGGCTTTCTTGTGCAAAAAATTAAGGTGCCTGTCTACACTGGCCCTCTTGCGCAAGTATTCTTGCGCAAGAGGGCTTATCCCTGAGCGGGAGCGTCAAAGTATTTGAGCAAGAAGCACTGAATTCTTACATTAGAACGTCAGTGCTCTTGTGCAAATTCAAGTGGACAGTGTAGACAGCTGGCAAGTTTTTGCGGAAAAGCGGCTTGCCAGTCTAGACGCTCCCTTTATGACTATGTTTTCCTGATATGCAGTTAGGGTTTTAGGACTGTGATGGACCTGCTGTGCATCTCTGAACTCTCTCACCCTTGTCCCTGATCTCCCCTTACTTTCTGGGAGCCAATCAGGAAAAGAAACAACGAGGCAAAACAAGCAACAAGCTGCAAGCCAAAGCCTGGCCAGCTCACAACTCACAAGCCAATTAAGCCTGAAACAAGCCTAATTTCTGTGATTAAGTGGTTTTGACAAGTCATAAAGCTGCATTTCAGAGTCTGTGTAAACACATAATAACTATGGCTCTATGACTAAGGAAGTGTCATCATCTTTGACACTTTTGATGTCTGTCACTGGTTGACAAAAAGCAGCGATTTTCTAGAATTTGTTTAATTATCTCAAACATTTAATTTAATTAATTAAGCAATCAAAATATAAACAGGTGAGCTGTCATACTCTCCAAGCATCACATGTATAAAAGTAATAGTGAGTATTGCCTTCAATTTAGTGAAAGCAAGATTGAAATATCCTACAATTAGAACATTAAATCATCATTTTATTAATAACCATGTTTGCATCATTTTAGGTCTATCTTTTGCAAAAAGAAAAAGAGCAGAATTGTTTCTAGTTGAAGGAAAGCATATTTGTACCTCACACAAGCAAAACTGTCATCTCAAAATATTGCACCTCTAGTACTGACAAGGTACTGTCTATAATAAGAAGTTGAATTGCATGGCAGGGAAATGCCAGTCAGACAGCTCACTCTGACCCTAAGTTACTCATGTCTTCACCCGTCTTCTTGTCAAAAGATGGTCTTATACTTTTGTACCTTCACTGTTCTTTGTTCATTTGCATTAATGTCACTCCTTTCCCCTCATTGCCTACATTTTACAGCTTGTGCCCCTTTCACAGCTGTGTACCAAACAGGAGTCCCACTGCACACAACCCATACTGATGAACAATGACTGAGCCAGATTTTCAAATGAATTCACCTCCCAATTAAATATTTAAACGTGGACCAGATTTTTAAAAGTCGCTCAATCCCTGCAGCTCCCATTGTGAATAGTAACACAGCCAGATTTTCTAAAGAATTTAGCACTCCATCTGCACCCAAAGCACTGAACTTTTTTGGAAATCTGGTCCCACTTTTGGGTACAGAGCACTTATCAATATTTTAGCTATAGGATTTTTTTCTGTGCTGATTACAGAACATAGAGAACATATTTATCAGGGTTTCAGGTATTCATAACAAGCCCTTTATGAGTAAAATCTACAGAAGATCTGGAATCTGGCCTCCAATTTTTACTTGCAACTTTATACATAGTATCATTTTCACATCTAGGTGCCTGCATGCAGACACAAATGTGCACACAGTTATCAGAATGTGTTAATAATATGCATGTGCAAATTCTATTAGAACGTGCATAGACATGTGAAGAGAATCACATACACCAATGAATATGCTTATCATGTCGTACAAAAAAACCCACATTTTGAAAATGTGATGTACTTGTTGGTTTGTTAATAACTGAATTAATATTATGGTCTTTACAGTCTGGTGGTAGACTTGATAAGATGTACTAAATATGCAATTCTAAAGATTAGATTCTCTAGTTTGGCTGAGTTGTATTCAGCACAGTATCAGAGAGGGTGAATAAATGTGGCTTCAGTACATCCTGTATGCTTCACTACTCTAATGGTCAACAGGATGCTGCACTGGTCCCCAACTAGCTGCTCAAAGAAATAAGGCCTGTTCCACCAGCCAGTGATAAGTCAAGAATAGGAGCATTTCTTTATCCCACAGTAATGCTTGAGGGGAAAGTAGTATAGGAGCTGGCAGACCTATATCACTGGAAGACTTTCTGACCTGGAGAGAATCTTCTTACACTCACA
Organism: Pelodiscus sinensis; assembly: GCF_052426305.1. Taxonomy (NCBI): domain Eukaryota; kingdom Metazoa; phylum Chordata; order Testudines; family Trionychidae; genus Pelodiscus; species Pelodiscus sinensis. The sequence continues at coordinate 30,152,044 of NC_143060.1, read as the reverse complement.
ATTGCTTTCCACCATTGGTTCACAAGAGAGTAAATCAGGCTCCATCAGTGGATACTAATTTGTTCAATATATTAATATTCATTAGTACAGTTGTGTACCTTTCCTGTACAGCTTCTGCTATAAAAGTTACTACAAGAGCCTATTATTCTCTTATTGGGTAGAAAGAAATATTCACTCTCATTTTCTGTCTCTACTGAGAATTTAATAGAGTTGCTCAATGAAATCAAAAGCTTAGGAAAATCATTAGTTTCTCAGTTGGTAGTTATTAACATATTTGGTATGTTTTGAGTTCAACTGTGTCTAAGTAGGTGGCTTTGTCATCTAAATAGGTCAAAGGATAACAACTGCAGCTTGAATTAACCTGTTAATCCATTGTAGCCCTTTTAAGTATCATTTGCTGACTACCTGCTTTAAAGTGTATTGCATCAAGGGGGCATTACTTCTGCAATATTGATAATGCTGATGCTAATGCTCATAAAGGCATAAAAGAGTAGAGATATACACCGCAATTTCAGTAATAGAAGAAACAACCCAAGCCCTCACCCATAGCTTTACCCAAAATGGCCTTAAAAAGTATATTAAGTCTTCTTGTACCACTTTGTATCCTATCTTCAGGAAGAATTGGAAGTACCATAAAGGCCTGATATGTGAGACATCGGCTCAGTTTTCAGATCAGAGATGCATTTGAATCTGCTTGAAATGAAGCATCCAAATGTTTAAGTGCATTTTATTTAAAAAAAATAAGGACAGAAAAAAATGTCAGACTCACAAATCAAAATACTCCTATTTTTTCTTTAGGCAACATCAGTGCAATATAAGCTGAGCAATATGTGCGTTCCACAAGTGCCCCTTGCCCACTGTTCTTAAAACAAGACTGGAAAGAACATTTCTTCTGGAGTGTGAGGGTAGTTTATTCTCTATACATACAAAAATCCCGACCATTCTCTCCTGCCAATTAGTGCCAATATTGATTGTAGTTTTGTCTCAAGGATTCTACTCCATTCAAAACAGAATTTTGTTCACCAATTCATTTGGTCACACTTTTGAATTCTTATTTGAATCAAATAGCTAAACTTTAAGGTTTGTTCCACACATTTTGAATTTCTCCTCCCTTCAGCAAATGCAATTTGTAATTCCCATCTGTTCCCCCTTTGTTTTATGTATAAATCCTGAGGCTGACCCTAATCACTAAGCAACAATCAGAACTGAAAATGGGACTGAGATTCATAAGGACAATTTGGTAGAAAAGCCAAGAAAATTATTCAATACAAAAAAATGAAATGAAGGGTTTACTTAACCCATGCTAATATTCTCTGCTAAAGTGAAAATAATTAAATCAAGTTTAGCTTTAATTTGTTGACCTGGTGTATACTTTTCACCCCAGAGTGATAAATTACTGGAAAAGCAAATCAAATTTACTGTGAGCCTGCTCTTGTATGAAAGTGGAATTAATTGGAAAATAATTGAAGAATTATTCAGCACTTAAATTTATTGCATTGGCAAAGTAAAAGGACAGGTAATCCTGAGCGGCTAAGTTGAGATCTGCATTCAGATTTGCTCTTCCCCATGATCCTACGGAGTTTTCATCTAGGGTTTTGGAGACATGGGATAGATGCAAAGCTTAGACTGACATGTGAATATGGCTCCGAAATTTGTCAGTGTTTGTACACTTTTTATGAAATTCAAAGAATACCATATATGTTTGTAACACACTCCGTGCTATGAAAAAAAAAAAAGGAACACCTTAAAGAGGTTGAGTGCAAAATATTAGCTTTAAGGTCAGTACTTGCTATTACTGCAAGGAGGTTTATATATTAATTTTATTTGAATTCAATTGCAATTAGGACCTATGGGGAGTGTGAAGGCCCAGTAAGATCCTAGGGTAGTTACACTCATTAATGGGAACTTCAAAGATACTCTAAGAAGACAGAAACATGTGGAGGGAAAAGTCAATTGGCAAATCTAAGCCCCCATATTACTAGCTTGTGATGAGATCAAATATTATAATTGAAAGAATGATCATAAATATTCATTGTAGGGTCTGCCAAAGGCAAAGGCCTAACTGAAGATTCTAGAGAAGGATGATGTACAAGGGGCTATTTAAGAAGTAGAGTTAGAGATAAAGAGATTATCCAAAAGTGGGGATAAAGTTTCCATGTAGCTTATCCCACCTGACCAATGTAAAGTCTGCACGTGAATAGGTCATCTGGCATGTGTGTGTTCATTTGCACCTACTCATTGTGAAGTTTGAACAAAACATTTCAGATATTTTCCTACCAGGACCAAGTTTCTGGGAGAGGCATAAGGATTTTATGCAAAATGGGAGGTTTGCGCAAAACGAAAGCGGCTACACTGCTTTGTTTTGTGCAAAAACCTTGCACAAAAAGAAACGGCAGGAAATATGCTAATGAGATCTCAACTTATGCTAATGGTCCCTCATTAGCATATTTTTTGCCACAGAAACTCGCAGTGTAGACAAAGCCTTGGTGTCTATAAACTCAGTCACACTGGGTATATTTCAGTTACACTGGCAGCAAAAATATATCTGGCTTAGCCTTTCGAGTTAGCAAAACAAAAATACAATAACATAATCCATCAGCTCTGAACCCATTATATTCATGAGTTATCATTGCCAACTAGAGGGCAAAGAACAGACTCCTGTATAGTTTACAGCCAATGATGGTCAGCATGTCTGACCATGCTTAAGCTAGGCTCTGGAGAGTCATTTTTTCTGTAAACTCATTCTTCCAGTATCAGCATTAATGTCATTGCCGTAGTATGTGCATGCAGTAGCGATTGGTGCAGGGGGTTGGTTTCAGAAAGCTCTGATGTTTCATTGTCTCACAAATTAGAGGAGGTAATAAAATTTAAAAATGTTGAGCTATGACTCCATCTTGGTAGATGACCCTGACTTAAACCTCAGGGCCAGGACTAAATATATCACTCATAATGAGTGTGGTGGCTGCAGCAACCTAGTAATAGCAGGAAAGTGTTTTTCCTGAATCTACTATTGTTGTCTGTAGGTAGAAGCCAAGTTAGAGACTGTGCCCTAGGCTGGGGGTGGAAGGAGGCCAAATGGAGATATTGAACATGGAAAATCTGGGCAGGAACAGCACATGCTTCCTCATCTCAACCTCTAACCTGCATGTGCAATTTCTAGGAATGATAGAATATTATAAACTTTTTGCTCATTCATTCTGTCTTTAATATTTCCCCTGTTGAGACTAGCAATGGGTGTATCTTTCTCATGTAAACATCTGTTACTAGGATCTGGCTGACCTTAAGCAGCTCATTTCACTCATCTCACCAAACAACCATCAGAGAGTAGTGATTTTAGTCACTATTCCATTAGAACAAAAAAGAACTAGATAAATTCATGGTGCTTAGGTCCATCAATATTAGCCAAGATGGGTAGAAATGGTATCCCTAGCCTCTGTTTTCAGAAACTGAGAAAGGGTGACAGGAGAGGTATGCTTTATGATTACCTTTCTGTTCATTCCCTCTGGAGCTTTGGGCATTGGCCACTGTCAGAAGACAAGATATTGGGATAGATGGACCTTTCCTTCATCTGACCCAGTATGGCCATTCTTATGTAGACCTAGGCTTGCTTCACACCTGTGTCCTAATGATAAAAAGTTCTGTATGCTGTTCCTAAGACTTGGTGAACAATTTGAAACAATTGTATCTGATCAGTGTGTCTTTTTTATCTGCCCTTGGAACATCTACGAACAGATCACATTCTTATACCTATATATTATTCACAAATATTTTAATTCTTTGGAATGATTACCAGCATTTTTCTGCATTATTCAATGCACTGTGTTGGCATTATCATTGTTCGGGCAAGTGTGAAGGAATGAAGAACTTATAAGTAAGACCCTACCAAATTCAGTCCATTTTGGTGAATTTCATGGTCATAGGATTTTAAAAATAATAAATTTTGTGATCTTGTCCCCAAAGGGAGTCGTGGGAGAATTGTAAGGTTATTATAGGTTATTTATGCATTTCTTCTGGGGACAGCACTGCATTCAGAGCTGGGCAGAAGGAGTAATGGTAGTTCGAATTAGGAGCTTTAATTCGAACTACCTAGCCCGTGCTGTGTGTAGCCGCAGGCAGGGAGTTCGAACTACCACGCATTTAAAAATTGGGGCGCCCGGGAACATGCAAATGAAGCCTGGAATATTCATTTGCAAGTTCGAATGACTACATTAGCCACCCTAGTTCGAACTAGGGGGGCAGTGTAGACATACCCTAACATCTGTTGTAAGCCCCCGTTCCCTAGGGCCAACACGACCCACAGGTTCAGTTTTAACTAGTGCCCCTCTCACAGGGTATATACAGCTCTAAGGCCTAGTCAAGAGTATGTGTCCCTCTATAAGGGTACTTACAGCCTTACAGCCCAGTCAAAAGTACAGGTCCCTCTATCAGGGTATTTACTGCTTTGAAGCCTAGTCACCAGGAAATCCCTCCAAAGGCTGGGGAGCTGCCTGGTCAGGGGCTGTAGGGGGCACTCGGGCCCTCCTGCTCCACTGGGTCCCAGCCCAGGGCCCTGTAGGCAGAGGCAAGTGCTGCTGCCTGCTCGGTGGGCAGCTGCAGTTGCCGGAGGGATAACTCGGGAGCTCCAGCTCCTTCCCCTCTGGCGGTGCCGCCCGAACCAAGTGGCTCCCTGAACTTTTCTACCCTGCCGCCCCTGGGAGCATGCCCAGCAGGGCGGTGGGGCTACGTCTACACTGGCGGGCCCTTGCGCACCTACGGCCGTTCTTGCTCAAGAAGCCGCCGAACATCCACGCTGCCCGCCCGCTCTTGCGCAAGGAAACGTACAGTACGGCGCGGTGAGAGGGCGTCCTGCGCAAGGGCTACGCTCTGCCTGACAGGCGGAAGCTCTCTTGCACGAGAAGGCAGTGCGGACACGCGGCAAAGGCTTCGTATGCAAGAACTGGCCTGTGGGGGAAAAAAACACAGGTGTCCTCTCTGACACTCTGTACGTACAATCAACACTCTCTGGTCTCCCTAGCTGGCCTCCCCTTAAAGGCACAGGCACCCAGCAGAGCCATGTGCAGCACCGGAAGCATCCAGGGGAGCGATGGCAGTCGCTCAGCCAGGTCCCTCAGTCCCCACCCAGGAGCCACCCCAGAACACCCAGCAGGCCCACAGGGGCACCAACCAGGGGCTCTATGCTGGGGCACCACTGAGGTCAAGGCCCTCCTGGACCTCTGGGGCCAGGAGGAGGCCCTCCGGGACCCCAAGTCCAGAGGAGAAATGCTGATATCTTTGCCCAGATGGCCCAGGTGCTGGCCACACAGGGACACCCAGCCCGGACCCTGGAACAGGTCTGGGCCAAGGTGAAAAACCTGCGGCTCACCTATGTGCGGGCCAGCGAGAGTGGGGGTGGTGGAGCCACTGCCTGTCCCTATTACCACTGCCCGTCCCTATTACACAGCATCTTCGGGGACACGAGGGCCGAGGCCCTGCAGGCCCAGGTGGACACAGCAGTGGCCACCCGAGTGGTCCGGCCAACGGACACAGAGGAGGAGGGGGAGCAGGAGGAAGAAGACAGCAGCCAGAGCCCACCAGCCTGGCCCAGCAGCCACGACGTGAGCCAGGCCCTGTCAGAGGCTGGTGAGGGATCATCTGGTGAGTATTGTGGCTGCCACTCGCAAGTGTGCAGGGGGACCATGGTGTGGGTGGGAGGGTACAGTACATGACACAGCCTGATCAGATGCTGTGCAGTGGCATGCAGCATGTGCAACCTCGTGCAGCCAGATCAAGTGGCACACGAACACAGCAGCCAGCCCCAGCACACACCTGGGACCCCAGGGGTCATGCACACCCAGCCCGGGGTGGGCGGAGGGGAGGGGGTCTCCAACAAGGAGCAGGCCAGCCCCAAGGGCACAGACCAGACCCCATGCAGCCCAAGGGTGCTGCACACAGCATGCATCCATGGCCACCTATGGGATACAGTAGCTGCCCAGAGGTAGGCACAACATGCCCCCCCCAGCACATGTGCCCCCCCAGGGGTCCCCAGGCCACCTCAGGCCCCCCTGCTGCTCCAAGGAGAATCCCCCTATGCCAGTCATACCTGTCCCCAGGCATTGTGGCATGTGCGGTGGCACGAGGAGGGCACAGGGCACCTGGAACACCATGGGGCAGGGATCACTGACCATCTCGCTCTCATCTGTTTCCTCTGCAGTGGGACCTGCTACCAGCAAGGGAACTTCTAGCCCCATCCCGCCAGTGCCAAGGAACCAGGGCCTGTCGCGGCGCACCTGGGACCACCACCACCTGCTCCACCGCCATGTCTGCACCATTGAGCGCATGGAGCACTCCCTCACCACCAAGATACACACAGATGAGGAGTGGCAGGAGCAGGTATGGAGCCAGTACCTCGAGCGCTGTGACTGCGTGTATGCCCTTCTGGGCACAATCATGGAGTGCATAGTCCCTGCACCACAGATCCCCCATCCCCTCGTTGTCCCTCCTGGCTTGCCTGTGCCCCGTCCTGATGCCCCCCAACCTCAGCACCTCTTGGTGCAGCCTGCTCCAACCCAGCACAAGGGGCACTGCCACCCTTGTACCTGTGTGGGTGGGAGAGGCCTTCCCTCCCACCCATTAGGCCCTCCCAGTTCAGAGCCCCCTCATCCCCCCTCCCCACAGTCCACCCACTCTTGTAAATAAAAGTGCATTTTCGTAACTCAGTGCATGATATTTATTGGGAGGTAAGGGAAGGGTGACGGGAAGGGAGTGGGAGGTGGAGGCACGGGGGGAAACTTGTGGTCGGAGGCCCAAAGGCACACTCCACAGGGGTTGCGGGCCCAGTCCAGGTGGGCGTAAAGGTGGCCTGGCTGCGGTCCAGTCAGCCCGTGTATGGCTGCATCAGCCAGGCCATCAGGGATAGGCCGCATTCCCCATGATGCAGACTGGCATCCTGACGGCCCCAATGGTGAAGTCCCACTGGGGGAAGTAGATGCCCACCTCCAGCACAGGCCTGAGTGCCGGAAGATGCGGAGTCGTGGGCCCAGACCACCCCACATAAATGTCCTGGAACTGGCCCTGGTTCCACGAGTGCCTGGAGCACCACCAAGCAATAGCCCTTCTGATTGATGAACCAGGCCACTCAGTGCTCCGGCGCCCAGATGAGGATGTGGGTCCCATCCATGGCTCCCCCGCAGTGTGGGAAGTCCAGCAATGGTGGCGTCCAGGTCATGGGGGCAGATGATCCTCTGGAGCAGCATATTGTTGATGGTGCGGACGACCTATAGAGGGGCACATGGGAGCACAGGGGATGCACGGAATGAGACACAGTGGATAGATGGACTCTTGGAGTGTGCTCGCCCTCCCTTTGATGGCCCCTCCCCCCATGCAGGCCAGGGCCCTCTGCCCCCCGGGAGTCCCCCCACCATCGGGGCTGTGTGCAGGAGGGACAGCATGACACCCTGGGTGCCCCTGACCCTACAGCCTCACCCCACTCTTCCCTCCCCCAGGGTGAGCCCGCAGTCCCCCGGAGGCCTTATCTGCTGGACGATTGTGCCGACAGTGGACCTGCCCACCCCAAACTGGTTCCCCAAAAGCAGTAGCTGTCCAAAGTTTCCAGTTTCCAAAGGGCGGTCATAACTCTCTTCTCCACGGGGATGGCGGGGTACAGACGGGTGTCCTGCCTCCAGAGTGCAGAGGTGAGCCAGGGGCAGAGCTCATGAAATGTCCCCCTGCACATCCGGAAGTTCTGCACCCAGTGCTGGTCACCCCATTGTCCTAACACCAGATGCTCCCACCAGTCCCCACTGGTGTCATGACTCCACAGGTGCCTGTCAGTGGTGGGGTGGGGATGCCCAAGAGCAGCTGCAGCATTCATCTGGTCCAGAATGTCCTGGCCGGTCTCCAGTTTCTGCTGGAGCAGTGTGGGTCCCTGCTGAAGGACTTCCACAGCCTCAATGATGGCCGTGATAGGACATTGCTGGGTGACGTCCTCCTCCGGCTCTATGGCTGTAACGAGAACAGAACCCGTGCCCAGGGGCACTTGCCAGGGGCTGAGGTGGAGGGCACTGCTGTGTCTCTCGATGCCTCACAGAGGTGCCTCAGCACACAGCCGCAGGGAAACGGCCCGTCCAGTGATCCCCTTTAGCGCATTTCCCAGTGGGGGTCTGGCGCACGCCCACAGATGCCGTTGGTGACCTCTTGACGTGGCCGGAGTGGTTCCAGGGCCAAGTCTTGTGCAAGAACCCAACAGTGTAGACATAGCCTGGGAGTCTGGGCCAGGGCAACTCTCTGCCCTTCAGTGCGGGGTAGATACTCCCTATCACAGCACTCAAAAGACCAGATTTCATGGTCCATAATGCATTATTTATGGCTGTGAAACTGCTGGCCCCTACTTATAAGCAGAACAGGAAAAAAGTGAGCAGAGTGATCAGTGGTAGGAGAATGCCTATCAAATTGCAAAGTAAGATCAGTGAAACCGTAAATAGACCTGCAGTTTTGTGTAACTCCAAATGTTGGGTGCTGAGGAGGAGATGAGAGTAGATATTGACTAGTGAAAATGAGAATGGTAAGCTAGATACTTGGAGATACCAAGATAGTTCATGGCTGGATTGAATTAGGGGAAGTGTGAAAGCATTACCCATTATAGAAAAGTGGAGGGGATCCAGACTTAGATGGTTTGGGCATATGAAAAAGAAGATTGGAAGACTCTATAGGAAACAGGGTGCTAAAGTTTAGAAGTGGAGGGTAAGAGGAGGAGTCAGAAGACACAAAACTATGCAGAAGATATCCTACAAAAGGATTTGATGAGTTATGAAGTTTCCAAGGAGCCCATCAAGACAGACTAGAGTGAAGAAGTATTCAAAGGCAACTTCATATAGATGGGTCTGAGGTTAGAAGAAGAGCAAGAAGTTGTAAGTTACAAGGCATTGTTTCTGATTTCTAATTAGATGTGTATGAAAACATTTGTCTTGTGCAAATTTAAATTTGCTCTCTTGTACACATTCAAAATTTCCATTTCCATTATTATGTATGCCTATGACTTGAAATTCACTTCAGTAAATACTCATGCCAGCAAATCCCATATGCACAAATGTTCCCAGAAGGCAAACACAAAAAGGGAGTTAATGTGGCTAAATCAAATTCATTTACAAATTTGAGCAATTTCACAGAAAATTTAATCTCATTACTAATCCCAAGAGTCATCCACTTCTAAATGGGGTCAAGGACAGGAAGACATAAGGGCATCAAAGAAAAAACGGTTGTTGTGACTCAAAGATGCACCTAAGAGAGAAATAGGCTATAAAATGCAGCCACTCTCTCTCAAATGGTTTTTGTAGCAGGTTTCAATTTTCTTACATAGTTTGTTCTGTTTGATCTGTTCCAGCCAAAATATAATATATGTGTTTGCACTTTTTTTGAAGGGGGCAGTACTGAATCGTTTGTGATTACAGCTTTTAGCAGCCATATTTTTGGCTGCCTGGGTGTCCTCTGGTAATTGAAAACTTGCTTATTGGCATGATATTTTGGACTTTGTTTAATCACAATTTTTCTTCGAGGAGCTGATACATGCCTTCTGAGGGCTCATTTATGTAGGCTTTGTCTGTTTTCAGGCATTAGCAGGGTTTGTTTCATGCATGTGGATTTGTAAGTTAAATGCAGTGACTAACCACCAGCTATCTTGGTTTTGAGTGTAGTTGTGAACTACCCATTTGGTGTTCTTTGGAACAGCCTTACTGCTAGAGGCACTGGATAAGCACCTGAATAAGGAGAGAAGTGTCTCCCTTACAAGGGACTGGACAGCTGCCAGCTGCCGCTGCAACTGGTATAATATAGTCCACTGTCATTTTCCTGAGCACACTGGCAGGCAATCTGGCCACCTTTGAATTGTGAACAGTCTGATTAACTGTTCTCTGTTTATCGAAGTGGGCCTCTATTAACACTGATTACTTAGACTTCAGTTTGATCGAATTATATACAGCATATACTGGTTTTGCTTTGATTTAATGACATTTTTTCATCCTTCCCAGGTTGAAATATTTTCATCTCATTCCCCATTCACTATGAGAGGGAAAAACATACAGCATGAGGGACAAATCTTAAACCCTTCCTTTCCTGGCTCCTCCTTCAAAATCTATTTAACACAAAGATTATATAAGAGTCATCTGACGGGAGAGGACTTGACTATGGGTGCTGCCACCAGTTTCTAGCTCACTAACAGGCAGCAGGTTGCTGCTCTAAAAGCATGCCTATACTGGTGGTGTAATTTGCAGCTCGGCTAGACGTATGCACATTAGTTTTGATTGAGCTAGTGCACTAAAAATAGCAGCGTGGCCATGGCAACATGGGGCAGTGGTATGGAGTAGACAGATGAGTCCAGTCCAGCTGGAGACTGTATGTATGTACTCGGGGCAGCTAGCCTGCACTGCTGTAAGTACAATCATGGCAACATTGCTATTTTTATTACACCAACTTAGTCATAGCTAGCACATGTACATATATTGGTGCTGCAAATTACACATCCATGTGCAATGTAGACATGCCCTAAAAGACCACATGGCAACTCAGTGAGGGAAATCCATGGACTACATTTGATTCAATACTAATTATATTAAATCTTAATTTGACTTCTTAGGAAAGGTGATTTAGGATGAGAAAGGCCATCGGCAAGGTTGTTTCTGACAAGATGGCTTGGAGGAGAAGAAAGAGTCATCACACAGAGGCTTGAGAATCCATTAAAGCTGCTTTTCCAGCACATCTTCTGGGAGATAAATGCTTGTGAATCAATGCTGAGCTTTATTTTCCTCTTCTACTGCACAATTTATAGAAAATATGAGACTAGAAGGTATGATCTCTTAAAGTATAGTTTATGTGGGCTCTGCTAGTGCATTATGCTCACATTGACAACTGTTCATTAAAGATTTGTGTTCAGATATGAATGCAATCAGATTGTGTGTTTCTTTCTGTCATTCAGTCCAGGAGGTAGGAAAATGTGAGACTGAATTTAAATTGGGTGGGATGAGGCAAGTGGTGAAGGATTGGCAGCCAGAGGAACCTAAAACAAATAGCCAAGTTGTAACCAAGTCAGTCAGGAGCATGCGGTTTGTTTTGTCTGCAGCAATGTATCAGCCCCACATGCTGTCCTGCTGGTGTCCTCACCACAGATGGTTGAGTAGTCTAGCTGCACATGTATGAAATTCATGGAAAATGAATTTTAAATTTGCATGCTTGAATATTTGCACTGGAAATTATATTTTTAATATGAGATGAGCCATTGTTTCCTACAGCAGAGAGACATATTCTCTCCAAGGATTGGCACAGAAGCAGTTAAACAAGCCAGACAAGAATCTTACTTCATGCTTCACAGTTCATATCAAACACACTTACACAATTACTTTGTGTCAATGACTATGTTTATGGCAGAAAATTTCAATATATGAAATGTGCTTGGTGTGCAGATTGAACCTCTCTAATTCAGTATCCTCAAAACCTGACCAGTGCTGAACCAGAGAATTTGCCAGGCCGTGGGAAGTCAATATAGTCTAGCAGCATTACCGACACTTCCACTCCTTTCTGGACTCATAGAAGACACTTAGGGGTAAATTAGAACTAAATAACAGCACAGAACACTGAGAGCCAGGGCTTGTGGCTGTAAAGAAACTTTATGGGACCACGGGATACGTAGCCACACCTATGGTAAGTGAACATCCAGCTAACTAAAATCATGACCATGGATGTTGCCAGACCAGAGAGTTCCAGGCTAGAGTGGTTAAACCTGTATTTTAGACAGAATGGGACAGTTCTTAACACAACTCGGGACATAGAGACCCCCAAACTTCTCACACAATAGCAGTTAAATGAATGAGGCAGTGATCTGACCATCCACCCACCCTCTTGCTTACTCATGATGGGGGAATTTGATGAGAGAGAATTAAATGTGAACTCTGTCCCCAGCCAGTAAAACTTACAATCGTCTAACTTATTTGTAAATAATACCTCAAGCAAAAACTTTGTAGCCCTGAAAGAGTAAAGTTTAAAATCAGCTAAAATTCCCTTCACTTGTCCCTCAACTGCATCTCCCTAAACTGCTCCCTCTCCTTTATAGATGCCAAGTCACAGTGCCTTCTTCAAACTCTGATCCAGTTGATGAGAGCTACACTAATGTGATCAGGAAACAGAAGCAGTTCCACATTTGTGACCCTTCACTACTTTGAAGACTGAGTATTGAGAATCCTGGTAAGCATTTTGGTTCAATCCTTAAGTAAACCAAACATTCTTTGGGAAAATATGAATGTCTGTGAAAACATGGCCTGCTTGAAGGGATTGTTCAGTCAGGAAAAGAGGCTACATTTGTTGAGCAACTTATAGACTGTGATTGATTTATTCTAATATTAAACGGATCCATTAAAGCTTCATGAGTTGCTACCAGTTGTATTCTTACATTCCTCTGTGTTACACAATGTTTGGTGATTTGTTTTTATTTAGGTGACAGCCAAACATCCTCAGAGCCATCTGAATGGGCTATTACCTTTTTCTTTCTGGGGGGAAAAATGGAGGGGATCAGAATACTGGCAAAAGGGATAAAGCAGATGAAACTGGTGAAATGTTCTCACATGCAAAGTTTGCTACATAGCAAGTAAAATCATCCATCATCTTCTGAGCCTCTGAAGGACTGATGAGAAGTGGGCAGCAAGCATAGTCAGTTGCTGTTTTTCATACACTCTTTCTGAATTCATTTTCCCCCTTGGGGAATAACTACTATTATTTCTCTTCCTCCCTCTTCCTTCATGACGGAGTGTTCCTCTGGGAATAGAAAGCATCAGAAGTATATACATTTCACAATCACAGCATTTTGTATTCTGCTACTTTCAAGAACCATTCCAGTCCCATTTAAGTCAGTGAGTGTGGCAGTTCTCCCTTCACCTGCATTCCTTGCAAGTCTCATAATTCCCTTCATCACAACACTGAACAGCAATGCTGGGCAGAAAACACTAGGGAATTTCTGAGTGTCTAGTGCTGGCAGCAATACTAGTAGGGAACATTGAAAACTCCAGTGTCCTCTTACCTCTCTCCTCACACACAACCACACAGGTTGAGGTATGATTTGACCAATAGTATGAATGGGAGCCAGTGATGATAGGCACATCCTGCTCTGTTTCATTTATCCTCATGGAATATTGATAATGGATTGCTTCACTTGGGTAAAGTCATTCTATCTGGCATAGATAAACATTGGAAACAAATAATCCTTATGTACTAGACATAGGAAAATGAAGCGGTGATTTAAATAATCGTTGCTTCATTTACATCAAAATGGCCACCGCGCTGTGCCGATCAGCTGTTTGGCGGCACAGCGGGGCGGTCTGGACGCGCCACAGTCGAAAAGGGAAGCTTTTATCGACTGCTCCGGTAAACCTCATTTCACAGGGCATAAGAGAGCAGTCAACAAAGGCTTCCCTTGTTGCCCGCAGTGCAACCAGGTGCTCTCCTATGCCGCCAAATAGCCTGGCTCACCATTGCATTCCAATCTAAGGCCCAATGTAAACCACCAAATCCTGCACCACCAATCTGCTATGCTGCCACCTTAGAAGAATAGAACTGGAAGGGACCTCAAGACGTCATTAGGACCACTCTGCTGTACTCATGGTAGGAACCAAGCATCATCTAGACCATCCATGACAGGTGTGTGCTTGCCCTACTCTTAGAAATATCCAATGATGGAGATTCCACAACCTCCCTAGGCAATTTAGTGCCAGTGCCTAACTACCCTGACAGTTAGGAAGTTTTTCTGAATGTCCAACCTAAACCTCCCTTGCTGCAATTTAAGCCTGTTCCTTCTTGTCCTATCATCAGAGGTTAAGGAGAATAATTTTCTCCTTCCTTCTTTTAACAACTTTTTAGGTTATATACCTTTTAGGTTGTCACAGACAACTCTCCCTGCCACACCTCTTTTTTCCAACAGATAGACTCAGGTCATTAAATACCTGCAGTCAAAGATAAAGTCTCAGACCTTCTTCTGAGTTTGGTAGCAGTTCTAAAGCCAGGCCTCAGGTAGCCCAGAGTGCAGGCCAGTTCACTATTGGCTGCTGTCCTCCTCACCTGGGCTGTTTTTCTTTTGAGTTCCTCCTCCAAGTCATGGCAGGATGGGTCTGCTAAGACCCAGAGCAGCTGCTTAATTCCTTTCTTAGTGGTGCGAATTTTATATACCACATCACAAGCCCATTGAGCGTCTTTGGGTTAAGTTTAGAGGCAGGAGCAACAGGGGTTATGCCATGTTCATTGTCTACTGCAGACCACCAGATCAGGTGGATGAGGTAGATGAGGCTTTCTTCAGGCAGCTAACAAAAGCTTCCATATCACATGGTTCTTATGGGGGATTGAATCACCCTGACATCTGCTGGGAGACCAGTACAGCAGTACACAGACAATCCAGGAAGTTTTTGGATAAAACAGGGGACAACTTCCTGGTACAAGTGCTGAAGGAACCTAACAGGGGCCAAAAGCAGCTTGACCTGCTGCTCACAAACAGGGAGAATTTAGTAGGGGAAGTAGACATGGGTGACAACCCAAGAAGCAGTGATCATGAGATGGTTGAGTTTAGGATCCTATCCAAAGGAAGGAAGGAGAGCAGCAAAATACAGACCCTGAACTTCAGAAAAGCAGACTTTGACTCCCACAGGAAACTCATGGAAAGGATCCCCTGATATGCTAACAAGAAGGAGAAAGGAATCCATGAGTGCTGGCTGTATTTTTAGAAAGCCTTCTGGAAGACACAGGACCAAACCATCCCAATGCATAGGAAGAAAAGCAAATATGGTAGGTGACCAGCTTGGCTGAACAGTCAAATCCTTGGCGAACTTAAACACAAAAAGGAAGCGGAAAGAAGTGGAAACAGACAGAGGACTAGGAAGGAGTATAAATATATTGCTTGAGCATGTAGGGGCGTAATCAGGAAGGCCAAAACACAATTGAAATTGCAGATATCAAAGGATGTAAACAGTAACAAGAAAGGTTTCTACAGGCTAACTTATTCTGTTAGCAATAAGTGGGTGGTCAGGGAAGGTGTGGGACTCTTACTGGATGAGGGAGGTAACTTAGTGACAGATGATGTGGGAAAAGCTGAAGTACTCAATGCTTTTGTTGCCTCTGTCTTCACAGAAAAGGTCAGCTCCCAAATTTCTGCCATAGGCAATACAGTATAGGTGCACAGCCTTCGGTTGAGAAAGAACAGGTTACAAACTATTTAGAAAAGTTGGACATACACAGATCCATGGGGCCAGATCTAAATGTATTTGAGGGTGCTGAGGGAGTTGGCTGATGTGATTGCAGAGCCATTGTCCATTATCTTTGAAAACTCATGGCGTTCGAACTAGGGTGGTAATGTAGGCAACCGGAGTTGCAAATGAAGCCCAGGATTTGAATTTCCCGGGCTTCATTTGCATCTCGCCGGGTGTCGCCATTTTTAAATGTCCGCTAGTGCGGACTCCGTGCCATGCGGCTACACACAGCACGGACTAGGTAGTTCGGACTAGGCTTCCTATTCCAAACTACCGTTACTCCTCATAGGAAGCCTAGTCAAACTATCTAGTCCGTGTCGTGTGTAGCTGCGCAGCACGGAGTCTGCACTAGCGGACATTTAAAAATGGCAGCGCCCGGCGAGATGCAAATGAAGCCCGGGAAATTCAAATCCCGGGCTTCATTTGCAACTCCGGTTGCCTACATTACCACCCTAGTTCGAACTAGGGTGGTAGTGTAGACATACCCATGGTGATCAGGGGAGGTTCCAGATAACTGCAAAAAGGCAAATGTAGTGTCCATCTTTAAAAAAGGGAAGAAGGACAATCCAGGGAATCAAAAACTGGTCAGCCTTACCTCTGTCCCCAGAAAAATCATGGACGCAAACCTCAAGGAATCCATCTTGAAGCCCTTGGAAAAGAGGAAAGTAATCAGGAATAGCTAACATGGATTCACCAAAGTCAAGGCATGCCTGACCAACCTGATTGCCTTCTATGACAAGGTAGCTGGTTCTGTGGATATGGGGAAGGCAGTGGACATGGTATACCTTGACTTTACCAAGTCTTTTGATACAGTCTCCCACAGTATTCTTGCCAGCAAGTTAAGGAACTATGGACTGGATAAATGGATGGTAAGGTGGATAGAAAGCTGGCTAGATTGTCGGGCTCAATGGGTAGTGATCAATGGCTCGATGTCTGGTTGGTGGTCAGTTTCAAGTGAAGTGCCTCAGGGATCGGTTCTGAGACCAGTTTTGTTCAATATCCTTATTAATGACCTGGATGTGGGGATGGATTGCACCCTCAGCAAGTTTGCAGATGGCACTAAGGTAAGGGAAGAGGTAGATACGTTGGAGGATAGGGATAGGATCCAGAATGACCTAGAAAAATTGGAGGATTGGGCCAAAAGAAATCTGATGAAGTTCAACAAGGACAAGTGTAGAGTTCTGCACTTGGGGCAGAAGAATCCCAAGCACTGTTAAGGCTGGGGACAGATTGCCTATGCAGTAGTTTGGCAGAAAAAGTCCTGGGGATTACAGTGGATGAGAAACTGAATATGAGTCAAAAGTGTGTCCTTGTAGCCAAGAAGGCTAATGACATGTTCGGTAGCATTAGGAGAAACATTGCCAACAGATCTAGAGAAGTGATTATTCCCCCTTATTCGGTACTAGTGAGGCCACATCTAGAGTATCGGATCCAATTCTGGGGACCCCATTACCAAAAGGTCATGGACTCATTGAAGAAAGTCCAGTGGAGGGCAACCAAAATGATTAGAGGGCTGGCACACTTGACTTATGCGGAGGGGCTGAGGGATTTGGGCTTATTTAGTCTACAGAAGAGAAGAATGAGGGAGGTTTTGATAATAGCTTCAGCTACCTGAAGGGAGGTTCCAAAGAGAATGGAGAGAGGCTGTTCTCAGTAGTGACAGATGGCAGAATGAGAAGCAATGGGCTCAAGTTGCAGTGAGGGAAATCTAGGTTGGATAGTAGGAAAAACTATTTCACTAGGAGGGTGGTGAAGCACTGAAATGGGTTACCTACAAAAGTGGTGGCATCTCCATCCCTAGAGACTTTTAAATCCTGGCTTGACAGATCCCTGGCTAGGATGATTTAGTTGGTGTTGGTCTAGCTTTGGGCAGGGGGCTGGACTTGATGACCTCCTAAGGTCTCTTCCAACCCTATGATTTCTATAATTCTATGACCCTTATTGCTGTAGTATCCCAGAGCAACATAACCTTTTAATATATTTATCCTCAAAACATCTCAGGTAAGTAGAGAAGTGTCTTAACTCCAGTTTACCAATGGGGAATTGAGCCACAGACAGGTCAAGTGACTTGTCCAACATCACACAGAAAGTCTGGGTCTCCCAAACTCCAGGCTAGTGCCCTAACCACTGAACCATGCTTCCTCTCTAGCGTTACCTGGACATCCCTCTAAAAGCATTCTGGTCCCTCCATTTTTCTCTGCAATTTTCTCAAACTCTGCTTCAACACATTGATTTGAAGCTTTAAGTTGAATGAAAAGCTATAGGTGAGCAAGAAAAGTAAATCTAACAAAGAAAATAAAATACCGAGTACAAAAACACTCAGGCATCAAAGTGTAAAACTCTTCAGGGAGGAAAGTAGAATAAACTGACAGTAGAAAACAAAGCAATCCTGTATACGAAAGAATTCTCAAGATACTGGTGAAAAGTACAGTTAGTCCACAGAGAAAATGGAGCTTTAAAAGAATTAAGGTAAATAATATAGCTAAAAAAGAATCAAGGAAGCCAAGAGGGTCAGGGATTCAGTGGTTTTTCTCTTTGAGCATTATCTTTTTTATATAATGAACTGAACACCCACTGGCATTTATTCTGGGATTTGTTTCCAAATCATTTGAGATTCATACCTTCAAAAAGAAGGATGTGGATTAGATTCTTTATGGGATATGGGGGAAAGCCTGTGTCACTGTGGCTCCTTGAGAGTGTCCATGTCCTTTGAGCACTGTTGGAAGGAATCCTAGTGGATCCTCCTCTCCTTCTTGGAAAATGATATGTAGAGTGAGTACTGATCCTCTAACTTAAGGGAAAAAATGTGTGTCTTTTGGTATAGCATGAGCTGTGTGAGAAAGACTTGAAACCTCAAACAGTCATTGGGAGTGAAGATTGATATAGCCTGGGATTGTGGTATTGAGCTTCTAATTTTTTATTACAGTTCCTGAAGTGTCACTCAGGCGAAGGTTTCCTTTATTGCAGTGGTGCTATGGATCACTGTCATAAGTTGTTTCTGTTTGTACCATTTCTTTCATGTTCTCATGTATCTAGTGGTTTTATTGGTGGCTGGCTATAATTTGATTCTCAATGCTGCCTCACTCTCATCATTCTTATTTGTCTCGTTGCCTGAAAGGGACCAGACCGCTTGTGTTCTACTATTTCATACTTCAATACTGACTGTCTACCTTTTAAGGTTATTTTAATTGTTGGGAACCTCAATAGTACATGAGTAGAAACCTTTCTATAAGTCTTATTGGATTTAATAGGGAATTACATTTTTAAAGTGTTAAACCACCCCAAATGATTCTTTATTTAATTCTGTATGCAGGGATATAATGGTTTATTTAATCACATTATTGTACAGGCAGTCCCCGACTTACGCGGATCCAACTTATGTCGGATCCACACTTACGAACGGGGCTTTTCTCGCCCCAGAGCTCGCGGGCGGCGGGACCGCCCAGAGCGCAGTGGTCCCTCCACCGCGTCCTCCGGGGCGAGAAAAGCTTCTCCGGGTCTCCTTGGTGTGCTGCGGGGGACTCCCCAGCACAGCAGGGAGACCCGAGCAAAGCCGCACAGGCAGCGGACCCCACTGCCCGTGAGGCTTTGCTCCTTTGCCCCGAAGCAAAGCCGCACAGGCAGCGGGGTCTCCCGCCTCTGCGGCTTTGCTCCTGTCTCCCTGCTGTGCTGTGTGGCTTTTGCTCCTGTCTCCCGCCGCCTGTGCGGCTTTTCTTGGGTCTCCCTGCTGTGCTGGAGGGGACTTCCCCCCAGCACAGCAGGGAGACAGGAGCAAAGCCGCAGAGGCGCGGGACCCTGCCGACTCTGCGGCTTTGCTCTGGGTGTCCCTGGTCTGCTGGGGACCCTCCCCCAGCGGACCAGGGACACCCGGAGCAAAGTCGCAGAGGCGAGGGACCCCCCCAGCAGACCAGGCTTTTGTTGTGGACGCCTGGGGTAGAGCAGCTGGGGTGCTGCCGGGTTGGTCCTGGGGGGACCTACCCAGCAGCGCCCCAGCTGTTCTGTCCCAGACTCCAGATTCAGCCGCTGTTGAAACTGATCAGTGGCTGATTCCAGGAAGCTGGGGGCAGAGCAACTCTGCCTCGGGCTTCCTGTAGTCAGCCCCTGGTCAGTTTCAGCAGCAGCGGCTGAATCTGGAGCCAGTTCCGAGTTACGTACAAATTCAACTTAAGAACAAACCTATAGTCCCTATCTTGTACGTAACCTGGGGACTGCCTGTATAGAATAATTCCTCTATACGCTCTCCAGGGTCTACAGAAAAATATTGGTTTCAACCTTTATAAAGTTTGTGTGGCATTTCTTATAATCACTGTGGGACATAGCTTGGTACAGGTTAACTATCACCTAATGCAGGGCCTTATTCTGGAGCTGGGGTAACTCAACATCTCTCAGATACCAGTGTGGAGTGAACACATTTTGTCATCTTGTGCTGTAAGTGTTATTAACTTGGATCCCAGCCAGGATCAGAGTTCCACAGTTGTCAATGCTGGGCCTCTGCTACTGCATGGCTACACTGGCCAGAGGTCCCTGCTACAATACTTCCCCCTTCCCCTCTCTTGCCCCCCCTCGCTCCTGCCCTGCCACCTGACCTCCCTATTCCTGAACTAGAGAGTTCTGGTTAAGGTAAATACAACCTGTATTGTTTCTCAGAACCTGCTGGACCCTCTTACATCCAGAGGCACTCTTCTCCAAAGGCCTTAGGTGCAGGAATAATAAAATTACTTCAGGGATGAAGATTATTACATCCATATATATATATCTTCATCTGGTACTCTGTAATACTAGACAACATGTCAGAATTGCAAGATCATATCTTTGACTTTTATTATGTGGATGTCATTTACCTCTGGCTAATTTAAGAAAACTTCCTTTTGAAGCATATTCTTGTTTCTGGAATGGATTATCAAGAGGTATAGCAGTAAGGACTGAAGGTGCTACTTGATCAAAAGTGAATGAATCTACCTCTTCTTATTCCTCTGATGCTCATCCAAAGGATTCCCCAGTTGATTGTGGACATGTTTATATAGGTATGGGATGGTTTCTCTGGTATGTTATTATTCCAGTGAGAAAATTCAGGAGTTGGAGACTGGAATACTCCAGGATGAAGCCAAAGAAGAGGAAACTGCATGTTTTATAGAGTTGTGAACGAGCTGGAAAGCTATTTCATATATGTCTGCTATTTTCAACAATGCTGTGCTGAATACTGAAAGTTACTGGAGACTGGCATATGAATGGATGGATAGTTCTGAGGAAGATATAATCACCCATATATTAATTAACATGTTTGTTTACAGAAAAGAATGTGAGTAATGAAGTTTGACCCTAAAAAGTCTGGATGATAAAATCAAACAAGCATCAAAAATTTCAGATGTTTGTCTGTGTTTTATACTATATTTGTAATGTTTTTGCTATGTATCAGTCTCTAATAGCTAACATAAATCCAGGATATTTCTATTATTGCCAGCCAACAAAAAGTTATTCCTTCAACTCATATGGTAGAGACCTGTGCTATTTTGTGTTAGAAGGTCCAGATTCAATTCTTGGTAATGACTCATGGGATTGTATTATACATGTAACCCTTCTGCCGGGTAGGCCTGGCAGTAACCAGGTCTGGGTTCAATATCTTGGGGTCCATCTCACATAGAACCGGCTCGAGCCCCCACCCAGTAATCTGGGCTCCTCTGAGAGGCAATGCTTCCCCACTCGCAAGCACTGAGTCTGAGTGTAGGAAAGAAACATTTAATGAAACAGAGAGAGAAGTCATACGTCATTAACTTGGGGAAAACACCACAAACAGAGTTCATAACCCAAACATGAGCCAAGTCTCACCCCAGCCAAGAATCGCCTGAAGTCCAAAGAGTCTGACACACCAAAAGTCTCTGTCCCTGGTCCGTGCCACCCAGAGTCCCAAAGTTCACCCGCAGGGTTTCACCTCCCAACCTGGGTAGAAATGAGGGTGGAGGGATAGCTAGCGGGCACCTTATATGAAACTCCACCACGCTCCACCAGCTGTCTAGTCCCATGCCTCTGGATGCTCTGCTGGACACCTGCCGCCACTCCTTGCCTGCTGCCGCTCCGCTCCACGCCACACCGCTGATGGCCGCTCCTCACCTTCCGCTGCTCCACGCCATGCCGCTGGTCGCCACCACTTCACTGGCTGCAATAGGTCTGGCTCTCAGTCAAACCAGTGATTTCAGCTCTCAGTGATTTCAACTCTTTAGACACCAGCTGGGCTGCCAAATGAATCCAGCTTTCACTGGACTAGCAAAAGAAAAGACTTCTCAAGGACTCTGCTTTAGGTCTGTCCTTAAAACAAAGCGGGAAAGGGGCAGGCTAGGCCAGTCTTATAGCTCACACCTGGCAAGTGTGAAGCAGGCTGACTCAAGTCTTCTAACCCTTTCCCCCAGCTCTGTTCACTCAACTCTGGAAGGGGGGAGGCTTGTTCTTCCGAGACCTCTTACCATGATGGTGGTGTCTCTCCTGCAAGCACTGGTGGCATGTTTTACAGTTCCCACATTTAGGGGTAGCATGATTAGTTACCCCCACAACAGTCCCAAATTATATACAATTCTCCACATTCCATTCCAACACTGACCTTCCATCAGCCCTGGCTGAATGGGATTTACATAGCCACACCTCGGATTCTCTCCTGAGCTCTATTTACATGTCAACAGTTAATTACCTTGCAGAGCTAAACAACTGTAGTGGGCACACCCACCCCTCCTTTTAGCTGGCTGATAGCAAGAAGCAATTCAGCCCCTGCTTACATACACATAAATCTCTGTACTCCAGGGCTAGGTCTAGACTGACATGATTTTCCGCAAATGCTTTTAACGGAAAAGTTTTCCGTTAAAAGCATTTGTGGAAAAGAGCGTCTAGATTGGCACGGATGCTTTTCTGCAAAAGCACTTTTTGCGGAAAAGCATCTGTGCCAATCTAGATGCGCTTTTGCGCAAAAAATCCCCAATCGCCATTTTCGCCATCTGGACTTTTTTGCACAAAACAAATCTGAGCTGTCTACACTGGCCCTTTTGCGCAAAAGCTTTTGCACAAAAGGACTTTTGCCTGAACGGGAGCAGCATAGTATTTCTGCAAGAAGCACTGATTTCTTACATGAGATCGTCAGTGTTCTTGTGGAAATTCAAGCGGCCAGTGTAGACAGCTGGCAAGTTTTTCCGCAAAAGCAGATGCTTTTGTGGAAAAACTTGCCAGTCTAGACACAGCCCAGGTGTTCCTAATCCAGGAACAACCAAGGAACGGACCCTGCCAGGCAGAGGAGGAAACAGTGCACTGCCCCTCTCCTTTCCCTCCAGTTGGGGGAATGGCAGCACAGCAACGTACTTCCTCTGAGGCTTTTCCACACCATTCCCATAGTGTTGGGGAGACAGTGCCTAGGAGCGACTGAAAGTGCAGAGCTACTGTGAGCAAGTGCCAGGTAAGCATCTAGTCCCATCCCCTTAATGCCCAGACCCTGCAGAGGTTCAGGTGTATATTGATCACCTGAAGTGCCTTTCTATCTGCTACTTTATTTATGAAAATAAGGGAAAAGTTACATATACATTGGAACTTCTGAAAAAAGCACAATCTGTTGTAGGAAACAGCACATTTTTAATGGCACACCTGTCTCGTAAAAATTCACTGGCCATAAAGAAAACCACAATGCACTTCAAGAGCAAGCAACAACAAGGCCTTTAAAGATATTTCTCTAGATTTACACATCAGTTAAAAGCCTTCACTTGTAAATCTGAATAATACCAAATAAATCAAATTTAACAAACATTTAAGCTAAGTACCTTCTGCAGTGATCTGAATACCAGCTGTGTAATGTCTTCATATACAGAGCGGTTGATGAAGCTGGGTTAACTTCATCCCACCCAGCAAGGAGAAAATGGTGTTTTTGCCTGCAACTTATATGTAGGTGATAATTAACTAGAAATGGAGTTGTAAAGATGATACAGATGTTATATGAAATTATGATGCTGCTACTAGAACCGGATGCTGCAGTGAGGTCAGTGGGACTTTGGTGTGAATAAGAGCTGCTGAGTGAAGCTCAGAGAAAACAATTTAATTTAAACTAGAATATTTTGTTTGTTTGTTTTTAATTGTGGAGCATTCAAAGAAGTGGTTTGTGAGTGAGATACTGAGTTAATGACTAGGGATGCAAACAGAGCAAATATTGTAACATTAGTAATAGCTCTGACCCAATGTTGGAAACTGTTTTATTGGGACAGAATCAGAGTTGGGCAGGCTATAGGGATAATCCATTTCGCTGTTCAGGAAAGGGATCTTTAACTTCCAGTTCTTTGTCCTTTCTACTTCAGCTTCTATAGCTGACTTATTAGTTGGGAGCATGCTACTCTTTGTTACATATTGCCTTTCCTTGAAGGACCCGAAGCAGTGCCCTACCAGGGTATATTATCTTTGTCTCCATTCCACAGTCACTGATCCCTAAGCAGTTCTGAGCAGTAGTTGAGGCAAGCCAGCAAGGTAAGGCTGTTATTCACAATTTTGAGGAAGCCAGATGAAGTGAATTCTTGCTGCCATATTTTCCTTCAGCAAACTGAATACATAAATTAATAAAAATGTCAAGCCATGAAAATTCATTATCAGTCTGAACTTGACTTAATATTGATCAGTAAATTGCATAATTTCTGCATGTTTTATTATCACAATAAATGAAAAAACTCCAAAAGATGTTATTCTTTACGGCCCATTTATGATTTTAATAATATTTCCCAGGAACACTGCTGTTGACATAAGCACCTAGGGGCAATCTGTCATTATTATTTACTTTTTGATGTATTTGATACAACATTGTCAAAACAGGAAAGAGATTTTCCTGTGCAGTATCAATTAAAAAAACCTCCCCCTTGCCCAACTTAAATTATTTCCCAACACAGAGGCCCTTCTGGCACATTCAATTTTATTGTGAAAGAAAGCACTGTACATTTCCTATAGCTTTTGATGAAAGATTCATTTTCAATCTCTGTGTCAGAAGATGTACTATTGTTATCTATAAATTAGAAACGTATGCAAGATACTCAATCAATGCTGAATTTCAATGAACTTTGTGGTTCTAATGTCATGGAACTCTGTCAAATGTTAACAGAAATTAAAGGTAAAATTCATATAGAGCCTTCACAAATCACAGCCTATCTGTCAACATTTTATAATAACCTAACATCTATGATCTATCAAGGTATTAAAGTGCAAATCTGAGTCCCATTGGAAAAATCATGACATTCTCAGACCAGTATAATAACAATATATATTTCCATTGAACAGAATTGTCAAGCTTTCCTTTCAAACTTCTCTCACTAATTGCATTTCAAACAAGTTCCATTGCGAATACTGAAAATAATAGACAGGAAAAACACTGGGACTGTTATAACTTTGAAATACTTGAGATAGTACTGTTTCATGTTTATTTAACATTACTTTCCTCTCACATTTTTAAAAATAAACTAATTTTAAATTTTTGATAAGGTAGTTTTCCTTACAAACACACACACTAAACAGAGGCACTACAAATCTCATTTAACAAGGCAAGTGAAACATTAAAAATATATAAAGCATTCCATCTCATCTGTCACCACTAGTAAATTTCCTTACAGACCACTATGTTATATAAATCTAGACATTGTACAGCAGTGCACTTTTAATTCAATTACTTCACCCTAAGTTTTAAAAAGAACACTAAATCTGTGGAGATCAGGGTGCTGTTTAGAACTATAATTCTCTCATTTTGTGTAGTTGTGAATCCAGAATACTTAGACCCAGATTCTAATGTGTTCCTCCAGTGGTGCAAAAGGGCCCATAAAGCTGCTCTAGGTGGATTACCCCAAGGTGAGGTAAACTTTGTACCTGTCTTTCCTAGATCTCCAGTGGGGAGGCATGAGGGAGTGTGCTTGTTTTAGGAATACCTGGCTGCAGTATTAGTCTCCTGAGGGCCATTACAAGCTGATATAATTCAGAGCAATGTTGAGCTGTTCTAAATTAGCCTGAAGGCCAGCCTTCAGAAAACAAGGGAGCACAAAGGAGATGTACAGCCACCTTTGCCCCACCCTTCCTCTGCTGTATTGAGCAGAAGATCTAGCCCATGGCACTTTGAATATCTTCTTAGGTTTTGACAAGATACTATATATGCAGCATAGAATACATAGAAGTCTGAGTGGGTTTAATAAGAACAGCTGTTTTAAATGTTCCACACTTAGTTTAACTACCGCAGACCCCCTTGCCAAGGACTTGTGTGATGAAACCAGTCTGTGAGGCACTTTGCTAACATCAAGGGCTTTGTGTGGCAAAAGTACATCTCAATATTACTGTTTCTACCAGCCCTACCCCCTCTCCACCAAAAGAGCCCCAACTTTAAAGAAAGGTGTTCAGCATGGATATGAGTTTTATTGTGGTAGTAGTTAATCTTCCTCTTCTCTTCACACGGGGAAGGGTGATTCATGTAAAGGGTCTTAATACAGACCAAACATTATCTGAGCCTGATGGTTTTTTGGGATATTTTGGCAACTGGCAAGTTTGTTTCTTATTGAACATTTTTCCTAAAATCTAGACTAGTTAAAGGAAAATTCAGGACAAGGGATGGCTTAGTTAGCAATAAGCACACCACAAAATGTCCAGAAATTTATTGCATTTACAAACAGTTGCCTAATGTTAAGATGTTTATCAGAACTTTACTGGGTCTACGTAGCTCTACTAGAGATTTTAGCACAGCTAGTTTTCTTGTGATAATTTTGGTGCTTTTTGCTTCTGAATGGGCTTCGACTTACTGGGAATACTGGCTTTCTCCAGTATTTCAGAAGTTCTGCTTCTGACACTGAATGGATCCAAGAAGAGCAGAGGGGCAAAAATAATTGAAAAAGTACAAATAAAACAAATTACCATTGATTTTCAGAACAAGTAAATTATTTTTACTTCAGGGGAAGAAAAACCTATAATTTTGCTATTCTGTGATCCTTAAAATGACTTCAAGCAAAGACTACCTAACCCACAAGCCAAAAGTTCAGATTTCTTTCTGCTATACAAAGGCTTAACTTCCATGCATTGGTGATTTTGAATGAGACACATGTATGAAAACAAGATGAGAGTGCCTGAAAAAATATCACCTTTCACTTCATATAAACAGATGTACCATTTCTCACTGTGACCCTGGCTTCCTTTGATTCTCACTGCATTTCAGCCTCTACAGGGCAATTATGAAGTAATGGAGAACTCTAGATAACTTCATCTGGCTGGCCTGCCTCTTTGTGCTAGGGGGCCTGAGGAGTAGAGAAGTAGGGCAGGATAGAAGCTGGTGTTGATGTTAGTCTGTGGCATTGTGAGGAAGATGTTTCTGTACCAGGACATGCAGACAGTCTGCAGAGGCAGAGTTAGCATTATGACTCAATTCAGACACATAACTCTGGTGTTCAGATGGGATTTAATACTGATCCTTATCATATTAGATTTCATGACTTACTGTTGTCACAAAGAGGCTGCCTCTTGGAAAAGTGGGTGCTAGGTGCTTCCCAAACACATTGTTGTTCTGAGATTGATTTTTTTTTTTTTAAATTCAAAACAGGAGTTGCTGGGGGACGGGCAGGAGGGAAACAAAGAAAATAGAATCAAGAATCTGATCAGAGCTGAGCTCCATGGAGAACCCTGAAGATATAGTTCTTTATCAATATAAACACTCAACACTAGAGGAAATTATATTGTTCAAACGAGCATTAAATCTCACATTATAAACATTACCCAAATTCTAGTCTTCCTTATTTGTACTGCTGGAGACATGATTGCCTGTGAATACCTGAGAATATACACTGCTTCTGGTTCTGAGAAATATCCTTCAATCTAACAGCCAATGTTGGCTTCTAAACATAGCAAGAGTATTAAACATTTGAGCTGGGTGGCTTTCTGTGTAAAGAACTTCAATTTGAAAATAATATATACATATATATTTGTTCATTTTGAGGGTTTGTATAAGCTAAAAGACACTTTATTTCTTGTCTCTGTTACAGATCACAATGATTTAGATTCTGAGATTTGTTTTAATGTTTAATTTGGAAAGAACTTAAAAGTCAAGCGGACACAGTCCTGGAAGCACTACCTAGTTTTGCTTGGTTTTGCGTCACCATAAATCCTTTCATTAAACTCATACGATAGGAAAGAATTCTGAAAAACTTTACCAAGGTTCACTCAAAATCTTTATAAAATTCAGTGAACCTGGAAAGGGTTTTGTATAAGTGGCAAAACTTAAAACCAGAAAACTTTGGGTTTAATTGTAGAAGGTTTGTAACATGTATAAATCTATTCATTCTTCTCTTCCTCTCCCCTCACCCAACCTCCCTCATTTACCTGCTCTTTCAGCCAGAAGCTTTGCTTTAAGTAACCAGATGTCTTCTTGAAAAATCAGGGACTATGGCTCAAGCCTGTTAACCATATGTAGCATGGGGGCCAGGATCAAATTCCTTTTGTTTATTTGAGTTTTTTGGTAAGGGTAACTATTTTTCTTTTTAAGATCAGTGTGTAGGAAGTTAAAGTTTCATTTAATTTCCGGGTTTATATATCATTGTGTTCTGATGAATGAGGTTGCAATGAGCTTGAAAGGAGAACAATAATGATGAACACAGAAGGTAAGTGATAAGCATTTCATTGGCATCAAACAGCTTTTGAAGTTGGTTTGCAGGTATCAGTCCTTGCTTTCAAAGGAAAATGAAAACAAAAAATAATTCATATTTAAGCAGATGGCATGAAATATGGAGAATTATTATTTCATTGTCCAAATCAAGCTATTAATGTCAAGGACATATAAAGATGAGATAGTAAGGAAGAACATTAAGAAAAAAGGATTAGGTGATATCTTGAATTGATATGGACATGAAATGCTAGTTCTAAATGAAAATATTGTCCACTGTGTGCAAAAATTTACTTTGGTTTCCTGCATATTCAGAAGAAACAAACATTTAAAATTTGTATAAGAAACTTCATGTTTGGCATATATAAGAGACAACGCATAGTTTTCAGTCAGAGATATTCAAAGCCACCCAAAGGATTTGGATGCCCAATTCCCATTAAAATTTTCTGGAATTAGGCATCAAAATTTCAGCATCTAAGTAGGAAAAACTTGAAAGAACAGATTATTTACTCCTGGAACAGTTTTATTAACTGAGCATTTTCTATATTTTTTATTGTTATTGGCTAAGGTTTTATTCCATCTGCAGCCCAGCTCTCTCCTTGATTTTCTGTAGTGAAGTTTCAATTTTGTACTTGACGATGTAGCCTGGAGTTTGCGGTGCAAAGTGTACCTGTCACAAGTGAGTTCTTTATCCAGGGGACTACTAAGAGTTAATTAAGAAGATGAGATTGGTGAAGCACACGGATATTGTATGAACTTTAGTTAATACAAATATAATTGAAATAACAGAAAAAATAATGTGTATAAATCTAAGGACAGTAAAGTGCCTTTCTGAATTATTCATACCTAGTTCCACACTGTGCATAGTTACAACTTTATGGAAACCATTAGAAACAATGATGAAAGAAACAGTAAAGCACACCACAAAACAAGATGACAGATTGGGCTATTGCCTACTCTGTCAGTTCCTATGTCCCAACTAGGTACAGGTTTGGCAACCTTTAATACGACATTTTCTATTCCATCCCCATACATCTGGGACCATATCTAAAATAATCTTATCCTCGAGTCAAATATGACATTAGAAGAGATCAATTTTAGGATTCCAGTAGTCCTTATGCTGTGTTCAAAAAGTGCTTTTGCGGAAAAGCATTCGTGCCAATCTAGACGCTCTTTTCTGAAAATGCTTTTAACGGAAAACTTTTCCGTTAAAAACATTTCCGGAAAATCATGCCAGTCTAGACGTAGCCTATAAGGAGCCTGAATTTCTGAGTCTTATGAAAAATCAGTCTCCTTTAAGGTATCTCACTATCTGCATATACTGGTAGTTGTTATTTGCATGCATTGGAAATAATGAGGACAGCCAATGGCATAGCCATTTTTTAAACTGTAGGCTTGAGTTCCCTTCACCCTACTTATTTTATGGTTCATAATGTAGGAAATCAGTTATTGTACAGTTGTGCTGGATCCAATGTACTACCACTCATTCATGTTGTAGACAATGTATAGCTGCTTATGACAACACAATTTACTGTGCTCTGTTACAGTTGCTCAGTCAGCCATACTTAGTGCTTTGGTCATTTTCTCACACTTCATGCTCACCCCCACACACACTCAGAGCTCTCTACCTTTTCTTTCTTTAGCTCCTTCTACAAACAACTGTAAGTGTTTGCACTCTAAATTGTATTATGTTTGCTGTCCCCAGGTGAAAATCTTAGGGCAGACAACATTTATAGTTCAGCATGTGTTTTCATAGTCAACGGGAAAAAAATTCTGCTATGCTCTTAATGGACTTCCCACAGTAATATGCTTCATGGCACCACTGGATGTTTGGGGACATTGCCATTGCCTGAATATTTCTCTTTTATTGCCATTGTTGCTTTGACAGCTTTGATTTTATAGCAACTTTAATCATGTGTATCCCATTCCTTCACCTGTGGCATTTTGCAAATATGCTTTTTCTCTGTTGCCACTATGATAACTACCTTCATCAAACTATAACTCATCACTCTGTTCCCTCTCATCATGAGTGAAACCCCAAAAGGGGTCTCTGTTAGCCAAACAAGGAGATGTTAAAGGTTTACATGTTAGAGAATCAAGTAATTAGAAAAAATAAAAAAAGAAGAAAAATTAGGTGTATAAGTTAATGTAGCCCCAGGACAACACTGGCAGTAACTTATCTACTGAAACCTTAAGTAAGCTTTATGAGCCTGTTTATACTCAACTATTCATGACAATATGTGCTATCAAGTAGAACAACATAGTATACTTCTGCTATCTTAGAGATACAGAATACCTATAAATTATATTGGCAACAT
Source organism: Pelodiscus sinensis (assembly GCF_052426305.1). Taxonomy (NCBI): domain Eukaryota; kingdom Metazoa; phylum Chordata; order Testudines; family Trionychidae; genus Pelodiscus; species Pelodiscus sinensis. Next base: position 30,121,853 of record NC_143060.1, on the reverse strand, counting down.
AGGTACTATTTCTACATCCTTTACTCCTAAGAAAATGTGTTCTGTTCTACAGACTCTTGCTTTTCTTATTGTAACCCAGATGCACTGAGACCGCTGAAAAAGGGAGAATGAAGTCTGGTCTACAGCCTTAGCTAAGAGACAGTTGGCTTTCAGCTCATGCGCTAGAGGCATATGGCTTTAGCCCCTACGGTTCCAGATTCGATCCTTCCTGACCACGACCAGGGTCTATTGGCCTTACATAATGTATAATACTAATTAGTTTTACATTGGGACAGATTCTGGTAGTTAATTATTACCTAGGCTGTACAGAGTTGCAGTACCTTAGCAAGGCATTCTGACTTAGGTAGGTGTTCCTGATTTACTAAGAGAGTTTGCTAACAATTCCAGCTCTTGGATGCATGTAATATGTGCTCTTCTCTATAGTTGGCCAACTCTTCTAGAAATGACAACACTGATTTAGGTGAGCAGCAGCAGTCAAAAAAGGTTTCAAAAAGATCTAGATAAACACATGGAGGTGTGATGAACCAGGCCAGGTCTGGGCACAGCTGAGGGTGACTTGCTCAAAGTCCACTCAGGGCGACTTGCTCAAAACTAAGGGCTCCTTACAGCCCCAGACTGGAGACCTTTACCAAATAGGCCACAAACCAGTCACGCTTCAGCTGCCAATCTGGCCAGCCAGAAGCCTCATGAGCGAAACCCCTCTGATACCGCAGCTCTTCCTGTGCCCTAATCAGCCCCGGACCTGCACGCAGGTGAAAGGTTTTAGAACCCAGACTCACCTACCCTGAACGGGTTCTTCCAGTCCCAAGAAACCAGCCACAGGTCCCAGTCAATTTACACTCTGGATCTTACCCATAAGACCATGCTGAGCCAATTCTTTAGAATCTAAAATCTGTTGTTAAGGAGAATACATGCATCAAATCACCAAGTTCTCAATGCAGGTTCTTAGCAGAGATGTTATAAACTGCTATCTTATAAGTCACTGGTGTATGTCAGGATGGGTCCATGGTTCTTTCTGGCTTGTTCTCTGCAAGGCTGAATCTGGGATCAGGAGCTGAACTGAAGGCAAGATGGAGATTGCCACATGGCATTTTATATCCATCTCTGGTCTCTCCCAAACTGGAGCAGGTCACATGGCCCAGTGTTCCAAGCCAGCAATCATCATTCTGGCTGGTCTGCAGGGATCCAGATTCATTCCTCAGGTGTGTCTTTGGCACCTAGAAATCTATTGTCCCTGGAGCCTCGCTAATTAGTATAGCCATTGAACGAACATTCCTGGCACATTGCTCTGCCTCAGACAGAGAATTTTCCAGCATCAACTCAGAGTACATATTTATAACTCCACATACAGATAGTATACAAGTACATGAATAGCATATACAGAATCAGTAGAACATAAGCTTTCATGTGACACCTCACACGGCCCACTTTGTATAGACTTTTGGGGCACACCCCCTCCCCCCATGGATACAGCAATGACCTTTAAAATCCAATAACGTGACAGGAGGATATGCCCATCAATGGCTATTAGCCAGGATGGGTAGAAATGATGTCACTAGCCTCTGTTTTTCATAAGATGGGAATGGGTGACATGGGATGGATCACTTGATGCTTCCCTGTTCTGTTCATTTCCTCTGGGGCACCTGGCATTGGCCACTGTCAGCTGACAGGATATCGGTTCGGTGGACCTTTGGTTTGACTCAGTATGGCTGTTCTTATGTTCTTAAGCCAGCTGAGATAAACAATCTCATCCTGAAGTCTTTATTACCCAATGCTGTCTCAAACAAAATTCCCATTGAAGTCAATGCATTTTGCAAAAGTAAAAGACTAAAGGACTGTACCAAACATAAAAACTGAGTTCCTTTGACTTGGAAAAGACTAAATGCAAAAGTGTCAAAATTCCTCGAAAATTTATTTTTGTGGCAATGTGAACCAGAAACAGGAAGAAAAATAAATATGAAAAGATTATCTGTTCTTGCTAGATTCCCGACTAAATTTGTAGATGAAGATATCTGAAAAAAAAAACTAAACTGTAGAATATTTCTTCAACTTGAACCATGAGATCTTTTTTCTAAAACTACAAATTACTCCTCAGAGTAGTGTACTCAGCATGTGTATATTGGAAGAAGTAAGGTTCATTTGTCAAAGAAGGGAAGCTGAAGGAAAGAGGTGTTAGAAATGAGCATAATTAGAAAATGCAACAACAATCCATAACGCAAAACAATCACACACACAGTTGGCCGTATGGATTACAGACATAAATAGAATACCTTGCATTACGTCAGATAATGTGCCATCAAGTTTCTTTCATCAGTAAATCTTTAGTGAATGAGAGCTGTTGAATAACACACCCTCTGCTGAGAACCTTTTGCATCTTACCTCATGCCTAATCAAAAGAAAGAAGAGGATCCATTAAGTCCTTAATAATAGATGAGAGCATCAATTGATCTAAGCAGTAATTTAAAATACATAGCAAAATTAGAGAGAGCATGACTCCTTGGCTTTTATCCTACTTCTCTCCCCTAAGAAAGGAATGTCATCCCTACAGAGATTCATCTGAGTGACTCTCAATTAGTAACAGACCATAGACAGCTCATGATGCAACCATGACATTTAAAAGGGTATGGTACAAAAATGTAACACTGGAGACAAAAGCTGAAGGGGAAAAAAATCAGAATTTTGCTGTATATTAGTTCACACCCATGCAATCAATCAATAATATTAAGATGCTGCTTCTTGTCTTTTAACCTTTGGACTGTCTCAGAACATGTGTTATATTTACTATGGTTCATAAAGGAACTAACCAAAGAGATCAAGAAGGAAGTCTCATTTCTCTGCCGTCTTGACTACTGTGACACACTGTCAGAGCTTAATGCTTCATCTCTAGAGAGTTCCATTTAATAAAATGAGGGACTATTATGCTTAATTGTTATATATTTTCTGAATAAAATGGTATTTCTTAAAGGCATTGCAACAATTATTTAAACTGATTTCAATTACCATTGTAGTTTGCACTAAATTAACTATTATTATCAACCCAAAGATAAATCTAGGATTGGCAGCTGATTTGGTTCAGTATAGTTCAGAATTAAGGCTATAAAAAGGATTTTTTTTCCTGAAAGGATAGACTAGTGCATGTTATTGGGGTTGATTGGTTCTAACTGAGTAGCCTATTCTGTTTAAAAGGGTGGTACAGGAGCTCTATGGCAGCCAGGGATTTAGACGGGTGAATGCTCAGTTTCACACTTCGGGGCAGCATTATTGCTCCTTTGCACCATGGTATGTGGAATGGCCACAGAAATTAAAGTGTGATTTGATGCTGAAAAGCAACTTCAATGATGCAATAATATTGTGTGGCAATGATTTCAGATCCATTGTTTACAGATGAAAACATGTTTTTTTCTATCTAACACAATACACACTCTTCTTCTGAGCTGGGTAAAACTAGTTTCATTTCACGAATCATTATTAACAATACAATTTCCATGGACCAAATTATGTTCTCATTTACACCTGTGCTGATTATGTTGTGTCACTGTATGCCCCCAGTGACAATGTGTAATCTCAGGGTATGTCTACACATCAAAGTTAATTTGAAATAACAGCTGTTATTTCAAATTAACTTTCCTAGCATCTACACAGGCAAACCACTATTCCGAAATAAAATCGAAATAGTGGGGCACTTATTTCAAATTTGGTAAACCTCATTCTATGAGGAATAACTCCAAATTTGAAATAGCTAATTCGAAATAAGTGCTGTGTGGAAGCTTATTTTGAAATAGGTAGCGTCCAGCCCTTCCAAGTTTCCCCTGGTGGCCACTCTGGGCCAAACCAGGAAAACTCCTCTCCTTTCCGCCAGCCCCGGAGCCCTTCAAGGGGTAGACTCTGGCCATAGTGCATGTGCCAACTACAGGCCTGCCAGCACTGAGCCAGCAGTCACTGACCCTCACCCAGTGAGGGTTAAACCTCTTTGCAGGAGGAATAACGGTAGTTCGAATTAGGAGCTTTAATTCAAACTATCTAGTCCGTTCCGCATGTAGCCGCGGGCAGGTAGTTCGAACTACGGGGCATTTAAAAATGGCGCCCACCCAGGAACATGCAAGTGAAGCCCAGGATATTTAAATCCCGGGCTTCATTTGCAAGTTTGAATGCCTACATTAGCCACCCTAGTTCAAACTAGGGTGGCAGTGTAGACATACCCTCCTGGACTAGTGCAGAGATCATAGACCTCATTGAGGTTTGGGGGGAGGCCTCCAATGTCCATGATCTCCATACTAGATGGAGGAATGCCACCATGTATGGCCGCATCGCTGCCACCATGGCCATCAAAGGCCATATGCACACCCAAGAGCAGGTGCACATGAAGATTAAGGAGTTGCGACAGGAGTACGCCAGGGCCACTCGGGGCAGCTCCTCAACAGGGGCAGACACTTGCCCTATTTTGATGCTCTGGACCACATCATGGGGGGCGGGACGGTCTGTGCCACCCCAGGGGGCACCAATCCAGGAGTGGAGGGCCCTGACCAGGACACAGAGGAGGAGCCTCAGGAGCCGCCACGGAGGATGCCATGCCGACAGGACCCCCAAGCTGTCCCAGCAGCAGAGTCACCGGGGTTGTCCGGGGAGGCCACACCAGGTGAGTGCTATCACTGAGTGCATCATGGGGGGCGGAGGGGCGGAGAGGGAGACCAGGGACCACGTGCGCGGGCCTAGCTTACCATGAATCATGCAGCAACCTATGCACATGTGAGCACGTGCGGTTCCACCCCTGGGCAGGTGCCTCCAGCTGCCTGCCACACAGGGGCTGTGGCCTGATAGCCACACGCGTGGGTGAAGAGACATGACATGCTGCTGATTCTGGGGCAGGACACAGCAGGATGCCCTCCCTTTACAAGCCCCCTCTACACAGAGGCAGGGGACATCTCCCCCCCACCATGGCCGCACTATACACATCACAGGGGCATGGGTGCGGTCTTGGGGCAGCTTCCACTCCCAGGGATAGCCGGACATTCCAACCATGGCCTCTGTGCAAGCACATTGGCTCTGATGGTCGTCCTCACCTCACTGCGGCAGGGCACAGTCATCCTCACCTCGCAGCAGGCGGCTAGGCTTCACCCACTGTGTCCCCAGGAAGAACTAACCACTTCTCTTGTTTCTCTACAGCCGCACCAGCTGCATGTGCAGGACGCACTACCCCGCCCAAGACATCCTCCCGCACCTGAGGTCTCAGCAGGTCCACCTGAACACTGCAGGGGTACCAACAGCAGCACCTGGGGGCTCTGCGAGCCTTGCACCGCACCTTGGAGCACTGGGTGCAGGACAATCGGGAGTTCCAGCAGGAGTTGCTTGCCCAGGATCGTGCCATCTGCAAACACCTGCACACCCTGGTACAGAGTGTGCTGCCTCGTGCTGCTCCAGCACCTGCTGCCTCCCCAGCTACCACTCCTCCTCCCATTCCTTCTACCCCTCCCACCTCTCCCTCCTCAACCTCCACACCCTCCTCCTCAACTCCCTGGGCAGGCCGAGGCCCCCGCACTCCCTGTGCTGAAAGACAGTTGGCCTGGCAAGACCCCCACCCCTGAGCCCTGAGCTTCCCCTCCCCCTTCTTCACCTTGCTTCCTCCTTCCAGCTCCCTCCTCCCAGTTTTCCCCCTCCCCTTTCCCACCCTCTCTTCTCCCCTCTCCCACCTCCTTTCCCCAGTCTCACCAGAGTTTCATTTCTCCCCCCACCCCAGTTTTGTTAAGTAAAGAGAGTTTGTATTTATGAAAATGTGTGTATTTTATTTGACATCAGGAAGGAGGGCCAGGTAGGGGTATGTGGAAGGACGTGAGGGAGGAATAAGACACAAGCCCCCAGTGGGGCAGACCAGGGAGGCTCTCCCACAGGGCCTCCTGGATACTAACAGCCCCCTGATGGACCTCCTGGATGGCAGCCTGCAGGAAGTGCAGCCAGGCTGATAGCAACGCAACCACGAGATGCTCCGAGTGCCAAGGGGCAGCTCTGGCTCCATGTTGCAGAGTGCTGTGGTGTCCCAAGTGAGGGCAACCAGAGCACTCCAAGACACAGATGCTTTGCTGTCCCTCATCAAGGCATGGACACCTGAGAACCGGCTGCCTGGGGTGAATGGGGATGGTGTCCCTTCAAGAACAGGCCTCAGACAACAGCCACACACAGACACTCCTGACCTGATGCCCTGTCTGACCTGGTTTTGTCAGCCTTAAATCCGAATCAGTGTCCACTCAGTGTGGGTGCAGTATTTTGAAATAGAAAAAGGCTATTTAGAAATGCATTTTGTGTGTAGATGCATTATTTCAAAATAACTTATTTCGAATTAACTATTTCTAAATAAGATATTTCGAATTAACACTGTAGTGTAGACATACCCTCAGTGCTTTAGTAACACAGGTGAAATGGATTCATATTTCATTTTTTTAAAAGTTCTGTTGTTGCACAAGAAAGAATAAATGCCAGCTCATGCTCTTTCTGCTGTGCTTCCTCTGCGGGTCTAGCAGAGGTTTTTAAAAGCTGTAAAAATGGGGGAGAGGGTTGTCCTGAAAATAAACAAATATGACTTTGGAATATACAGGGAACAGATCTTTTGAATAAGATTCCATAAGATTCATCACACAGTCATGATTTATACATTATATTAATTGAGCTAATCCTATTTGATCTACATGACGATTAACACATTCACAGAGCAACAGGTGATACTTTCTATTTTATTGTGAATACCCAAGCACACACATAGATGAATGAGTTCTTTTGCACATAGCTGATGTACTTGCTCTTCAGTTTGAAGCTGTAGTGCCTTGTGTTGATTCATGCCCGTTTTCTGGTGACCAATTGCTCTCTTGCATGGCAGCACCCACATACAGGGCAGTTTTTCATTCTAAAAAATGGTGCCTCTGCATCCTTCAACACTCTTTTACACCATTATTCTCTACAGTGCCTGCCTTACATTGCCAAAACTTGTGTGATGCTCTTGTTTAGGATGTTTAATTTAAAAGGCCACAAAACTAAGTCCACTTTGCTGTGTTTATGATTTTGTCCCAACAGCTGCCTGGGCAGCTGTGCATGGCTGGGCAGATGTGCATGACTGTGGAGATGTGTTCAGTTTAATAATTGAAGCAGTGTTTGTGAGTTGTTATACAATCCCTTGCCCCACCATGAATAGGAGGAAAGTGAAAGGATCCAATCAATGGCACTTTTACACAGGCTGCAAATGCTCTGCCTTCTCCTCACTGTTTGGTTAGTGCCATACACAATGCTCACAGGAGCAGAGCTACATATTGCCCAGGAAATTTTTCTTCCAAGCCCCCTGAATCCATTCCCTTTTCCTTCCAAGCCCCCTGAATCCAGCTCCTGAGCCACTGCTGTTAAATCACATGGGTACACTGATCCTGTTGCCATAGCACCTTCTGCACCTGTTGAGTTCTTGAGGCAGGTGAGCACAGCCCCTCCCCACATCGAAAGGAGGAACTACTCAGCCCAAGAGGAGGAACTACTAAACTCATGGCTCAAGTTGAGGGATGCAACAAATGGAAAAAAAAACTCAGGGATGGGAGTCAGGGTCACAGGGAGGGATCCAGAGGGGAATACTGAACAGAGAACCCCCTGGACTGTGTCTGTTGTTCAAGGACCCTCTGCAGCTTCAGAGGAGGGAATTGATTTTGTTCTGTGATTGTCTCTAAAATATTACAGGCTTGAATGCAATAATTTCCAGTGTACTGGATATAATTTGACTTTTTAATTTTGGTGCATAATAGCTATTTATTTTTATACACTTTCATATTTTTATCAATGTAAATGGTTAGTTGTGCAAAATTGTTGGGCTTTAAGGTTTTTTTATTTAAATTTTCACAGTTTGAGAATGATAGGGAGCTATTGATTTACAGTAGATTTCAAGATCCAAAAAGATAAAGCTTTATAACTGTACAAACACAAATTGTCAACATCACATAAATCAAATTTTCTAGTTCTCAAGCAGCATTTTTTTTTTTACTTTACCTATCTGTAACTTTTATTTATTATCAATGCTGATCTTTTATTTTCTGTGTGTGTGGTTAAACTGAAGTTTACCAATGTTTACTGAAAAAAAATCAAATCCTTCCAAGCATGCATATTTGTTAGTGAGTTTCAGAGATACATCTGTACCAAATGCGACTGCTGGACAGCTAATGAATCACATCTGGTTTCATCTGAGATATGTCTTGCCTCTTATCTCAGGCATAATCATCAGAGAGAGGAGGATACATTTTTAATAATACATTATAAAGTTAATGCCTCTCTGCTGTACCTGAAAGTGCACAGACACAGCGTAAATACAGGTTGCTTCTCTGTGTCTCACACATGAATTTAAATTGCCAATGGATAGACATGTGTGAGGTAATATATTTTGTTAGACCAGCTGCTGTTGGTAAAAGAGACAAGATTTGTAGCATAAATAGAGCTCTTCTTCAGGTGACAGATACAACACCACTTCTGTCCATTTTGCAATGCTTCAATTGCAACTAATGCATGAAAACAACAGCATTAATAAATCTACAATCAAGTAATTCTAGCTGGAATGATAGTTTCATAATATTGTATGCATAATGTATTAAGAACTTATTCTTAGTAAATACCCTCCTGAAAGATAAAAACCCTTTACAAAATACACTGAAATAACTTCAGCTATCACTGAAATAGTCACTTCTAGTACAGAACTCACCAGCTAATTAGTTTATTATGTTTTCCAGCTCAATTTTATTAGGTTCTTGAGATGGTCCTCACAATCTTCCCTAATTTCAAGAATTCTAAATAAATTTTCATCACAAAATTTTAGTCAATCACTACTAACCACCTCTTCTAGGTTAACAGTAAAGAGTCTGAGTCACAAAATTCTGGCTCAGGCTCCATATTTCAATTTCCCTCTATTCAGAGGTATACAAACCTGCAGATTTGGTTTTGGCCAGTCTCTTAGTTGTTAATAAATATCTTATGCAATGCTGGTCTTACTTCTGATCCCTAAGGTACCCTACTATTAATCTTTTCGATGTTGAGAATCAGCTATTTATTCCTACTCCTTGCTTCCTGCCTATTAACCAGCTTTTAATCATTGCTGGAATTTACCTCTCACACTGTGGTTACTAAATTTCCTTAATAGTCTCTTGTGAGCATCTTTATCAAAAGCCCTTTGAAAGTCTAAATATATCATAACCCTTGTGTCTTTCTTATCCACTATTTTGTTAACTATTTCAAATGATCCAAACAAGCTAGAGAGCTAGTTTATCTCAGCCCAAGCCAGTCTCTTTTACCCCCTCTCATAGTTTGATATAGGTTTCTTTGGATTACTGTGTTAATTATTTAGTCTAGTTCAGCAATGTGTTCAGAAATAAAGTAACATGAAAATAAGTACTGTGCCTTTGTCAGTGACACAACCCATTTTATTTGTATAACATGCCTATGTTGTTTCTACATCTACCTATTAATCTTGCTCTCTGCTTCATGCCAAAGGAGATTCTAATGCTGCATAGACAATGTCACCATTCCTTAGTTGATCACAAGTAAGGCTATGTCTACACCGCAACATTATTTCAAAATAACTAGTGTTTTTTTCAAAATAACATAGTCTATGTCTACACAGCTGGCAGTTATTTTGATATAATGTCAAAATACTGTCAAGCTGAAGGACTTTTTACTCTGACTCCTGTAACCCTCATTTTATGAGGAGTAAGGGAAGTTGGAGGAAGAGTGCTCTATTTTGAAATTAGTGTTGAGTAGAGAGCAACAAAACTCGAAATAAGCTATTTTGAAATAAGCTACACAATTGACGTAGTTCAATGTGCGTAGCTTATTTTGAGTTAAGCACCCCTGTGTTGACACGCCCTAAGAATACCAAATTCAGGACAAACTGCTGAGAAATAGGGCACACACATCTCAAAATGGTTGTTATTCTGCCATTAGATTTACCAGACCAGCAACAAAAGTAAATTTCTGTTCACCACACTGGCTAACAAAAAGTCAGAAACGCAGTCTCCTTAGATATTCCAGTTCTTGTATCACCACCAAAAATTCTAGACTTAATGATGAATGATTATTTAAAACCAATTTAATCAATCAAAGGGTCCTTTTATCCCAAAGGACAGCTACATACCCAGGTCAATATAGAACTCAGATATTATCCAATAATCACAGTGTTGCTAATCCTTTAGTACCTAGAAGCTCTTGGATCAGGGTTGTAACATTTATATCTGCGGCTTGTTAAGTCTCTGGTTTCTTCCAAATGATTGGAAGGTTCTCAGTCCTTTGGTTAGAATGCTTCCATTAGTATAAATCCATAGTCCAGAAATCAGAGCCAGAAAGGGGAAAATATAGTTCTGCCATTGTTTTAAACAAAGCTCTCAGTCTAGTTTGTGGAAAATCACAGGTAACAGGATGGCATTTGCAGAGGCCACTACCACTACTCTAATTAGAACATTCACAGGCAAGTCCTGGAAGTGTAGACAGGTGTCTTCCATGGTTTGTTATGAGTTAAGTGTTCTTTGGTGTGCCATCAAACTCGAACATGATGTTCTGGTAACTTGTTGGAGTTACTACAGCAGCAAGCATTTGAAACACAGGTACATAGTTAATATTCATAACTTCAGATACAAAAATGATATAGGCATACAAATGACATACTTGTACTTGGTGAGTCATAACTTTTACATAAGCATCTTACATTCCACACTTTGTACAATATTTGTTGCAATTATATAATAGTGGCACCAACAGTGCTCTACCTGGCCATGTATTAATCGCATAATATCACACACATATAAACAAACTTGACTAGTGACTGGAACCAGGATGCCCATGCCCTCCCAACTACTGATTAGCTTGATACACATTATAAAACACAATTGAGAAAATAATGTAAAAAAACTTGCTGTAGGATAAAATGAAAACAATACATAATTAATGTCATAATAAAAGAGCCATAGGATTGAAAAGGTAATGGAACTAAATACAGTGCTATAAAAGGCAGCCTATAAATGTGCATAAAATATGTATAAATGTGCAACTGCTAAATGTGCCTGGCCACACAAAGGAGAAGATCATGAAGTGACTAATGGTTCACTTGTTCCATCCTGTGGTTTAGAAGAGTGGTGGGGAAGGGGAATATTATTTGTCACTTGAACCATCAGTATCGACTGAAAGAAATGTACATCTATTGCACCATACAAGTGATGGAGGTATGGGAGGCAAGAGCCAGGCTATGCTGATGAATCTAATGGACTATTGGAAGTTTTGCAGTTGGCAGTACAGTAAGTTCTATTCTAATTGTATTGATATCTTGCTAATGCCTAAGGGCCCTAATCAGGGATTGATGCCCCATTATGCCAGGCATTGTACACACACACTTTTTTAAAAAAGAAACTGCTACCCTCCAATCTTAGTAAATATCTTATTTATTTCATGCTCCTCATTGAGTGGCACTTGAGCGCTTTATAAGAAATAATAAGCAATACATCACTGTATTATTCTTTCTTTATTCTTGCTCCATGATAGCTTAGGATAATTTTCACTATTAGTTAAGGTTCCACTCTATTCATATGTATAATAATTGCCTGGGAACGTCAAACTGCGTATGTGGAGAGGTATGGGATATTTTTAATTATGGTCCATGGGTTGGCTTACAGAATAAGAGATCAACAGTACCTTAAATCTAAATGGGTTTTACAAAGATGATAATATCAGGTTTGAACAAGGACCTTCATTATAGGGTCAGAATGAAGATGTCAGAATCTAATCCTTAGTTAGCGTTACTATGGCACACCACATTATTCAGTGCCAAAATATATATATATATATATTTAAGGCCCTTTTAGGCAACCATTATTTCTGTCCCCTTCAAATTGCCTATACAAATAAACACAGTTTGAGAGACATGGAGGATGAAGTAATAGCGTTTATTGGGCCAACTTCTCTGTGGGAGAGACAAACTTTTGGGCAACACAGAGCTCTTCTTCAGAGTGTTCTCTCACAAATAGAAGTTGTCCCAACAAGAGATATTACTGCATTCAACACCATTAGGACTACACTGCATACATGAAGTCTGAATTTCCGGAATGCTACAGAAGCAGAACTTTTTTTTTGTAAAAGCTCAAAGGCTATTTTGGAATCAATAATTATTTTTTTTAAAATGGCACTGTCAATCATTTTCCATCCTTGTCATATGAAACACCCATCTTGAATTTGGGCCCCTACCAGATATGAGGGAAAGCTAATTAAATAGGACTAGCCATTAAAGAAACATATTTCCTTTGAAATCCATGATGCTAATAATAATAACTGAACATTAACATTGATTTTTGTTAACTCCAGTTAACCTATATGGCTGTCATATTCCATAATACAAGCGCTGATGCCATTCAAATATTCTAAAGCCCAAACTCTGGGCTGATATAACCATATGAGAGAAGCAGGAGGGAAGAAATTCCTCTCCTCCACCCATTTCTTGAAGCTGCTCTTCAGCTGCTGAAATAGCCCAAGGTTTCAATAGACACTGTACCCTTTGTATTTCTTCCTCCATCATGGGGGAATAAGTAATAAACTACCCACATAGACTCAGATCTTCTAAACTATCTAAAAGGGTGTTACAAAAATTGTTCTCCTTGGCCTCTGATGATTGGACAGGAAGCAATGGGCTTAAATTGCAGTAAGGGAGGTTTCAGTTGAACATTAGGAAAAATTTCCTAACAGTCAGGGAGGTTAAACACAGAAATAAATTGCCTAGGGAGGTTCTCTCTATCACTGCAAATATTTAAGAGCAGGTTGGATAGACATCTATCAGGGATGATGTTTGGTCCTGCTGTGAGGGTGGGGGACTGGACTTGACCTCTTGAGGTCCCTTTCAGTTCTAGGAGTCTATCGTATTGACAAATGTAGATGAGAAGTTTAGTTTACAATTGTCTGCCAGACATTGCTAACAGCCTCTTTCTCTGTCTTGTTTTCATGTGATGTTTTCATTTCTTTGAGTTTCCCATTTCATAAAATAGGAAGGAGTCTATTCCTAAATATAAAATTATAGCTTAATAAAGCTGTTACTAAAGCTTTTTCAGCTTACAACTCTCATTGAGCTCAGCTGGAGTTGTAGGTGTTGTGCTTTTCTGAATATCTGACCCTGTTACATTTTATTTTTCTGAGACTTTTGTGTATTTTTTCTTATTTATACAAGAAAAAAAACTCTTGTGAGCATGGTGACTCTTTGTTTGAGTGTTGTCATTTTAGGCAATTTTAGTTATTTAAAACAAGGATTTGGAACAAAAGCAAAAGTAATTCTTAGAACACAACAATCCTCTTGTTTCTTATGCTGTTTTTTCCCAGACACAAACACAGCTGGAATGCTAGCTTCTTCCACCACCTGAATGCTGTCTGCTTCTTTCCTATCATATCTAGAAAAAAATTAAACAAGGGAAAATGCTTGAATGTATAAAAAAAGTAAAACAATGAAAATTAACATCTTGAGTGATCACAATGCACTTTCTCCCTCATTGGTTATGTCAGTTACTTCCTTTGCTCAATTACAAGGGTCGCGCTGCACAGCTATTTTGTTGTTGCTTTGGTGATATTATTCATTCCTGGCGTTGCTATGGTGAAAAAATCGTACATCTTCCTGACAGGGAATTCTTGTAATTTGTTCTCAATTACACATCCTCCTTCTTATGTGTGTGTTAGAATACTTAGGGCCAAATGATGGCAATTCCAGAACTGAACAAAATCTTTCCCCACCTCCCACAAGATACAAAGAGAAAACATCATTCAGATGCTGGTCTGGAAAATGGAAGAAATGGATGGCCAGCTCTGCCTAGCAGCACTAGCAACCCCCTCGGGGGAATGGGAAGACTATGGCACAGTGCCCTACCATAGAGGGTTACAAGAGTACAAGTACAGCAATTACTTGTGCCAGTCCATGCACACTGTGTACCAAAGAGTGCAAAGTGGATGTGCTTCAACCTAAGAGAGAGAGGCAGCTGTGTGTAAGCAGAAAGTTCAGCACTATATACTCCTTGGCACAGAGCAGAATTAAGCCTCAAGCTACTTGTATGCTTTTGTGTGGAGATTGGCATATCTGATAGATTTAAGCATAGCTTGTATCAATGAGATGCTTAATTAAATATTCCCTGTGACAGGCTGGATCACAGAGATCCCCTTGATACTGCCATCCAGTGGGCTGGTCATGCCATTCTGCCTATCTACCTGCCTTCTGGAGCACCCTGCCTCCCTGTCTGCTGGGCCAGAAGCTCTAGTCTCCCCCAGCAAAGGCACAGCATTGAGGTTACTCCTCACAGCAGAGCAAGACAGACACTGAGAGCAGCTCAGCTCTGGGGGTGAAGGTCAGTTTCAGGGACTTGACAGCACCCTAGACACACAGCCATGGTTTTGATCCCTCTTGGGGGCTGTGCTCCTGGGTACTGTCTAGTCCCTATAACTGAGCCCTCTCAGGGCTAACTGTTATCAGTATCTCTGTTACTCTGCTGAGGGGCTGTCACTCCAATTCTGTGCCTTTGCAGGGGTGATTGGAGCTTTTGGGCCTGCAAGACAGAGGGAGGGGTGCCCCAGAGGGCAGATAGGTGAAGTCAGTGGTATGATCAGCACATCGGGTGACAGTCTCAAAAGGATCTCTGTGATTCAACCTGTCACAGTCCCTCCTTTTGTCCTTATTCATCTCATTGGGCAGGAGGAACTTGATGGCCACAGTTTGGTGCACTTATTAATGCAAGATTGATGCCCCCTGTCTCCCAAGTCCTGCTTTTTATTTCTCTCTTGTACCTTCATGTACAAAATTCCCCACCTGTGGTGTTCAGGATCAAGCCACCTGTGGTACATTTAAGCACCAGCAAACTAGGCCAAATCTGAATAGAAGTAATGGAGCTGCATTCAATTTGCAATGCCTTGAACTATCCAGACTCACAAAAGCTCCTATTGTTACCTATACCCATGTGGTAGGTACTGCAGAATATGTGAATTGTTTCATACATTGATCTGCAGTAGTAGATGTGGATATTATATCAATAACTTGTGACATGAAAAGAAATACATTAAGTAGAAAATAGATCTTAAAGAATGATCCTGTAATAAAACAGAAATACGTTGACTTATAATTAGGTAATTATTAAGAATTCATGTACATTTTAACATAATTAATTATACTTAATACAGTAGTTTGAAAACTGCAATGCATCTATTTTAAATTATACTTATCAATTTACATACATTATTAGAATGAAAATAAATATAAGGCTCTTGGTTTAATAGGTATAAACAAACCTAGGTTGTTGTTTATGCATTGTGAATGTAATAAGAGAAAGGAAAAAATAATTTCATACTAGTCTAACTAACTCCAGGGCATTTACTAAAACGGATATTAATATTATCTTAGTTAACTTTCATGTATAAAAAATGCTGGGTAAATAAACCCTGTATGAAATCTGGAGTGCAATTTATAATGAATTTGTACTAATGATATCTGATGGGCCTAGTTAAAATGAAAGTTTTATTGAGAATAAATGTTGCTCATTTACTTCAAGGGGAATTACCAAATATATGTAATTTGATAGTAATTTTTAAAATAAAAAATTGACTGATAAATGCATTATTTACAAATTTCCTTTATGAAAATGGGATTCACAGAGTATAAAATCTTAATTGTATAATATTAAAAAGAAAATTCTTCTCCTGAGAATCTTTAGGCTGAAAAAGGGCCAAAAGGAACAAAATTCCTCAAAAGCTTTCTTTATGGTACACATTTAAGTAATAAAAACTATATTAGTCAGTTTAACAAATGAGTAATGTTTTAATGAAATGTTACTGTTACACTAGCTATTATATCTGCATTATGGGCCAGAGCTTTAAAGCAATTTTCAGGAAGCGAATATGTTTCAAGAACTTGAACAGTGGTGCCCAACCACTGGGCCTTTGGCTGCTGGGCCGCAGCAAATTACCAGGCCATGCCCATGGCTTGATGGTTGGCTCTGCAGGACGCTGGAGCAAGGTTCAGTCTGCCCAGAAGCTCCCCTTCTCCCCTCTCTGGGAGTGTCTCTTCTCCCTGTCCCCAGCACTGCATTGGCATCTCTGCATGATGCTGCCTTGATGCGGGGGATGCTGTCCAAGCCCAAGGGCGGAAGCACCTCCAGGAGCAGGGGCTTCAGTGCGGCGGGTTGCTTGCTAGAACCCAGTAGAAGTGGGCAGAGGCTCTGGGAGCCAGGGCTGGGCTCAGCCCTTGCAGCAGGAAGTGACTCGCAACAGCTGTTTGTGGTGACTCTGGGGCCAGGCTCCAGGCCAAGGCCCGGGCTGTATCTGGGAGGGGGAATCTCTAGCAGGGCCAGTTCCGCTGCTCCCCAGGAGCCTTTCCTAAGCCAGCTCCTGCCCAGCCTGGCTCTGGTTTGGGCAGGTAAGAGACACCCCCCCTTGCCTCTTCCGTTCCCTCCCCCCAGGAGTAGGCCCAGGATGCAGGGGGAGAATTTAGCCCTGGGCTGCTTCCAGAGGAGCTGGCTGTGAACCCTGCCCAGGGCCCAAAGAAGCTGCTGCCAACTCCCAGCCTGCACAGGGCGGTGGGTAGATAAGGGGGGAGTGAGGGGCAACAGGGATGTGTGAGGCAGGGGGCAAGAGGGGAATGCAGGAGGTGCTGAAGGGAGGTTGGGGAGATTCAGGAGAACTTAAGATTGGATGGGAGCAGGGGTGCAATGGAGGGAAACTGGGGGGGGGTGACAAGGAGTGAAAGGAGGGATGCGGGGAAGGGAGGCTGAGAGGAGACTG
Source organism: Pelodiscus sinensis (assembly GCF_052426305.1). Classification (NCBI taxonomy): domain Eukaryota; kingdom Metazoa; phylum Chordata; order Testudines; family Trionychidae; genus Pelodiscus; species Pelodiscus sinensis. The sequence continues at coordinate 30,105,068 of NC_143060.1, read as the reverse complement.
TGGGAGCAAGAGCAGCCTGGCTGGGAAAGGGAGAGACACAGGGTAGAAGTTGTACAGAAGGAGATGGGGGCACCAATGGCAGCTCCCCCACCCTATGGGCAGGAGGGGAGAGGGCAGAGGTGACTGGTGGTAACACTTGGTGGCATCAGCTCCTATGCCCCTGACAAAATTTCAGTTGCTAAATAGGGTGCCCCACATGCCCCCCTGCCCCTGCAGGTGCCCCTCCCAGAATCCCTCCCACTGCAGGCACCAGATGCCCCTGGGGAGTGGCTGCCCCACCCAGCAACCAGAGGGGAATTTTCTTTCTGTGAATTCTTTTAGCGTTGTAGAAATCTGCAAACTCTGATCCATTACAAGGACATGTATTGTGTGCATACAGATGTGATGTAAAATAACACATGACCCCTTAAAATTAATTACCGTAGTGAATATGCAAATAAAACATTACCAGACTGCCAAAAGTTTGTGAATGTGTTTGCTGTTCCACGGTATAAAAAAGGGTGGGAACCACTGAACTAGAACATGAGCCTCATCCTGGTTCAGTTGGGATCATTGATAAAACTCTTGCTGGTGCCAGCACCAGCAGGATTGGCTCCAGGGTTTTCTTATTTATTTTATACATAAAACGTTAGCTACTGTCAAAATTTTTTGATATGTCCCTTGGAAGGAATGGCATCTTTTATTTTTAAGTCATAGTTTTTAACTAAACTATACTTAACTCTATAGTGATAGAGGGAAAATGTATTACCTACCATCAGATTTTGTTCATAGGTGACAACCTGCTAATTTACTCAGGCTCCCCCTGTATCTCGCTTCACATTTTACAGAGAAACCATTCAATAAACCTTATGGCTTCTAATATAAAGATTTCTTCCATCAATAAACGTAGGTTTATAGACAATAAGAAATCTTAGGTTTGGTTTAATTTACAGATGAGCAATATATAGTGTATCATTCTGGGTTACATTTCACAAAAGCATGAGTTCAGATATCCCCTGTGATGGGGTATTTCCCCCCCACAAACATTGCCCTGAAAGGGCTAATGAAGACACAGAACTGCAGGTGCAAAAAGGGCAGAAGGTGAGGCTGTCGCTTCCTGGAGCCAGTGCTGTGTGGCTGAGAAAAATCTGGTTGCTAAAAATCCCCTGACTGAGGGAGGTCAGCTGAGAAAGAAAGATTTGGTTGGTACTATAAAGTCAGGAAACTGGCAGCAGAAAGTTACTGTTGGGAACAATTTGCAGTCCCTACCTGGGAGAAGGGAGGTGTATTTGGGCTGGCAAACCTGGGAGGACAGGAGGGAGCCAGACAGCAAAGGGCTTAGGGAAAACAAATGTAGTGACTCACTAAAGGGCCAAGTTACAAAGAGGAGACTACAGTTTGTGGAGCGAGAGAGCTGTAGACTAGCAGACATAGAACGATGGCATGCAGCTATGGGAAGAGGCATTGACCTGGTGAGCTATACCCCAGGACTGACAGAAAGAGGCATTATCTGAGTGGTGAATGCTGAATCTTGTCACATCCTCACATAGATCAGGCCTTGTTTAATTTGCACAAAGGGATCCATACCAAAACAAAGAAATGGGCATTGCGAATTGAACCAAACTTGTGTTTCCTACATTTTAATTCCAAAAATTCTGAATTTCCTTTTCTTCTGCATGTTTATAACCCAACCAGAATGCCCTAGTTCAGTCTACACTAGATGGTGATTGAACTTCTCAGGCCCTAGGACAGTGGTGTTTGACCCTGGAAACTAGTCAAGTTTACTGGGAATACTGGATAATTGTGGATAGAGGCGTGCACAGATACAAATTTATATCCGTGGATGTGGCTATAAATCAGTATGGACAGATCTCTCTCAGGAACTGAAGCAGCAAAAAAAGGAGCTGCCTCAGGAGCAAGCACCCTGTACTAACAGCGCGTCCAAAGCAGCTGTTCTGCACTCAGCCCTGCCTGTGGGCCCTAGGCTCACTGACATGTCCCTGGACAAGAAACACAGAGATCTGTGTGGAAGGGATGGGGTGGTAGAGCCACATGGCACTGGCTCCAGGAAGCATCAGTCTCACCTTCTGCTCCTTTTGCACCTGCAGTTCTGTGGATACAGACTTGCATCTGCAGGAACAAACTTCTATCCAAACAGGGCTCTAGCTGTGGAATCAGCTGGCAGGGTTTTATTTGTTGTGGGACTCATGTCAGAGACACTCAAGTGCTTTTAAAAATGCTTTAGTACATTGAAATAAATGTAAAACATTTTTAAATAGTCCCTCTCATGACTGATTCACAGCAGATTCTTGATTCACTTGGTCTTGTATTTATGATGATTAATTCTGATTCTAAGGGGGATATATCCTCTTTCCAAGGGCTAAAGGCCATTCAGGAGCCTAAGAATAAGTGCCAGGTATTGAAACCTAATACGAAGACAGGTTCTTCCAAAGAAGATTAAGTTTCTCTTCATTGCCAAAATTGTGATGTTTATCAGTGAGAGTGTATTAATTGTTCCCCTGAGAAGTGGAGACAAAGCAACTTAGCTTTCTCTGCAAGAGAGCTATACAAGATCAACAGCCTGTGGTTGACCTCACCCTTCACAGTAAAGTTAGTCTTTTGTCTACAGTAAGCCAGCCTGCTGCAAAATCTAACAGGTATTAGTTATTCCACAATAAAAACACATTATTTTATATAGGTTGAATGTCCCTAGACTGGCACTCTTAGGGTATGTCTAGATAGACTGCATCCCTCTGTCAGCAGATTAGGCAGGTCGACACTGCAAATGAGGCAGTGATTTAAATATCCCGTGCCTAATTTGCATAAAAATGGCCGCTGCGTTTTGCCGACTTGGCGCTTTGTCAGCAAAAAGCGGCAGTCTAGAGAGAGATCTGTCGAGAAAGAAAGCCTTTTTCGACAGATCCCTTATGCCTCCTGCAAGGAGGTTTATAGGATCTGTCAAAAAAGGCTTTCTTTCTCTACAGATCCCCTTCTAGACTGCCACTTTTTGCTGAGCAAGTGCTGAGTCGGCAAAATGTGGTCGCTATTTTATGCAAATTAGGCACGGGATATTTAAATCCCTGCCTCATTTGCAATGTCGACCTGCCTAATCTGCATCCCTCTGCCAGCAGAGGGATGCAATCTAGACATACCCGTAGTCTGGCAACATCCATGGTCCAGCATAATTTGTAGTTATCTGGGTGTGGCCAAGTTTCCTGCAATCCCATAAAGTTTGTTTATAACCACCGGTGCTGGTTCTCAGTGTTCTGGGCTGTTATTTAGCTCTAATTTACCCTAAATATATTCTAAGAGCCCAGTAAGCAGTGACAGTGTTGGTAATGCTGCTAGACAATATTGACCTCCTGTGGTTTGGCAAATTCTCTGGTTCAGTACCAGTCAAGTCCCAAGGGTGCCAAACTAGAGAGGTTCAATCTATAGCAGTGAAAGCATAGCCTAAGTATTTCCACCTCCTAAGCATCCTCCTTCCTTCCTTTTAATTTCTAACTTGCTCATAATTAATCACCTGCAAAACTACACTTTGCCCATTTGCATAATGACATGCATTTTACAAAATACATGAATAATAAGGAAGATGTTTATTAAATATTATGTGGGCTTACCATGATGACTTTGCTATACTCCTGGTCCCCATTCTTTGTCTGTATCTTTGTGTATTTACATGCTTTGGAGGGTAAGAACAGTGCATTCCTTTGTTTGTACAGTGCCTAGCATGATAAAGCTCTGATCCAGGTTAAGGTGAGGCCACATCTGGAGTATTGCATCCAATTTTGAGCCCCCCACTGCAGAAACGATGTGGACGCATTGAAGAGGGTCCAGCAGAGGGCAACCAGAATGATTAGGGGGCAGAGGCGGCCCATGACTATAGGCTGACTCAGCCATTGCCTAGGGCACCCCCTTCAACGGGGTGACCGGAGCGCCTGATGATGATGTCACGGGGCACCCAGGGCGCCCAATGATGACATCACTCCATTGATGGCCGTCCAGGCGTGGGCACTGATTGCACATTCCGCCTGGGGTGCCAGCTGCCGCAGCCCGTCTCAAACCACTCCTGTTAGGGGGCTGGAGCACTTGACCTATGAGGAGAGACTGGTGGATTTGGGCTTATTTCGTCTGCCGAAAAGAAGAGTGAGGGGGGATTTGAGAGCAGCCTTCAACTTCCTGAAGGGAGGTTCCAATGAGGATGGGTAGAGGCTGTTCTCAGTAGTGACAGATGGCAGAACAAGGAGCAATGGTCTCAAGTTACAGTGGGAGAAGTCTAGGTTGGATATTAGGAAGAACTATTTAGCTAGGAGAGTGGTGAAGCGCTGGAATGGGTTACCTAGAGAAGTGGTGGAATCTCTATTCCTAGAGGTTTTTAAGTCTCAGCTTGACAAAGCGCTGGCTGGGATGATTTAGTTAGGGTTGGTCCTGCTCTGGGTAGGGAGCTGGACTCGATGACCTCCTGAGGTTTCTTCCTGCCCTATCATTCTAAGATTTGTGGGTGATAGTGCTGAATAAATAACAATACTAAATTACTACTCTTTGGCCCAGTCAGCTCTTTATTTCCTATCGTTGCTAACACAATTTTTGGCCACAAAGCTGACTTCAGTAGTTTGGTGGCACTTGCAGATGGCCAAACATGATTACATAGATCAGTCTGCTACAGAAATGTGAACTGCAATTTTTAGATGGTGCCTGTGTGGCAAACCAATGAATTCAAAGGACAAAAAGATGTAGAAAATCTATTAGTTTCTTCCTGGGAAGTTTTTCTAATGGCTAAATTTTCCACCACTAATGCCAAATCATCTGACTCAACCATATATACAAATCAAGCTGAGGAAGATAGATCACTATTAAGTTCTCTGTTAGGAAAGAGAGTACTATAGTGTTGTGCTTTTGTTGGTAATTCAAGCTCTATGTGACATACAAATTACACCTCAAGAGGATTATTTACTTACATATCACATCCTGTGGCACATACAGATAGTCCCTCTATTATCTGTGGACCTCCTCTCTCCCCAAGGAAAAACCTTTGATAGGACAGGGGAAAGTGGGATTTGTGATCCTGAGAATGGGCTATTGAGCAGAGTTCCCTGTAAGCGGTGGGTTTGGAAGGTCACCGAGGAGAGATTCAGGTGATGCCCTGCTGATTGGCAGAGCACCCACAGCCAGAAGCATGGTGTTTCTACAGGTGGTACACAGCCACATATGCCTCTGTGCACTTAACAACATTTATTCCCCACATGGATCATGGAAAAAATTAGAGGGAACATTGCTAGGGAGCATGGCAATGTCATGGAGCTGCTGTGGAGAACTCCAATGCTTTTGCTACTGATTTCAAAGTATATCAAATGCTTCTCACTTGGAGCCATAGTGCCATCAACTCCACCTCTTCTCTACGCCCACAAGGAGTATGACCATGCTTTCCCCACTAATGTTAACTGGCATGGATTTCTATTTACAAATCTACTAGTCCCTGAGAAATCACACTACTGCAACCTACCACTGAGCATCAAACACATGGAGCAGTGACTGAGACCTTGTGGTGGTGCAGCAGTGTGTTTCCTTTCCTCCTCCTCTGCACCCCCCTTTTTAGGTTTCGAATCATTTCACCTTTGACTGCCCACTCCTTTACTTCCCATAATACCCAAACTATAATTATTGCTTGTGCCCAGTAACATAAAGCTGCAGATAATTTCATCAATATAAGCCCTCATTTGTCAGCTCACTGCAAATGCTGTAACTGCAAGCAAATTCTAAACATGCCACTCCATTTTTAGACATTAAGAGCATATCCTGTGAGGTCTGGATCCAAACTGCTTTCTCTATAGTAGGCTGAGCACTAGACGAAATAAGAAGTACCAGCACATTACTCCACAAAGTGAGACTAGACAACTTGAACAGCTGTGATAGTATGAGGTTACAAGTAGGTACCTCATACATTTTTAAACTCATGTCAGGAATCAGAGTGCTAACACTTAAGAGGATGTTTTATGAAACTGCAAACATAAATCACCAGGAAACCAAATAACCAAGGGGGCGTAAACGGTCTCTCCTTCTTATTGCACAGTAGGAGAGAGATGCCTTTTTGTACAGAAAAACTTTAATTAACAGAAATATATTGCACTCGGGCCTGACAATCATGGGGTTTGTTCTAATGACAATTTACTAAAATTATCTGACTAAAAATATCATTGGACAGTATCGTTTTATTGAGTGAAATGAAAGGGTCTAATCTTCTCAGAAATACACAAAGTTTGCATTAACTGCAGTTGTGGATGAGCATACTATCAAGTCATGAACAGACTCCTAAATGTATGAAGATAAACAACTATAGTGTGGTAAACAAAGTTCAAAGCAAAGTGATATATTTTTATTGTAGGATTAGTCAGGGATTAGTGTAATTCAATGTGATATTGTATGATGAGGTAAGAATATAAGATCCTGAAAGAAGGATTAGATTTTCATTCTAAAAGTTCAGGGTGTTTTAGATAACACTTTATTTTCACTAATGCTGCAGATATAAAATGTTGGTATTCATGCTGACCATACTGATAACAGATGACATATAAACTTTCTAAGAGTCCTTTGAGCTAATTGATACTAAAACTTCACATGAATCTCTAACCTGTTGGATTCCACTGCAATTCACAAGTCTGAAAACTGTGACAGTCCATCAATGTTATCAAGTTCCTTGACAATATGAAATTGATCATTACAATTAAATATTCCAATCATGAGAGTTGTAGATGTGAGTTTAATTTCATAGTTCTTGCATTTGAACTAAACTCACTGTGATTGTTTGTAAAGATAAAATGTAGAGAACAAAATCTATGTAAGCAGAAAACTAAAAATAGCAAATAGTCCCATATTTATATCTCAGAAGTCAGAATACAAATAAACATCCTTGGTGAAAACACATCAGTGCTTCCAATTAAGGCAATATAATTGCATTCTTTGAAGTGGAACAATGGAAAAGTCTGACAATCCATTGTATTAATATGAGGACAGACTTCAGAGACATATAAAAATACATTTAATCTGTGTAAGGCATCTGGTGCTATATATTTTTTGCATAACATTTACGTATTGTGTGTAAACACACACATTAGATAGATAAATAGATATCTAGATAAATATGTTATGGAGCTAGATGAAATCTGCTGCACTCTTCTGATGATCTTCAGAAACCACCACTTTTCTGACAGACACTTGAATTCTTTCTTTAAATTTAAAGTGAATTTTTAGTATCTGTAAAGAGGGCTAAAATTATAGCCTTCAAGAGTAAACCCCTTTATTTATCACCAGAAAGTCTATAGCCTCAGCAGCAGTCATGTAAACTTGCCTACATCATCATCCAATAACATGCCTTACCTTTGATGGAGTACACCTCAGGATTAAACAAAGCCTCCATGCTTACTCAGTGTTTTTTCAGATATAACCCTTTTAAACTTATACTTCTATCAATGGTTGGACATCGTATTGATGAATAATAACTTACTAGTGTTATAGATGGTTAAATAATAGGAAAAACCAAGAACAATCTATTTCTATCTACAATTTTTCTATTTGACGAGCTAATTAGTTCTAATGGGCGTGATGTGGGTGCTAATATCATACATGTTCATATGGCATGGTTGGTTTGGATCCTAAAACTGAGATCTTTTTACAGATTCAAATTCTAACTCTGGTTATTTTATAATTTCAAGAGTTTATTTTAAAATAATCTTAACTGTACAAGCTAAGGCTACCCTCTCCTGATATACTTCCATGCTTCTGATCTTTTAGTGTTTTAGATGCATTCTATATCCATCTTGTACAGCATGGAGGATGACAAAGGATGTAAGGCAGTAGAGAATCAAGCCATGTGATATGAATGCTCAGCTGTTTGCAGCGTCCACTCCCAGCATCAGAAGTGGGGGGAGCTTCAGCCACTTTTTGTGACTTCTCAAGCCTAAACAGCCCTTCATTTATCTGGGGACTATGCCCCTTCTATCAATTCCTCTAAGCATGTAGAAGAGGATGCTGACAAAAATGGCTTCCTGACCAGGAGACAAGACCAAGGCTCAAGGTGATTGGAATGCCTCTTGCATTTCAGTGAAATAACTGTCAGTTAAAATAGCCGATCTGTCCATTTCGCAAAAGATACCTAAAACAGGAATGTTAGCTCAGAAAACAGAGTGCAATGGCACTATGCTAAGAAGAGCAAATGAACACTGGTGGCTGCCCCACCTACATCTGCTCATTGGCAGGAGATGACATAGTACCTACTTTGGCATTTTCTGTTTCTGCCCCTGCTTCCACCATTGCTAATTCTGCCATGGTTACCACAACAACTTCCACTGCTTTTCACATTAACGGAAATGTTAACATGGCTAGAGTTTTTGTTGCCATCAGTAAAAATACCAGGTGTATTCTGATTCATAAAATTCCCTGCAACACATGACCCATTCTAAACCTACAAAACAAAAGCACATTTCTAGTGTACTTTTAAGATTAATTGCTCCATATATTTGTTTGGCACAGCTTTCAGTCCCCAATCAATTGTCCTTGATTTTTAGATTGCCTTGCATTATTCCTGATCATTTCTTGCCCATAAATTGCTCAGTGTTACTGTAGCTAAAATTTTGGCAGCACAGGGAACATTGTAATTCAACCAGTATGTTCTGCTGACATCAAAAACATCTCTTTTGTGATTATCACTTATACAATTTTAGTGCTTGTGATTGGGACTGAATTAACTGACCAACACTGGAATCCTCCTTTCCCACAGAAGTGATGCAGGGGAAGGGATGACGTTCCCCAACTTTTTATGTACCTCATTCCTGAACTTGAGAAGCATCAGTTTCTAGGTTGAGTTGGTAATACAGTCTCCATGGTGCTAGTATATATCACATTCTGCATTCAGATACTCATCATAAATGGTGTTGTCAGTCTTTCAGAATGTTTAAACACAGCTTCCTTCTGTATATCATAGAATATGCATGGAGGTGGTAGCAATTGTTCCCCACTAGATTTTACAAGAGGGTCTTTGCTTAGCATTCATTGTAGTAGGAGAAAGATTACAGTATTCAGAACAAAATGAGAAATGCTCAAAGAATTTATCTGCCACTATAATTTGTCAGGCAACATTCTGTGCATATATGAAAAGACTTAGAAACAGGGCTCTTATTTTTTTTTCTTCTACGTATAGTTCATGTATTCAGAAACCGCTTTGCCAGCTTTGTACCAGATTCTGATTGGAATTATTCTGGTATAAATCTGGAGTGATATCATTGCTAATGAGACTATTCCAAATGTGCATAATTTTGAATGAAATGAGAATCTGTCTCTTTGTATTTCAGACTCAGTAATACGGCGCAAGCATCGTTAGACTGGATGGGTTTAGGAAAGGTGGCAAAACATCAGAAGTACTGTAGAGCTGAATGGGATTTATTAGTTCACCCTGCCAATGAAGAAGCTAGGTTCTGGAGATGAGACAATCTGACAACTGGCCAGAGCAAATAATTAACATGCAACTAACTTCATAAGGATTCTCCAAAAAGCATCAGAAGCTAATTATTTTCACTCAAGCTAGCAAAATTTATTAGGAGTTTATCAATATCCCTTGTTAACCTGTCTGAGTGAGGGATATTAAAAGCATATGGGAAGAAAAGAGTGTTTTGGGGAGGATGTGACATTTGTATTTGTATTGCTGTAGCACCCAGGAGCTCCCTGGACTACAACCCCTTTGTGCTGAGCACTGTATAAACACAGAGCAAAAAGACAATCAGTTCCCCAACGGGCTTACGATCTAAGTAAATGATACAAGAGAACAAAAGGAATAGTTACCATGGGGTGAATTAGCTGTGTGAAAACTTCATGCACGCAATGAAATTAGCTTTTTAATACACTTTAGGCTAAACAGAGGCTAAGTTTAAAACTTAATGGCCCAGATAAAACTGGAATCTATCTCTGTTCCCTATGTGTCTCTGATAGGGTGTTTACTCCACATTAGAATGAATAAGGTTACCTAGGTTATGAAGTGGCCGGTAAATGTGAACGAGGATTAGGTTTGCTAAGCAGCCCTTAGTTGATGATGGAGTCCAGATGAGAAGCAACAGGGGAGAGTAGTATAAATGCAGCAGAACTTGGCAGCAGAAAGGAGCTGTAATGAGGAAGTATGCAGCCTCCCTCTGAGCATTAAGAAAAGGAAATGGAGGGGAGAAATGGTAGGGAGCTGAGCCTTGAACGAAGAGTTTACAGAGTTGTGGAGGAAAAGCTTGGGAGCTAGAGTAGGGAAAGGCTCATAGAAATGTCAGCAAGATGGGAATTTGCAAATCTTGGCTGCTGAGTCCCTGAGCAGCAATCTGAAGTAGCGGGTGGGACTGGGTTGACCTGTTAACCACTGGGGAAGTGGTTCAGCTGGGTCAGTGATCTGGCTAGAATGTCAAGTCACACAGAAGGAGCAGCCAAGCAATGAAGAGAGAATGTATAGCTGCAGAGAGACTGGGGCTGGGAATAAGTGACAGAAGTGGGAGTCGGACCTAAAAGGAGCTAATCCTCAGAGTTGCAAGGAAGGGGCATCCCAGCAGTGAGAGGACTCTGGCTAGGTCTACATTATACCCGTCTGTTGGCAGAGGGATGTAAATAAAGCACATTGAAAGTGCAAATGAAGCAGGGATTTAAATATCCCATGCTCCATTTGCATGATCACATTCTGGTGCTGTTTCGAACAAGCACCATTTTGAAACTGAAACTGCAGTTTAGACACGGTTCTGCCGACAGCGGGGTGATTTTTCGACAGATCCTGTACTCCTCACCACTGTCATCTTAACTTCCAAGCCAGGGATATCAGTGCTACTGCAGACTGAGTTTGTATTTTAAGTAAATATCACTGAGTCTGTTGCACCCCTCTAAAACAAAGAATATCCATGTTTCCGTGTTTACTCCTGGCTGCAGAGAGCATAAATACAAAATAAAACACTCCCCTAATTGAGCTTCACAGCACATTGTTTCAGGGGTGGTACCCATCCCTTTATTTGCTCTCCCCTAAAAAAAGCCCTTACAGGCTATTTACGACTTCCAAATCCCTTGAATGTAATGCTAAGGTTTTAAATCAAATATATTTACATAACAGTAATCCAAGGTGAGATTCAGCACTGAGATGCAAATAGTAACTTTGCACATCTAAATCATTCAAGTTCTCCCCAGGTCACAACTGAAATTTTAAGGAATTGTCAGATAACTGGGCAGGAAAGACAAATGTGGTTGCCAGATATCAATGGCAGAACATGAGAGCAGGAAGAGATCATTCAAAATAGTTAATTATACACCCTGCTCTCCCACTTCAGGATGTCAGGGTATGTCTACACTACCCTCCTAGTTCGAACTAGGAGGGTAATGTAGGCATACCGCACTTGCAAATGAAGCCCAGGATTTGAATTTCCCGGGCTTCATTTGCATAAGTGGGGAGCTGCCATTTTTAAAACCCCGCCATTTTTAAAACATTTCACGAGGAGTAACGGTAGTTCGAACTAGGAAGCCTAGTTCGAACTACCCAGTTCGTGCCCCGTGTAGCCACGCTGCACGGGGTTCGAACCAGCGTGGTTTTAAAAATGGCGGCTCCCCGCTTATGCAAATGAAGCCCGGGAAATTCAAATCCCGGGCTTCATTTGCAAGTGCGGTATGCCTACATTAACCCGCTAGTTCGAACTAGCGGGGTAGTGTAGACATACCCTCAGTGACTTCCACTAAAACTAATGGGATTCCTGAAGTGGGGGAACTTTTAGAGTTTTGAAAATGTGGTAGTAGTTGTAATGGAGAGTGGAGGGTGAGGAGGTTTAGGAGAAATTGTATGTGTACACGCAATATTTTGCTGTTAATTTTTTTCACTAAGCTAGAGGAAAGAAAGAGGTGGAGTGGGGTTATTTATTAGTTCTGATGTTAAAAACAAAAGGATATGGCCCCAAGGAAAAAATTATTACAGTACCTGATATCTAGCATGATTCTCCTCTAGCATTTTATACCACTTCCTTCCCCTCCTCACTGAACAATAAACTATTTGCTTTCTTTTCAAAAGTGCAGCTATTGTTTCCCAGCCTTCTGTGTATTTTTAATGTGTTGATTAAGAACAATATGTTCCTCTGATACATTTTTTTCAGATACATTTGGAGCCCCACAAATATGCAGATATCTGCAGACCACATTTGCAGATACAATTTTGTGTCCATACAGGGTTTCAACTATAACCAGTTATGGGCTGCTTACCTGTGGCCCCTTTCAGCATGATGACTAGTTAGTGGTTGGCACATAGATATGAAATATTTAACTGAAATAAAGGGCCAAAGCGAAATCCAATTTGTAGACAGAGATGAAACAGTTTGAAGACCATAATAGATGGGACCAAACCTGGCTGAAAAAATCACCAGCCATATACCTGTACTTATTTTTTTTCTACAAAAGAAAAATACACATATACAAAATAGATGGGCTTGGCAGCAAAACAGGTGAAATAAGTAAAATAGACTATTCTTCTCACTGTGATCACAACTAAGCTGTTGCCCTGTATTGCAATGCTACTTAGTTTTTCTAGTCTCTGGTCAGGTGTTGAGACCTTGGAGAAGGGAGTGACATTTATAAAGTCTTGTTTTAATTTCTAACCCATGTCTGGTTGCACCCAAACTGACTCCTCCAGTGCACCATTCCCACCAATGTTCCTAGCCACTCCAATCAAATATCTTTAAGTAGGTGTAGCAGAGCTCTTTATTTATAAATATAACAGATATTAATTTTAAACATTTGTTAAACATTCATTTGTTTGCATTTTCAGTTGTGGGAACAATAGGGGTGTCTGACAGTGACGGGGTCCAACTATTTGTAATGACTGTAGACTACAATCCTCAAAATGTTAAACTTTATATAAGAGTAATAATCAACATCAAATTACACAAAGTAAACAGACATAAATCAAACTAAGTTATCAAGCAGGCAAAGTATGAGAAATGCTGTTTGCAAAAATTTATTATCAGATGAAAATGTTAATTTTTTGTGTAGTGAAATCAATATTTATTGACATTTACTGATAAAAATTTAATTTATCCAAGTGTAACTTTAAGCAAGTATCTGAGGGTATGTCTACACTACAATGTTAGTTCGAACTAACGGACGTTAGTTCGAACTAACATTCATAGGCGCTACACTAGCGCTCCGCTAGTTTGAATTTGAATCGAACTAGTGGAGCGCTTAGTTCGAACTAGGTAAACCTCATTTTACGAGGATTAAGCCTAGTTTGAACTAGCTAGTTCGAATTAAGGGGTGTGTAGCCCCTTAATTCGAACTAGTGGGAGGCTAGCCCTCCCCAGGTTTCCCTGGTGGCCACTCTGGCCAACACCAGGGAAACTCTATGCCCCCCTCCCGGCCCCGGACCCCTTAAAGGGGCACGGGCTGGCTACGGTGCCCATGCCAGGTGCAAGCCTGCCAGCACCCAGCCAGCAGACCCTGCACCTGGCACGGCACAGAGCCACCCACCCGATGTCCCCCAGCCCACCCCCTCTTCCCGGGACCAGGCTGGCGGCTCCCGGCAGCTTGCCCTGGACCGCAAGAGGTGGGCACCTTCCTGGGCTAGTGCGGACATCGTGGACCTCGTCCATGATCTCCGCACTAGGCACAGGAAAGTGGCCGTCTAGGGCAGGAGAGCTGCCAGCCTGGCCACGCAGGAGCAGGTGTGCATGAAAATCAAGGGGGTCCAGTGAGACCCCCGACCCTGAGCCCTGAGCTTACAATGGCCGTCCTGGGTCAGACCAAAGGTCCATCTAGTCCAGTAGCCTGTCTGCCGACAGCGGCCAACCCTAAGGACCCTGGAGGGGATGGACCGAAGACAGTGACTAAGCCATTTGTCTCGTGCCATCCCTCTCCAGCCTTCCACAAACCTTGAGCAGGGACACCACTCCTACCCCCTGGCTAAGACTACTCCATGGACCCAACCTCCATGACTTGATCTCACTTCCCTTTAAACTCTGTTCTACTTGTAGCCTTCACAGCCTCCTGCAGTAAGGAGTTCCGCAGGTTAACTATTTGCTTTGTCAAGAACAACTTTCTCTTACTAGTTTGAAGCCTGCTACCCATTCCTTTCCTTTGGTGTCCTCTAGTCCTTCTTTATGGGAACTAATGAAGAACTTTTCTGCATGCACCCTGTCCACCCAACTCCTGCTTTTAGAGACCTCTATCCTGTCCCCCCTCCGTCTCCTCTTTTCTAAATTGAAAAGTCCCGGTCTCTTTAGCCTCTCTTCATATGGGACCTGTTCCCAACCCCTGATCATTTTAGTTGCCCCACCCTCTCTCTTCCCCTCTCCCACCTCCTTTTCCCAGTCTCCCCCAGTTTTGTTCAATAAAAACAGATTCCATTTTTGAACACAATTGTCCTTTATTTTGTACATAAAGAAAAGGGGCTAGGGAAGGGTAAGTGGAAGGAGGTGAGGGAGGAATGGGGTACGAGCCCCCAATGGGGAGGACTGGGCTGGTTCTGTGGGCTTCTGGGGGTGGAAGCTCTCCTGCAGCCCCCCAATTGGCCCCTCTCCCCAGATGGCAGCCTGCAGCAAGTGCAGCCGGGCTGATGGCCGAGTGGTGTGATGTGCCCAGTGTGGGTACTCCGGGCACTCCAAGCCAGGACTGGTTTTCAAGCGGGGCACCCCTTAGAACTGTCTGTCCGGGGTGGGGGTCGGGACCCTTTAAGCGCAGCCCTCGGCTAGCCTGAGACAGCATCTCCACGCTCTAAGTCCTCCTCTGATGCCCTGCTGGCACTGCTTCCGGCCATCCTTAAGCCCTGTTCAGAGTCCACTCAATGTGGACTTGCTAGTTCGAATTAGCAAAACGCTAATTCGAACTAGTTTTTAGTTCTAGACGCGTTAGTTCGAATTAGCTTAGTTCGAATTAACTAATTCGAACTAAGTTAGTTCGAACTAGCGCTGTAGTGTAGACATACCCTGAATCTGTCTGAGTAAGATTTTTGTTTTGTTTTAAATCCCTTTTCTGCCCAGGCAGAATTAAAAGGCCTTTGTCTAAAAATAAGAAGCAACATTAGAAAAATGGGGGTGAAACATTAAATGTTTTGCTTTTTAAAAGGCAATTTAGGAATTGTTTCACTGATTTTTGCTGACTGAGAACTTTTTGACTTATCTAGGATGGCTGATTATCCTGGGAACTATGAAATTCTGTGCTATTCATTCAAGCGAAAGGGAATACTACAGATGCCCAAATTATTATAGTATTGAGAACATATTTGAAATGTGAGACCTAATTTGAACTCTTCACTTTCAGTTTTGCATTCTCAATTAACTGTAACCACTTGGGAACATGTTTAGGGCCATCAGAGTGGACAGCCATATGGAAACATCTGGTCATTGCATAGCAGTGGTAAAAAGTTAGAAAATATTAAAATATGAGATAGAAAATATCTTTTGGTAATGATATTGCTTGCTCTTATCTTTTATAAATGAGAGGAAAAATAGTTTCCATTGCCCATCTGGAACTCTGTTAGAGAAATAGTAGACCTTCTGCATGGGAAGGGGCCAAAAAGATTAGGGGTCATATCTTTCATTCCATTTGGACAGAATTTATATGACTTTCCCATCCCAACGCTGGCAGATCCAAACAGTAGAAGATTGAGTTAGAAGATTCCAGTGTGAGTTAGTGGCTAGAAAAAAAAAGGGCTGGTACTCTGGAGATAATGGATTCTGTGCTAGATTTTGCCACTGGCCTGCTAAGTGACATTAGGCAAGTAACTTCCCCCACCCAGTGTCTCTATTTTCCCATCTGTAAAATGCAGATCACAGTGTCTTTTGGATGGCTGGGCCGTCTTGGCTCCTGCTTCTGCTAGGTCCTCGAAGTTACTTTGAAGCCCTTGGACTGGTAACAACTGCTGCAGTTTATTCATAGGCTTGTTCCCACCCATGTATAAGAACATAAGAACGGCCGTACTGGGTCAGACCAAAGGTCCATCTAGCCCAGTATCCTGTCTGCCGACAGTGGCCAGCACCAGGTGCCCCAGAGAGGGTGGATCGAAGACAATGATCAAGTGATTTGTCTCCTGCCCTCCCTCTCCAGCCTCTGACAAACAGAGGCCAAGGACACCATTTTATCCCCTGGCTAATAGCCTTTTATGGACCTAACCTCCGTGAATTTATCCAGCTTCTCTTTAAACTCTATTATAGTCCTAGTATATAGTTAGTACTTCACCGTCTGCAAGAGGGATGGAAATGCTACCTCCCTGCTTTCACTCCCTGCCTTTCCCTTTTCTTTCTTCTGTCTCCTTTCCTCAACTTCCTCCTCCTGCGGCTTTTACATAGCCCCAGCCTAATTAGTTGGCAGCTGTCTCTGCTTCTTCAGTTAGGGCCAAGTTATCTCCAGCCACCTCTAATTTATTCCCCTAAATGGGAGCTGGCATGATAGAGGGCTGAATTAGCAACCCTTTGCCCAGCACCCTGTCTGTTGCTGGCAAGAGTAATTCTCAGGTCTGACACTGGGTTCTCTAAGTACAAAGCACGCTGCACAAGTATCAGTCAAACACAAGCAGTTTATTTCCTGACTGTTTTCAGCTGCAACCCTTAACTAAAAGAACAACATAATAGGAAAAGAGGCATCTTAGATCCCTTCTGCAAGCTGGGGATGCCATTTCAGCTGCGGACAAGCAGGAGGTCATCTAGGCTTCTGAGGCACCGGTACCAGAGTCCATCAGTGAAGTCCAAATTGCTTAACTGTTGTGCAGCTTATATACCATTGCTTTCACCTTGTTTTGCAGTTTGGAAATTTCCAGGGATTGCTTATTACTTGCTAATGTATGGCTCAGCTGTTAACTATCGATCTGGTACTACTTGTCCTTTGACCTTGTTTACATGATCAGTACAGTTGGGTAAACAAGATTGTTATATATTCCTGCCCTTATCTATAACTTGTTATTGCTAAAATGGCACCACTGCTTATCTTATATGGTGTGTGTTCCTAGAGGCTTGCTTCTGGCTCATCAGATATAGGGGAAGAGTGGGGAAATGCATGCCTCACCACCCCTATATTTCACACATGCAGAGCTCTTCTGCAATTAACCGCTACACTGTCATGCACACTAAATCTCTGGTAGTAGTTAGTATGCTTCACCTAAAGGCTGCCAGTGTGTGTGTGGGAGCAAAGTAATTTTGGCTCAGACCTCTATTCTTCAGCTCAAAGCTCTTCAGCCAGAAAAACCTTTTTGGTGGGCAGGTTGCTTCATAACTGGCCGTGGTGTTCTTGCACTCTGAAGCATGTAGTACTGGCCACTGTGGTAGTGGAGCAGCATGTCTGATGTAGAGCAAAATGAACTTCTTGCAGCCTAAGAGAAATTGAAATCCAGAGGTTTGTGACCAAGACAAAACTAACAGATCAAGTTGAAGACTATTGCTCATCTAATGGGAAGGTACTTTATCGGTTACACACCATTCCTTCATAATCCAGAATAAGTTTAATTTTAATAGTTTGTATCCAATTCTTGAAATATCAAACCACTTTACGCTGACTTTTAATGATAAAGGAGTGTTCTGAAGTGAGTAGCTTATGAGCTCGGAGGGTTAATACAGCAATACAAATATGGACATTTTAATTACTCGTATGCTTTTTTCTATCTCTAATAGCATAGAGGATTCAGAGGGGTTTTGGCATCAAGTCTGAAGCGTGGACATGCTTGTCCTTCTTTCTTATTGGCTTGGGGATTTTCCCAGTGTAAATCCTCTTGGATCTTGACTCTGCAGCTTTTTTTTTTTAACAACTGTGCTATAACTAACTCCTTGTTTTGAGTCTGAATCTGGTCTTTTGTTTAGTGAGGGTAGGCAGATTAGACACACATCTGAATGACCTATTATGCATTGAGAACTGTTTGATTGAGAATATATAACAGCTGCTTAATTTACGGATATGCACTACAGTGGAAACCGTTTCAGCATGGCAAACAGAATGCTCATCATTCATTGACTTGGCATGGCTTCCTCATGTTGTAGTAGCAACAGGAATCTTTCACTTGCAGTTAATTTAGAGCTTTTTGAAAAGTGCCGGATTGCAACCCTGGAGGCTGAAGTTTTGTACTTAGCTAAAGAACAGGTGCAACGGCAGTACTGCAAGCTTTTACCCAACTCTCCCACTAACTCCATCATCCTTCACAGGTGGGAACACCTTCAGAGTGAGAGGAGTTGTGTTTCCGTGCTCTGTTGAATTTGCTGAGATTATCAACTATTGTGCCAATTTGGAAGTGCACCAGTCTAGTGAGACAATCAGCCCTTTTCACATAAACCACTGAATTGCTCATGGAGGGCAAAAGACACTTT
This sequence comes from Pelodiscus sinensis, assembly GCF_052426305.1. Classification (NCBI taxonomy): domain Eukaryota; kingdom Metazoa; phylum Chordata; order Testudines; family Trionychidae; genus Pelodiscus; species Pelodiscus sinensis. The sequence continues at coordinate 30,086,763 of NC_143060.1, read as the reverse complement.
TGTTAAAATAGTGGGGCAGGGATTGTATCTCACATTTAAAAACTGAACAGAAACAGAGATGTCATGCCATGAAAAACTATGGAGACACAGCTGATAGATAGATTTGATTGGGAATTTTTCGGTGAGGCAAATATTCATCAAAAAATGCCCATTTGGTGCTACTTCTTTGCAGACACTAACCAGTTCTGACAAACTTTGAGAGGTTTCTCAGCTCCAAAATTCTGGGGAGAGTAAGTGCTTCCCCCCAACTCTAGAATAGCCTGGTGGTCAAGGAACTCATGAGAAAAATGGGAGGTGCACGTTCAAGTCCTTCTGCCCAGTTCAGAATAGGGATGGTAACATCTCTCCCACTTCCCAGAGGGCTGCCAGGGCAATCAGGCTGTTGGCTAGCAGAGGTGGATCTTTTGTGGGAGCAGTTCCACTTTGTATAAAGAATTGGAATATAAAGCAACAGCAGAGGCTGACTCTATAGCTATTAAATGAGGGGATTTATCTGAGATGTAGGCAATCCAGCTTCAAATTCCTTCTCCACATCTAAGAGAGCAGGAATATGAACCTTGGTCTTGTATAACATCTGAGTGCTATTTGCTAGATGCTTCTGTTAGATTTTTCCATGAAAAACCTTGAAAGGTCTGTTTCATCCCAGTGCAAAACAGGAAACATCTAGGAATCTCAAAGATTCACAGCACAGGCAAAACACTTCCTGCCTGGCTCTGCTGAATCATCAGGCTATCCTTACCCATTGAAATGTCAGGATTACTGTAACTTAAGGCCTGGATGGTCCTGTTGTGGGGCAATAGTATTTGTATCCCATACTATTTCCAAGCTTCAAATGCTAGGGATTAGGAAATGAGTCAATTATGGCCCCAGTTAGGGAAATCATTCCCAGTGTGTAATCCAGTAGCAGAAGCCGGCAAGTGGCCTTTTTCATGAGGTTTCCAGTCTAACTGCTAGACCGAATGAGGTTTTGGTTCTCTACTTAGTCATTGTTCCTGAGGGAGTGTGATGGTGGCCTGATGACTAGGGCACCCACATGGGAAACCCTGGGTTCAGTCCCCTGGCTCCAATGAGTCCTTAGCTAATTACACAAAGTGGAATGTCTTCAGCAGCAAAAGTTGAGACTCCCTCCTGCCCTCCTCCACACATATACACATCAGTATATCCAGAGGTGAAAGTAAGCTGGTATGCCCTGGGGCACTACTCCAGCAAGAAGAAGCCAGCTGGCTGGGGCACTTAATTGCAGGAGGAGGCATGACAGGCTCCCAGCCTGGCTCCCAGGGTTTCCCCACAGACTGCTGTGCTAAGAAGCAGGAAGCCAGGCAGATGAAAGGGGCTGATTGGGAGCATGCTCCCCCACTGGTTTGGGGCTGTCCCACCCTTGAGCTCCCCCACTTGGCACCATTTAGGGAGGGCAGGACGGCTGAAGTCCCTTTCCCCACTTCCTGAGTTTCATACCAGGACTCTGCCTGCTGTTTCCATCACTGTCAGGGAGCAAGAGGAAAACACACTGTGCATGCCTTCCTCTCCCTCCTGGCTGGGGAAGAAGGGACAGAGGCATGAGTGACATATACTGGGTGCTTTCCTCTGACTCCAACAAAGGAGAACAGAGCAAGCGGCATCCTGGTAACACCCCCATGTTCTCTCCTGACTCCAACACCCCCACATACACCTGTACCCTCCCATCCCTACCCTCTGCCCTGAACCCATGCACCCACATACACCATAAACCCTGCCTCAGAGTCCCTTGAACTCCACCCCACACTTAAATGTAGTATTGTCATATCACAACCCCAGGGGTGCACTACAACAGTATGTAAGAAATTTAAAGATTTTCACCTCTGAATTCCACTGCTCAGTGCTGAGATCGTCCACCTGAAATATCTGTTCAAATCCTTGGTGGATTTGGCTCTCTCAGACCCTGTGATTAAAAAAGTTATAAATTGCGTGGCAGCAGTAGCACCACCACCTCCTGTAGCCACGGTACATGGAGTGAGGCTAGTGCATGCCTTAGGAGAGAAGTTCCCAGCTATGGACTGCTAGCAAAGATAAATGCCTATCTTTGTAAGAGGGATGGGACTAAGGGCCTCTTTCTCATTGGCACCTGCCACTGGCTGGCTTAGGAAGATTTTACAATAGTAAATTGGTTTTGTGGATTGCAGTCTTAGGTGCCTCACTGTGACCAGTCACTGTATAAGCAGCCCAAGTGCCTAATTCAAGGTTTGTGGCTTCCTGAGGTTGTTTTTCCCCAGGTGTCTAAAATTTAGGTGTTATGACACTGAGGGTATGTCTACACTAGCCCCTTAGTTCGAACTAGGGAGGCTAATGAGGGCGACCAAAATTTCAACTGAAGCACGGGATTTAAATATCCCTCGCTTCATTAGCATGTTCCCGGGCAGTCGCCATTTTGGAAATTGACTAGCCCAGAATAACTGCCCACGTCTAGACACGGCAGAAAAGGGCGATTCTGAAATAAACCCCTTACTTCAAATTACCAGTTAAACCTTATTCCATGAGGTTTACCCTCCTTTGTGGACCATTACATATGGATCCTGAATAGATTATTATAACTTTTCACATCAGTCTAATGCAAGGGGTCCCAAACTTAATTGCATGGCAACCCCTTTCTGTCAATGAAAATACATGACCCCAGGAGGGAGAACAGAAGCTTGAACCCCATTGCTCTTGGGGGACCAAAAAGCTTCTGCATCAGGAAGAATACCTGTAACCTGATTCTCACTACCTAGGCTGAAGGCCTTGTTGCCCACTTGTTTGCAAGTAATTTTGAGAACTGCTGGTCAAAGGTTAATACAGTTAAAGCTGGATTATATATGGGCTTAGTGTAACCCTTCTGCCGGGTAGGCCTGGCAGTAACCAGGGCTGAGTTCAATATCTTGGGGTCCATCTCACACAGAACCGGCTCGAGCCCCCACCCAGTAATCTGGGAAATTCACACACCCCTGGGTGCCTCTGAGAGGCAATGCTTCCCCACTCGCAAGCAATGAGTCTGAGTGCAGGAAAGAAACATTTAGGCCACGTCTAGACTGGCATGATTTTCCGGAAATGCCATTTTCGCGATCGGGGATTTTTTACAGAAAACAACTCTCTGCTGTCTACACTGGTCCTTTTGTGCAAAAGTTTTTTGGAAAAAGACTTTTGCCCAAACGGGAGCAGCATAGTATTTCCGCAAAAGCACTGACAATCTTACATGAGATCGTCAGTGCTTTTGCGGAAATTCAAGCGGCCAGTGTAGACAGCTGGCAAGTTTTTCCACAAAAGCAGATGATTTTGCGGAAAAACTTGCCAGTCTAGACACAGCCTTAATGAAACAGAGAGAGAAGTCATACGGCATTAACTTGGGGAAAACACCACAAACAGAGTTCATAACCCAAACATGAGCTAAGCCTTCCACCCCCAGCCAAGAATCACCTGAAGTCCAAAGAGTCCAACACTCCAAAATTCTCTGTCCCTGGTCTGTGCCACCTAGAGTCCCAAAGTTCACCCACAGGGTTTCACCTCCCAACCTGGGTAGAAATGGGGGTGGGGGAATACATAAGGAGCACCTTACGACACTCCGCCACGCTTCACCAACTGTCTCGTCCCATGCTACCAGACGCTCCACTGGTCGCCTGCCTCTGCTCCATGCCATACCACTGGTCGCCGCTCCTTGCCTGCTGCTGCTCCACGCCACGCTGCTGGTCGCCGCTCCTTGCCTGCCGCCACTCCACATCACGCCGCTGGTCGCCGCTCCTCACCTGCCGCCGCTCCTACCAGCCACGTTACACCACCAGCCATTGATTCCCACCAGCCACTCTGCTGGTCACCGCCGCTTCACTGGCTGCAATGGGTCTGGCTCTCAGTCAAACCAGTGATTTCAGCCCTCAGTGATTTCAACTCTTTAGCCACCAGCTGCACTGGAAAAGGAATCCAGCTTCCCTAAACCAGTGTTTCCCAATTGTATTTGGCCATGGAACCCTTTTAAACTTGAAAGAATTTTGTGGAACCCCTAATAACAGTCTTATATATGGAACTGAAAAAGTAGACCACAAATAAGGATAATAATAAACAAATACTAAACAAGGTCATTGGATCAACACAAATGAAAATTGTTTTCAATAAAATTCATAAATGCTTAAATATTAATTATTATTTTTTGAATCATAAAATATTATAATGGCATTTTCACACAGAATCCTTATTTTTATTTTGCAGAAACCAGGGGTTCCCTGGAACACCATTTGGGAAACACTGCACTAGACTAATAAAAGAAAAGACTCCTCAGGGAGTCTGTCCTTAAAACAAAGAGGGGAAAAGGGCAGGTTGGGCCAGTCTTACAGCTCACACCTAACAAGTGTGAATCAGGCTGACTCAAGCCCTTTAACCCTTTCCCCCCAGCTCAGCTCACTCAATTCTGGAAGTGGGGAGGCTTGTTCCTCCAAGGTCTCTAACCATGATAGTGGTGTCTCTCCTGCAAGCACTGGTAGCATGTTTTACAGTTTCCACATTTAGGGGTAGCATGATTAGTGACCCCACAACAGTCCCAAATTAGTTACAATTCTTCATATTCCATTACAACACTGACCCTCCATCAGCCCTGGCTGAATGGGATTTACATAGCCACACCTCATATTCTCTCCTGAGCTCTATTTACATATCAACATTTAATTACCTTGCAGAGCTAAACAGTTGTAGCGGGCACACCCACCCCCATTCTTTTAGCTGGCTGATAGCAAGCAGCAGTTCAGCCCCTGCTTACATCAGTAATATAGGCATTGAATATGACAAGATTATCCCTTTCTTTTCTGGTTTGTTAATTGCGTGTTTAACATTTAGAACCAGTGAGAAAATGATTGTGTCACAAAATCTGATTGTACTAGTCTTGGGTCCATTGATGTCAAGAGCAGAGTTCCAAGTGGCTGATCCTTAGTGTTTGTGCTTAGAAAGAAACAATGGGGTAAAGCTCATAAATATTCATATTAATCAAATTTCACAACCCATTAACATTTTAAATTATTAAAAGTGAAGAAATTTTAAGACTTGATTCACTTTTCACCTCCAATATTGCTTGTTCACTTTTAGCACTCTATGCAGTGGAAAGAGATGAGCCAATGTCACTTAAACACCCATGAACTGGAACTGCTGCAGTGTTTGTGGTTGCAAACAATGCAGAGGAATATTAAGAACCAAACAAAATGCTCCAGCTAATGACACTAGCAATGCTTGTATGTATTCAAGGTGTGTATATATATTTGTAAAAACCTGCATTTTGGCCCTTGCTGGGCCCCTCACCACTCCTGGAGAGGTATAATTCTTCCTTGTGCAGCAAGCCACCATTTTAAGCACTGGGTAGAGGCTGTTCCTCCATGTGACCCTCTACACAGGTGAATTTTGCTCTGTGATGGGATATAAAGGTCCCACATTTGGTAAGACAAGATTTAATGAGCTATTGAGCCTCAGTTTAGCCTTACCATAGCTATAAGATGTCAGACCTAGAGAGGGGAGCTTCACCAGGGGAAACAGAGCACAGCTGGCAGCAAACCAGAGAGCAGAGCACATTTCTAGACTTCATCTCCTAGACAAAAGGCTGGTAGAAGGCAAGAGCTCATTCCATGACTGCTGGCTCTTCCCTGAAAGAAGGGAGGATCTAATGCTGTCTCTACTGATAGGCTTGCAAGCTAAATATGAAGAAATAGTCCTAATAGAAAAATCCAAATCGAGCTCAGAACTTGGCTAAAGGGTCAAAATTGGATTTGGGATGAGATTTGGGCCATCTATCAGGTTTGGGTGTTGATGGTTTTTAAACTGTTTTGTATTCAGTATGGTCAGTAGAACTGGAGATGAAGGGAAGTCTTCAGAATAATAATAATATCTAAAACTAGCACAAATGCAACAACTGCAGTTTGCAAAAGGCAGATTTTTTTTCTTGTAGGGTGGAAGAGGGCAGAGAGAAACTAAAAACAGACTGATGCTTGAACATAAATGAGAATTGAGTTGACAAGTCCTGCAATTATCTGGGCTACAATACAGTTATGTAATCAGTATTACAATAAATGTGCAAACCCTGGATTATTAAAGAAAATGTGATTTCCTCTGACCCCCCCCCCCCCACCCCCCCAGCAACAAAGACTAGTGACAGTAAGTTACTAAACCACAAGTGTGCTTCGAGGATGCTCATCAATCACTCTCAACAGACACAACATTTTTGCTTACACAGAAATTTAAGTGGCTTTGTTTCTGCTCTGCAAATGTAGGAAAATCATAGCTGAGAAGCATTGTTCAAAAATGGTCAGTGATATTAGTAACCATATGAATGTCTATCCTAGTACAGAGCATATACATGCTGGCATATATAATACAAACTTGCTTCCTCCTGAACTTTAGCTTTATTTATAATGGAGACAGTCATACATTTAAGCTCAACCTAAGCTTTCTCCCTAGGCTTGGCTGTTCATAGAAACCCCATCCCCACTCCCTAGCTCTAGTTCCCTCTATCTCCAAGAGAGATTAACTCTAGTTGGCCCTAACGATATCCCCCTGTAGACATGAGACAGCAATAATTACTCTGCATCATTATGCAGAGATCTAGTTTCTATTCAGAGAGGAAGTTTGTATTCCTAAGGGTGGCCATGAAATTGTCAGTCTAACGTCTGTCCCCCATTGATTGACTTTATAAAGATCTTTATACATTGGAAGGTATTGTTCATCTCTGCTCTTAGGTTTGGTACTGAAATACTATTTTCAATTTAAATAATGCTCCCAGGAAAAATCTATCTTCTACTTGACATCTGTCTATATAAGCTTTCAACTATTAGATTTTTTTTCTCGTGTGACAACTCTTTTTATTGCTCAAAATTGTGGCTGCATTTTTGGGGAGGAAGCAAATTTAAAATACTCCGTGTTTTTAATGGCAAAAATGTATTGAGGTGCACCTTGTGAACATATCTCATGGGCTATGAACAGTCTCACTTTTAGTATATGAGTGTTGTCAAAAATCTCCCAAACTGAAATTTCTAATCCTGCTTTTCTTTAAGGGTAAGTCTACACAGCAGGGCTAAAGACGAAATAAGCCATGCAACTTGACCTACATCAATTGCATAGCTTAAGTCAAAATAGCTTATTTTCTCTTTTGGCACAGCAGGAAGTCTGAGGGCATGTCTAGACTACATCCCCCTTTTTCAAAACAAAACCCCTTTTTCAAAAGATCCTGTACTCCTCAGACTTGCCTTCAGACTTCCTGCTATGTAGACAGTGCCAAAGGAGTACAGGATCTTTCAAAAAAGGGGTTTTGTTTTTGAAAGAACCACATCTAGATGGCGGTTTCACTTTTGAAAAGCCCTTTTTCAAAAGAACACGCAGCCGCCATTGTGCAAATGAAACGTGGGAAATTCAAATCTCGGCTTCATTCGCAATTTCAATCTGTCTAATGTACATCCTTCTTTCAAAAGAGGGATGTAGTCTAGACATGCCCTGAGAGAACACTCTTCCTCTGACTTCCCTTACTCCTCATAAAATGAGGGCTACGGGAGTCGGAGTAAGAAGTCCTTGACATTATTATTTTGACATTGTCAAAATACTTGCTTGTAGTGTAGGCGCGGACTATGATATTTCAGAATAATGTCAGTTATTCCAAAATAACACTGCTGTGTAGATGTACCCTAAGTATATCCCATCTTCCAAGTTCCTGTATTGACATGGCCTAGTGTCTGTTTAACATGCAGAGTCTCTGTGTATGCTGTCTTTCATAGTCTCTTAAGAGTTACTATTACACAGGGGTATGTCTACACTACCCCCCTAGTTCGAACTAGGGGGGTAATGTATGCATACCGAACTTGCTAATGAAGCCCGGGATTTGAATTTCCCGGGCTTCATTAGCATAAAGCCGGCTCCGCCATTTTTAAAAGCCGGCTTGTTTGAACCCTGTGCCACGCGGCTACACGCGGCTCGGGCTAGATAGTTCGAACTATGTAGCCATTCCAATCTATCTGTACACCTCGTGTGTGCCTCTATTCAAACTTTTTTTTCTGACATTGTGCCAAATGCACTTTTTGTGAGCAATTCTGGAGTATTCAGTTGAGTTGGCTGCCATCTTAATGTCCCATCATCTCTGGGGCTGTCCTGTTGGCTATGGTCAGAAGTAAGCAGTACATTGAGTTACAATTGACACACTGAAACCCTGGAATACACATGCTTTGGGGACAATCAACTGATCTGGAGATCTGTCAGATGGGTGGAGCTTTCTGGGAGCACAGTACATTCTAGGAGCAAATGGTGGAAAGAGGAAAGCTACTATCCTAAGGAGAATGGGAACCATTTATTCCAGCGTAGGAAGGAAACTTGTTCTATAAAATAGATATATGCTCTTTTCACCTGTGTCCTTTAACAATTTTCAATCAAACAAAAATCCTTCCTTGAAGTAAGGCAGCTATTTTACATTTCTAAAGCCACTAGGAAAATGTTTTCTGCTAAGGCACCAGACCCTTCAATTTTTTTAAAGGGTTTGTGCTAATTTATTTTTACATTTCCTCTTTCATTAATTTTTTCCTCACAATTGATCTCCACATTTAAAAAAAACTAGAAGACAGAATGCAGCTGCTGTTTTCTATAAGTGGTTTTAGTGCATTAGGCTCCCACGTTTACTCCCCATCAGTATTACATCAGCTTCTATCTCATGCCACAAGAAAACATAATTCCTGTTGTGCTTCTTTCCAATATCCAATTTGTTATGATGTATTATGCATACAAATAAAATTGCAGAGGAGGAGTTAAAGGGAGTGACAGTTGAAAGAGGTATGTTCCTTTGGTGTCATTTTCAAAGAGGAGCAGAAAGAAAAGTGAGACCAAGTGATGCCCTGATGAAAGCATTAGCTTGCCAAGATATCAAATGAAACAATGGGGCTGTCTTAATCATACTACATCATCCTTTGCATACAATAAGCTCCTGATACTTAGTGGCAATAACAGTTGTATGTGGTGGCTTTTTCTGTACCATCTACCATACTGTATGCATACACAACTAATCAAACTTAGTTTGCCAACACCCACCTAAGCATAAAGTATGAGTTAGTTTTATGCCATTTTCTGAGAAAACAAAGAATAAAATATGTAATAACACTGTAAATAGCAGAACAGGTATCTCAACCACAAACTCGCTAAAGAAAATGTATAAAATCTTCTACCTATCTGTGCAGAATAAAGGTTTTAAACACAAGGGCTTACAATATTTCCCATTACTGGAATTAAAAGGGCTGTCTATTAAACTAATGGTAAAAAAATATTTTGCTCGTTGGGTTTTTGCTTCTCTTAAACTGCAAATATAGAAAAACAGCTTTTAAACCCAAACTCTTTTTTTTAACATGGCTGAACACCATTTACCTTCAGTTCATTTCAGTATTTTTCCTCTCAAATATTTTTGCATCAGCTCTTTAAGGACCAACTCTGAACCCAGCATGTGCCCTGAGAAGCTAAACCAGGTGCTGGACAGATGTATGGGGGAAGGGTTAATCCATTCAGAAGTGATGCAGAGAGGCTCTCCACATACCAAATGGATTCCCAGGCTCTTGCTTGGATTGCTCAGGCCACATCCCATTCTGTATATAGCATCCCAGGCAGCTAATGCCAAACAGCACTCCACACAGTTTGAGGGTGTTTCACTATTGTCGGATATAATCAGTATGTTGGGAACATTTACTTCATCTCAGGACCCCTTCATAGTCATAGAGTCAGAGATGGATTTGCCTTAAGTTATACTGGTGAAATTCTACTGTCTTCAATGGGCTGCACTGATGTAATGATAGCAGGATTTGGTGAAAACAAAATATGATTTATGCTAGTGAACTGTTAGGTAGACAGCAATTGCACATGGGAAAGAAGATGCTTGTTTCACAGAGTGCAGATGATTTAATCTCTTTATTGGCATAAAGAAAAATGGGAAATCTTTCCAAAGTCAATTGTCAGTTGAGAATGGGACAGCAGTATCCTAAAGATCGACTAATACCAGCTTAATATACTATCCTCTTTTGGGGCTTCATCTCCTGACACTTCAGAAGAAGAGATCTTGTCCATCTCTACCATGTTAGGTGGGGGAGTCTAAGTCTATGTCAAAACAATTAAATGTCATACAATAATTTAAAATTGTGTATATTTGTCAAAAAAATAAGTCAACATAATTATACCAGTTTCAATTATTTGGTAATTTATTTCAAAGGACATGTTAATATATATCTGTAACAATACAGATTCAGTAGGCATGTTTTGATGCACAGATTCTTAACTGTGAGCATCTTAATACTGAATTTTGAGTACTTCATTTTAATCTACAATACCAAAGCAGCTTAAAGGCTGTGGGGAGGAGAGGGAAGTAAATGCTGGGACAGAGACTAGGAGTGAACTTGGAGGAAAATTGGATGGAGAGAGTATGGAACAATATTTTTGGATGCTAAGAGATTATTGGGGAGACTCCTCCATGCTGACCCGTAACCTCTCCCATTCAGTCAGACATATTTTCCCCTTCCCCCAGGTGTCCCTGCACCTCCTTGCCTTATTCAGCCTGGCATAGCTGCATTGTCCCTACGTGGCCCTGCACTCTCACTCAGCCAGGAACAGCTGCTTCTATCAGCATGTGTTCCTACATTCCCCACTCTCATTTAGCCCCTGGCTCATTGTTGTCATCCCACTGCTCCTGTACCACGTATCTGGTCCATCTACCCCACCAGCCCTGTATGTTCTGCTCTGTCTTCCTTCCCCTCATCCTTTGCCTGGTCACCTAGCCCCACCTAGCAGGTTCTTGTGAGGAAGGCAATCTCTGCCCTTTTCTTCATGGCTAGCTGCCTGTGAAAGTAGAATGTTAAGATAAAGTTTTTTGTGTGTAAGCAGGAAGAAGGATGTTAGGACAGTAGACAATGATTCCACTTCAGGTGATAGTGGGACATTAACAGGAGATTGGTGAGAGTTAATAAGGAAATAAGATACGTGACTAGGTAATCTTGTAACCTTGTTTTGAGTTCGCGCCCTTTTATCGGTATAAATAAGGTGGCTTGGGCTTTGTTAAGGAGAGCTCATTTTCTGGTTGTATTGGCAAAGCGCTTTGCTAATAAAACAGAGTGGTCTGCTAAACTGTGAGTTCTGAGTCTAACTTTGACACGCCCATGAGCTGACTTTCCTCTCTTCTGACAACACATCAGCCCCTGGAGAGCAACAGACATAAATGCAGCATGATCCCTCTCACAACTTCTTTTTTGCCTCCTGGTCAGAATCAATTATTGTGTGATAAGGAAAAAAAATCTACAGGGGACATTAATTCTGCACTTGCGCAGTGGGGTAGAACTCCCCAGGAGTCACTGTAGTCAGTAAATAGACACATAAAGCCTGGTGTTCAATCCCCTATCTTTTAACTGTCCAGCTAGATATTTGTATGTACGAAGAAGCAATTAGCTCACTCACTCACAGTAAATGTATGTGTGAATTGGGCAAGTATATGTGATATTTGTTCAGGGGCCTGGGAGTAAGAAAATCAACCCCCTGCATTTTTCAGATCCCAGGACATAAATTGCATGGCCATTGCCAAAGATGCCTTGCATACCCAGTCTTTAGCAAACTGGTTAAGAACACATTGTTACCAGAAAAATATATTGCGGGTGCTGTCATTTTGAGTGTCCCCAAAATAAATAGTTCTTCCATAATTATGGAAATGTCGATAGAATGGTATTTTCTACAATGCTAGGGGAGAATTATGGTGTTTTTTTCCTGAAACTGAGGCCCCTGCTCAACTAAGGACCTGAATAGTTATAGATTGAACAAGTTCCTGATGAAAATAGTTTTATGATTCACTTATGATTCACTCAGAACAAGACGCAGCATCAATAGGCCAGAGGCAACAAGCAAAGCACTACTGTGCTCCAGAGATCCTCTGCCACTTAAATGCTCTTATGAGGCTTCTTTAAATTGTGCCCACACTCACTTGGCTAACAGCTGCAGAATCAGGGAGCCACAAAAGTGATATGCTACCACTACCCACTCCCCTCAGCTATGGCACATTTTGTGCTTGCTTGAAGCGCTGCACAGCTGAGATTTCATCACTAGCTATCAAGTTGAACAGCACAAAATTTGTGCTTGGTCATCTCCTTCCAATTTACAAGCATGATGGCTTGATTGTAAAGCCCTAAAAGAAGGACCATGTTACTCTAATTGTACTTCAGTATGAATATTTAAACTGATTACATGGATGAATATTAGAAATCAAGCAAATCATAAAATCCAACAGAACCACTAAACTGTGCATATGTGGGATTGTATAGATGCAAACCTTGTTCCTCCCCATTGCATACTGTCCTTGGTGTTGTGATTCTCATTCATGGTGTGTCATACTCAATTTACATTTTAAAACAGATGGTATGGTGTACATCAACTGGCATACATCAAGCCTATTGACTTGTGATTCACACCAGCTACAGACCTGCACTATGTTTTTGTAACATATTTGAAGCACCTAGCATACTTACAGCACATTAGAACAATAATGTAAAATGTCCAAACATCACCTAGTGTTGCTTTCCATAATATTTCTATATAGACGTTTATTTGTTTCTTTTCCTACCATGCCATTTTTTGATAATATGACTAATTATTACAAATATCTCTCTGGAAGTCATTTTTCTCCAAACACCCTTTTTATAGGTGAAACGCTCTGATTCAAATAGTCCATTATATCAAAGAGAGAGAGAGAGATGAAATCTGTGAAGTCGTAAATAGGAGTTATGATACCTGAGTGGAGATAACTTCTTACCATGAAGAATAATTCCATTCTTGCAGTCCATTTCCAAGGACAAAGCACTGAATTTTTATTGCTAGATCCTGAGCTGCCGCCAAAATGTACTTAGCACAACTGAGGAGGAAGGTGGAAGTGAAGGCATCTCTACGCCGCTTAGGCAAGCCTCAGCCACGTCTTAATTTGGTCTCAGGTGTGATTTAGAGAAGCTTCCAGCTGCTCTAAATTATGTCTAATGGGCCATAGCCCCAAAAGGCCTGATTGGCAGATCACTAAAGTGTCACAACACTCCAGACTCAAGTTATGTCCACTTTCCCCTGGGAACAATCCCTATGCTGGGAAAAAATGTGAACTGCTGTGCCAATGCTACATCATCCAGCAATTACACAGGGTAATTCCTAAGGATCCATTTAAGCCATTTTCCCAGGTACTTTCCGTCACCTGAGGCATGCAAAGCAACCAGAACAGAACCAACAATAAGGGTATGCATTTGTAAAGCTACAACAAGGAACTAATCTATTCCACATGAACCAGAAAACAGCCTTTACTCTTTACTCTTTTCATATATGCTTAGCTCAGTTCAGAGATTAAAAGCTTCTAGTTTCTTAAAGGAAGTTTGTTGAATAGTCTGTTCAGTACAGATATCTGAATACAGAAATCCATTAGGAATATTTAAGAAAAACAAGTCTCTATTTTCCTATCTCCTAGCAGAGGCATCTTGTAAAATTCTCCATGTACATTTGTATATTGCAAAAAAATTTTAAAAAATTCAACTTATTTCTCTTTATACTAGATGTACAACTGTACAGTCACATAAACTCAAACACTCTTGCCCTGCCTCTTCTCTGAGACCCTGCCGTCATCCATCCAACTTCACTCCATTGCTCACTTTCCCCTACCCTCACTTACTGTCACGGAGGTGGGGCAGAGAGTTGGAGTGTGGGTTCTGGGCTGGGGCCAAAGGGTTTGGGGTATGGGAAGGGGCTCAGAGCTGGGCAGAAGGTTGGGGTGCAGGTAGGATTTGGGGTGTACAGGGCATGTGGTCTTAAGGAGGAGTCTCAGGGTTGCAGCATGGTATGGGGTGTGGTTTCTGACCAGCTGGCACTTATCTTGGGCTACTCGAAATCCTAGTTGCCAGGGTAGTTCACTGCCTATTCTGACCCCATGCCAGTCCCTGTAGCCCCTAAATGGAGAGGCTAGGACGCTCTATACACCGCCCCCTGCCTGAACTCCCACTAGTCAATAGGAGCTGCAGAGTCATGTCTCAGGGTGGTGGCAGCATGCTGAGACCCCACCCCCAATTAGGAGCCACAGCAAGGGATGTGCTGGCTCCTTCCACGAGTGGCAGGCAGAGAGCCTGCCTTAGCCCTAGAGGACATTTAGTGACCAATCTCCTCCTTTGGCTTTAAGAGCCCCAAGGAGACTCCTAACACAACCGGAAAGGTTAGCAGCCCTACAGATAAATGTCCAAGTACATAAAAGGGTTATTCAGTTGTTGAAGTCAATCTCCTTCCCAGTCAACACAGGGTTGATCTCTGTATTTCACAATTTCGAGTGGAGGCTTTTGCCATGAGGCACTGCCCCCACTTCAAAAACAGAGAGAAAATAAAAAATAAGTGTACCTTCATACCAAGCCAATGGATTATTCATTGTTAAAAGTAAGGCTCTCCCAGAGGAAGGTAGGAGCAGCTGCTCCAAGAATGATGTTCACTATTTGGTGTATATTCCATCATATTCTAAATCCAAATCAGTAGTGACATATGCAGCATTGCATTGAACAACCCTGGGAAGTACAGCAGATACTTAATAAGACCAGATACACAGAGAAGCCTTGATATTAGAGTTCATCTGCAAATTCAGTTCTCATGTTAATGGACTCAATCGTGATGAAGGATGGTTGGGACACTATCTACCTAACAGTCAATGAAGGTGCAAACAGCTCTTTGTGTAGATTCCTATGTCAGGAAGGATACTATCAATTGACTTTGATTCTTATCTGCTTCGTTTTAACTACCCAATTTTCAGACATTTATGGATTCCCTCTACCCTCTGCTCCCTGTCTCCCACCCTGTGACGGGGCAGCCAGTCTCGCCCCGCTGCCCCGCACTGTCAGGAGCGGCGGGGGAACCGCGGGGGAGCCCGAGGCTGCTCTGAGCGCGGCAGATGCGGCCATGGTGGTGGGGCCGCGGCCCGAACCGGCGTGCCTGGATGATGTCCCCCGTGACGTCACCCCGGGACTCCCGGGGAGCCGGATGATGTGGCCGGGGGTGAAGCCTGGAGGGGACGCTGAATGGCGGCCCTTTCAAAAGGGCCAAGAGGGACAGGTGAAGGAGGTGAAGCCGGAGGAGCCGAAAACCCCTGCGGGGGCTCAGAGGAGGCAGCGTGCGGTGAGTCTCTCACCGCGATGGGGGGGTGAATTAATTCAGACCGAGGAGAGAAGGCCCAGGGCAGGGCCGTGGACCCCGTGAATGAAGGGTTAAGGGGTCTCAACCCCCTCCATTGGCAAGGGAGAGCTTCCCCTGCCTTAGGGCCCTGGGCTGGGACTCGGAGAGAGGGAGGGCCTGAGTCCCCTCCCCGGTCGCCCCGTGTGACCCACCTTGCGACTGATCCCGGCAGCTACGCCAAAAGGCTGGCCAGGGGTCCCTCGATACGAGGGGATCGTATCGCCTCCTTCTGGACTTGGGTGGGGTGCGAGAGACTAATCAGTTACACGTGGTGGAGAATGTGGGTAAGACCCCGCCCCTGAGGTAAGGGGCGTAGGGTGCCTCAGTGAGAGGCTTTGAAAAAAAAGGAAAAAAAAAGAAAAAAAAAGAAAACGGGCTTGGCCCGATCCCACTAGCAAACCGCTAATTCCCTGAGCAGAAACATGGAGGTGAACAAAATCCTCGAGTGGCTGGTGGAAAACCAGAAGCAAATGCAGCAACAGCAAACCCAAGCATTGCGGCAAATCCTGAATAAATTTCAGGAACAGCAGGGACGAATGGTCCAAGGGCTGCGAGAGGCCCCGACGGGTACGGGCGCCATAGGCAGAGGACCCGCCGGGATGGGGAGTGAGGAAGGTATGGTGGGCATGCAGCTGCCAATTCGGCTGGCCAAACTGGGGCCGGAGGACGACCCCGAAGCCTTCCTCGTGACATTTGAAAGGGTGGCCATGGCCGCCAAGTGGCCACAGGAGTACTGGGTGACCCTCCTAGCCCCTATCTGTCCGGGCCGGCGCAACTAGCCTACCAGGGAATGGCAGCCCGAGAGGCCCTATGTTACTACAAAGTGAAAGAGGCCATCCTGGACCAGCTCGGAGTCTCGCCCGAGACATACCGCCAAAGATTCTGGGAGGCACGCTACGAACCGCGGGAACGCCCCAGGGTCGTGGCCCAGCGGGTTAAAGAAGTGGGGATGAGGTGGCTCGAACCCGAAAACAAATCCGGGGTACAAGTGGCCAAGACGGTGATACTGGAACAATATGTAAAGATTCTCCCAGCTGAGGGTCAGTGGTGGGTGCGGCGGCACCTCCCGAGATGCTAGAAGAAGCCATAACCCTAATGGAGCGTTTCCTCACTGCGGAGTGGTCCGAAGGGGCCCGGCCCAAGAATGCAGCGAGAGACACCCGGGGGGGGGCCTCCACTGCCGCAAGCTGGAGTGAAATCCCAGCCCGTCCCCGGCCGCAGGACCTCCTTAAGCCTAGGCCCGGAAAGGAGACTAGCCCCTCAGTGGAGCCACCCGGAGGGGCCAATGTCCAGCACAGAGAGACCTCACCACAAGCCAGAGAGGGACCCAAGGCCCGAAACCGGAACCAGAGGGGCGTGTTACCAGTGCGGCCAGGAAGGGCACTACAAAAGGGACTGCCCTCTCATGGACTGCACGTTCGGACAAGGGCTTGCAGGAAAGGTAAAGGGGGGTAAATGGGACCAAGCGCAAATAACACATGGGATACGGGTGGACGGACGGTGGGTGAAAGCGGTGTTAGACTCAGGATGCGGCCAAACAAGAATAAGGGCCGACGTCCTTAAGCCCCGTAAACCCCGGGGCCCCCGAGTATACATGCCGTGCGTCCATGGGGACATCCACTCCAACCCCACGACACGGGCGGTGATTGACGACGGGCAGGTGAAAGGAACCTGTGAGGTGGCAATCGCGCCCAAACTGGCCTACCCCGCGCTACTAGGAAGGGACTGGCCAGGGCTAGCCTGTTTACTGAATGATTGGGGGCGAGCGCCGGGGAACCCGAAGGGGGAAATGCAAGATGGGCAGGTCCTAGTGGCCCACGGAGAAGAGGTAGTGGGACCACCAGCCGGGACCGGACCCCAGCCAGACGCACAGGTAACGACACCCTGCCTAGGATTAGATGAGGGGGACTTCGTGTCTCTACAGCGGGAAGACCTGACCCTCTGCAACGCATGTGCATAGATGGGGCGGCGGAGGAAAGGGGAGGGCAGAAGATCCCAGGGCCCCGCTTTGAGGTACACCAGGACCGCCTGTTCCGCATCACCCCCAGGGAAGCAGGAGGGGAAGAAAGGCGGCAGCTGATCGTACCCCGACCATACAGGTGGAAAGTAATGGAGTTAGCCCACGACCACGCCTGGGCGGGCCACTTGGGAACTGAAAAATCGCAGCAACAAATCCTTCAGCGATTTTATTGGTCGGGAGTCTACCAAGACGTTAAAGACTTCTGTGCCTCTTGTCCCCAGTGCCAACAAACTTCCACATCCAAGGTACCCACTGCACCCTCATCCCTCTCCCTATCATGGGAGCCCCATTCGAATGCATCGCGTTGGATTTGGTGGGACTGCTAGAGAAGTCGAGCCGGGGGCATGCATATATTTTAGTCATCATTGATTACGCAACCAGGTACCCCGAAGAGGTCCTCCTGAGGAAGGCTACGGCCACCGCGATAACGGAGGAGCTGGTAAGGGTATTTTCCCGAGTGGGGTTACCAGAAGAGTTGCTAACTGACCAAGGGACTAACCTAACATCCAAAGTAATGACTGAATTATGTAGACTCCTCCAGGTGCAGAAACTCCAAACATCCGTTTACCATCCGCAAACGGACGGGCTCGTGGAACGTTTCAACCGGACACTAAAAGGGATGCTACGTAAGTTCGTCGCAGACGATCCCCGGGACTGGGATAAGCTGTTGCCCGCCTTGATGTTCGCGGTCCGAGAGGTACCCCAAGCGTCACTCAGGTTTTCCCCCTTTGAGCTACTGTACGGGCGACGACCCCAGGGGATCCTCGACCTGGTAAGAGAGGGGTGGGAAGAACAAGTAACCCCAGCTCTTGGTGTAGCGCAGTATGTAGAGAAGTTACAAAAGAACCTCCGGGGCCTTGCCAAAGGGGCGCACGAAAACCTCCTGAAAGCCCAAGAGGGGCAGCGGGCCCATTATAACCGTAAGGCACAGGCCCGGACATTCGCACCAGGGGACCCCGTGTTACTATTACTCCCAACGGGGGAATCAAAATTACTGGCCCGATGGCAGGGACCTTTCAAAGTGGTGAGGCAGGTAGGCCCAGTAGACTACGAAGTCTTAATAAATAGCAACCGGAAGGAAACGCAGATTTATCACGTAAATCTGCTAAAAAAGTGGAACCCCCGGGAAGCCCTCCTGATCGACCCTCGACCCGCAGACATCGAATTCGGGCCCTGGGGAGAGCCGGAAATAGCCGTAGATCAGGCCAGGATCGAGGAGACGCTTTCTGAGACCCAGCAGGAACAGGTGAAACACACACTACAACAATTCCAGGGGGTGTTGACCAACCGGCCGGGACGAGCCCAGGGGATATGCCACGACATTATAACCGAACCAGGTAAGGTGGTGCGTGACCACCTGCGACCGTTACCGCGCAAGCTATGGGGCGTGGTGAAGGAGGAGCTCCAGGCGATGTTGGAGTGGGGGGTGATCCAAGAGTCGCGAAGCGAATGGCAAAGCCTGATAGTGTTGGTACCAAAGTCGGACGGATCCACCCGATTCTGCTTTGACTTTCTCAAGGTAAACGCTATCTCCAGGTTCGACGCGTACCCCATGTCCCGCATAGATGAGTTGTTAGACCGATTGGAAAGGGCCCGCTACCTTTCAACTATAGACCTTACAAAAGGATACTGGCAGATCCTCCTGTCCCCCGGGGCCCAAACAAAGACGGCTTTCGCCACTCCGTTCGGGCTGTATCAGTTCGTGAATATGCCCTTCGGCTTACATGGGGCCGCGGCCACCTTTCAAAGGCTGATGGACCATATCCTCAGGGACCACCAAGAGTATGCTGTGGCTTACATAGATGACATTATTATCTTTAGCAGGTCCTGGGAGCAACACCTGGGCCACATAACAGCCGTACTGGGGGCGCTCCAACAAGCGAACTTGACAGCCAACCCAAAAAAATGCCACTTCGGGAAAACGGAAGTGTCCTATCTGGTGTATACGGTGGGACGAGGGCAGCTTAAGCTACTCGGTAAAGTTCAAGCAGTACAGGAGTACCCCATCCCAACCACGAAAAAACAAGTACGCCAATTCTTAGGGCTGGCTGGCTACTATCGGAGGTTTGTGGACAATTTTGCTTCAGTAGCCGCCCCCCCGACCGATCTAACAGGCAAGGGGCAACCACAACGCGTAAAGTGGATGGAGCAATGTGACGCGGCCTTTAAAAAGCTGAAATATGCGTTAACTCATGCCCCGGTACTAATACAACCTGATTTTAACAAACCGTTTATTCTGCAAACAGACGCATCTGACATTGGAGTGGGAGCAGTGTTAGCCCAAGAGGAGGAAGGGGAGGAACATCCAGTACTATACTTGAGTCGTAAGCTATTCCCCCAGGAAAGGGGGTACGCAACAATCGAAAAAGAGGCCCTAGCCCTTAAGTGGGCCATTGACTCGTTATGCTATTTTCTTCTAGGTGGCGAATTCACCTTGGTAACGGACCACGCACCCCTGCAATGGATCCGAAGCATGAAAGATACGAACCTCCGGATATTAAGATGGTACCTAAGTCTTCAACCCTACCAATTCATAGTAAAACACCGATCTGGCACCGCTAATGCGAATGCAGTCTGTTTGTCGCGGGTACCAGAGCGGGAAAATGAGGAGGTGGCGGGGTTAGGAAAGGATTTAAGGGGGGAGGTGTGTGACGGGGCAGCCAGTCTCACCCCACTGCCCCGCACTGTCAGGAGCGGCGGGGAAACCGCGGGGGAGCCCGAGGCTGCTCCAACCGCGGCGGATGCAGCCATGGTGGTGGGGCCGCGGCCCGGACCGGCGCGCCTGGATGACGTCCCCCGTGACATCACCCCGGGACTCCCGGGGAGCCGGATGACGCGGCCGGGGGTGGAGCCTGGAGGGGACGCTGAATGGCGGCCCTTTCAAAAGGGCCAAGAGGGACAGGTGAAGGAGGTGAAGCCGGAGGAGCCGAAAACCCCTGCGGGGGCTCAGAGGAGGCAGCATGCGGTGAGTCTCTCACCGCGATGGGGGTTGAATTAATTCGGACCGAGGAGAGAAGGCCCAGGGCACGGCCGTGGACCCCGTGAATGGAGGGTTAAGGGGTCTCAACCCCCTCCATTGACAAGGGAGATCTTCCCCTGCCTTAGGGCCCTGGGCTGGGACTCGGTTTCACGAGGCATACCTGTGCCGATCAAGAAAGGCTTCTTTGTCGGCGCGTCGCGTACAGACTGCCCCGATCTGCCGACAAACAGCTGATCGGCAGAGCGGGGCAGCCATTTAAATTTAAATGAAGCCGCGATTATTTTAATCGCGGCTTCATTTCCCTCTGCCGATCTGGCTAATCTACATGCCTCCGTCGACGGAGGCATGTAGTCTAGACGTACCCTCACACACACCCTCTTTTTTTTCCTCCTCCCCCTCCGCTCCCCCCCCCCCATTTATTTTTAGTCTGCACATCCTAAACTCAAAACTCTGGTCATCTGAAGAAGTGGGTTTTGCCCACGAAAGCTCATGATACCATCTACATGTTTTGATAGTCTTTAATGTGCTACCAGACCATTTGTTGTTGTTTTTTTAATAAGACCAATTAGCGGTAAGGCAAGTTACAACTCTTCACCCACAAGTTGGATCTAGAATTACCACAGGATGTGTGGAAGGGCTGTGGACAGAGTACTGTTATGCTCCAGTTATTCCCAGCTGCTGGAATGGCCACATGGAAGCTGTGGGAAAGTAATATAGCAGCTCTAAGACTACCTGAATGTCTTGATGCAATGGAAAGCAGAAAGTTGGCTAAAAGTCATTTTTAGACTCATCACATTCAGAACTGTGTGGCGCGCAAGAGGGTCAGACCTGAGGATCTGATCTACGAAGTTTTATTACTCTCAATGTTATTATTTTGGATCTGACACACATTGCTTCTTGTTCTAATATTAGTACCTTGGGCAGTGAGATAAAGCATGTAAGAAACTCTTCAGGGTTCCAATTCATAAGCGTGTCCCAAATTTTAAGCACATGAATGGTCCTGTTGAAGTCATGTACCTTGATGAATCAGGGCCTGATTCAAGAGTAGCTAAAGATTTTACTGTACTAGGTTTGCCTTTATGATTCATCTGTTTTTTCTTTGTTCCAAGATTTATTGAAGAAGAATTGCATATCAAAAGGGAAACAGGTTTCACAATTTTGGCTTTGAAGCTGGGAATCACCCACACAAAACTGAATTTTCAACATGGTGTTCCCCCCCAGAGAGAAGCAAAGGACCATGGTTTTAAGCAATGCCTTTCAGGGCAGGATGAGTTGATTAGCAGTTGCTGGCAATAGGATTTTTATATTTCAATTAGAGTAAAAATATGCAAATCTGTATGGGCTAAGGATACTGTATTTCTTTGTTCTGTAATATAAATACAAAATAAGCCAGTGTTGCTTTAGTATTTTATACAGCTCTAATGGTCAGAAAGTTCAGGCCCAGTTCTGCTCAGATGATAAGGTTGTCTGTGTCCCTTTTGAATCCTTTTCATTGACTCTAAAATAATTTTGACTTATCTATTGTGTGTTCGAAACTCCTGCTTTTATTTTTTCCAGCCCTATCTGTTTTTAAATTAGTAATTTTCACTCCCTCATGCAATCTCCTAAATTACTTTTTAGAGTACTGGCTATTAATATTTTAGGTATCTGTGTTGTTTTACTTTATCGTCTTCAATTTTATTTTACATTTCACAGGTTCCTAGTTGCAAACAATCCTGTAGGCAATTTTCTCACATTGCAACTATTCCTTGAAAGATATGCTAATATTGCAACACGCTTGCAGTACTGGGGGTTAAGTTAATCACCCAAAATGAGTTGTTTTACTGTCAGTGGTATATAAAGACATCCCGTAGTGAATTACTAGGCAGGCTAGCGTTAAAGCTACTTTACAAAATACTTGAAGCTGAAGATGGGCAAAAATAAGCGTTCATTTCAAAGTCCATTGAGCTAAGGAGTCAGGGTTTTTTTTCTGGGCTTGAAGCTACCAAATATAAATAAAATGAGGAGATTTTCTTTTACAACAATATTATTGAGTAAGCCCTTGTGGATCACATAAAGTTTCTGAGAAAAACAAATACTGAATGGCACTTCTATGGCAGTTCTCATCTTTCTATTAATGTATTTGCTTAGAAAAGGAACTGCCGGCTTTCTGTCTAAGGCAAGCTGCATGAAATTCTGGACACCTACAGAGCAAAATGATGTATTATATATACTACATCAGTTAAAATGACACTTGAACAACATCTACAACCTTGATACTTATTCACAAGTAGCCAGGAGGATGTGTATAATAGATGTGTTTATTCAGTATAATTCTCTGCATGTATTTTATCCTTCTTTTAAATAGAGAGAGATGTTAGAATCCTACAGAGTAAATGATTAGCTGGACATTTCAACATGCCCCTACAATATCCAAAATGGTAAACTTTGGCCACAACACAGAGGTTCATATGGTGTGCCTTTTCTGTAACAGAGTTTTCTATAATAGACACCACTATGCTGAAAATACATTACCGATATTTAGGGCCATCCTGCTGTCATCAAACAAAGTGCATCTCTATTCTTGCTGAACACAAAGGAGTATTTAGATATGCAGGCTGAAGAACATAGTTAGGCTCCTCTGCCAGCCTGACTTTTATTGGTTGCATCATGTGCAGTATCACGGTGCTGTTCTGTATGGACAGTAGATTAAGGAGTTTTAGAGAGCCTTAATCTGTTCTGTCAGAAGGGTACTTTTTCAGCAGACTGACTGCTTCGAGACAAGCAGGAGTAAATTCAAGGCCACATTTTAAAACAGCAGTAGAGCTGTACTTATAATGATCTAGATTTCTTTTTCTTGTCTGGATAAAAATTGAAAGAAGATTTAGTTACGCTATAGTGAGATGCATTTTTATGAGGATAAATATATTTTGAAGCACAACTAAGTTTACTTGAAAAGATAGGGAGTATGAGGGAAAAGGTTTACATGGAACATAGTATTTATTTGCCATGCATATTTGATATGAGTTCATTAAATACGCAGTAGAAGTGTCAACATAAAGTGCTGTTTAGATCCTACTATAAAAACGAAATGCACTGGTATTTAAATTAGAATGCACTAATCTGTGATTAAATACAAGCCTTATTTGCTATATAGCAAAGAAATATTTTGTTGGCTATTGTTAAATAACCATATACTTAGCCTAATTTAATTTGTTCCTCATTTGTAAAATGTGATAGTGTAACTGGCACTTTTACATACCATTCATTTGCCACTGCATGGATTTTTCCTTTTTCACCCATTGACATTCAATCATTAACAATTATCACCAGCCTGTGCTTAATTTAAAAGTATTCTCTCAGTCTCTCTGGACCATTGCCAGTAGAAGAGAAAAAAGGGTGCATCTCTTCAAGAAATGTTTTTCATATAACATGCATTCATCTGACTGAGCTATTGCATACAAATATATTCAGTAATAAAAGTGTTTTGCAAGATGGAGGAAAACTTCTCTGATATTTGAGATTTAGGGTTTGATTCTCAATGCAGGTATACTGCATATAACCTTGTTGCCTTCCTTAGAGTGACTCCTGATTTTCACCTCTCTTAAATTAGAATCAGTCTTTTGAAATGAGTATATTGTAAATTGATACATATACTCTGGCTGGATTCTTCTCTTGCTTGCAATTGTCACTGGAACAACACTTTCTTCTGGACATGACTATAAGAAAATAAAAAATACCGTGCTGGATTGCCATCCTAGCCCTAAAAGTGGCCACTACCAGATGTTTTAAAGGAAAATTCAATAAACTCCCAATAAATAATTATGTCAAAATAGCCCATTGGTGAAGTTATTTCTTACCCCTATAAGTTAATAGTCAGTTTATGCCCTGATACATGAAGAATTGCTGATATCCTTTATGGTTGTTTTACGCCGTACAATGTAACTTTAGGTGTTCCCATTTTCCATATAAATACCTAATGCTTTTTTTAATTCTACTAAACTCTTGGTTTAATTATACCTAGTGACAATGAGTTCCACAAGTTAGTAGAAAAGCTTGTGTAAAAAAACAACCTTCAATTTGTTGTCTTTTGTTTCATTGGGAGTCCTCTTGTTTTTGTGTAATAGAGGATGCCTGATCTTCCTCCTCTGAACCATTCATTATTCTATGTCTCTATCATATCCCCTCCAATTTGTCTTCTCTTCAAATTAAAGTCCTAATCTTTTCAATCTTTCTTTATCTGGAAATCTTTCCATGTCTCTATTTTTACTGTATGTCTGTTTCTGAAGCCTTTCTTCTACATCTTTTGGAGACCAGAATGGAACATATTATTAGGGAGAAAGTGTCATATCTCTCTTATCTTTCTTTTGAGCCATCACTGTAGTATCAGAGTGTTATCATATAAAATCGATAGCAATACTGAAGCCACTAATAGACACCATCTACAGTAGCCTTCTGATAGAATGGAAAACCAAGAGTATCTCCTTCTCAATACAGTCCAACATCTTGCAAAATGAAAGTTTCACAGAACCATAAAAAGAGCAGCAGTGCTTTGTTAAATACTTTAACATCATTAAAATAAGACCTTGTTTCTTAAGTGAAATTAAAATCTAGAGCTAACCTCCATATGACCAAATATTATCAGTGTGATTTTTTTCAACATTTTTTTCCATTTACAATATTCACTATTTTTCCTATTCCTTCTCCTCTCTCATAGTTTTCTTATAACATCCTGTTCCTACTTCTCTAGTCTTCTCCACTTTATTGTCTATAAGAAGGATAACACTTCTCAAGCAAGTCTGAGACTTAATAAACATGGTAGTCTTCTTAACCCAATAGAATCCCACAGAAGACACGTGTTGCTTGTGATCACAAAATATGCAGGAAGAATATTGGTGCCTGTGATTATCAGGTAAATGTCTTAATGAAGAATAAAATGGAAGCTGTGTTTTATTTTGTAAAGAGGTGCTTTTTTCAGTGGTTTTGTATTATATTTATTTTTAAAAATTTGGCTGATGTTCAGATTCTACAAGGAAGGGGAACATAACCAGACAATAACCAGAATGATAGTCGAACAGCACAAAGGGATCAGAAGGCTACAGTGGATCATAAACTGAATGTGAGTCAGCAATGTGGTACTTCTATGAAAAAGGCAAATGTAATTCTGGGAAGTATTAACAAGAGTGTTGTATGTAAGACACTGGAAGTAATTGTTCCACCCCTTACCATTTGGAAGGCCTCAAATGAAGTACTGTGTCAATCTGGGTGCTATGCTTTAAAAAGCTATGGACCAAGTGAAGAGAGTCCAGAAGAGATCAACAACAAAAGAGGTTTAAAAAACATGACCTGTGAAGAAAGTTTGAAAGGACTGGACACATTAAATCTAGAGGAGACTCACAGGGAGACATGGTAACAGTCTTCAAATACATAAACAGTTGTTACAAAGATTATGGTGATCAGTTGTTCACTGTGTCCATTGAGGGCAGGTCAAGAATCAACCTAGATTGCAGCAAGGGAAATTTAGGCTAGATATTAGGAAAACTTTCTAACTCTGAGGCTAGTGAAGAACATGTAGAATCCCTGTCATTGGTGATTTTTGCAAACATTTGTCGGGGAAGGTCTAGGTATAACTTCATTCTGCATCATTGCACAGGGATGAGCCAAGTGACCTGAGGCCGATTCCTGTTCTACTTTCCTCTGATTCCATTACTCTGTATCGGTCAGTCAGATAGATAAGCAAGACTCCGGACTTGGTCTAGTCTGGAAAATGTTTACCTCTGGCATACCATAAACCCACAAAAAAGAGAAAGAAAAGAAGTACGGATCTAAATAATCTTGGAGGAGAAAACAGCTAAAAGATAGCATATTGTACACAGTGAGTTCATTATACCCTTCATTAAAGATTAAAATGAAAAACACATTTTATTAGAAAGATATCATTATAATAATTAGGCAATTGGATTAAATACCTCATTAAGTAATGAGACTTGTGTGATATGAAACACTAATGGTTACTTTTTTCCATTGTAAAGTACATGAGTTGCCACTGGTCATGTACAGCTCACTGTCACAGTGTCATGGAATTTACTGGAGGTTTTTCTTCTGTGTAGGAAATGAGGCCCCCATGCCACAAGAGCCTTGGGAGGTATTATGACTCTGGGGGTATGTCTAGACTGTACGCTTCTTTCGAAAGAGAGCATCCACACCTTAAAACCCAATCGAAAAAGCAATCTGCTTTTTCAAAGAGAGCGTCCAGACTGCATGGACACTCTCTCAAAAGAAAGCCCTAATTGCTATTCACAGAATAGCCACCAGGGCACCTGTGCTTTTTTCGATTGCCTCTTCTTTCGAAAAATGTCCCTGTTGTGTCCACACCTGCCTTTTTTTCGAAAGAGCTCTTTTGAAAAAGGCGTTCTTCCTCATAATTTGAGGTTTACCAATGTCAAAAAAACCTCTGCGTTCTTTCAATTAATTGTGAAAGAATATGATTGCAGTGTGGACACAGGTGATGTTTTTTTGAAAAAAGGGCAGTTTTTTTGAAAAAAGGGCACATACATCACCCCGGCATGGCTGTGTAGCCCACTGTGGCTATGTCTAGACTACAAGCTTCTTTCAGAAGAAGCTTTTTTAGGAAGAGATCTCCTGGAAACACTTTTTCTGAAACAGAGCATCTACACTGTAAAAGTGCATTGAAAAAGCACTCTTTTTCGAAAGACAGCATCCAGACTGAACGGTGCTTTCTTGCATGTAAGCTGTAATTTCTATGGATGGAATAGCCACCAAGGCACTTGTGCTTTTTCCTCTTTCCTCCTCTTGCAAAAGAACTCCCTCTTCTCCGTCCACGCACACCTTTTTGCAAAAAGGCGTCTTCCTCATAGAATGAGGATTACCAATGCCAGAAAAACCCTTCTGTTCTTTCAATTTTCTTGTGGAAGACCGCAATTACAGTGTGGACATTCCTCAAGTTTTGTTATAAAAACAGACTTTTTCCGACAAAACTCTGTAGTGTAGACATACCCCATGTGGAGTACCTTGAATGCCAGGAACTTTAACTAATGTGGAGCATAACTATGGTCAGGGAAGCCCAGAAAATCACTACTTCTTAGGAAGCACGCAAGTCATTGGAAAGGCTCATTGTTCCATGGCATGTACCACACAAGATTAGTTGCATCCTGGCCTCCTACTAGCTAACAAGTGTATTTAATTCAAAGAACTGATGCATTGTATTTGTATGAAACTTCATTTATATCGTACCATAATAAAATAAGGGAGCCTTCATCTCTGACGGCCTCACTGAAAACTATTTCTCAGAACTTTCCTCTTGGCTTGGTCACAGGCAAGCCCTTTGAGCAATGACAAGGAGTAGGGATGACTTACTTCAATCTACAAGATCTAACAGAATGAGAGGGCGTGACTGACTTTTAGAAGAATGGCTGACCTAAGGTCATTTATCATTTAAGAACACATAATTTGCCCAAGTGCATTCTGTAGGGTCTCTTGAGATTGCTATGGGATGAACTAGAGAGTCCACAGCTGTTAGAAGCAGAGTGCAGATCAGTACTTGGAGGAGAGTATTGTGAGTTAGAAGTTGTATAGGGGATATATAAGGGTATGTCTACACTACCCCGCTAGTTTGAACTAATGTAGGCATACCACACTTGCAAATGAAGCCCGGGATTTGAATTTCCCGGGCTTCATTTGCATAAGCGGGGAGCCGCCATTTTTAAATCCCCGCTGGTTCGAACCCCGTGCAGCGCGGCTACACGGGGCTCGAACTAGGTAGTTCGGACTAGGGTGCCTATTCCGAACTACTGGTACACCTTGTTTCACGAGGAGTAATGGTAGTTCGGATTAGGAACCTAGTCCGAACTACCTAGTTCGAGCCCCGTGTAGCCGCGCTGCACGGGGTTCGAACCAGCGGGGATTTAAAAATGGCGGCTCCCCGCTTATGTAAATGAAGCCCGGGAAATTCAAATCCCGGGCTTCATTTGCAAGTGCGGTATGCCTACATTACCCTCCTAGTTCGAACTAGGAGGGTAGTGTAGACATACCCTAACTGTTTTGTGTAACTCCTAGGAAAGATTTATTGTCCTCCATTCTCTTTGATAACTAAGATTCAATAATGTTATTTTGTTTGTGAAAACAGCAACTGTTGAAATTAAAATGCTGACTGTGCATGAGTATTCACTGGGCACTGCTATTTTGAAAACAACACACTTTGTTTCTTTAACAGACAACTGGGGCAATTTCTGCTGTCCAGAATATCTCTCTTTTGACCTAGCTCCTATACATTTCTTTGCATTTATACTGAATTACCTGAGAGCAGAATTTGGCACTTTGCCAATATGTTCAGCCTTGTTCTACG
Organism: Pelodiscus sinensis; assembly: GCF_052426305.1. Classification (NCBI taxonomy): domain Eukaryota; kingdom Metazoa; phylum Chordata; order Testudines; family Trionychidae; genus Pelodiscus; species Pelodiscus sinensis. The sequence continues at coordinate 30,058,215 of NC_143060.1, read as the reverse complement.
TCTACCTAAAATGTCAGTAAGAATTAATGTGTGAACTTTGTCACTTGAAAATTATTTTAGTGTCCAAAACATGCAAAGAAAAATGGCCTTCAAAAAGAACATGCCACCTTCCAGTGTTGATTTAAAGAAGCAAGAGTTTAAATGCCCCTTGAAACCAACACACACACCTTTGTGTGCTTTCATATCTCATCAAAACTGTATGAGGGGACAGGGAGAAAGCCATTATCAGGCTAAGGCCAAACATGCCAAGTTTTAGCCTGAGAGGAATTTGTATCCTGAAGTTGTAAACCACTGAAAATAGGTGTTTATGATGGAAGTGCAATCTTACCCTTCTCTATAGTGGCACTACTGATTTGCTATAATATCCTCTCTGCTAGTATCTGTGAAATTGTAATCTGTCCTATAGCTGATAACCAAGGAGGTGGTGAAACCAAAGGACATATTCTTAACTGCCTTAATTTTTCTGCACTAGTTTATTTGTTTGTTTTGTTTGTTTTACTGACACAGAGAATGGAAAGGTGAGCAGAGGGGCCTGCAGTCAGACAACTGAGTGTCTTAGACACACCTGAGAGAAAGCAAAGGCACACGACAAGTGTAGAATCACTGACTAGATTTTGCTTTAATACCTCTATCTGTGTTTAACATTTTTTATTTTACACCGCAGAAATGGAAACAAAAATGTTGCTGATTTTTGGAGGTGTTATCTGTAATATTTCTCTTTTGTCCCAGTGGCACTAAGAGAAATTCAGCATATTGAGGGCATCTTACTTAATACGACTGCTAAAGATGTTATCACTACAAGTTCTCCATGCTGTACAACATCAATGTCATCACTCTACCAATACAGTAATAGTGCTGCAGTGTAGTACAACAATAATTAATTTCCCTTCAATTACAGCCTCTGACAATATCAGTTGATAGGCATGATATGATGGGCATGTCACATAAACACAGCTTTTGTTATGCAGTGGCATAAAATGTTTGTTGTATGATTACAGTTATTTCCAAGTTACTGAATCAGCTACCCCATTCCCTATCTTTACATTCAGTGCAGCTGTGGTTGAGTGTATCTTTCATAGAATCATAGAATAATAGGACTGGAAGGGACCTCAAGAGGTCATCGAGTCCAGCCCCCCGCCCTCAAGGCAGGACTATCTTTAATAGTCTGACACATTAGTAATTTTTCAGGATAGCCATATCAATGCCCATTTTGGTCACTTTTCCACATGAGGTTTTTGTCTGACAGCTGTAGAATGGGGTTCTTCTGGTGTTTACTTGTATTTCCTTGGGGTATATCTACACTGCAGCGTTATTTCAAAATATGTTTTTTCAAAATAGTTATTTTGAAATAGCTTATTTAAAAAATAATGTGTCTAGACACAAAATGCAATTCAAAATAGTGTTTTGCTATTTCAAAATAGCGCATCCACACTGATAGGATGATGAATCGCATTTAAGGCCAGCTGGAACCAGTTCTGGCAGGACATCAGGTCAGGAGTTACCTTGTGTGGCTGCTGCCTGAGGTTATCTGAAGCCTGAACTTAAAGGGACCCTCCCAGACAGTTAGTTCTCAGTTAGTAATCCGAATTAGTTAATTCGAACTAAGCTAATTCGAACTAGCGCATCTAGACCTAAAAACTAGTTCGAATTAGCGTTTTGCTAATTCGAACTAGCATGTCCACATTGAGTGGACCCTGAACCGAGGTTAAGGATGGCCGGAAGCAGTGCCGGCAGGGCATCAGATTAGGACTTAGAGCATGGAGCTGCTGTCTCAGGCTAGCCGAGGGCTGTGCTTAAAGGGACCCCACCCCACCCTGGACAGACAGTTCTCAGGGGTTCCCCGCTCGCTTGTCTATCTCGATGAGGGACAGCAAAGCAGTCCTGGCTTGGAGTGCCTTGAATGCCCACACTCAGCACATCACAGCACTCGGCCATCAGCCCGGCTGCACTTGCCACAGGCTGCCATTCGGGGTCAGTCTGGGGGCTGCAGGAGAGTTTCCACCCCGAGAAGCGTACAGAGCCACCCCAGTCCTCCCTGTCGGGGGCTCGTACCCCATTCCTCCCTCACCTCCTTCCACTTACTCCTCCTTAGCCCCCCTTCCTGATGTACAAAATAAAGGACACGTGTGTTCAAAAATAGAAACTCTCTTTATTGAACAAAACTTGGGGAGACTGGGAAAAGGAGGTGGGAGAGGGGAAGAGAGAGGCTGGGAGAGGGGAGGGCAACTAAAATGATCAGGGGTTTGGAACAGGTCCCATATGAAGAGAGGCTAAAGAGACTGGGACTTCTCAGCTTAGAAAAGAGGAGACTGAGGGGGGATAGGATAGAGGTCTATAAAAGCATGAGTGGTGTGGAGAGGGTGCATAAAGAAAAGTTCTTCATTAGTTCCCATAATAGAAGGACTAGAGAACACCAAATGAAATTAATGGGTAGCAGGCTTCAAACTAATAACAGAAAGTTCTTCTTCACAAAGCAAAGAGTCAACCTGTGGAACTCCTTGCTGCAGGAGGCTGTGAAGGCTAGAACTAGAACAGAGTTTAAAGAGAAGTTAGATAAATTCATGGAGGCTGGGTCCATGGAGTGGTATTAGCCAGGGGATAGAAATGGTGTCCCTGGCCTCTGTTTTGGAAGGCTGGAGATGGATGGCACGAGACAAATGGCTTGGTCATTGTCTTCGGTCCATCCCCTCCAGGGTAGCTGGTATTGGCCACCGTCGGCAGACAGGATACTGGGCTAGATGGACCTTTGGTCTGAACCAGTACGGCCGTTCTAAGCTCAGGGCTCAGGGTTGGGGTCTCAATGGACCACCTTGATTTTCATGCAAACCTGCTCCTGGGTGGCCAGGCTGGCAGCTCTCCTGCCCTAGATGGCCACTTTCCTGTGCCTAGTGCGGAGGTTGTGGATGAGGTCCATGATCTCCACAGTAGACCAGGTGAGCGCCCGCCTCTTACGGCCCCAGGCAGGCTCCTGGGAGCCACCAGCCTGGTCCCGGGAAGAGGCAGAGGGCTGGGTGGCAGCAGGTGGCTGGTTCGTGCCGTGCCCCAGGTGCAGGGTCTGCTGGCTGGGTGCTGGCAGGCTTGCACCTGGCACGGGCACCGTAGCCAGACCGTTCTCCTTTAAGTGCTCCGGGGCCGGGACGGGAGTAGAAGAGTTTCCCTGGTTGTGCCCAGAGTGGCCACCAGGGAAAGCTGGGGAGGGCTAGCCTCCAACTAGTTCGAATTAAGTGGCTACACAGCCCTTAATTCGAACTGCTTAATTCAAGCTAGGCGTTAGTCCTCGTAGAATGAGGTTTACCTAGTTCGAATTAAGCGCTCCGCTACTTCGAATTAAGTTCCAACTAGCGGTTTGTATGTGTAGCGCCTATCAAAGTTAATTCAAACTAACGTCTGTTAGTTCGAATTAACTTTGTAGTGTAGACATACCCTCAGAGACAGCAAAGCATTTTTTTCTCTGTGTGCTCTGGTTGCCCTCACTCTGGACATCACATCACACTGCAGTATGGAGCCGGAGCTGCCCCTGGGCACTCTGGTGCTTCTCCTGGGTGTGTTGCTGTGAGCCTGGCAGCATGTTCTGCAGGCAGTAACAGTCTCCCTGGTGTTCCCCACTGGGGGCTTGTGCTTCATTCCTCCCTCACGTCCTTCCACTTACCTCTCCCTAACCCCCCTTCCTGCTGTACAATAAAAGACACATGTTCATTACAACAAAGCTTCTTTATTGAACGAAACTGGAATGGGTGGGAATGCAACTGAAGTGAGCCTGAGGAAAGAAGGTGGGAGAGAGGAGGACAGAAGGTGGGAGAGGGGAGGGGGAACCCTGGGAGGAGGGAGGTGGAGAAACTCAGGGCTGATGGTCGGGGGTCTCACCAGCCCAACTGTCTCCCAGCACCATGGGTACAGTGGCCTTGGCATCCCTGGGGCTGTGTCTACACTGGGCCACTTATTCCGGAAAATCAGCCACTTTTCCGGAATAAGCTGCGAGCTGTCTACACTGGCCCTTGAATTTCCGGAAAAGCAACGACGCTCTACTGTACAAAATCAGCCGCTATTCCGGAAAAACTATTCTGCTCCCGCTCGGGCATGAGTCCTTATTCCAGAACACTGTTCCGGAAAAGGGCCAGTGTAGACAGCCCAGTAGTCTTTTCCGGAAAAAAGCCCTGATCGCGAAAATGGCGATCGGGGCTCTTTTCCGGAAAAGCGCATCTACATTGGCCACAGACGCTTCTCGGAAAAAGGGCTTTTCCGGAAAAGCAGCCTGCCAATGTAGACGCTCCTTTTCCGGGAAAACTGAAAACGGAATAGTATTCCGTTTTAAGCATTTCCGGAAATTCATGCCAGTGTAGACACAGCCTGGGAGTGTGGGCAGGGTGTGGAGGAAGAAATAGGAGTGGGAGGAGGAGAAGTAGCTGCAGAGGCAGCCGGGGTGGAGCGGCAGGAGGCAACAAGCTCTGCCCCAAGGCCGATGACCACCTGGGGGGCATGGACCATCCTGCCCACCAGGATGCGGTCCAGGGCATCAGAATAGCTGCAGGGGTTGGGTCTGCCTCTGGCTGTGAGCTGCCCCCCTATGGTCCTTGCATAAGCCTGTCTCAGCTCCTTTATTTTCATGTAAACCTGCTCCAGGGTTTGCATGTGGCCTTTGGTGGCCAGACTGGCAGCCATCTCCCTGTAGACGGTTGCATTCCTCTGTTTAGTGTGGAGATCATGGGCACTGGAGGCATCCCCCCAAACCTGAATTAGGTCCATGAGCTCCGCACTGGACTACGCAGGTGCCCGCCTTTTCTGGCCTCTGGCAGGCTCCTGGGAGCTGGCAGACTGGTTCTGGGGAGTGGTGAAGGGCCAGAGCCGGCCCAAGCTATGGGCTGACCGGGCTACTGCCCGGGACACCCAATTGTAGGGGGCGCCACTCAGGGTAACAGGACCGGGCATGCGCCGGGCGCCCGGGGGAAGGGCCACGCATGCACTGCACTCCCAGGGGTGGCGACGTGCTCCCGAGGCCTGAGGCGCACAAATGGCTCGGGCCAACCCTGTGGAGAGCTGGCTGGCACTGGCTGCCTGGCTCATGCTGGGGCCACTGGGTCAGGTGCAGTGACTGCTGGTTCTGGGCTGGCAGGCTTGGAGTTGGCCAGGCACTGTGGCCAGAGTTTACCCCTTTAAGGGCTCCAGGGAGGGGGGAGGAAAGGAGTTTCCCTGGTTGTGCCCAGAGTGGCCACCAGGGCAACCTGGGAAGGGCTGGAGGCCCCCTATTTCAAAATAAGCATCTACACAGCACTTTTTTCGAAATGGCAATTTCGAAATTGGCATTATTCCTTTTGGAATAAGGTTTATCAATTTCGAAATAAGCCCTCCACTATTTCGATTTAATTTTGAAATAGCGGTTTGGCTGTGTAGACACTGTTAAAGTTATTTTAAAATAAAGGCTGTTATTTCCAAAAAAACTTTGCTGTGTAGACATACTCTTGTGTAGCAGTGAGAGTACTGGCTATTCGGAAGAGTTTTCAGTGTGGAGCATTGGCACAGAGCCTGTGTCTCCAAGAGCATCTATTTCACAGTTGGGCCTGGGTTCAGTGCAAAACCATATGGAAAATTTTGTTCTTAACTCAGTTTTGTTTTGAATCTGAAGGTTTGTTCGGGGAAACTCCTCAAATTGACATGATTCCAAATAGAAGAAAGGATTTGGCAAAACACACCATGATCCAGAATAACTAACTTTTAACACTTTTCCATCTATTTATGTAACTGGTTTCAGTGCATTCCATGTGCCTCATTCTTTCAGAAATGACCCTTGTGAATAGTCAGGTTTCTCCGTGTATTGTCTTCGTATTCACTTAGAGTTCTGTGAGCACTTTTCATCCAAACTGGCCCAGATCCAGGACTGGCCACTAAATGATTTTTTAAAACTCAGTATTAGCAAGACTCCTGCTATTTGTGGCTCTCTAATGCCCATAAAACAACAGCCTGCATCTGATGGGAGGCGGGGATTGTGGAGCTAAACCACCCCAGTTTATACTGCACTAGCTTGTGTCAGGCTGTACGTCTACACTAGTTTGTTAGTTTGAGCTAGGTAGGGTAACTTTGGCAAGCAGAATTGCAAATGAAGCCCGGGATTTAAATATCCCAGGCTTCAATTGCATGTTCCCAGGCACCGCCATTTTTAAACCCCCCTTAGTCCAAACTCCATGCCCGTGGCTACATGCGGCATGGACTAGGTAGTTTGAATTAAAGATCCTAATTCAAACTACCGTTACTCCTTATTCCATGCAGAGTAACGGTAGTTCGAATTAGGATCTTTAATTCGAACTACCTACTCTGTGCTGCGTGCAGCCGCGAGTACAGAGTTCGGACTAAGGGGGATTTAAAAATGGCAGCGCCTGGGAACATGTAAATGAAGCCCAGGATATTTAAATCCCGGGCTTCATTTGCAACTCCTCTTGCCCTAATTACCCTACCTAGCTCAAACTAATGAGCTAGTGTAGACATACCCAGGGGGTTCATGGAGTCTGACCACCCCAACAGGAGTTCCAGGTTTCCAGATCCTCAGAACCCCCAGAACTTCCCAATGTACAGTCCAGGCACATCACCAGAGTTGAATACATTTAGAAGTTCTGGTGGCATGCAGTGGAGTTTGGGGCAGGTCATATAAACCCCGGCAAAAATCTGGAGGGTCATGTGATCTCGTGTGCCTCCCCCCCGTACACACACACACACATACACATTGCTTTTTACATCACTATCTAAAGTGGGTGTCCAGACTGGAGTAAGGGCTGGGGTTGTGCTCCCATCTTGTCTGAGTTGGGCAACACCACTGGAGCAGTGTTTGCACTCTGTTGTGTGCAAAGACTAGAACTTCGATTCATGGATTCCAAAGCCAGAAGAAACCATTATGTTCACCTCGTCTGACTTCTTGTATAACACAGGCCAAAGAACTTGCCCAAAATAATTCCTACAGCATATCTTTTTTTAATCTTGATTTTTAAAACTGCCAATAATGGTTAATTACCCTTGCAGCTAAAAATTTACACCTTTTGTCCAATCTGAATTTTTCTAGCTTTCATTTTCTGCCACTAGATTGTGTTATACTTGGGTCTGCTAGAGTCCCCCAGCCTGTAAGTATTGCCAATTCTTTGTTCCTAGATACTAGCTTATTAATATGCATATTGTTTGTTTGCAGCCCAAGGGTGCATCTCCACTGCACCTGGAGCTTGAAATAAGCTACACAATTTGAGCTGCACAAATTGCATAGTTTATTTCAAGTTAATTTCAAAATAGCTTGTTTCGAAATTTAGCGCTGTCTACACAGCATTTATTTTGAAACAAATAACTATTCCAAAATGTCCCTTACTCCTCATGGAATGAGGTTTACAGGGACGTTGGACTAGTGAGCCCGTTATATTTTGAAATAACGGGTGTGCTCAAAAGATGCAGAATAATATAGGAGGTATCCTGAAATAGCGCTGCAGTGTAGACGTAGCCCAGCTTACCAAGCAATCCAGATCTCTCTGTATCAGTGACCTGTCCTCTTCATTATCTATCACTCCCACAAATTTTGTGTCATCTTCAAATGTTAGTAGTGATAGTTTTATGGTTTTTTTCCAGGTCACTGGTTAAAAAAAATAGCATGGGGCCAAGAATTGATCCCTGTGGAACCTTACTAGAAACACTCCAGTGATTATTCCTCATGTACATTTACATACTGTCATGTGGTACCAAGTCTGACACCATGTAGAAGTCTAAGTATATTACATGAATGCTGTCACCTTTATCAACCAAACTTGTAATCTCATCAAAAATAGATGTCAAGTTAGTTTGGCAGGATCTATTTCCCATTGCCCATGTTTGTTGACATTAATTATATTAGTCGCCTTTAAATTTTTAGTAAACACGTCTAGTATCAACTACTGTACTATCTTGCCAAGGATCAGTGTCAGACCAGCATGATTATAAATACCAAGGGCATCCTATTTACTCTTGAGAATATTGACACAACATTAGCTTTCTTCTAGTCATCTGAAATTTCCCCAGTGTTCCAAGACTTATTGAAAATCAACTTTAACACTTCAGCAAGCTCCTCAAGCAGCTCTTTTAAAACTCTTGGACACAAGTTATCCAGACCTGCTGATTTAAAAATATCTAACTTTAGTAGTTGCTTCTTTCCCTGATTGATCTTTGTATTGCAGATCAAACCTGTGCAAGAGTCAGCCACAACCTCACCTTGTGGAGGCAATTGCCTTAGAGAATTCCTTCTCTTTTAATATTATTGGTGGTTGAAACATTTTAAATAAGATTTTTTAAAATCTTTTGCCATAAATTATGAACATTTTCCGAATAGTTTTAAATTGTCACAAATGCTATTTGATGGTTATAGATTTTTTTTTCATTTAGGTAAAGTGGCAATCTTTTGAAGACATTTTAATAAAATTTCAGATTGAAAAAATTGAAACATTTTTAGCAAAATAAAAAATAGTCCATATTAAGCCTTTGTAATGAGAATATAGTATCTACATGACATGGTGGAAGAGACAGTGTAGTTGGAGATGGGGAAATAGTTTCTGTTCTTGCTAAAGACTTGGGTATGTGTATTTCATGTTTTAATGAGGCAGTGTGGCCTCCCTCCAACCAGAAGTTGAGAGGCAGGGCAGGAAGTGCAATAGGTGGAGCTCCTAGCTCAGGTGGAGTAGAGCCAGGAAAGGAGACAGAAGGAGGGTCTGTATTCTCCTCTGCCAGTAAGATAATAGTTGCTTGGAATTTGAAAGAGCTGGTGGGTTGTTGTTGTCGACTCACTCACTAGTAGTTCCATCGCTGGCCTCGGACAAGGCCTGGGAGGCATCCCGGCTGCTGGGCACTGGCTCGAGGTGCAGAGTGACGGTGTTGCTGCGGTTGTCTCCCTCGTCTTTGGACTCAGTGGTCAGGTCACCCTCCTCCTCCCAGGCAGGCGGTCTCACCACTGGGGTGTGCAGGCCAGTGTCTACTCCTAGAGAGGCCCTTGTACCACCATCTCCCCAAGGATGGTGTGCAGGTGCTCACAGTGGGGGCAGGTGTCGATTCCTGCTCCCTTGCCCTCAGTGGTCCTGATGTAGCCCAGGTGCAACTCCTTGACCCTGGCCCGGACCTGTTCAAGTGTCTGGGCCAGATTTACCTGGTCTGTGAGTGCCTGGTCCATGTGACCAAAGATATCGGTGTTGAGGAGCAGAGACCGAGGGTCATGGAGGGCTTCCTCCTGCGCCCAAAGGTCCTGGAGGGCCTCCACCTCAGCCCTAGACCAGCAAGGGGATTGCTGCTTGCTGCCCCTCCAGACCTGCTTGGAGCCCTGGGGTGGCTGTTGGGAGGAGCATGCAGGCTCATGGGGTGCCTCTGAAGTGGACATCTGGGCTCCTGGGTGCAGCAGGGCAGAGCAGGGTGGAGCTGCTGTGGGTGTTGCTGCTGCTGCACAGCATCTGCAGGCTCCGTGTGCCTTTAAAGGGGGGTCCAGCATGCAGGAAGTAGCAAGGGTGAGTGTGGGTACGGAGCATCCAAGTGGCCACCTGCGTTTTTTCTTGGAAGACCAGTTCTTGTGCAAAAACTCTTGGCTGCCTGTCCATGCTGCCCTCTCGTGCAAGAACGCTTGTGCAAGAAGGCTTCTTCCTCATATGGAGCATCAAAACTCTTGAACAAGAAGCCCTCTTTTCCGACACTGTAATGTAAATTTACTTGCACAAGAACGCATGTGCAGTGTAGATGCTCTGCAAGATTTTGCGCAAGAGCAGCTGTTCTTGCGCAAGAAGCCTGCAGTGTAGACGTAGCCCTGATGTCCATTTTTCAATTTGCTAGCTGGAACTCAACTATACTGGAAAGCTCAACAATTTTTAGAGAGTGGGGAGATGGGGGAGTGTTGGATGCTGAGAGCAGAATCCACATCTTTGGTTGTTATAACTACTTCAAACCAAGTGATGCTGCTGCACCCCAAATTCCAGTATCCCGAACTATATTGTCTGCCCCTTACCTCCCTTTTCCTTCTCTTAGCATAAAAGGACCAGACACCTCAGAAACCATAGATATGAACATTTACAAATGTACGATTCCATTCTGAAAAAGTCTGAATGGGTTCAAATTTCCTATTTTATGTTTCTACTAGCTGGAGTTACCCAGCATTGCTCGGGCAACCGGAGGAACAAAATGTAGAAAAAAAATAGATCTTTTTTTGAATGGTAGAAAAGCTGCACTGGTTTCTATAGGGATTAAAATATAGGTCCACGTCATTCCCGGGGGGAGGGTGCAACCCCGGATGGAGGGGAGGTTACACACGGGAGGGGCGCCCCAGCTAGTACCTTGGGTTGCAGGTGCCGCGGGGGGCAGGGCGGGTGCCCGAGCTATTGTGCACAGGGGGGTTGGGGCACTGCGTGCCGGCATGGGGGGGAGGAAGAGGGTCGCTTATGTATACTCGTGGGCAGGACGGGGCGAGTCCTGGACAGCACTGCGGGGCTGCAGGTGGCGAGCATGGGACCTAGGGTAGGTGGGGCAGCCCCTGCAGCACAGCGTAGCTGGTTACTTTTTGATTTTTACAGCTTGAGCTTGGACCCTGTCAGGTCCAAAAGTACCTTAAAAGTACCTCCTAGGTGAAAGGTTATCCTATGCAAAGTTTGGTTGCGGTAGCTCTTATAGTGTCCAAGTTATTAGCACACAAACTTACATACATTCTCCTTTATATATTAGATTGGTAGTTAATAAGTCCAGGCACTTCCCTTTGCAAAATTGCACTCCCTCTGTAAATAATATTTAGATAAATGGATTCCTTGTCCAACATGTTTGTTTTCTAACAGTTGTTAGGACAACTCACAGCAGTTGCCATCCAAATTGGCCCTCATTCATATCACCCATGTACTTTACAGCATTTCTTGACACTCGTCTTTTGTCCTTTATCCAGATGTCCTTCGTTACAGAAATAATTCTGTGAACAGGTGCACTAATGCCTGGAAATGCCAACTGAAATTCAAGAAAGAACTCAACTTATGGGAAGAGTTAATCTTTTTTCATTTTTATTAGCTTCTAATGAATTGCATCCTCTTGGACGCAAACACTTTTCTAAGGTGTTGAGTAATATATGTTCATATTGCTGAGGTTTGACATAAATAGGCACAGGACTGCATAGGGGAAAAAAAGGAAGGAAGGAAGAAAAAGAGAAAAAAAGAAACCAATTAACTTGTCCTATAAGCACATGTTCAGTCTGGTTTTATGATGTTAAAATGGAGAATTATTTTAGAACCAATAGTATCCATAGAATTGGAAGGAAATGTTTTAAGAGCACCCACTGCATATTTGAACAAGCTGGGCAAGTACATATGTATATGATTTTAGATGCCTAACTAGGCACTTGGATGCACAGTTGGTTAATTTCCACTGCAGCTGGTGTAACTGTGTGCAAATATAGATATAAGAATATGTTTTGTGCATACCGGCTATCCTAAATCTCTTAAGTATTTACCCAAACACCTTAACTTCAGTATCAAACTGAAATGAGCACATCCTCAAATTTAAGACCCCCACATTACACTGTCCTTGCAGAAATGGTTTTTTAAAAGTCTCAGCTTCATTATTGCTTGTCATATTTTCCATGTTCAGCAAAGTAGTTAACCAGTAATTAAGGATATCTTAGACCTGTGTGAGTCTTTCACAATGAAACCTGAAACCAATCTCTGCTCAGCTAGTTGCTTCAATGTTTCAAGCTGAAAAATAAGCAGAGATTTCAGCAAGTCTTGAGAGCTGTCAAAGTGAAACTTTACCTCCCTCTTCCTACAAGCATTGAGATTTTTGAGACTAAGATTCATTGGTTCTGACCAAACTTGTGGCAGTTGGTTCAATGAGATAAATGAACCCTTGTTAGCTGGAATATATATATATATATATATATATATATATATATATATATATATATATATATATATATACAAAATCACATGCAAGTCAGAGCATTACCTTAGCAAAAGCAAAAGATATTTTTAGCCTTAGCAAAACTGGATTCAAAATCAAGGGAAGGAGAAACTATATGAGCAGAAGCTGACAAACATATTCATTGAAATTCATGACCAGTGAAATTGATGTATTTTATATACTAGTGTGCCAGTATGCAGGCACTTTCAAACTGGTAGTTTGAGTCCTTCACTTTTGAAATGATACACTCCATTCTTCCTTTTCCAGAAGTTAGTTCTTTAAATTAACTCTCAACATTGTAAGTATAGCCATCTTCTTTCTCAATAGTTAGTTTTAATCAGCTTGATTATCTTCCTAATTCTCTTGCAAAAATAATTGTTTCTCTATGTCCAGCTTGCCTACTGAGAAACTACTTGTTGCAAACTGAAAACGAAGGCCAGAGCTCAGGATATTGATCTCAGAAGAAATTACTGAGGATTGTGGGGGTATTTTGCTTCTGACAAGAAGAATGACTGCACAGCCTCAAAAGATGCATAATTCTTTCTATAGCATGCATTAGTGATAATCAGTTTGCGTTGCTATGGTTCAGTAGAAGTCGGCGCTGAACTTCACAGAACTCTTTCAACCTTTCCTCTCTAACTGTGTAATGTGAAAGTAACAATAAATCTTGTTGACAATTACTTCCACATCTATTGGCAGTCAGTCAGCTGCAGGGTGAACAGTATTGTGCATAGTATGTGCAGTCTGGCCAACACCCATTAACTATCTTCATAGTTTCTCCTGTGACTTACATAACATTCTATTTTTCCTCAGCGAGCAGCCCTTCCAAATGTTGAATTAGTAATACAGGTTGCCCCTCCCAAAATCAGCAATCTCTGGTCTGGCAGCATCCGTGGTCCGGCATGACCACGGATGTTCCTGGATCAGAGAGCCTGGTAGCCTCGTGGCAGGAAGACTATCCAAAAGCAGAACCAGGCTGGGACAGGGGTTGGGGTTGGTGGCAACCCGTTGTAGTGGGGCTGGAGCCCCCGGCAGCCAGCAGCACTGAGACCGGGTCCGGGGCAGCACCCACAGTGCAGGACCAGGCAATCAACAGCCCCTGGTAGTGCAGGACCAGAGCCAGAGCTCCAGGCATCCAGCAGGAGTGGGGTCAGAGCTTACAGGATGCCGCAGAGAATGAGTTCAAGTTCTTGGCAGATCATGGCAGCAGGACCAGGTCAGGAGCTAGCAGCAGCCTCAGCAGTCTGTGGCAGTGCAGGGCTGGGGCCAGAGCCTCGTGCAGCCTGTGGAAGCATGGGACCAGAGCCCGTGGGCTGCCACAGAGCCCAAGCCCGAGCCCTTGACTACCTCTGGCAGCCCGAGGCAGAAGGGCTGGGACCAGAGCCAGCCACCACTACCCGCTGCTGTGGGCAACAGGGCTGGAGCCAGCAGCAGCCCCTGTCAACCCACAACAGTGGGGCCAGAGTTGGACCCACAACAGCACAGCACATGGCCAGAGCCAGAGCCTATGGCAGCAGAACAGGCTAGGGCAGCAGAACAGGCTAGGGCTGGGAGTAGTAAGGGGGCCCCAGGAGCTGGCAGTGCTGAGAATCAAGGGCTGAGGGACTGTGGCAGGGAACTTTCCCTAGTCCAGCAGATTCCCTGATTTGGGACCAGTCAGGTCCCAAGGGTGCTGGACCCGGGAGGCCCAACCTGTCTTAGCATGAAATACTACTAATTTGTCAGATAGGTTGTGTTTTTTCCATAGCACTGCAGAGGGGTCTGATAACTGCTTTGCAATTAGGCAGAGCAAAAAGGAAAATTCAAAGACTGCTTAGATAATTTGTGTAAGAGTTAATGAAACACAGTAAAACTGCATCTTTTTTCTGTTCTTCAAACTATTGATTGTGTCTACAAAACATATGCTTAATACCATCCCTGTTCACCAAAGCACTTGAATGCATGACTAACTTTCAGCATGTGCTTAAAGACCTAAAAACAGCTAGGACTGTGATTTCCCCCCCCCCCCCCCCATAATGTATTGTGTAGCTTTCAGATGGAAGGGATAAAATATCTAAAGACAGGTACAGTTTTGTTTTTCTATTTTACTAATTAATTTCAAGAGTACTCAAAAAGGGAAAAACTAACCACAAATATGACAACAAAATCTCTTGTATATTGCCCATTTATTGCCCATGTGCAATTTTCATTGGCATAACTTGGAGGAAGAAACTAGTGCAGAACATGAAATAGATATATTCACAGAAGATCATCAAAGAAAGTTTTCCCCACAATGTTCAAATCAATTTTATCATACAAATTAATATAGTCAAACATATATGATAAAGATATTTTCTCAAAAGAGTAAGCAAAAAGCTCCTTTCACTTTATGAAGTATCCTTTTCACTTCAATTCATGCTTTGTCAAGTATTTTAAATAAACATTAAACAGAGAATAAGGAATGGTAGCACTAAAAATATCATTTGATATTGCAGAATTCAATGGAAGACAACAGCAAGCTGCCCTGTTTAGTAGAAAGGGTGATAGAATACACATGAAGTATCTGAGGAAAAAAGTCTCAGGGTTCATCTACATATCAGTGTTATTTTGGAATAACTGATGTTATTTCAAAATAATATAGTGCACGTCTACAAAGCAAGCTGTTACTATTTCAAAATAAAGTCGAGATGGAGGACTTCTAACTCCAACTCCTGTAACCTCATTTCACGAGGAGTAAGAGAAGTTGAAGGAAAAACATTCTTCCTTCAACTTCCTGTGGTGTAGTCAGAGCCAAAAGCCAAATTAAACTATTTCTACTTTAGCTACCCAATTGACATTGCTGATGTTACGTACCTTAATTTGACTTTTGCCCTGCAGTGTAGGTGTGCCCTCAGGGTATTTCATAAGGCATAATGGAGTGGTAGACAAAGGCTTCCCTTGTCGACCTCGGCGCAGCCAGACTGCCCCGCTGTGCCGTCAAACAACTGATTGGCACAGCGTGGCAGCCATTTTGATATAAGTGAAGCGGCGATTATTTAAATTGTGGCTTCATTTTCCTATGTCTAGTAAACTCATCTACATGGCTCCGTCGACGGAGCCATGTAGTCTAGACATACCCTCAGAGGTGTAGCCATGTTAGTCTATAACTAAAAACAAAATTTAAAAAAAAAAACATGAATTGTCCTGCAGCACCTTAGAGACTAACAAAAAATATAGATAGTATCCTGAGCTGTTGTAGGCACAAAAAAAGTGGGTTGTGCTGATGAAAGCACATGATAATATCTCAATTTTTTTGTTAGTCTCTAAGGTGCTGCAGGACCATTCATTGTTGTCTGAGAATAGTTAGAAGCAATGGTCTAAACCACCATGGTTAAAAATTAAGAGGGAAGCTTGTGATATTATGCATAATTAATCAAGAGATTTAGTTCACAACCGCACACCAGTATTTTTTATTCTGGAGATTTAATCTAGCCCAAGATTTAAACTAGCCTGTAAAACCATGACAGGGGGACTTGGGCCCACTACTATGAGGAAATCTCATGAGTCAGCTGTAAATATCCTTATGCACCACTATTAAATTATGTGTCTGTCGAGATGGAAGCAGCCAGAAAGGGTGACTGCATGAGAGGCTTAGTTTATGATTGCCAGCAGTTTTACAGTTAAGCTAGTGAATTACCAATAGGCTCTGGGACAACTGATTCAGAGAGCGACCCATACATCCTCTCTGGGCCAGCAGCCACAGTGCCTTTTATGCTGTCAGCAGAGATGTTTGCGGATTATCATATAATTTGAGGCTCGCATTCTGTGTTGCTCTTCAACCTTTTCTAAAATCCATCTGTCCAAAACTGCAGATCTTGAGTGAAATAAAATGGAAAATGTTGCAAAACCAGAGATTATTACCTTGACCAGGGATCTGGCGGTCAGGTTCTTTCTATGCCTCACTACCTGGCTTTGGGCGAGTCACTTTGGCAAACATTTTCATCACCAGATATCTAAAACTTAAATCTATAGGTAGGTAACTATAAAAAATTTCCTGACTCTCAAGGATGTTTTTCACCACAACTCCCACTGACATCAGTGGGCAAAAAAGATGCTTCTGAAAATCGGGCCATTTTACTTAGGGTCCCAGTTTTGGCCTTAATCTCTTTTTCTCTCTCTGGATTTCTGTAAATGATTGCAATATTTACTTGTTATAGCTCATAGTGAATAGATCTTAGTTGGAACTCACTTTGAGATCCTCATTAATACTGTCATGTAAATGAATGATGCTACCATTATTAGTACATTAGTTACTGCTTATTTCTGTTAGCTTACTTGAGATCAAAGAGATGAAAGAAATACCATTGCAGCAGTGAAGCATGATGGCAAAAGCCAACACGTATGCAAGAGTGTTTATTTTTTCTTCAGATAAGACCTATGTTTTATCTTTTGCTCAATTCCCACCCTGTGTTTTACCTTCCTCATGTGGCTTACAAAAAATAAGATTATAGTGCACACCATAATCATCATGTTCAGGTAATATTTTCTCCCGTGAAAGAGAAACTGTTGTTTTAAACCTTTCAACCATCAGAGATTATTGAAATACTAAATTACTGGCACACAAGAGGACTAGATGATTGTTTTTCCACATTTACAACATGAACCAAATGATGGATTGAAAAGAAACAACTGAGCAACGAATATTTTGAATCTTAGTTATCAGGGAAAGGAACCTGATTTGAACAAAAGAGGGACAGTGATTTGGGATGTGGGGGAGAAGAAGGAAGAGCAGCAAATAGAAGAACAAACCCATTAAAAAAATTAAAAGCCTTTGTCAGCCTCGGAAAGAGAAACAGACTTAATTATTATTTTCTGTTTATTCCATTTTGGGAGCTTTATCTCAAACTATAACTTACAAAGAGCAATTAGAAACAAATGGCGCCCAGCATGAATACTTCTCTGGCGGTTTGATTGTCTCGTCCTTGGCTCTTACATCAGCACAGTGATGCATTGCCCATTGGAAGCCAGCATGACTAGGAGCAGAGAAGACATGCAGTGCAGTGATTTAAACCTGTGGCTTCCTTTGTCTGCTCCATGCAGAATTGCAACCTGGACAATGGTGTCACTCCATTAAAACAAAAATTTTCCTCCAATAGAACCAGGATATATTACTTAGATTATTCTGCAGTTCATGAAAAAAGGGTGGAAGGAGGATGCAAATAATTTCCTAGAATAATCCCAAGAATTACCTTATGTGTCTAATATAGATCGCCTGGGAAATAATTTAAAAGCATTTTAAAAACTCCTATTTTCTATTATGAGCCTTTGGATTTCCATAGTTTGAGAGAGCGGAAGCATTGTGGCTTAGAAAACTAATTACAAAACATAAAAAATACTCGAGTCTAATGGAATGAATCAGACAGAAAGTAAAGATTTCCATACAAAAAGATCAATGTTCAGAATAGAAGCTTCAGCTCTTACCTAAATGTCTTCCTTTCAATATCTTTGTTATAGATTCTCTTTGTTCCTCTTAGTTTACTAATTAGCTGTGATTTTTTCTAATGCCCCTTACACTGGCTTAATTTTGTCTAACTCAACAGCAGGGGGTTGTGTAATAATAATTCACATAGCAGTGTTGATGATTAAAATCCTTTCATTAACATGGTACCTTAAAGATAATGAATGTGAAGCATTTAGCTAACTCAATCTCTGAGCTCAGAAAGGCAGTTTTTGTACAAAATAAATAAATAAAAATCCTTGCACAGATTGGCTTGTGCCAGCAGAACAAATGAGATCTTGGTTGGGGTGTATTACTAACACAAAGTCATACAAATCAAAGAGCATTTATTATGAATACAATGATATAGCATGCTTCTTTTGACAAAAGAATCCTAGTAATGTACTTGAAGAATGCAAAACAAGCATTCAGAAGTGCTAATTTTCTGGCATTTTTGTAGGCAGCACTGTCAAGTCACAGATAATCAGCTGAAGGGTCAGAGTGCCTTGAGCAGAATGTTGTCAGAGATGTGGCGGGAGTTGCTTTGGGTGGCTGTGCTGTTTCTTTTCAGTCTCCTCAAGAATTTTAAACAGGTTTCATCTGTCAGGGTACAAGAAGTGCAGGGCAGTAATGAGGGACAAGAGATGAAATTTCATTTTGGGAAGTTTTTTAATAAGTGGTTGAACAATTGTTCCACTGAACTCTCTGTCTCTTCCAAGAAATACCTTTCCACCTACACCCTAATGATTCTTATATTTCATTTTGCTAAGTTCAGAAGATGTTTGCCGGATGAATTCATCCACATACAAATAGTATAACTAATAAAGAAAGATGCCCTGGCAACAGCAGCAGGGTAACATCATTGACTAGACTCTGGTAACTATCATTCAAGTCACTGACAGCATTCTCCTCTTAATATACTATGCTCTTTCAGTTGTGCAAGTTAGATTTTATTTGTGTAGTTTAAGGTACAGTATATATGTATTCTCTTTACCAGCAAAGTATACATTATGGAATAAATTGCATTTTGGATTTAAAATCATTTTCATGCCATGGCTAATGAAATTACAAACAAGTCCTGATTTTATTAGCTGGATGCAAAAACTAGAAGAAAATATTGTAGAGTCTCTCAGATATAAGCTTCTGATTTAATTTTAAACTGTATTCTCTCTCTAATGCAATGAATTTTCAAGTTTCAGCCAGAGGACTGATCCTATAAAGATGTAAGCATTGCGGGTAACCTTATGTATGTGAATAATCTCACTGAAGTTACTTGTGGGTTTGCAAAATCTTTGCAGGATTGGGGCCTAGTGCATAGGCGACTGATTAATATAAGTAAAGCTCCCAACTAAATGAGCTCAGATGGCATTTGTACTGTAGTAATCTCTCATTGGCTCTAAAGGTGAGTCTCTACTAAGTCATTCATTCATTCACTCATGTTAAATAACCTGTCCACTTCAAGAAGGAGGTCAGCAGCAGGGTAGTTAGAAGGAACACTCGCTCAGGGTATATCTGCTCTGTAATTTGCCAGTGGTAACTTCATATTTTTTGTTTTTAGTGTGCTGCTGTTCCCATTGCTCTCATAAGCACAAATAATTGCTTCCATTTTTTAAAAGGAAAGAAAGCAGGAGATAGCCCCCTAGAAAGCTGAGTCACTGAGCTAGCTACTAAAATGAATATTGAATACTACTAAGTAAAAGTTGCTACTGATAAAGATGTTAGTATGAAAGCTGTAATGAATGGTCTTTATTTAAGAGAGTACAGAGCAAACTGTGCCAGTTTGTTTTGCCCATTCAGAAGTAGCATAAGACACCGAATCCCTGGGCATTCCAGGGCTGGACACCTATGGCGGAAAGAAGTGGGTGCTCAGTAGCACCAACCAGCAGTCAAGCTCTCTATCTGCCCCCACCTCCCTATGCCTTTTACCCACTGGTCTCTCTGCTGACTAGCTCCTCCCCTGCCCTCCCAGTACTTCAGGAGCACTTTGAACAGCTGATTCGCAGTGGTCAGTAAGCTCTAAGAGGGAGGAGAAGGAGGGTACATTCAGGGGAAGAGGTGGGCTTGGGGGAAGGTGTGGCTGAGGAGGGGGGTTGAGCACCCGATGGCTAGAGGATAAATTGATGCCTTTGAGAAAGAGAGACTAGGAAAGCTCTTTACATCTGTCTGAGTGTTCTCAAGTGCTAGATGCTGTGTTTCTCTCATTTAGGTGTTCTGGTCTCTTTGAAGAGAGGTGTGGGTTCAAATTCCACTCCTGACAGTCTTTATTTTTTTTCTTTTAATTTCAGATACCAAAACATGGAATTTTTATGTTGGTTATAGGTGTGGATTAAAGGCAAGAATAGCTTTGTACATTTGGTCCTACGTAAGAGTGTCTACTTCCCTAGACCAGTGGTTTTCGCATGAGCCAATTGAAGAAAATTGTTGATGCCCACAATTCAACATAATTTGATTGGAGTGTGAGCTCCAGGGTGAGGCTGAGGATGAGCACTTCAGAGGGGTCAGGGCTGGAGTAGAAGGGGCTTACCTTGTGCAGCAGGCATGCTAAGGTGGGCTTCCTGCCTCTCTTAGCACCACAGATCATTCTTCATCCCAGAAGCAGCCAGCAGCAGGTTCCCAGCCAATGGGAATGCACAGCTAGTGCTCAGGGCAGGGGCAGTGCGTGGTGCCCTGTGCATTCTCTTCCCCCGCAGGAGTCAGGCCTGCAGCTGGCTGCTTCTGATCACCTTGCAACAAGAGCCAGTGCCTCACATTCCATGACCCAGTACTAGGTTGCAATCCATAGTCTGAAAACCACTGCCCTAGACTATGTGGATGCTTTGTGACTGATACCTATAACTAGGCAGCATTAGACAGTGCGTTTGAGTCATGCAAATTCATATCTCCCATAAAATGACCTAACTTACACTAAACTATCTGTTAAACTTTGTGTTTAGCTGTGACACTTGTGTTCCTTTCCCAACCCTGAGGACATACTTTACATAGCTAAAAAGCTTGTCTCTCACTGTCACAAGGTGGCCCAATAAAAGATACTGTCTCCCCAATCTTGTCTGTCTCTTTCTCTCCCACAGTCTCACACAATATCCCACACTTGAAAAAAATAAGACTAAAAAAGAAATACTACCTAAGAACACAGTTTTACAAGTGCCCACAACTCTCAGGAATATCCAGAGGTGCACTGTTCCCTCAACCTACACAAATAGTCCTCACACACCTGTGCTGAGTTTAGCACCATGTGTGCTACGTACAAACAGGGGTGGGGAACCTATGGCCCACAAGCCTAATCCAGCCCAAGGCTTGCCTGGATATGGCCCATGAGGCTCAGAGCTTGCTCCCCTCATGCAGCAGGAAGTTGGCTTTAGTGCTTCTGCAGGCTGGATTGGGACAAGCCAGAGCTGGATCTGTCCCTCAGGCTCTGCCTGGCTTGGGGAGGAAGCAGCTCTACATGCTGCCATTCTCCCTTCCCCAGCTGGGGAATCACTCACCTTGAGGTTTTTCCCTGCTGCTCCCATTGGCTGGAATCATGGTCAAAATGGTTCCCCACACTTGGGTAAAATGTGCTGTATAAGTGATTGTTCCCTGCATCAAAAGGCTTTTACCTTCTCACCAAATAGAGGGTGAGAAGGAAGAGATCTCATCTCCATGAGATTCTACATTTCACTCTTTGAAGGCTTGGTCCACATTATCTGCACCAGCATAAAATGTGTAGTGTAGCTTTGTCCTAACTGCTCTCAGTTGGTAAACTGAATAACCTCGTTAATTGATTCATCTCCTGGTGCTTAAGCAATTAACTTGTCAATGTGGGAAATCTTACAAAGGGCAGAGTGGTGAGCTAACCTTAAGCTACTTACACTATTATGTATGCTCAAGGTATGTCTATACTGCAATTAAAAACCCGGGCTAGCACTCACCAGCTGACTCCGCCATGGGTGTCAAACTGCAGTGTGGCTATTCCCTGAGAATTGTGTGAGATGTAGCCCTAAAAAAAACACAGGGGCCCCTCTCCTCATAGTGTGGCACTGTAGAGAGATTATACCAAAGCTGCAAAGGGACAGAAGAGGTCTCTCTTCTGTGGAAGCAGCATAGCTCTGTGCCCCTTCAGTTCTCCTGCGTGGGCTGCTTCTTCCAATGCCATGCTTATAGGTCAACAACCTGGAGCACCCACCAAGAAATATTAGTAGGTGCTCAGCGCCCATTGGAAGCCAAACTCCCACCTCTTCCCAGTGCCTTTTGTCTCCAATGGCCCATGATCAGCTCTTTCCCCTCCCTCCCATCACCTGCCTGGTGGATGGGGAGGTTATATTGAGCATTTTCTGGTAATGCTGAGTGATTCTGAAAGAATGTGTGCACTGCACCACTCCATATGGGGGCTACCCCTTCAACAGAATTAACTGTCTTATTTTCTCTGCCGTGCCCATCTCTGTACTAGTGATTTCCTGCTGCTCACTTCCTTGAAGGAGTAACAAATGACAATTATAAAAGACTTCTTATCAAAAAGTGATGAGGGAAAAGTGTGCCTAATCCCAAGAGAAAAGTGATAGAAGGCAGAGACAGCTTCATATCAGCCTGATACTAGACCAGGTATGGGATGATAAAATGAATACAGGGTTTCCAGTCCTGTAATTCTATGTATATCTAGCCTCTGTGTGCCACAAGTACTGAAAAAGTCTGTCTTTTCCTTATAGTTTTGGCAACACTTGTTCTGTTTTTGTACAACTCTGAAAAATTGGCACCTAATAAGAGGTACTCTCTTTATTCAGACTGTCATTGTGTGTGGGAGGGTAGTCTGAGTTACACCTAAGAACTTCAAGATCAGATCAGTCCTGTACGTGAGAAGCCGTGTCCATTGTCCCTAAAAAATCGTGCCATATTCTGAAAGACTTTTTAGCCTCTCTGTGGCTGTATGACAGGTGATGGTGGAATGTACTTACAGTATAAAGCAGGAAGAGTGAGTTTCAATGTATGAAATTGTAGGATTGTACTTGTGGTGTATAGAGACAGGAGATAAGATTTTTCGTAAAAACTGTCTGGGTGGGATTTTTTTATGTTCATTTTCTTAAATAGTGCCAGGCTCTGTTGGAGGGAGAGTATGAGAAAGGAAGGGACTCATCTCTCTCCTCTGAGTGGCGTCTCAGGGGTCTGCTTGGAATAAAAAGAAACACCAAAAGAAAAAAAAATCAGTGGTGTTAATTTTTCAATCGGTATTTTTTTTCTGAAATGTCTGTTTTTGTTGTTTAAGCTTGTGTGTGTGGAGGGGGAGGGGGGAGGGGAGTGACATATCACTGAGGTACAACCTGGAACTGTGGGACCACTGTGCACTCTCAGCTCTCCTCCCTGGGCAATCAGGACAGGTCAACACTATGTGAGAAATTCAATTTAAGATAGTAATAGAAATGTAGCCGTGTTAGTCTGGTGTAGCTGAAGCAAAATACAGGACTATGTAGCACTTTAAAGACTAACAAGATGGTTTATTAGGTGATGAGCTTTCGTGGGCCAGACCCACTTCCTCAGATCAAGTAGTGGAAGAAAATAGTCACAACCATATATACCAAGGGATACAATTTAAAAAATGAACACATATGAAAAGGACAAATCACATTTCAGAACAGGAGGTGGATTCGGGGGGGGGGGAAGGAAGGAAGGTAAGTGTCTGTGAATTAATTATATTAGAGGTGGGGAGAGTTAGATGTCTGTGAGCTAATGGTATTAGAAGTGATAATTGGGGAAGCTATCTTGGTAATGGGTAAGATAGAGTCTTTGTTCATTCCTTCTCGGAGAGTGTCGAATTTTAACATGAATGACAGTTCAGAGGATTCCCTTTCAAGTGCAGATATAAAAGGTCTTTGTAGCAGAATGCAGGTGGTTAAGTCCTATAGACAACCACCTAACCTCAAGATGATTCTTACCAACAACCACAGGACATACCACACTAATACCAACCCTGGTACCTTCCCTTGCAACAAACCCCGTTGCCAGCTTTGTCCACATATTCATTCTGCTGATACCATTATTGGACCTAACCAAGTGAGTTATAAGATCAAGAACACATATTCCTGCGCATCCAGAAATATAATTTATGCTATCATGTGCCGAAAGTGTCCGTCTGCTATGTACATTAGACAAACATCTCAGATACTTCGCCAAAGGATTAATGCCCACAAAACAGATATCAGACAAGATCACAAAGAAAAAACAGTTTCTTGCCATTTCAACCAGAAAGGACACTCTCTCAATGACTTAACCACCTGCATTCTGCTACAAAGATCTTTTACATCTGCACTTGAAAGGGAATCTTCTGAACTGTCATTCATGTTAAAATTCGACACTCTCTGAGAAGGAATGAACAAAGACTCTATCTTACCCATTACCAAGATAGCTTCCCCAATTATCACCTCTAATACCATTAGCTCACAGACATCTAACTCTCCCCACCTCTAATATAATTAATTCACAGACACTTACCTTCCTTCCTTCCCCCTCCCCCGCAACCCCCTCCTGTTCTGAAATGTGATTTGTCCTTTTCATATGTGTTCATTTTTTTAAATTGTATCCCTTGGTATATATGGTTGTGACTATTTTCTTCCACTACTTGATCTGAGGAAGTGGGTCTGGCCCACGAAAGCTCATCACCTAATAAACCATCTTGTTAGTCTTTAAAGTGCTACATAGTCCTGTATTTTGCTTCAATTTAAGATGTGCAACTCCAGCTACAAAAATTGCTTACCTGGCAGAGCTCCCCAGCTCTGTTCTGTGCAGGAACCCCCGGCTTCCCTGTCAGCTGGGACCCTCCTGCTCCACAGCTGGAGCAAGAGAGAGTGAGTCTCTCCTCTCATCCAGAAGCTCTTTTTTATACAGCTCTCAGCTTTGTCCTAATTGGTGCTTTCTGCAGCAGCTGCCTGCTCCACAGCCCCAGTTCTATCCCAGGGCTGGATTTAACCCTTCTTAGGTCAGTGCAGGGCAGATGCCCCATCACAAAGAAGAAGTGAAGTTGTCATCTAAATTCTAAATGACATCAGATTAAGCAAGATTTGAAGCAAACAACGTGTCTCACCCCACTGGATGTTCAAAGTAGTTTGCGTTCTTAATACACAGGCTGAATTCTCTTCTCATTTTACACCAATCTCTTCTCTTCAAAGTTTTTATCTTCCAAATAATTTTCCAGGTTTTGAAATGGAGGAGGAGAGAGATCCCAGCCTGATGTTACAAACTCCAGTTTATACTCCCCAGTCCATGGGTACGAAAAAATACTGCCTCAAACCTGGAGTCAGGAATCACACATGCTATGTCCCCTGCTGAGCCACTGAGTATTCCATTGTCTGCATGCTTAGGGAGGGGACTACTGGGAAAGTAGATTCTCCTTAAGAACTATCAACATGTGGCGGGAGTAGTCCTAACGTAAATTCATTTTAGGTGTGTTAGTTGCAGGCTATTTTAAGTCACACACACACAGAGCAAAACTTCATATTTTCAGATACAATTGTAACATACATAATTCAGTAGGAAGTAAAGTTCAGCATATCAAGACTTCATAAATGATACCTCATGAGTCATACTTTGTCCAAAGAATGTCACAAGTATATCACAATAGGAGTTCCAGAGCACTATTTTGAGGTACAGAGTGTCACAATGTGGTAGGCTTTGGGGAGGGCAAAGTCTTATTGTGGACTTTGTAAAGGGACCTATTGCAAATAACCCAACACTGTCACTATCTTTATTGTCTGGGTTGGGATTTAATTTCAGAACATCACAAGCAACCAAGACAACCCTGGCATTACAATTTGTCACACTTTTTTCTTAGCTGTAACTCACTGAGGTACATTCTCCTTAGCCTACTGCCGCAGGCTACAAGTCCAGAACAAAGCATTCAAACCTAATGAGAGAGGTAAAATCATACCAGAGAAAATTAATGACCAAAAATATACATCTGTCGTTCTCACTGACTTTGTAAGGGCTATTAATGTCAGCTAAAAGTCAGGGATCATCTTGCTAATCTTTCCTGGAGCTGTGCAAAATATGCCACTTTTATAAACATGGATCAGGGAAAAAACATGATCACAGAACCAAAAACCTGCAGAAAATATCTGCATGGCATTGGACCAGTAGGCCTCAAAAGGTAGGGCTTGAAGAAAATAATGTCTCTAAAGGCATTGTGTAATCTGTGTCAGTGTTCTGCCAACCCTACCCTGCAAGTGTGGTACACCCTCCCACCTGTTTCACTATGATGTGAATAATAGTGTTCCTTTTGGTGGTACACCTTTTGGATAAGTGTCAGGAGCAGAATCGTGATCTTTACATAACCTTTGTTGACCTCACGAAAGCCTTCGACACTGTCAGCCAACAAGGTCTGTGGAGGATCGTGTCAAAGTTTGGCTTCCTCCCCAAATTCATTCAGATGGTACGCCAGTTTCATGATGGCATGATGGCCAAAGTGCTAGACGGTGGAGAATCTTCTAAGGCATTCCCAGTCACCAATGGCGTCAAGCAGGGCTGTGTACTCGCACCTACACTGTTCAGCATCATGTTTACTGCTATGCTAAATTATGCCTTCCAGGACAGTGTTGCCGGAATCAGCCTTAAGTACAGAGTGGACGGGAATCTTTTCAACCTGAGGAAATTTCAGGCTATCACCAAAGTGAAAGAGACTCTTCTGAGAGACTTCCTGTTTGCCGATGATTGCACCTTGTATGCTGGCTCTGAAGCAGAGATGCAAGTTAGTGTGGACAAGTTCTGCACAGCTTGTGACAACTTTGGACTCACTATTAACGGCAGAAAGACCGAAGTCATGTATCAGCCTGTCCCTTATGCACCATACACAGAACCCACAATCACAGTCACAGGGCGGATGCTACAGGCAGTGAACCAGTTCACTTACCTTGGCAGCATTCTTTCCCATGCAGCTAACATTGACATAGAAGTCACATGCAGAATAGCGAAAGCAAGTTCTGCTTTTGGTAGACCGCGCCCCACTGTGTGGGAACGTCGAGGAATCAGCCAAGCAACAAAACTGAAGGTCTACTGAGCCGTGGTACTCACCACCCTCCTGTATGCCTGTGAAACGTGGACTGTGTATCAGAGGCATGCAAGACAGCTTAATCACTTCCACATAACTTGTCTTCACAGAATATTACACATCAGATGGCAAGACAAAATACCAGACACTGAGGTTCTCTCTAGAGCAAGTTTACCATCAGTCCACACTCTGCTGATGAGTGCACAGACTAGATGGGCAGGTCATGTCATTCTTATGCCAGACGAATGTATACCTAAGCAGCTCCTTTATGGGGAACTCTCTACTGGTAAACGCTCACGTGGTGGACAGAGGAAACGTTACAAAGACACACTCAAGGCCTCCCTGAAGTCGTTCGGAATTGATACAACCACCTGGGAATCGCTGGCACACAACCGCCCTGCCTGGTGCAGTCTCATCCACAAGGGATGCCAAGCTCTCAAAACAAGGCGCATCTCTGAGGCACAACACAAGCGCGTGCTGTGCAAGTCCAAAGCTACCAGCGCAATGATTGCAATGTCTACACATGTCTGCCCGACATGTTCCAGGACATTTGGTGTCCAAATTGGCCTGATAAGTCATCTTCGGACACACTGTATCCAGTCTCAAAGCACTTAGTGGTGTTAAGGTCTTCATCGACCACGATGGATGAACAACAACAACAGTTGTTTTTATGACAGTAGTGCCTAGAGACTCCAATTGCAATCAATACCACATTGTGCTAGGCTTTATAAATAAAAGTAGCAGTTCAAATTTTGTATGTGCATTGCTACATATTGTCTGCACTGTAGGTTTGGCTATCGGATCCTGTATTATCCAAGAAACCTATACCTCATGAAGACCATAAGCACAAGCCTGGTTTTCAAGAGAAGAAAATGGTTCGTACTTTTCAACACTGCAAAGCAACCACTCTCCCTTCCTCCAAAAAGAATTTGTGTTAATGTGATAATGGAATGTGGTTCAAATCATAGCATTGTTGCTGGTCCTCTGGGACAGCAACTGATGATTTTATGTCTTGCACTAAGTCCTGGGCTGAAATTGAAGTGCATAATTAATTGAGCGCTGAATTGTTAGATGAACATTAAATGAAACTCATTTTTAACCATCTCTACAGCTTGCCCAGATGAAAGGTTAAGGATTCTAATGGCCTTTTTGAAAACAAGAGGAGATAAACTTTCTGTCCTAGTAGACAAAATCTTTTATCTCAGTGTAAGTTATCAATGAAATTATCCATGGTTGAAAGATAAGGAAAATGTAGATGAACCAAATATTGCAGTCACTATTAATTTCTGATTTTCCTTATATCCTTGAAAAAAAGGAGGAGTCATTGAGAGGATGAAAATATGTTGTGAGCAGTAAGTGCAATTCCTCTCCAAAGGCACAGAGGATTGCAAAAACAAATGGTAGAAGTTCTCAGATACAAATGCCTACAATGCTTCATGGCAAACTTCATTTGTGGCTGGAACTGACACTGGAAATACACATGCTAATATGCAATAGGTTTGTTATATAAAAGATTGGAAGCCAAGTTTTGGTCTGGAGTGCTTGGGCTAATATCAAAAGGCTGAAACTCTCTTGCTTTCCTCTTCACTTTAAAATTTCTGAGTCCTGTCTTCAGGCTTCATATGACAGCCACCATTCTTTTAATTGAGCAATATTGGGTATCACTATTTTAGCAGCCAAGTACTGCTATTATATTAGCTAGACAACTAGACCCTTTCCCCTCTCAGCTTGGAAGGTTTGTAGTATTTCCAATTCCTGCTGGCCCAGGGAGTAACAATACAATAGCCAAAGCAGAGTCTTTCAACCATACATTGCAGAGACCAAATCTAGCAGGCTTTGGGAAGCTTTTAGTGATAAGGGCCAAATGCAGAGTCAGTGTAAAGAGATGTTGTTAAACTCTATTACACTCAGGCTTACTTGGAGAATGTCTATACCACAAATGAAGGTGTGATTGTAAGTATCCTACTTATACTGCAGTCAGAGCTGGATTAAGGAGGGGGCTAGGAGGGCAGCTGCCTGGGGCGCCAACCTGTGGGGGGCGCCTGATGGAAGCTGTAAGGGGTGCCGCATGCCCGGGGCCAGGGTTCACACAGCGCCCCTTAGAGCTGCCATCAGGCACCATGCACCCAATTGCAGCTGTAAGGTGAGCAGTGTGCCGGGGGGCAGAGCCGCGCATGCGCCATGTGCCCGGGGCAGAACCGCGTATGTGTTGTGCGCCCGCTGCCCAGGGTGCAGGAATGGCTTAAGCCGGCCCCTGTATGCAATCACATCTTCATTTCCAATATAAATGTACCCTCCGAACACTCACTTGCCAATGTATGAGTGTAATCTGAGTATATACATGCATGTAACCTACCTGCTGAGGAGATGGAAGAAGATATAAAAAGTGTAAGTGAAAGGCAGAACTGCTACTCATTGTTTTTCTTGTTTCACTTCTCTCTTTTGGGCTTATGGTATAGGCACAGGAACTAGGAGTGTGTGTGGTCGGGGGGAATATTGCAGCAGCCCCAGGCTCCTGGCCTCACGGGCTAGGTTCCCAGCTGCAGCCCTACATGCCAAGGCTCTGCTTCCAGACCCACCTGCGAGAGTCCTGGTTTGAGCCCCATACATTGCAAGCCTCTGCTGCCAGACCCATGTCCGGGGTCTCAGCTATTCACCCCACATGCTGGGGCTTTGCTCCCAGCCTCAGATGGGAATGGGGTGGACAGGGGTAAGGGAGCTCAGTGCCTTCTCCCATTTTAAGAAATCTCCCAGGCACCTTTCCTATGGTGTGAGAGTTAAGCCGTCTTCGATTCCCTTACACATTGGTTAGAGTCAATAGAACAAATACAGAAGCAATGTTTAAATTATACATTGGTAAGTGTGTATGTCTTAGTAATTAAATCTGATGGAATCTAGTTTCAAAGAAGTGGTCAGTTATATCAACAAAGTCTATTTACATAGTTAGATCCACTTCTGAGTTTGGCCCATTAGTGTTAATATCAATATAGATCAAAGAGGCCTATCAAATTACATTACTTCTGACTATATTGTTCTGAAACCAAACTGTCAGTCAATTTACTGGGTGATATGCTAATGCTCTTGGTTCTGCTTCCCTGTGATTGGGGTGGGAACTTTAATGGTGGACAGCACAAGGGAAAAGGAGCAAAAGATGTGTAAGTCATCTCTGGGTGTATTAAATGCCTGAGAGTTTGACAATAACAATTTGAGAGTCAACAGGGAAGCTTGGCACAATGAAGTGCAGTGAATCAGGATGATCAAATGATTTTATTAGTTTGCTTTTATTAGTCAGATCTATTTCCATTTTTTTAATGTGACCAGGGAAAAAAGAAGTAATTGTAATCAGTTTATCAACTAAGATCTGACAGAATGAATGCCACTGATAATTTAATTTTGTTCAAACTGAGCACATTCTTTTGACTAATCCTCAGTGCTTGAAATCATTCATCTCTAACAGGCAGAAAGGTGAGTATATTAAATACTTTATTGTGGAGGGGAGGGAGTTAAAATAATTTCTAAATGTTGGGACAAGCTAATCTGAATATTTGTCCTTAAAACATATAAGGGACGTTAACTGTTTGAAAACTGAGAAAATCCTTAATTTATCTTCAGACCCCAGGTTTCAAGTCTGTCACGGGATGTCACAGTATAAGCTGCACCTACACACCTGCCCTCTCCACCTGCCATGTAAACCTCACCTACAATAATGACAGACTCTGTAGGGGAGAAGGGATTCAATCGCTGTGATAGCTAATTCCTGAGCCTCCCATAAGTAAAGATGAACAATCATTACAAGCTGTTCCAAATTATAGTTGATAGGCTCTGCAATGGAGACTTCTGCAGACTGGGCTGAAACAATTACCAAATGAAAGAAAATATTATTATTTTAAGAAATGTAACATTTTAATACAATATGAAAAATGATGAGGGAAGAATAAATGGGAAGCATAAAAAAGTGCTAATAATAAAAAGGATCTTGGTGAGAGATCCCGCTGTCGTATTTGCATTTACCCTGAAACTAATGCCGTGCACATTTTTGAATGCAAATAATTCACGATAGGAAGCAAAATGAGGATGTTAATAATCATTTTTTCCTTAATGAGAAGCTGCACTTTGATTGAAAGGAGCTTTAAGGTGGCCTAAACTAGGCATAACAAAGGAGCCCTTTTTCAGAGACTATTTAAAGGAATGCTGTAAAATATTATTCTGTCACTTAAAATCCTCTGCAATAACATTGTTATCACAAATCTTATTTCAAATTTAAAAAGACATTTTAGTCTCACATGAAGTGAATCATTTGTATTTCTTTTTTATTCTGGCTTTTAACTTAAAAGTTATATTTTGTTGGAGCAGTTTAACCCTGTACTGTTATATTCTCCTCAAACTTTAAGGCCACAAAAGGCTGTCGAGTTGGCGTCTTATCTCAGGGCTTCTCACCCAAGCCATAGAAGCCTTTTCTATTTATTTAGCCCCCTCCAGTCATAGACAGAAAGGGAACTAGGCATTCTCTCTCCATCCAGTGTGCTATGCTCAGTAACAGACTTTTGTATCTAACCTCGGCCCCAGGTGAATTCAGGATTGAAAAAGAGGGTCCTTTCCCCATCCTAAGATATAGCACTAAGCATAGGGATATGAGAACTAGCTGTCTGGATCTGACAGGGGTGCATCTAGTGCAGTATTCCATTTCCGCCAATGGCTGGTACCAGATGCTTAAGGGGAGGATGGAAAGAAACCCAGCTGTCAGATAATATGTTCCAGATCCTCAAGTATGAGATTTTATATCCCTTCCAAAATTGTTAGAATTAACATAACCTTGGATAAACTTAAAAAACAACAAATAGTCTGGTAGCACTTTATCATGAGCTTTCATGGGCACAGCTCACTTCTTCAGATGACTGGAGTTTTGTTTTTGTTATCCATATCAGTAGGCAGTCCCTCCACAAATGGATAATGACTGATCTTTTGAAAGCCCGGTGCTTGGCTTCAAGTTGAGATAGCATCTTTTGTTTGTGTGGATCTTTGACACAGGACTCAAAGTCATATTCAGCCCTGGAAAAGTGGGTGCAATTCCACTGAAGGCAAAGGAGATGCATCAGAGTAGAATTTGACATGATATGCTTTTTAAATTATTTTACGTCAGCCATTCACTGTTTACTTTCCTCTCATGAGCCAGTGTGTACAGTAGAGCTGGTAAAATTATGTACAGTGAATAAATCCACAGAATGTAGCCCCATTTTGTATTATATATCATTCACACAATTATTTTGATTTCTTTTATTGTATTTGTTTCTTGCAGTTATTAACCAAATAGCTTGAGAATAAATGTCTGCCTCTGGGGTGTTTATGAGCAGTTTACTTTGTGTATGGTGTAAGACTGGTCATCAAAGTCACATGATATTTGCTCCTACACAGCAGCGTTATTTTGAAATAACTGACGTTATTCTGAAATAACATAGTTCGCATCTACACTACAAGTCTTTATTTCGAAATAATGTTGAACTAGAGGACTTCTTACTCCGACTTATGGTAACCCTCATTTCATAAGGAGTAAGGGAAGTTGAAGGAAGCATGTTATTCTTTTGACTGTATAGACAGCACCAAAAGCCTAATTAAGCTAGTGCGACTTAAGCTACGTAATTGACGTAGCTCAAGATGCGTAGCTTAATTCAACTTTAGCCCTGCTAGGTAGATGTACCCTAACTGAATGAATAAAAATTTTAAAATAAGATGTTAAGGAACAACAAATGGCAAGTAGTGAATAGCAAACACCCATATCTGCTGGAGAGAAAGAGTATCTGTCTGAAGAGCAGTCAAAACACATACATTTCTGTGAACAAAACTTGTTTGTTTGATCGTTTACATTAACAATAATGGGGATAAACATGCTATTCAGAATACTACAACACATCGTATCTACATAGTGGTCTCCAATCTTTTTAAGCACAAGATCACTTTTCAACTTTAAGTAAAATCCAAGGTCTACCTCAAATATAAATACCCCTGCCCCTCCTTCCTACCCCTTCTCCAAGGCCCCACCGTGCTCACTTCATTCTCCCTCTCTTGGGGTATGTCTACACTACAAAGTTAGTTCGAACTAATGGCCGTTAGTTTGAACTAACTTTCATAGGCGCTACACTAGCGCTCCGTTAGTTCGAATTTAATTTGAACTAACGGAGCGCTTAGTTCGAACTAGGTAATCCTCATTCCACGAGGATTAAGCCTAGTTCGAACTTACTAGTTCGAATTAAGGGCTGTGTAGCCCCTTAATTCAAACTAGTGGGAGGCTAGCCCTCCCCAGCTTTCCCTGGTGGCCACTCTGGCCAACACCAGGGAAACTCTACTGCCCCCCTCCCGGCCCCAGACCCCTTAAAGGGGCACGGGCTGGCTATGGTGCCCGTGCCAGGTGCAAGCCTGCCAGCACCCAGCCAGCAGACCCTGCACCTGGCACGGCTTGAGCCACCCACCCGATGCCCCCCAGCCCTCCCCCTCTTCCCGGGACCAGGCTGGCGGCTCCCGGGAGCTGGCCCAGGACCGCAAGAGGTGGGCACCCGCCTGGGCTAGTGCGGACATCGTGGACCTCGTCCACGACCTCCGCACTAGACACAGGAAAGTGGCCGGCTAGGGCAGGAGAGCTGCCAGGTTGGCCACCCAGGAGCAGGTGTGCATGAAAATCAAGGTGGTCCACTGAGACCCCCGACCCTGAGCCCTGAGCTTACAATGGCCGTACTGGGTCAGACCAAAGGTCCATCTAGCCCAGTAGCCTGTCTGCCAACAGCGGCCAACCCTAGGAACCCTGGAGGGGATGGACCGAAGACAGTGACCAAGCCATTTGTCTCATGCTATCCCTCTCCAGCCTTCCACAAACCTTGGGCAGGGACACCACTCCTACCCCCTGGCTAATAGCACTCCATGGGCCCAACCTCCATGACTTGATCTCACGTCCCTTTAAACTCTGTTCTAGTTCTAGCCTTCACAGCCTCCTGCAGCAAGGAGTTCCACAGGTTGACTCTTTGCTTTGTGAAGAACAACTTTCTGTTACTACTTTGAAGCCTGCTACCCATTCCTTTCATTTGGTGTCCTCTAGTCCTTCTTTATGGGAACTAATGAAGAACTTTTCTGTATGCACCCTCTCCACCCAACTCCTGCTTTTAGAGACCTCTATCCTGTCCCCCCTCCATCTCCTCTTTTCTAAACTGAAAAGTCCCAGTCTCTTTAGTCTCTCTTCATATGGGACCTGTTCCCAACCCCTCATCATTGTAGTTGCCCTTCCCTCTCCCAGCCTCTCTCTTCCCCTCTCCCACCTCCTTTTCCCAGACTCCCCCAGTTTTGTTCAATAAAGACAGATTCCATTTTTGAACATAATTGTCCTTTATTTTGTACATCAAGAAGAGGGGCTAGGGAAGGGTAAGTGGAAGGAGGTGAGGAAGGAATGGGGTACGCGCCCCCGATGGGGAGGACTGGGCTGGCTCTGCGGGGTTCTGGGGGTGGAAGCTCTCCTGCAGCCCCCCAATTGCCCCCTCTCCCCTGATGGCAGCCTGCAGCAAGTGTAGCCGGTCTGATGGCCGAGTGCTGTGATGTGCCCAGTGTGGGTAGTCCGGGCAATCCAAGCCAGGACTGCTTTGCAAGCAGGGCACCCCTGAGAACTGTCTGTCCGGGGTGGGGGTCGGGACCCTTTAAGCGCAGCCCTCGGCTAGCCTGAGACAGCATCTTCACGCTCTAAGTCCTCCTCTGATGCCCTGCCAGCACTGCTTCCAGCCATCCTTAAGCCTGGTTCAGGGTCCACTTAATGTGGACATGCTAGTTCGAATTACCAAAACGCTAATTCGAACTAGTTTTTTAGTCTGGATCCATTAGTTCGAATTAGCTTAGTTCGAATTAACTAACTCGAACTAAGTTAGTTCAAATTAACGTTGTAGTGTAGACGTACCCTTGCCCGTCCTCACTCATTTTCACCAGGCTGGGGCAGAGGGTTTAGGTGCAGGCTCTGGTCTTGGATTAAGGGATCTAGAGTGTGAGCGGGGCTGTGAGCTGCTCTTGGGCAAGCAGTTAGGATGTAGAAGGGGGTTCTAGGTGTAAGCTCTGGGAGGGCATTTGGATACAGGGTGGGCTCGGGACAAAGACAAGGGCTTGGGGAGCATGAGCGGATTCATGACTGGGGTAGGAGTTTGGGATGTGGCCTCCAGCTGGGCACTGCTCACCCATGCCCTGGCCCTGAACCACTCCCTAAAGCAGCCAGCAAAGTCCACCTTAGGTGCTGTTGTGCCCCCGCTCTGCTCTGTGGAGATAGGATAAAGGATGGGAAAGGGGGCACCCTGACATCAGCACCCCTCCTCTCCCTGCCCTGCCTTGCACAGAAAACAGGAGCCTCCCGGGGAGGGGCAGCTCCAAGGCAAAGGGCAGGGGATGCACAGCAGTTGGGAGGGAAAGGGCATTTGAAGTGCAGACGTCAGACTAGTTGGCCAAACTAGTCAGGCTCATCTGTCAGAGGCTCCAAGATCTGCCAGTAGATCCTGATGTACTGGTTGGTGGCCACTGATCTACAGTATCCATTCCATTCTAGCATATGCTGCCAGAGTATGTTGAATACATCTCCCTTCATCATTAAATATCATTTTTCATAAAGGGCTATTAGGAAGTGTGATTTGAAACTCCCCATTTCTCTTGTGTTTGAGACAGGGGTAGGGCAGATGGAATTATTAAAAGTAGGCTATGACTTTCGGTCTTTCATAGCATTGTATAAAAGTATCAGATTCTTTGGGAATTGAGCTAGAAAATCCCCTCAGTTCCTGCACGATTGGAACCCACCCAAAACAATGTTTAGTAAATAAGACTTATTTTATTCTGTATCTTAAGCCTGTACACAAGCTTTTTCATTCTAGGTTTATAGCTTTTAAAAAGACTTTTACTTTTTATTTGTTCTTTGATACTTCCAAGCTTGATTTGGTTAATTCTCCCAAACAACACATAAAAATAATTTGACTATAATGACTACAGATTTTAACATATTTTTTAATTAAAGAAAGATTTCTTTGACTTTTTTTCCCTGGAGATTTCTCATCTTCTTATTAACGAATGCCTTCAGGTTGATCAGCTGTCAGTTGTGTTCCCTACGGACCCGATTCTACCATCCTAACTCATGTTCTGTAGTTCTTATTCACACAGTCCCATTAAGTTGTGCACAGTGGGATTACTTGATTAAATGTACTCAACATGATTAAGTGTGCCTGAGCATGCATCTCAGTTGGAAGGATAGCACTCCAGTCATCAGGGTATGTACTAATTTAGACCCTGATCCTGAAAACACTATGCAAGTAGTCCCGTTGAATTCCGCGTGACCTTCGGCTGTATAACTAGTGAAATCATTTGTCCTGTTATTCTTGGTCACTCATTTGTGTTAACAAGTACACTTGATGTTTTTATAGACTTCTTTCTCTTTGTGTTTAGAATTGGTAAAAGCATATTATGTCATATGGTTATAAAACTGATTTGATAACTCCTCTCAATTTATTTTCTCATTGCTGGGCAAGGTGTTTTATATCCGTAGAATATCCTGTCAAGACTTGCATATAGGATTTTGAAATGTGGACAACTTTAAATCAAATTTAATAGATTTTTTTTAATTTTCTAATGAAGCTTGTTGTTTATTACATGATGTATATTACGATGCATGCCTTAAAGTCATTCTATAAATAGATACTGTACTATTATTGTTATCATCTTGTCCCATGATAATTATGACAGGTCATCAAGGTCTAGAATGAATTTGGTGACTCTTACATGGTCCTTTGTAAGCCTTGATCCACAGTGTCAAATCCAAAACAAGCCATTTTCCAACAATATTATATTCAAAAGTGTAGGCAGATGTTACAGCCTGTTCCTTAAACATCTTGTCCCATCTCTGTTGATTTTAATTCCTGCAGTTCTATGGCTTGTACATAGTCTCAAAATAATAGATAGTATTTCTGATACGCTTTGATCAATCAGAGGATATTTTATTTTTGGCCATTTGTTTTTGCTAATATTTTCCTTAATAGATCTTTTTTATCCTCATATGAATGTCCCTTGCTGGGTCAGACCAATGGTCCATCTAGCCCAGTGTCCTGCCTTTTGACAGTGGCAGGTGGCAGATGCTTCAGAGGAAATCAATAGGGCTATGTCTACACTGCAGAGTTTTGACACAAAAACTCTCAGAGCATCCACACTACAAGCGCGTTTTTGCGCAAGAAAATGTACAGTAAATTGGAAGAAGAGAGGGCTTTTTGCGCAAGTGTTATTCCTCTTTCTATGAGGAATAAGCTTTTTTAATGGGAAAAAAGCACAGGTGCCCTGATGGCCGTTCTGTTAATGTCAATCAGAGCTTTCTTGCGCAAGCATGTCCATGTAGTGTGGACACTCTCTTGCACAAGAAATTCTGTGGAAGATCTCTTCCACAAAAAGGTTCTTGCGCAAGAAGCCTGCAGTGTAGATGTAGACTAGGATAGTGCAATTTGAATGATCCATCCTCTGTTGCCCAGTCCCAGATTCTCTAAGTCGGAGGTTTAGGGAGATCCAGAACATGGAGTGTGTCCTTGACCCATTGGCTAAGGGAATTATCCTCTCTGAACTTATCTAATTCTTTTCTGAAACCAGTTACTTTGGGCCTTTACAATATCCCCTAGCGGATAGTTCCACAAGTTTACTGTGTATTGTGTCAAGTATCAGAGGGGTAGCCGTGTTAGTCTGAATCTGCAAAAACGAGGAGGAGTCCTGTGGCACCTTATAGACTAACTGAAGTGTAGGAGCATAAGCTTTCGTGGGCAAAGACCCACTTCGTCAGATGCATGTAGTGGAAATTTCCAGAGGCAGGAATAAATATGCAGGCCAGGATCATGCTGGAGATGATGAGGTGGATCCAATCAAGGAGGATGAGGCCCACTTCTAGCAGCTGATCTGGAGGTGTGAATTCCAAGAGAGCAGAAGCTGCTTTTGTAGTTAGCGAGCCATTCACAGTCTTTGTTTAATCCAGAGTTGATTGTGTCAAACTTAAAGATGAACTGTAGCTCAGCAGTTTCTCTTTGAAGTCTGGTCCTGAAGTTTTTTTGCTGCAGGATGGCTACTTTTAGATCTGCAATTGTTTGTCCAGGAAGATTGAAGTGTTCCCCTACAGGTTTTTGTATGTTGCCATTCCTAATATCAGATTTGTGTCCATTGATTCTTTTACGTAGGGACTGTCCTGTTTGGCCAATGTATATAGCAGTGGGGCATTGTTGGCACATGATAGCATATATTACGTTAGTAGATGTGCAGGAGAATGTACCAGTGACAGTATGGCTGATCTGGTTAGGTCCTGTGATGGTGTTGCTGGTGTATATATGTGGGCAGAGTTGGCACCGAGGTTTGTTGCAAGGATTGGTTCCTGAGTTCGAGTTATTATGGTGCGGTGTGTAGTTGCTGGTGATAATATGCTTCAGGTTGGCGGGTTGTCTGTGGGCAAGGACCAGCCTACCTCCCAAGACCTGTGAAAGCGAGGGATCATTGTCCAGGATGGGTTGTAGATCGCTAATGATGCGTTGGAGAGGTTTTAGCTGGGGACTGTAGGTGATGGCCAGTGGTGTTCTGTTGGTTTCATTCTTGGGCTTGTCCCGTAGCAGGAGGCTTCTGGGTACACGTCTGGCTCTGTCAATCTGTCTCCTCACTTCCTCGTGTGGGTATCGCAGTTTACAGACTGCTTGTTGAAGATCTTGTAGGTGTAGGTCTCTGTCTGAGGGGTTGGAGCATATGCGGTTGTACCTCAGTGCTTGGCTGTAAATGGATCGTGTGGTGTGTCCGGGATGGAAACTGGAGGCATGCAGGTAAGTATAGCGGTCGGTAGGTTTTCGGTATAGGGTGGTATTGATATGACCGTCACTTATTTGTATCGTGGTGTCCAGGAAATGGACCTCCCGTGTAGATTGGTCCATGCTGAGGTTAATGGTGGGGTGGAAGCTGTTGAAATCATGGTGAAATTCTTCCAGAGTCTCCTTCCCATGGGTCCAGATGATGAAGATGTCATCGATGTAGCATAGGTAGAGAAGGGGTGTAAGTGGACGAGAGCTGAGGAAGCGTTGTTCCAGGTCAGCCATAAAAATGTTGGCATATTGTGGGGCCATGCGGGTGCCCATAGCAGTGCCACTGGTCTGGAGGTATATGTTGTCACCAAATCTGAAATAGTTGTGTGTGAGGATAAATTCACAGAGTTCAGCCACCAGTTGTGCTGTGGCATCATCAGGAATACTGTTCCTGATAGCTTGTACTCCATCTGCATGTGGGATGTTTGTGTAGAGAGCCTCTACATCCATGGTGGCTAGGATGGTGTTTTCTGGAAGATCACCTATGCATTGTAGTTTTCTCAGGAAATCCGT
Organism: Pelodiscus sinensis; assembly: GCF_052426305.1. Lineage (NCBI taxonomy): Eukaryota > Metazoa > Chordata > Testudines > Trionychidae > Pelodiscus > Pelodiscus sinensis. The sequence goes on along the minus strand of NC_143060.1, from coordinate 30,019,472 downwards.
AGTGTCACGAAGGTAACTGGGAGTGCTGGTGGCGTAGGGTCTGAGTAGAGAGTCCACATAGCCAGACAAGTGCCAGTCAGTAAGAGTGCCAATGCCCGAGATGTGTATTGTGTGAAGAACTTCCTTTTGTTTGTTTAAAACCTGCTGCCTATTAATTTCATTTGGTGACTCCTACTTCTTATATTAATTGAAGGAGTAAATAGCACTTCCTTATTCACTTTCTCCATCCCATCCATGATTTTATAAACCTGAATCACATCCCCCTTTAGTCATCTCTTTTCTAAGCTGAATGGTCCCAGCCTGTTTAGTCTCTTCTAACATGAAAGCTGTTCCATACTCTTAGTCATTTTTGTTAGTAAAGTGCCACAGGACTACAGGAGACCCCCGACTTGCAACCACCTGAGTTCCGACCTCCCTTCCCCCCCCCCCCCCCCCCACACTTCCAACCATTTTTGTAAATGCAGAAGGGGCCGAAAACCCCAACTTACGTCCTCAGCCTGTATTTACGATGGCTCACGGCGCATATTGTAAATGACTCACGCCCGACTCCACACTGAGATAAGCCCTGAGGAGGGGGGCAAAGACCAGGAGGTGGGATCGAGCGGCGGGGGTTGCGCCGCCGAGAGCCGGGAGGCGACGCCGAGCGTCGGCGCGGCTGATAGTGTACGGCCCGAACCGACGCCTTGGGATGACGTAAGCAGAGGTGCCGGCCGAGACGCCAAGGAGGGCGGGGGCCTGGGCGCGGGGGTGACGTCAGGCCAATGTGCCGGGGAGTGGGGGATTCAAAAAGGCCCCAGCCTCGGCCAGGGGGAGGAGGATGTTCGGCCCAGAAAGGAGCCCCAGGACCTGTCAAAGGACCCAGACCCCGAGGAGTCCAGACGACCAGGAAGTCTCCGCAGTGGAGAACGGAGGGTAAGCTTGTCCTCACGCTGGGGGAACCGGTAAAGAAACAGACCGGGAAGAAGGGACCCAGGGCGGGGCCGTGAAACCCCGCGAGTGGAGGGTTTGGGGGAATCTTGACCCCCTCCACTGACAGGGGACGCATGTCCCCTTTGTTAGGGCCCTGGGTTGGGGCTCGGAGAGAGGGAGGGCCCGAGCCCCCTTCCCGGTCCCCCTTGGGATACACATAGGCTCAACTCGCTCCTGTGGCATGAGCGCTACAATAAGGCCAGGAGACCAACCGGAGAGCAAAGCTCCCACATAAGACGGTAGTCCACCCGAACTCAGGGAGGCCTTTAAGGGGAGCTGGTTACAGCAGGGATTTAAATATCCCACGCCTAATTTGCATAAAAATGGCCACCACATTTTGCCAACTCAGCACTTTGTCAGCAAAAAGCGGCAGTCTAGAGGGGGATCTGTCGAGAAGCAAAAACCTTTTTCGACAGATTCCTTATGCCTCCTGCAAGGAGGTTTACAGGATCTGTCAAAAAAGGCTTTCTTTCTCGACAGATCCCCTTCTAGACTGCCGCTTTTTGCCGACAAAGTGCTGAGTTGGCAAAACGTGATGGCCATTTTATGCAAATTAGGCACGGGATATTTAAATCCCTGCCTCATTTGCAATGTCGACCTGCCTAATCTGCAACCCTCTGCCGTCAGAGGGATGTAGTCTAGACATACCCTGAAAGACAAAGGATACTGGGCTAGATAGACCTTGGGTCTGATCAGTATGGCCAGACTTATGTATGTACAATAGTTAATAGTTCTCTGATTTTGTATTTGAGTTTCTTCTGAAGTCTTGGAAATACCATCTTGTCCCAGAGCCTTATTAAAGTTTGTTATTTCAGTTCATTTCAAAACCTCCTTGACATCTCAATCTGGGACTGTTTCTCAGATTTGTCCTCTGGAAAGAATTACTTGGGATATTGGGATCTCCCTTACATCCACTGCATTGAAGAGTGATGCAAAGAATTCTTTTAGCTTCTCTGTAGTGGCTTTGTTTTTCTTGGGTTTTCCTTTAGTATCTTGATGGTCCCACTGATTGTTTGGTAAGCTTTCTGCTTTTTATGTTTTTATAAAAAAAATTTGCTCTTAATATTTATCTTCTACTAGTTCCTCTTAATTCTTTTTTGATCTGCTTAATTATACTTTTGCACATGACTTGCCAGAGTTTTGGTCTATTTTCCACAGTATGATTTGACTTCTAATTTGAAAAAAAAAAAGTCTTGTTTGTCCTTAACTGCCTCTTTTACTCTGTTTAGCCATGGTGGTATTTTTTGTCTTTGTACTTTTCTTTCTTTTTTTTTCTTTTGTTTACTTGGTATATACATATAGTTTAAGCATCTGTTACCATGCATTTAAAATGTTTCCATGCGGATTATAGGCATTTCACATTCATTGCTTGTAATTTCCATTTAACTAGCTTCCTCATTTTTGTGTAATAGCATTTAACTTCAAAAACAGTTACCATGGTGGGTTTCTTGGTAATTTCACCCCTTCCCCCCTTCCATGAACAACTATGTTAAATTTAATTACATTATGGTCACTATTACCAAATGTCTCAGATATATTCACCTCTTAGCCCAGATCCTGTGTTCTTCATCCCTTGAGAGTTTCCAGGACTAGCAATCACTAATGGGCTGTGTCTACATTGGCAAGATTTTGCGCAAAAGCAGTTGCCTGTCTACACTGGCCACGAGTATTTGCACAAGACCACTGACGTTGTAATATACAAAATCAATGCTTCTTGCGCACATACTCTGATGCTCCCACTCAGGGATAAGCCCTCTTGCGCAAGAGGCCAGTGTAGACAGCAACATTAATTTCTTGCGCAAGAAAGCCCAATGGCTAAAATGGCCATCGGAGTTTTCTTGCTCAAGAGAGTGTCTACACTTGCATGGATGCTTTTGCGCAAAAGCACCTCTTTTGCGCAAAAGCACATGCTAGTGTAGTCGCTCTCTTGTCCAAATACTTTTAACAGAAAAACTTTTCCATTAAAAGTATTTGCGCAAGATCATGCCCGTCTAGACGCAGTCATGGTATCTAGAAATTTTATCTCGTATCCTAAGATGACATACTCCTAGACATTATAGAGATTATTGAAATCCCCCATTATAATAGGATAACAATTATGATACGATAACGAGCCTTGTGGATAAGGGAGAAGCGGTGGATGTCATATACCTAGACTTTAGTAAGGCATTTGATACGGTCTCGCATGATATTCTTATTGATAAACTAGGCAAATATAACTTAGATAGGGCCACGATAAGGTGGGTGCATAATTGGCTGGATAACCATAGTCAGAGAGTTGTTGTTAATGGTGCTAAATCCTGCCGGAAAGGGATAACAAGTGGAGCTCCGCAAGGGTCTGTTTTGGGACCCGTACTGTTCAATATCTTCATCAATGATGTAGATATTGGGATAGAGAGTACGCTTATTAAGTTTGCAGATGATACCAAACTGGATGGGGTTGCAACTTCTTTGGAGGATAGGGACATAATTCAAAATGACCTTAGCAAGTAGAGAAATGGTCAGAGGTAAACAGGATTAAGTTTAATAAAGAGAAATGCAAAGTGCTCCACTTAGGAAGGAACAATCAGTTCCATACATACAAGTTGGGAAGCGACTATCTAGGAAGGAGCATGGCGGAAAGGGATCTAGGGGTCACAGTGGACCACAAGTTGAATATGAGTCAACAGTGTGATGCTGTTGCAAAAAAAGCAAATATGATTCTAGGTTGTATCAACAGGTGTGTTGTAAACAAAACTTGTGAAGTCATTCTGCTGCTCTACTCTGCACTAGTTAGGCCTCAGCTGGAGTACTGTGTCCAGTTCTGGGCACCACATTTCAAGAAAGATGTGGAGAAATTGGAAAGGGTACAGAGAAGAGCGACAAGAATGATTAAAGGTTTAGAGAACATAACCTATGAAGCCAGGCTTCATGAACTGGGCTTGTTTAGTTTGGAAAAGAGAAGATTAAGGGGGGACATGATAGCGGTTTTCAAATATCTAAAAGGGTGTCACAAGGAGGAAGGCGAAAATTTGTTCCTCTTGGTTTCTGAGGACAGGACAAGGAGTAATGGGCTTAAAGTGCAGCAGGGGAGGTTTAGATTGGACATTAGGAAAAAATTCCTAACTGTCAGGGTGGTCAAATATTGGAATAAATTGCCAAGGGAGGTGGTGGAATCTCCCTCTCTGGAGATATTTAAGAGCGGGTTGGATAGACATCTGTCAGGGATGGTGTAGACGGAGCTTGGTCCTGTCTTGCGGGCGGGGGGCTGGACTCGATGACCTCTAGAGGTCCCTTCCAGTCCTATGATTCTATGATTCTATGATAATTGGGTTTTCTGTTTTTGTAGCCACTCTAATCTCCCAAAGCATTTTACAATCATCATTGTGGACAGTCGGTTAGTTGTTGTCATCTTATTATTCAAGCCTGGAATTTCTACCCATAGTACTGTTTGAGTATCCATGGTACTTTTTGATTCATTTAGCACTTTTATTATATTTCTTTCTTTCACATAGGCCGTGTCCACACTCAGGGGTTCTTTCAAAAAAAGTACCCTTTTTTCGAAAGAACTTCCCCTGCGTCCAGACTCAAGCCGCGTTCTTTCGAAATTATTTCGAAAGAACGCGGCTTTTCTTTCGATGGCGGTAAACCTCGTTTCACGAGGAAGAACGCCTTCTTTCAAAAGTTCCTCTTTCGAAAGAAGGCGTTCTACAATGTAAAGAGGCCGTCTTCGAAAGAGAGCATCCAGACTCGCTGGGTGCTCTCTTTTGAAAAAGCGGATTTCCTCTATCGAAAGATCCACCTGCTGTCTAGACGCGATCTTTCGAAAGAGGCTCTTTCGAAAGATGCTTTCGAAAGAGGCTCTTTCGAAAGAAGCCTGCAGTCTAGACACAGCCATAGAGTGCGCTTCCCCACCAGTGTGACTAATGTTATTCCTGTATATTTTTTATCCACGTATTACTGGCTTCCATTGATTATTATGGTACCATTAAGTTTCTGTGATGCGTATTATATTCATATTCTCATTTAATACCAAGCACTCAAGTTTAAACCTCCTGTGTTGTTATACAAGCACATATAAAATGTGTTGTCTGCCTTCATATTAAGTACTTGATTTAGTTAGCTAGCATCACTATGCCTCTGGCATTTAGGGAATCAATGAAGATCCTCCACTCTTTTCTGGCAAGTCCTTCAAAGGTTCTCCATCTGTGCCTCAGGTTTTTCTGCTCCGCTTCCACAGTTCTTTGCCATGTTGTTTTCAGGCAACCTTTGCCTTCAGGTCTTCATGGTTCATAGTTCGAACTAGGGTGGTTAATGTAGGCAACCGAAGTTGAAAATGAAGCCCGGGATTTGAATTTCCCGGGCTTCATTTGCATCTTGCCGGGCACCGCCATTTTTAAAGCCCCACTAGTTTGGACTCCGTGCCTTCCGGCTACACGCGGCATGGAGTAGGTAGTTCGAATTAGGCTTCCTATTCCGAACTACCGGTACACCTCGTTCCACATCTTGAAGAATCTACAGCTGCAGGTAAGTAACCTCCTTTTATGTGTTCATGATCATTCATACCTATTTGCATCCTTATCTAACATATACTGCCTGCCTGTGAACACTGAATCAATCTGTATTGCATTTACAAATTACAAATATAGTAGCAGGTTGTGCCATCTGATTATTGACTGTGATGGGAGTTCTGTAGCCAAAAAAACAAGTGTACATAACAGCCAGAGGTACAGCTGGCATTGCTGTAAAGTAGTATTTATTATCACACTCTGCTTTAGCACAGGAGACCAGCAGAAGAGCTGTGATACCACACATTCTAAAATCAATGTGCAATTATTGAACGTGACAGTTTTTGTCCTGACTCCCTGGAACCACAATTCACAAGTACTGAAAGAAGTGAAGAGGTTAATGAATCATTCTTTCCACTGTTTTACCACAGATAGGTTGATTTACTGATTTCTAGTAAATTTTTGTATGATGTTATCATTGCAACCTTATGAGACTCATACTACTAGCATCCAAATTGAGCTGTAGACTTTCTTGGGAAAATGGGAGCTTAATAATAAGATATTCCTCACACAACTTACTGGTTCACATTTACCAAATTTGTTTGTTGTTTGAATTCCAGTCCTGTGATTCTTGAGATTTTAATCATGACTATTTTAGTCAGAGATGGAAAACTTTTCATATATCAGCTGGCTAACAAATTGCTGATCGAGTAATACATATAAATATATATATAAAACTTTGGAGAAAGATAGAAAAATCAACATCAGAGTTTCATTTCTGGAATATAATTTGCCACCTTAAAAAAACCAACCTTTCTCCCTACAATTTTATCAGGATTTTTTCCCCTTTGATAGCCATATTTGACAGCAAAGTCATTGGGCTCAGCAACATAGCAGTACAAAAGGAGACCAGATCTCTACAATTTTACCCACACTGCTGGGCCAAGACGACGAAATGGAATCCCATGCATTATCAGTAATGAGTGTTTTCCATTTAGCCTGGAAAGCCATAGATTGAATTTAGATGTGCACTGATGTAGCTTCTAGATCTTGATTTTTCTGTGTGAGACATCATGCTGAACACTTTGCACTGGATCCCCAGTGGGAGTGGTAGAAATCAGACCTTTCAAGCTACTTATGGTGGCTGCAAGATAATGACTCAGGAAGAGTCACTGATACAGTTTAGGGAGCGTTAGTGGCTCTCTCATTGTTCTCTGCACTGCAGGCATCAGGGCAAAAGTTTATCGGGAAAAAAACCCGAGGGTTAAATAGAACTAAAAAGAAATTCAAACATGTTTATATAAAATTTTCTCATGGGCTTCATTCCAGCCTTTGATTTGCATACTTCTGCAAAAATTAAATAGTATTGTAAACTTAGCAGTCTTTTTGTATCTCTTATTTAACTCCTGACTCAAGCTTTATTAATAACATTAAATATTAGTTTTACAATGTTAGCTGACTGGTGAATGGAAAAGGTGTCTGAGAAATCCTATTATTCCCTTACTGAAATCATTTTTCTTAATAAGTAGTTAAAACGTACAAATGACATTACAGTATTAAAATGTTGCTAGTGCAGCTACAGGGAAATTCTATGTAAATATGATACAATGTGGGGTAGAAAGGGGTATTTTATGGTATTACTAAATAAATTCATCTCCCAAATTACTTAAAATGTATAATCTAGAGCTGTGGTGTCTGACCAGTTCTGCAGCATTACCCACTATAGAGGCTAGTCTTATAGCAGACTAGCCACACGCCACTGGCCAGATAGCCACATTGTTCAAGCCAACTAGCCACACTCAACCAGCCAAATAGCCACACGTAGCTAGTGGCTCGCATGTTGGTAACACCCCAGGCTAGGGAAAGAAGAAAAGATCATCTAGATCTTAATAGTTGTTCCTGTTCACGACAGTCCAAGGTTATGGCCCCTGCTATATTAGTCACAGAGGTTCTTAGCATGATTAAAGAGAAGCAAAATAGTCTCAACATCTGATATATTCTTCTGTCTTGGTGGAAGGAAAATCCCAGCTCCCAGCACTGTATCTGAGAAATAAACCATCTTTCACTGCTCAAGATGAGCAATGCGCATTTATTAACTAGTTTACCACTTCATCAGTGGAAAGTGGATACACACCAGCACTTGTAAAACCTGATCAATTTACCAGATACTTCAGGCAAATTCACTAGAAAAGATAAGCAAATGTGTTGACTATGTAAAATAGATGATAGGTGACTATGAGGCCCCCTCTCCCCAGATGGCAGCCTGCGGCAAGTGCAGCCGGTCTGATGGCCGAGTGCTGTGATGTGCCCAGTGTGGGCACTCAGGGCACTCCAAGCCAGGACTGCTTTGCAAGCGGGGAACCCCTGAGAACTGTCTGTCCGGGGTGGGGGTCGGGTCCCTTTAAGCACAGCCCTCGGCTAGCCTGAGGCAGCAGCTCCACGCTGTAAGTCCTCATCTGATGCCCTGCCGTCACTGCTTCCGGCCATCCTTAAGCCTGGTTCAGGGTCCACTTAATGTGGACATGCTAGTTTGAATTAGCAAAACGCTAATTCAAACTAGTTTTTTAGTCTGGATGCGTTAGTTCAAATTAGCTTAGTTCAAATTAACTAATTTGAACTAAGTTAGTTTGAATTAGCGCTGTAGTGTAGACATACCCAGGGGGAAAAGAAGGGTGGGTGGAGGGGGGCTGGTCTCAGGAAGACTGAGGGCAGTGAGAAGGCAGGAGTCAGGACAGCAGTGGAGAGTGAGGGTTTAGAGGGCAGCAGGCACCAGGGGAGCTGATGGAGCAAGGGGAGGAGACATGGCAGCAGAGGGAAAAGGTAGAGGTTTATGAGTTAATTAATAATAATCTGGGCTGCTACAGTGACACATCCAAACAAGCCACATAAACTCAGTACTGGTGCACTACACAAAATTCATTCTGCTCATTGGAGGAAACTCTTAAAGGGAACACTTCCCCCAGCCTCTCCACCCCGAGTTAATGTCTCACACATTGGGGTAATGCAACTGCAGGATAGTTGCATGAGGGGAGTTTTGGGGGGGGGCAAACTAATCCCTATTAGTAAGAGGATAGTGGGAAAACTTCTTAGGGCGGTCACATGACACCTTTTGGTCATGTGTCCATCTTGCCCAGAGAGTGTTAACTCCAGAGGTGTGGCCAATGGGGGTCAGGGGCGTGGCTACCAGGGTCAGAGGTGTGGCTAATGGGAGTCAAAGTACATTTTTAAAAAATTCTTTGGGTGCACACCCTAATGAAATGTGCTGCGCACGCCTATGATGCCGAATAAACTATTTTACATGGCTCCGTCGATGGAGCCATGTAGTCTAGATGTAACCTAAGTGATTAGCAAAAAGTTAGAATGTTTACTAAAAGAAAAGAAAACAGAAGCATTCAGTCTAAACTCTCAAGCCTTGGATGGGAAAATATTTAGGTTAAACTGTTTTTCTCACCTTACTGGATGCTGCTGTCCTTAATATAAGGTTTGTATCTCAAACTTGGGCCAGTCTCCTCTGTTGGAATCTGAAATCTTAGTGCCCTTGCTGCTTGCAGCATAGTTGGGAACAGCAGAAAGGCCAAGCATGGAGCCCTTGTGTTATTTTTGTATACCTTCAGTCCCATGTGCTTGTAGAATGCAAACCAGGCATGTCTGGTTGGCATAGCTAAGTTCCCAGGCAAATATGAGAAATTCCCCTGGTATGACCTTATGCAGGTGAGTCTTAGAATTGAAGCCCCCTTGCTGGTCAATGTCTGTTAAAGTTTGTTTGGGAGTTGATATTGTCTCTGGGAAGTTAATATCTGGGGGTATTTCTACACTACCACCCTAGTTCGAACTAGGGTGGTAATGTAGTCAACCGGAGTTGCAAATGAAGCCCGGGATTTGAATTTCCCGGGCTTCATTTGCACGTTGCCGAGCACCGCCATTTTTAAATGTCCGCTAGTTCGGACTCCGTGCCCTGTGGCTACATGTGGCACGAACTAGGTAGTTCAGACTAGGCTTCCTATTACGAACTGCCTAGTTCGTGCCGCGTGTAGCCGGGGGCACGGAGTCCGAACTAGCAGATATTTAAAAATGGCGGTGCTCGGCAACGTGCAAATGAAGCCCGGGAAATTCAAATCCCGGGCTTCATTTGCAACTCCGGTTGACTACATTACCACCCTGGTTCGAACTAGGATGGTAGTGTAGACATACCCTGGTTGATTTACCAACTTCCAGCATATTTTAATGGCAGCTATGCAACACAATCTAATAACTTCATATGTGTTAATGATATACATACTTATACATATACACAAATGACTTGCTTTCACCAGACTATAACCTTTCCCTGATACCTTACATGGCATACTTAAATGCAAGATTTCAATTTCATGTATAAATGAGGGACATTGGGGTTACAGTATGTTACCCCAAGGTATAGAATGTCACAAAAGTAATGAAACACCATTCCAGAGTCCCTTAGGACATGTCTACACTAGGAAATTATTTCAAAATAACTTATTTCAAAGTAAGTCTCAGAGCGGTAGCCGTGTTAGTCTGTAGCTGAAACTTAAAAAATAATGAATGGTCCTGCAGCACCTTAGAGACTAACAAAAAATGTATTTACGATTTTTGTTAGTCTCTAAGGGTATGTCTACACTACAAAGTTAATTCGAACTAACAGCCATTAGTTCGAATTAACTTTCAAAGGTGCTACACATACAAACCTCTAGTTCGAACTTAATTCGAACTAGGTAAACCTCATTCCACGAGGACTAATCCCTAGTTCGAATTAAGTAGTTCAAATTAAGGGCTATGTAGCCACTTAATTCGAACTAGTGGGAGGCTAGCCCTTCCCAGCTTGCCCTGGTGGCCACTCTGGGCCAAACCAGGGAAACTCTTCTGTCCCCATCCCGGCCCCGGAACACTTAAAGGGGCACGGTCTGGATACGGTGCTTGTGCCGGGTGCAAGCCTGCCAGCACCCAGCCAGCAGACTCTGCACCTGGCATGGCATGAGCCAGCCACCCGCTGCCACCCAGCCCTCCGCCTCTTCCCGGGACCAGGCTGGCAGCTCCCAGAAGCCTGCCTGGGGCCGCAAGAGGCGGGTGCCCACCTGGTCTAGTGCGGAGATCGTGGACCTCATCCAGGTTTGGGGGGAGGCCTCCTACGTCCATTACCTCCTCACTAGGCACAGGAAAGTGGATGTCTAGGGCAGGATAGCTGCCAGCCTGGCCACCAAAGGCCACATTCAAACCCAGAAGCAGGTTTGCATGAAAATCAAGTTGGTCCAGTGAGGCTCCCGACCGTGAGCCCTGAGCTTAGAACATAAGAACATAAGAATGGCCATACTGGGTCAGACCAAAGGTCCATCTAGCCCAGTAGCCTGTCTGCCGACAGCGGCCAACACGAGCTACCCCAGAGGGGATGGACCGAAGACAATGACCAAACCAGTTGTCTCATACCATCCATCTCCAGCCTTCCACAAACAGACGCCAGGGACACCGTTCCTACCCCCTGGCTAATAGCACTCCATGAACCCAACCTCCATGACTTTATCTAACGTCGCTTTAAACTCTGTTATAGTTCTAGCCTCCACACACTCCTGTGGCAAGGAGTTCCACAGGTTGACTATTTGCTTTGTGAAGAAGAACTTTCTTTTATTAGTTTGAAGCCTGTTATCCATTCATTTCATTTGGTGTCCTCTAGTCCTTCTATTATGGGAACTAATGAAGAACTTTTCTTTATGCACCCTCTCCACACCACTCATGATTTTATAGACCTCTATCATATCCCCCCTCAGTCTCCTCTTTTCTAAGCTGAAAAGTCCCAGTCTCTTTAGCCTTTCTTCATATGGGACCTGTTCCAAACCCCTAATCATTGTAGTTGCCCTTTTCTGAACCCTTTCCAAGGCCAAAACAGCTCTTTTGAGGTGAGGAGCCCACATCTGTACACAATACTGAAGATATGGTGTACCATATTTTTTTACTTCCCCTCCTCCTTCTTTCCCTGGCTTCCCCCTTCCAGTTCCTTCCTTCCAGGTTTCCCCCTCCCCTCTCTCACCCTCTCTCTTCCCCTCTCCCACCTCCTTTTCCCAGTCTCTCCAGAGGTTAATCCCCCCCTAGTTTTGTTAAATAAAGAGAGTTTCTATTTTTGAACACACGTGTCATTTATTTTTTACATCAGGAAGGGGGGCTAGGGAGGAGTAAGTGGAAGGAGGTGAGGGAGGAATGGGGTACAAGCCCCCGATGGGGAGGACTGGGGTGGCTCTGCGGGCTCCTCGGGGTGGAAGCTCTCCTGCAGGGCCTCCTGGATCCTGACAGCCTCCCGATTGACCCCCCAGCATGGCAGCCTGCAGCAAGTGCAGCCAGGCTGATGGCCGAGTGCTGTGATGTGCCGAGTGTGGGCACTTGGGGCACTACAAGACAGGACTGCTTTGCTGTCCCTCATTGAGGTAGACAAGCAAGCGGGGAACCCTGAGAACTGTCTGTCCAGGGTGGGAGTCGGGTCCCTTTAAGCACAGCCCTCGGCTAGCCTGAGGCAGCAGCTCCACGCTGTAAGTCCTAACCTGATGCCCTGCTGACACTGCTTCCAGCCAGCCTTAACTTCGGTTCAGGGTCCACTCAATGTGGACATGCTAGTTCGAATTAGTTTTTAGATTTAGATGCACTAGTTTGAATTAGCTTAATTCGAATTAACTAATTCGAATTAAGTTAGTTCAAATTAGTGCTGTAGTGAAGACATACCCTAAGGGCTCATCTAGACTATAGGAAAGGGTCGAAAGAAGATATACCAATTCCGTGGGAATTTGCATATCTTCTTCCGATCTCACTTTCAAAAGCAGAGCTTTTGAAAGTGAAAGTAGTTAAGACGCAGCCTCAGAAAAGGAGGTTTACGCAGCTTTTCGACGAAAGGGGAGGTTCGCCAAAAAAGCCGTGTCTTAACTACTTTCACTTTCAAAAGCTCTGCTTTCTAAAGTGCGATCGGAAGAAGATATGCAAATTCTCACGGAATTTGCATATCTTCTTTCGACTGTTCCCCATAGTCTAGATGAGCCCTAAGGTGCTTCAGGACCATTCTCTGTTTTTTAAGTTATTTCCAAATAATACTTCCAAAATAATAATTTCAGAATAGCATGTCTACGCTACAAGGCACCACTGAAATAGCCCAGAATTATTTCAATATTGCACGTCCACACTGATTGGAGCCTGCATCAGATTTAAAGCCCCTAGAAGTCTAGGGAGGGCACCAGGATGGCAGACACTTCCTGTGGATGTTTGCTGAGCCTAGCTGCTTACAGGGGCTCCCCTTTAGAACCGTGTCTCACATGCCACTCCTCCACTGCTTACCCCCTCACGGACACCAAACTCACACTGTGTGCTCTGGTTGTCCTTGTGGATGCCATAGCATTTCCAGCATGGAGCTGGAGCTGCTGCAAAGCAGCGCTGGACTCACAGGGCTTGTGCTTTGCCTCATGGTGCAGTTCATCCAGACTGCCTACGTGCTGCTTCAGCATGAGGACAACCAGCCCAAACTACAGGACCCCTTCACCCAGGCACTGCTACTCCTGCTGCTCCTGCTGCAGCAAATGATCCTCGATCCCCTGCACACTGTGGAATGCCACTTCTGGGGCTCGGGGGAGCCCAGTTTGGCTGGCTGGGACGGAATTGTCCTGTAGTGATGGGATGACCAACAGTGGCTCCAGAACTTCTGCATGCAGACGGCCACCATCCTGGAGTTCTGCAACTGGCTTCCCCTTGTGCTTAGGTGACAGGACACCCATCTGAGACCCATCATCCCCATGCAGAAGCTCATTGCCATCATCCTATGGAAGCTCACCATGTTAGACAGCTACCGCTCTGATGGGAACCAGTTTGGCATAGGGAAATTCACAGTCAGGGCTGTACTCATGCAGGTAATCAAGGCCATCGATAACATCTTGCTGTGGAGGGTTGTCACTCTAGGCAATGTTAACCCCATTGTGGATGGCTTTGCCACCATGGGCTTCCCCAACTACGGAGGGGGGGCATAAATGGCATGCACGTCCCTATCCTGGCTCCTGACCAGCATGCCTCAGACTAAATCAACAGGAAGGAGTACTTCTTGATGGGGCTGCAGGCACTGGTGGACCACAAAGGATGGTCCATGGACATTAACCTCAGGTGGTCGGGGTAGGTGCGTAACGCCCACATCTTCCAAACTTCTGCCTCTTCCAAAAGATTCAGCTCACACTTTTTTCTCTGGTACCATCAGGGTCAGTGACATAGACATCACCATCTGCATCCTGGGCGGCACAACCTACCCCTTGTTCTCCTGGCTGATGAAATCCTACACAGGCAGCCTGGACCCCACCAAGGAGCACTTTAATGCCAGGCTCAGCAGGTGCCACATAGTGGAGGAAGGAGTCTTCGGCCACCTAGAAGGGAGGTTCAGGAGTCTCCTCACCCGCCTGGAACTCAGCGAGCACAACATGTCCTATGTGATGGCGGCATGGTGTATGCTCCAAAACCTATATAAGAGCAAGGGGGAGACTTTCCTGCCAGGATGAGGAGGCAGAGACTGATCTACCAGGGCTTGGGCTTACAAGCAGCCAGACATCAGTGCCTCGAGAAGAGCACATGAGGGATCTGTGCTCAACTGGGAGGCCTTGAGGGAAAGTTTCAGACAAGGCCAACTGTGAGACTTTTCTCCCAGGCCTCTCCACAAGGAGTCCCTGCATTGTTCCTGTGTGCCTTTCATCCCCCACCCCTCCTTCCCTTGCCCTTACTGTCCTCCCTTCCTCTCCAGAACAAATAAAAAAGCCTTTTTGTTTGGAAAATACAACTCTTTTTTAATTTGGGGGATATACAACAGGAGAGGGACTGGGGAAAGAACCTGCAATGGGAGAGGAGGATAATGAGGGAGAAAGGTTCAGGGATGGAGCAGGGACTGGTGCGTGCCTCGGGTAGCTCAGGAGGCTTTGGATGCCCAAAAGGTCCTACTGCCATGTGTTCAGGGGGCACAGCAGCCCAGGGATGGCTAGGAAGAGAAGCTGGGGAGGGGGAAGGTGCAAGTTTGAGGGCGGGGAGTTTGGGGGCGTGGAGAGGTGACTGTTGGCCCACTCCATGCACGTGGCCATGCACTCCATCATAGAGGTGGAGGAAGAACCGATGGCCTCATGCTGGCCAGATGGTCCCACATGACCTTCCCACACCAGATGGTCCCACATGACTTTCCACCACTACCAATCAACCCAGTGCTTCTCCCGCTCGGTGACTCACTCCTGGTGCTCCTCGTCAAACCCTTGGATGAGGTACTGGAGGCAGGCCATCTGGTCACGCAGCAAGTCTTCCCAGATTCACTTCCTCCAGTGGATACCGTAGAGTTGGGAAGATGGCATAGGAAGTGGCTCACTCGCAGCTGACCCAGCTGTGAAGAAAAGTTACAAGGGCAGTCATCCCAGGAGACAGTGTGTATGAAGCCTAGCCCTAATCTCTGCTCTGACACTGAAGGTCTCAGTTCAGACAATGGCAATGCACTTTGAGCAAGGCCATCTCTTGCCTAGACAGCAGGCACTTTCCTGCGAGGGCACCATCATCCCAGGGGAGCCATGCTACACACATGGTCCAGGGACAAGCAGGCCTGGGAAGATGCTGGCCAGGCCAGGAGCCTGTGGGCAGGAGAGGGGGAAGGGGCGGCTTGGCCTCCTTCACTATCCCACACATGCCAGGTCCAGCACTTGTGGCATCCCAGAGAGAGAGAATTTCTATCCCTGAAGGGGGTGCAGGGTTGGGGGAGGTGTATGTGAGCGGTAGAGGCCACTAGCTGACGAGAGTGCTACTGGGGTCACCTCCATCTCCTCCCCTTGGAAGGTTCCCATGCAGGAGACTGGTCCCCTTCATATTGTCACGCTTGACCGGGTGTGGATGCTGTCTGAGGGTATGTCTACACTACAGCACTAATTCGAACTAATTTCGAATTAGCACATCTAGACTTAAAAACTAGTTCAAATTAGCGTTTTGCTAATTCGAAGTAGCATGTACACACTGAGTGGACCCTGAACTGAGTGTGGAGCTGCTGCCTCAGGCTAGCCGAGGGCTGTGCTTAAAGAGACCCGACCCCCACCCCGGACAGACAGTTCTCAGGGGTTCCCCGCTTGCAAAGCAGTCCTGGCTTGGAGTGCCCTGAGTGCCCACACTCGGCACATCACAGCACTCAGCCATCAGCCCAGCTGCAATGGCGCAGGCTGCCATCCGGAGGGGGGGGGTCAATCAAGGGGCTTCAGGAGAGTTTCCACCCGAGGAGTCCACAGAGCCAGCCCAGTCCTCCCCATCGGGGGCTCGTACCCCATTCCTCCCTCACCTCCTTCCACTTACCCCTCCCTAGCCCCCCTTCCTGATGTACAAAATAAAGGACACGTGTGTTCAAAAATAGAAACTCTCTTTATTGAACATAACTCGGGGAGACTGGGAAAAGGAGGTGGGAGAGGGGAAGAGAGAGGCTGGGAGAGGGGAGGGCAACTAAAATGATGAGGGGTTTGGAACAGGTCCCATATGAAGAGAGGCTAAAGAGACTGGGACTTCTCAGCTTAGAAGAGGAAACTAAGGGGGGATATGATAGAGGTCTATAAAAGCATGAGTGGTGTAGAGAGGGTGCATAAAGAAAAGTTCTTCATTAGTTCCCATAATAGAAGGACTAGAGGACACCAAATTAAATGAATGGGTAGCAGGCTTCAAACTAACAACAGAAAGTTCTTCTTCACAAAGCAAATAGTCAACCTGTAGAACTCCTTGCTGCAGGAGGCTGTGAAGGGTAGAAGTATAACAAAGTTTAAAGGGAAGTGAGATCAAGTCATGGAGGTTGGGTCCATGGAGCGGTATTAGCCAGGGGGTAGGTATGGTGTCCCTGGCCTCTGTTTGTGGAAGGCTGGAGATGGATGGTACAAGACAAATGTCTTGGTCATTGTCTTCGGTCCATCCCCTCCAGGGTACTTAGTGTTGGCCGCTGTCGGCAGACAGGCTACTGAGCTAAATGAACCTTTGGTCTGACCCAGTACGGCCATTCTAAGCTCAGGGCTCAGGGTCAGGCGTCTCAGTGGACCACCTTGATTTTCATGCCAACCTGCTCCTGGGTGGCCAGGCTGGCAGCTCTCCTGCCCTAGATGGCCACTTTCCTGTGCCTAGTGTGGAGGTCGTGGATGAGGTCCACGATGTCTATACTAGACCAGGCGGGCGCCCGCCTCTTGCTGTCCTGGGCAGGCTCCGGGGAGCCGCCAGCCTGGTCCCGGGAAGAGGCGGAGGGCTGGGTGGTAGTGGGTGGCCGGCTCGAGCCGTGCTAGGTGCAGGGTCTGCTGGCTGGGTGCTGGCAGGCTTGCACCTGGCAGGGGCACTGTAGCCAGCCCGTGCCCCTTTAAGGGCTCCGGGGCCAGGAGGGGGGCAGAAGAGATTCCCTTGTGGTGCCCAGAGTGGCCACCAGGGAAATCTGGGGAGGGCTAGCCTCCCACTAGTTCGAATTAAGTGGCTACACAGCCCTTAATTCGAACTAGTTAATTCGAACTAGGCGTTAGTCCTCATAGAATGAGGTTTACCTAGTTCAAATTAAGCGCACCACTAGTTCGAATTATGTTCGAACTAGCGGAGCGCTAGTGTAGTGCCTATCAAAGTTAATTCAAACTAACGTCTGTTAGTTTGAATTAACTTTGTAGTGTAGACATACCCTGAGAGTGCAGGCATGGGCCTGTGCCAAGTGTTGCACTGCTGTCTGTTTCCATGACCCCAGCCTCCTTAGTGATGGCTTGTTACGAGAAGGTGTCCCACCATGGAGTCCGGAGTAAGACAGGTCTCTCCAGGAACCTCGTGAGAAGAAGCAAGGAGTTCCTGAGTGAGAATGTCATGGGGCTGTGCGCTCTAGACTGATGATCTATGTGTGCCCATGTGTACAGGCTGCTGTGCAACCCTCAGGCCAAGAAAGCTGAACAAGGAATGCACAGCCCTTTGCAGCCCAACACTTGTCCCCACGTGTGTACAGGGAAAGTGCTGGAACTCACCTCAGGATTGCCCAAGGCCTGAGAGACCTTCTGGGAGGAGGGGCCTGGCTCCAGGGTGAGAAGCAGCTCCTGGCTGGTGGACATGATGGCCTGGCTGGCTTGTTCCTCCTCCTCCTCCAGTGCCCTGCCATTGTGGGGTGAGTGCTGCTTGGTCCCGATAATAATGGGGTGAAGTGACTAATCCCTCTCCCACGGACATCCAGCTGTTTGTAGTAGTAGCAGGTGTGAGGAGCCACCCCAGAACATGCTCTTTGTTCCCTGGCCTTGTTGTAGGCCTGCTACAGCTCTTTGATTTTCAGGTGGACCCAGTCGAGAGTCCACATGTGGCCTTTGTCAGCCAGACTGGCAGCCATCTGGCCACAGACATCCATATTCCTCTTCCTGGTGTGGAGATCCTGAAGGTTGGTCTCCTCCTGCCAGACCTTGATGAGGTCCAGGCCGGTGCCCTCTTTCGTCCTGGGCCAGGGGCATCTTAGGGTGCTATGGGAGAGCTGGCAGCCGTGGGGGGCTCAGAGGGAGCACTGGGGTCAGCCGTGGCCCGTGGGATGGAAGCTGTATGGCAAGGGGCTGACAAAGCTCTCCTCATACCACAAGGCCTTTCCCTTTTGCCTGCTGCTTTAAGCTCTGCAGGAGAAGTCAGGAGTTGTCAGGTGTGGCCAGAGAAGCCACAAATGTGGCTGTGAGAGGTCTTTGGAGGCCAATTATTTCAAAATAGCAGCAGCTGAGTAGCCACACACACTATTTTGAAATAACAATTTCAAAATAAGTGTGATTGCTCATGAAAAACTGGAGTTATAGTTTCAAAATCACCAGTCCGTTGTTTCAAAATCACAGGCTTCATAGTGTGGATGCTCCATTTGTTATTTCAAAATAAAGGTAGACCAGAGCTTAAATTGGACCTAGATTTATGACCAAAGAGGAGGTATTCTTAAAGCTTTTTGCACCTGTTGCTGATTGAGAGACTATAGATTTTCCAGCAATTTCTTTAATTAGCCTGAACTTTTCATTTAATGAAATAAGCAATCAACAAAATAAGACTATGAGCCATCATTCTCCAAGCATCATATATATGACATATTGAAATATATATGTAAATATTTCCTAAATGTAAGTAAAGAAAAGAGTGTGTTTGTAATAACCCACAAGTATACATTATTATACTTTTCTTAATTACTGTTTTCCATCAAATAGAGGTTTATCTCCCACAAACAAGTTAACAGAAAAAATTACTTGATGAGGAAAGTAGTATTGTTAAGTTTCAAACTGGGTGTGACTGAATCAAGAATCTATTTAAGTTTTTGCCTATCACTGTGCATAATACTGTGACGTAGGTGCCAAAGGAATCTAAAATTTTACAGTCATACTTAATCTTCTATGCAACTTCATTTAGTTATCTAGAGCTGGTGGAGGAAGAACTGTCTGGGAAATGTTGGGTTCAGCTTTGGTGTAAGTGACCAGAAAGTTACTAATCCGTTATCTCTGCCCAAAATGCATTTTACTTTAAACCAATATTAAGTTAGACATCCCAAATGTTTTGGAAGCATATATCAGGACCACTCTAGCTCTCTCCCAGTGTGCTGGAGTAGCTGCAGTTGGGCCAAAATGAGGTTACATCACAACCACACGTCACAAAAACGAGAACACTATCTAACATAAGTGAGTCTCCCTCCTAAAGAAGATAAAATTTGGATTGCTGTGAATGTTCCAGATTAGGACTGAAGTATGTTGACGGACTCTGCGGAGAGCCTTGTCTGTGACTACACACCTGACTGTAATCTGCCCTAGCAGAACTTCTCTTTCATAAGCACAAAATTCACACACAAATTTAAGCAAGAATATTAAAATTGTAAAGAAAAGCATATTTGCACCTGATATGCTGAAAGGAGTTCCAGAATAGTTCATCCTCAATAAATCTTACCTTAGAAGGCTGCCAAGGACAAGGAAACCTTGTGTTATCTGCTGCATAAATGCCACTTGCATAAATTACAGTTCACCACAGCAGCTTTAATTTTCACATCTGACTTTTTCAAATATTTTTCAAGTTGTACATTCATCTGAAATGACTTTTTCTACTTTTAATGAACACTTTATATTTTGCTCACTTTCCTCCACTTTCTCAAAATTTCATAAAAAATGTTTAGAACTTCCAGTATTTTTCAGATCTCTTCCAAGCAACAAATATTGGATCTACATAACTTTTTTTGCCTCTCCAGAGAATGAAGTGACCTTTTGCAATGTCATTAAGTTATCCTGTTTTCCTCAGTAAATGCCACTTAGCCAACCCAATAATTAATAAAAACAAAAAATGTTTCCTACTGTGAGTCTTGTCTATATATTTTAAAATCCATTTCTCTACTGTTTACAATTCATCATAAGAGGGGATGTGGCTATTCTAGCTTTTAATTAGATTGTTTTGATCTTTTGTTCAACTGTTTGCACATTTTAATTATTATACCTATGAAGGCTAATTGAACTATTTGATACGTGTTAATGTTTTTATAATAAACAAGGTCCTTTGTTCTTGTGTGGTAGTTGTGTAACTGTATGATCACAAGATACCAAATGCTTTGCAGCAACATACAAAAAATACATTCTTGTGACCTGAGTTTAAAACACTTTGATCATTTTTCTTGTGGGACAGATCTCATTAATTTGGAGATGGAGACTGAGTCTTTTTTAAATGGTTACATGTGATATAATAGATTTGAGCTCAAGGTGCAGATGATGAAACAAAAATAAATCAAAGGGTGATTCCTGCATGTCTATTTATATGATTATTAAGAATTCACTTGCATACCTCATTTAATAGAGACTCAATGCACCAGGTCATTTGAAATATCAATTAATCATTATAGTGTAGAAATAATAATTCTCTAAAAACTTCCCCTCATAAGGTGGGTACAATTCATTTGTACTCAACCCATAGGTCTTGAAATCTTTTATTGTTAGTCCCCAACTTACAAACAGGTTACATTCCAAACATCTGGTTGTAACTCGATTTGTTCGTAAGTCGGAATACATGCTTTTAAATGTGGCCGCTCTGTTTGTAAGTGCGGATCGCGCATTTGTAACTCGGGGACTGGCTGTAATGGGCTTAATGGAAGGTTGGTTGTAAGTACGAACAGTCTTAGGTTGACGCATTCATAACTCAGGGACCGGCTGAATTTGCATACTACTTTTTTACACTGAGTAAATGTATTACGTGTAAATGCATGGCTGTGTCCAGACTCAGGGTTTTTTTCGGGAAAAGTAGCCTTTTCCCGAAAAAACTTCCCCTGCGTCCAGACTCAAGCCGCGTTCTTTCGAAATAATTTCGAAAGAACGCGGCTTTTCTTTCGATGGCGGTAAACCTCGTTTCACGAGGAAGAACGCCTTCTTTCGAAAGTTCCTCTTTCGAAAGAAGGCGTTCTTCAATGTAAATAGGGCTTCCTCGAAAGAGAGCATCCAGGCTCGCTGGGTGCTCTCTTTCGAAAAAGCGGATTGCTCTTTCGAAAGATCCGCCTGCAGTCTAGACGCGATCTTTCGAAAGAGGTTCTTTCGAAAGATGCTTTCGAAAGAGCCTCTTTCGAAAGAAGCCTGCAGTCTAGACATAGCCCAAGAGAATGTGAGCAATACTAGCTCTGAACTAATCATATCAATCCTGATCTACACCATGCCAACTATTAAAGTGCTGGGTTTCTCCTGAGTAGAGACTGTCATTCATGCTAAATTGTATAGTGATTTTATGTGAACAATTGTCCCCTGGAGAATACAGAATGGGAACTCTAAATTTAGTTCCTCTAGCATACTAGAGGATTTTCAACCCAGGATGCTAAAGGAGTAATGTTAGCCTCCATAGTATTTTTTTAATCATGTAACTGATTTCATGCATTCAGTTTCCAGAAGTAAATCTGTTTATATTTCATTGGCATGGGTAATTAGAATAGAAATAACGAGGACACTTTTGAGGCATAATATCTTCTTTAATTGAGAGAAACTGTGTTTCCCTTGTCAAGGAGGATTACTATGATATCTCTCCCCCACACACACCTCTTTTAGAGGGGACCTATTTAAATAAAAGCAACCCCCACAAATGGAGAAACTTGGAATGGCTAGATTTAGAAACCTGCATTATAATGCAGAGAAAATTAGACTACCAATGGGCTAATCATAATTTTCTCCCTTGGCAAACTCCCACTGAATGTGGTTTATTTCTGTGGTGCTCATATTGTACTCAGTCTTAGTCCCATTTTTGCAAAATGTTTAAGCATTCGCTTAAGTTTAAGTATTTGAGTAGTGAGAACTCATTAGTCCTACTCATTTTAAAGTATATTCCTATGTGCTTTTCTAATTTGGGACCATAATGCCAGAATCTTACAAGACTGAGCTCACTTTTAATTGACTTCATTGGACTTTGTATCAGGCCTATAGTATACTATGGTCAAGTGAGAGCAAGTTAGTCTTTAACTCACTCTGGGTTTGATCTAATTGTTTCATTTGAGGGTCATGGAGAATAATCAAATGAAAATGAGCCCAGTCTAAGGGCTTATACAATCTTGAGAATCTTGAATAGAAGTTGGGTTTTTATTTTACCCTTGTGGTATGACTGCTACTGGAATACTGAGTCTAGTACTGGTGTCCACAATTCAAGAAAGATGTTGATAAATTAGAGAGGGTACAGAGAAGAGCTACAATAATGACTGACGGATTAGAAAACATGCCTTACAGTGACAGACTCAAGAAATTCAATTTATTCATTTTAACAAGAAGATTAAGAGTAGCTGGATCACAGTTTATAAATACCTACATGGGAAACAAATATATGATAATGGGCTCTTCAGTCAAGCAGATAAAAATATATTATGATCCGATAGCTGGAAATAGGCCAAGGAAAGCTGGGGCCAGGCGTTGCCTGCTCTCTTATCCTGTGCTGTCACTAGGGCTAGGGGAGGCAGGGGCCATGTACAACCTGCCCTTCTCCCCTGTGTTCTGGCTGGGGCTGGAGAAGGCTGGGACCACATACCACCCACCAGGGCAGAAGGGGCATGGCTGGGGGCTTGGCTCCCACAGCCCTAAGGTCCCACTGCTCATGGTCCCACTGTAGGAAATTAATAATAAAGATGCCATCCATACTTCTTGAAGAGATCTTGTCAGTAATCAGTCACTGAAGCAGAAGAAAATTGATTAACTCTATTAATGGAAGTGGACTGCTACTACTGCTGGAAGCACATTTATGAATACTTTTGGTACTACTGCCAGGTGGAAAGGCAGCACTTTGTGGTGGTCGTGGTCCTGGACATCTGGGAATCTCAGATATCTCCAGTGTGCACGGTGTATGTCTCCAAATTGAGAGCTGTGAACCAGTCATCCTTGTTCAATGATGGAACTATGGAACACTCAGTGATCATCCTGAACTTCAAGCAGCCAATAAAGACATGCAGCCCTCTGAAATCTAGAATGGGGCTCTAGCCTCCTTTCTTCTTGGTGATGAGGAACTATTTAACATGGAATCCTTTCCTCCTGTGCTGAAGAGGTGCTCCCAGATTAATCATGGAGTCTACTTCTTGCCTGAGCATTCTTTTGTGAGAAGAGTCTCTGAAGATGGGTGTGGAAGGGGCTTTTGGAAGGGGAGGAACTCTACAGTGTAACCAGGGATGATGACTTCCAAAAACCATTAGTCTGATTCTAAAAGGCCAGGTGTAAGGAAAATGAGCTAGGCAGACACCAAGTTGGTACTGGAGTCCTAAACAAGTAGATGTGGTAGAGGAATTGCTTCACAGCTTTTGAATATCCCATCAACAGTGTTTCCTGATGGGAGGCTGAGGTTGGAAGAAAAATGAGGAAGGAGTGTTGTATTTGTCATGCTGTATTTTCTCTTGCTTCCTATGTGTCTCATAACCACAGTGGTGATAAAGGGGTTGAGAGGCTAGCCTCTGTTAGCAGGGCTGAAGTTTGTTGTATTACTAAAGTATAGATGCCCAATGAGAGGACTGCCTTTGAGTCCTTTAAAAGATATAATAACACATAATTGTTTCCTTGAAGGACAGCTCCTCCACTATGAATTGTATTTATCTCAGAGATTAGGAGGATTGGAGCTATCATGCTAGATGCACTACTACAGAAGCGAATCCTGAAAGTTGCATATAATTAATGAAATCATATTTTGACATTAATGCTTGATGGGTTTTGCTATGTAGAACTGTGAGTTTGTTGAGGTAAATATTTTTCTCTTTAAGCGGACTAAGCATTCACCTCCCTTATCCAAGGGGGTGGATCTGGCATGATATTGCCTGCCTCTTTCAGTGACAGCTGGTACTACTAATGTTCAGAGCAGGGTGTGTAAATAAAAATTCCGCTCTTTCACTTGGCACAGTATTTTTTCTGTGTTCTTTTCAGAATGGGAGCTCAAGTGGCTGAGTTTGCCAAACTTCCTTGGACATATCTAAAATGGCTTTGCTAATAGGAAGCACAACCTTATTGAATGTCCAGCAATTTGAGGTGTGTCCTGCACTTTCTTCAGAGGGATCTGGATGTGTCAGCAATACTCCTCAATGTGTTTTGAGATTGCTTGTAGTCTTCATATGGAGGAAGAGTGGCTAGTGTTACTGTCTCTTTGCAATCCCATCAGTACTCATGATTCTATCTGATCTGGTTCCTCCTCTTCCTCCATTAATTCTTAAGGAGTTTCAGAATCCTTTTGCAGTGGAAGGTTATCTGGATATCCAATGTTACCATATTGATTTGGGATCTTGCATATATGGATCCCGGTAAGGCCAGTGTTAGTAGTCAAATGGAAACAGTGGTGGTGCCCATTGAGTGGTTGTGCCCATCAGTCATGAGGTGCATGGTCTGTCTTATGAGATCAAGACAATGCCCAAGGGAGGAGTACAGCTAGTTCGGATTATAAGGAGGAGTACAGCTAGTTCGGATTAGAAATCTAATCCGAACTAGCTACTCCGTGCCGCGTGTAGCCGCGCGGCACGGGGTTCGAACTAGCCGGCATTTAAAAATGGCACCGGCCGGCTTCATGCAAATGAAGCCCGGGAAATTCAAATCCCGGGCTTCATTTGCAAGTGCGGATGACTACATTACCCCCGCTAGTTCAAACTAGCGGGGTAGTGTAGACATACCCTAAGGTGCTACTAAACTATTCGTTGTTTTTTAAGTATTTCTGTTACAGACTAACCCAGCTACCCCTCTGAAGTGTGTATACAGTCACAGATTGTAAAGGTATTTGCATTTCTTTGCTCAGCATTGCAACACTCAACTGACCGAGCCTCATAAAGTCCCCTTGCAAAAGCAACATAGGTACTCAGGAGCTGAAGAAACTTAGGGTATGTCTACACTACCCCGCTAGTTCGAACTAGCGGGGTAATGTATGCATACCGCACTTGCTAATGAAGCCCGGGATTTGAATTTCCCGGGCTTCATTAGCATAAGCGGGGAGCCGCCATTTTTAAATCCCCGCTGCTTCGAACCCCGTGTAGCGCGGCTACACGGGGCTCGAACTAGGTAGTTCGGACTAGGGTGCCTATTCCGAACTACCGGTACACCTCGTTTCACGAGGAGTAACGGTAGTTCGGAATAGGACCCTAGTCCGAACTACCTAGTTCGAGCTTCATTAGCAAGTGCGGTATGCATACATTACCCCGCTAGTTCAAACTAGCGGGGTAGTGTAGACATACCCCCAGATACTCAAGTCACTTTTAAAAATAGAACTTCAGGGTCTAAGTCAGTTGCATATTGCAATGCTGAGAGGAACAATGTCTAAATATCTTTCAAAATCTAAGAGACAAGGTGAGTGAGGTAATATTTTTTGGGTCCACTTCTCTTGGTGAAAGAGACAAGTTTTTGAAAGTTTGGCCCAATATAACTAGTCCAGTAAAAGTTATTGCATCACCTATCTTATCTCTCTGATATCCTAGGACTGACATGGCTATACTTAAACTGAATTTAAAAATCTTAGCCCTAGTCAGAACAAAGCAGGTGTCAGTTTTGATATTTTATGTTATGTGGTAAACTTTCCCTCACCTAGAAGAGTCTCCTACAGGTATGATTACAGTATAGAACACATGCTAGCCTATAGTAGCTATGCCAGCTAGGAATGTAAAGGTTTAACTGGTTAACCAGCAAACATTGCCTTACTGGCATGATGGACAGGTTAACCAGTCAGTCAGTACCAGACTGGGATTTCATAGCACAATCCATCAAGAATCTCCAGTACCTGTACTCATGGGCTTGGTGGGTTCAGCTAGGGATGGACTGGCAAGTGTACATTTTTAAAGCAAGGCAGAGGCATAGCGAAGGGGGGGAGGGGCAGTTGCATGTCATGCTACGGGGGCGCTGGGCTGGGGTGGGAGCAGAGCACACGCCGTGCAGGCCCACCTGACACTTAGATCAGAGAGCTGGCAACTGGCCCACGTGCTTCCACCCAGAACACACTGCGAGCAGAGGCAGCAGGCAGGAGCCTCTTTTAAAAGTAAGATGAACTTACCCGACGGGTTCCTCTGGTGCCTGGCTCTGAAGGAGGTGGATTTGGTTGGGGGGGAATTGGGCATTGGGTTGCTTGGCTTTGAAGGAGGGGGATTTGGTTGCGGGGGGGAATTGGGTTGCTTGGCTCTGAAGGAGGGGGATTTGGTTGGGGGCACTGGATTGCTTGCCTCTGAAGGAGGGGGATTTGGTTGTGGGAGGCACTGGGGTGCCTGGCTCTGGCATCAGCTGGTAAAAAACCTGACAGTCTCCAGCGGCAGCCCATGGTCAGACAGGCCAGGGCCAGGGGGGCATGGAGCAGGTGGGGGGGGAGCAGAGGTGTGTAAGGGCAGGCAACGGCAGGGGGAGAGAGCAAGTGGGGGTGGGTTTTGGGAGGAAGAGGTAGCTCAGGAGCATTTTGGGGGAGAGGGATAGTGTGTGGGTAGAGGCCTTGGGGCAAGAACAGCAGGGTGGGGGATGACGGGTCTGGGTGCTTGTGCCCTCCAACCCTACTTTTTGGGCACTTCTGTGGTTCTGGGCTAGGAGAGGTGGGCCCGCCCCGGAGCAGTGCCCAGCCCAGGCAAGGGACAGCATGTGTTAAGGACCCAGAGTAAAGTTATGGCTTGACTGGCGGGGAAGGGAGAAGAGCTTTGTCATTTGTGAACTCTGCCTGCAAGTGCTGGGAGCTGAGGTATGGGGAGCCCCCTTCCCCATATGCTGAATTTGCCAGTGATCCAGCACCTGGCACCCGGTTCCCTGCCCACTGACTTTCAGCCCTTCACCCACCTGTCACTGGACCACCTCACTTGATTTCATACAGACACAAAACACTGTCAAGCAACTGACGGCACCATCCACCCACTGGAACAGTACCAAGCCCACATGACCAAGGCAAGGCTAATCCTCGCCAGCCCTCACTCAGACCATTGGTAGCACTCAGAGGGCTTTTCCAAGGAGGCCAGCATTGTTCCCATTTTACAGCTGGGGACACAGTGTGGGCTGTGACATGCCTGAGGTCACAAACCAGGCTGGACTAGAAGCTCAGTTTCCAGTGGTTCAGGGGCTGTCTATATGGGTAGCAAAGATGTGACCACAGCACAGGCCAGCATAACCCATCTCGCAGTAATCCGGCTAATGTGGGGAACAACAGCGGGGTCAGGGGGCTTCAGCAATCAAGCCCTGGCAACTTGTGCTGCAATCAAGCCGTCCCTGCTCAAAGAAGGCAGTCCTGGGAGCTGTCTGCTGGCCCACAGTGCAGCCCAACTAATGGCAGCGAGGGGCAGAGACTGATACCCAGCAGCCACCCTCTGCCCCCGCTTCTCCCATCTGCTCAGTCCCACCCTCAGGCTTGCTGAGCCCTGTGGGGGAAAATGCTTCAGACCTAGCCAATTCACTCCCCTTGCGCCGCAACACCTGCCTAGAGGCATCACAGGGCCTGGCCCCTAAACCCCACAGTGTGGGAGAGAACAGGGCCTGACCTGACCCCCAGTTCAAGGGATCCACTTGAGGGAGGGGCCTGGCACCAAAATCCCACTGGTGCACAGGAGGCTACAGGGCCTCTCTAGGAGGTGCTAGTTCTGGTTCAGTCCCAGGGCAGGGGGCACAGGCTGGCTCACGGAGGTATTGATGAGCTCAGGGGACCCATTCCTTCTAGGGGGCACCAGCCCCTATCTAACCCCATGCAGGCAGTATAGAATCATAGAACACTAGAGCTGGAAGGGACCACAAGAGGTCATCGAGTCCAGTTCCCTGCCCTCATGGCAGGACCAAGCACCCAGGGCTACTCAACACATGGCCTGAAGGCCACAGGCTGCCCATGACTGGTTTGTTTGTGGCCCACAGCGTGGCTTGAGTTTATGTAGAGATCAACACATGGCCAGCGGGTGAGAGCCAAAACACAAAAGTAGTCAGTGTAATGGTCTTCTGTTGAGATGCGTTTTAGTAGTTAAATTCTTGGACTGTCATTGCAGCGGGGAGGGGAGGGCACAAATGTTTCCTTTGCCCCTGGGCACATAACACCCTCTCTACACCTCCACCTCAAGGCGGTTAGAGGCCCTGGAGGTGATTGTCACTGACTGTAAAAACCAAGAGGAGGATTTGCAGTTCTTAAATCCTCGATCTTGGCCATACTTGTCACCCCTGGAAGTTCAGTGTGTGTGGCTTGAATAAGAGGGAAGACTTCCTCGGATCCTGGCACTAAATTAACTGGCTAAGAGACCTTTATAAAACTACAATCTAAAACTACAGCTAGCTAATGTTGAGGACACTGAAGAGGTTCCATCTCAGACCATGGGTGATAGAAAGGAACTGGAGAAATGATCAGTCTGCACCACCTCTTATGCCACAGTTTGCAGCACAAGAAGGAGAGGGGCATGGGTATGAACCAATGGATGCTACTAGCAAAGATCTTCTGGTCTCAAGCACATGGCATGTAGCCAGATGCCCAAAACAGGAATCATGTAGGGACTATCACTTGAAAAATGAGCCAACAGATTCCTTGAGTTCCATAGTGATTTCAAGGAAACTAAAATACAGAGTCTATCCAGGTCCAAGTCTCCACCCACCTGATCCAAAGAGTCTCCATAATGCAAAGGTGAAGTATTTTCATTAATGTTAAGAGTCATCAATGTCTGTCTTACTATAGCATCATGAGTTTGGGGGAGGTAAGATAGGATGCCATGAAAGTGGTTGTTTCTGTCTTTATGTTATTTATTTATTTATTTATTTATTTACAACTTATAAAGCAGTTTTGTATTAGAAGCAGTAGTTAGGAATCTGGGCTTTTTTGTAGTCTCTTCTGACTTATTCTTCCTCCTTCCTGTTATGCTGCCAACATGCATGGAAGGCTTTCTTGGAAGCAGTAGTAGAAGCGAAAAATACTACAGAGGCATCACTCTTTCTCATCCTCTGATCTACCATGTTTTAAAGGCATAGTGGAGGATAAAACTATAAGAATTTTTTGGAAACAAATTTTTACCTTTCTTCTACTAAAATTTTGTTTCAGAAGCCCTGTAAACTATTATGCCTTTAAGGTCTTCCTCAAAAAACAAGAAGTTGTCTAAATAACTAATACAAATCTTTTTTTTTCTGCTGAAAAGAAAGGAAAGAATAGCCCAAGACATAACAAAGAATCACAGACTGTAGGTAATGTTTTAATGTTGATGAGAATATGATCTTTGCAAGTGACCAAAACCAAATTCCAAGGTTAAGAGAACAAAACAGAGAGATGATTGACGTCACAATTTTATATAATGGAGGAACATTGTTGCTGTGAAGGTAAAAATAATATAATGGAATGATCTACAAATTGACCCCTTGTGTACAAATAAATTGTTTTACCTTTCGGCAAATTGGAACCTTAGTTATAAAGAAACAATTATTGTTTATTCAGCTTTCATAACGCTAAAATAGGATTTAATCACATGAATGAGTGAAAGCAGATAGTGATGTTCCATTAGGATTAAAGATGCTGTGGTTAAATGGCTAAATCCTGACCAGTTTTTAACCCCAAATAGGTTTTGTATGAAATTCTTTAATACTCTCCTAAAAATATGGCTCATCTTCTAAAGTATCTTTGCTAATGCTGCCTATTGAAATGCATTGCTACCAGCATGCAGAATGGATCACATTTCTGGGTAACCTAAATCAAGGGAGCATTAGAAACCAGCGGTGGACAATCTACAGTCTGCAGGCCACATGCAGCCCAACTTATCAGAATTCTATATGTGACCTGCATGCCCCTTACCCCTCCCCCCATACCTCTTGTGCACTGGACCTTGCATTTACCTACTCCTCCACCTCTCTCCCAGTACTTTCAGAGCGCCATGAATCAGCTGATTTGCATCCTGGCCCTGCTTCTCCTGATTCATGGTGTTAAAGCTCTGGGAGGTATGGGGTGCAAATCAGCCCGTTCAAGGTGTTATGGAAGTGCTTGGAGGGAGGGGCAGGAAACAGGACAGGGTGCGCTTGGGGGAGGAGGCAAGGAAGAGGCCAGGCGGGAGTTTGAGGAAAGAGGTGTAGTGGAAGTGAGATATGGAAGTCAAGCAGCTCCTGGCAAAAATGAGACATGACAGGCATTTTAAGTAAGGGTACGAGGGAGGTGCATGCTGATTGCACACACTATTGTGAGAGCCGCATGCTCCCTCTGCTTCTTTGTTACTTTTGCCAGTAATTTAATTTGTGCTTAATAATGGATCTCCTTTTGTTGAAAAGGCATGCTATGCTACAGAAGGAGAATCAAGTGCAATATATTTAATCTTATTCTTGTGGTTATGGTTAATTCACACGCCCAATTTCAATCTTGCAGCCCACTCAGGTGAAGGAGGCTCACTCATGTGGGCCTTTAATTTTGGTTGCCCATCACTGTCCTAGACTGTGTAGTTCTAATTTTTATTGTTGTCCTTTTTACAAGTTTATCTGTATATAATAGGTAAGGATGTTAGTTTTAATTGAAGAATAATTGAATTAATCACCAGTGATCCCTGGAGAATGTTGATAATCTAATGAATTTGTTGGTGGGTTTTTGTATGTGTGTGTGTGGGGGGGGGGGAGTTTTCTTTCAAAACTTTTAAAATCTTTTCTCATTTAATTACATAAAGTAGGGGAATGACCAGGAGAGGAGGGGAATGACACCACAATTGTAGAGCATCAGCAGAGGGATGGGGGGAAAGGAGAAAATGGGTAGATGTCAAAGATGCAATGATGGGGAGAAAAAGGCACAGAAATAACGAAGGATTGAACAAGTCAGAGAAGGAACATGGCAACAGAGTGCATGCGCTCTATATACATTTCATTATGTTTGTATTTTAATGAGACCCTGCTTGTTTCCTCTTGACCGCTAGCAGGGACTGGCCAAATCTGGCAGTTAACAAATCTGGCATTGTGTTCTACATGGTGCACATGTTAGAAATGTCCTTGTTTTATACATATTTGGTATGTTGTGATGAAGCATTGGCAATAGATTGGTAATAGATAGGCATTCATTATCTAGGCCAACTGTTCTCAGGACAGGAAATGGTTAAAGTGCCCAGGAAGGCCACAGGCTGCATTGGGGGTGCAGGGAATTGATTGGAAGCAGCGTGCAGGGAATTGATTGGAAGCAGGTGTAGCTGTTCAGGAAGAAGTGCGGTTTTTAAAGCTAGGCAGCTGGCAATAGACAGAGGTTATAGTCACATTCTAGGAAGAGGGAGGTGTGATAGGAGGCTGTAGCAGCATGGAAGCTGCCCTCATTCCCTGGGAAGAGGGAGGCAGATTGGGAGCTGGCATGCCCAAAGAAAGGAGAGGAGCCAGAAGTGGTAGAAAACAGTCCAGGCAAGGAGCAAAGAAGTACTAGAAGAGAAAGCCCAGAACTGCTCGTCTGAGGGTACCTGGATTGGAACACAGAGTAGAGAGCAGCCTGAGTTCCCTATGCAGACACTGAAGGCACTGAAAAGGAAGATTGACGAGGACTGCTGAAGGAAAAACTTTGAGATAGCCTGGAAGTGGGTAGGGGGGACAACAAGGGACTGGTCTGGAGAGCTGACTCATAAAAAGGATGCTGCAGTTCCTGGTGTGAGAGAGGGGTTGCAGACCAGACAGGAAATCAGAGTGATACTGTGTTGCTGTGGAAATAGGTGTCAACCTGATCATCTCTAAAGTAGCTAGGAGGAGATGCCAGATGAGTGGTGAGTGGTGTGTTCCATCACACCCTCATTTCATATTACAAACAAAGCTGACTGATAAATGAGATGATATCCATGCCAAGGAACAAACTTGTTATACTGTAGGCCAGCGTTTCTCAAGCTGTGGGTCCCGACCCCCCGGGGGGGGAGGGTTGCAGCAACTTAGAGAGGGATCACGGTATAACAAGTTTGAGAACCCCTGCTGTAAGCAGTACTGGCCAAATTTAGGATCACCGACTATTTCCTCACTGAGGGTGAGGAAACTGCAGAGGACTATACCTCAGGGTGGAATTTGGCCCAGTCAATGTATTTACCCAAAAATAGATATGCACTATTTGTGAGCAAGATGGGATTCTGAACATAAGGATGATGTTCATGTGGAAGGCTTTATCAAGACACTGAAACAAATTTTATCCATATGGACAGGAAATAAAAAAACACATTTTTTTGCCATATGACTATTCTCTGTTCCTGAAAAATTACCCAAGCTTGGCTGTTGCTCTTTTCCTATTTGTCATAAATGGAACAGAAAAAGGAGGATAGAGTGCATTTTGTTGTTAAGAAAATTACCAATATTGGCTTCAATTCCTGGAGTAATTTTTATTATAAACTATCTATGGTATGCTGCAGCATTGCAATCTAATTCGGAGAGAAACCCTTAAGTATGCACTTAATATTATGTACTTGTGCAAATCCCTTTGACATACACAGGCTTAAGCACATGCTTTACTGAATCAGAGCCTTAAATTAGCAGCTGGGGAAACCAAGACAGAGGTGAATACCAGTTTCACAATCCCTACAATTACGTGCATAAATGAGTGGTCTGATTTTCAGAAATCATGCTTTCATTTTTTCTTGTATTCACATTAATGTGATAATTTAATACATATTTTGTCATCTGTGCCTTTGAAAAATCTTTGCCATTTATTAACTGTTTTGGAGATTTTTTTAAAGCTTACCAATAAATAAAGGCATTACCTTCCTGACATGAAGCCTGAGCCAATAATTACGGGTATCAATGAATCTTTCCATTTACTTCAGTGGAGATTGGATCAGGATCATAATGCAGAAAGATCAAAAAGTGTTATCATAATTAACTTAACCCTCAATTAGGATATCCACAAATTTAGGAGAACTACTTCCAATATGAAGAAATAATGTACAGGCAGTCCCAGGGTTACATGGATCCGACTTACATCGGATCCCTACTTACAAACGGGGTAAGGCAACCCTGCACTAGCTGCTTCCCCCCAGCAGACCAGGGAGATGCGAAGCTAGTGCCCCCCCAAAGCAGACTAGGGAGACGCAGAGCGGCTTTTCTCAGCAGACACCTCAGCTTGAGAATAAAGGACTGAGGAAAGTGAGGTGTGGGAGAATAAAAATGAGCTCTGGAGAAATGTTTGGCTAGAGTTTCCCCTACAATATGTACCAGTTCCGACTTATATACGAATTCAACTTAAGAACAAACCTACAGTCCCTATCTTGTACGTAACCCGAGGACTGCCTGTACATAGTGGCTACGTCTACACTGGCCCCTTTTCCGGAAGGGGCATGTAAATTTCACTAGTCGTCGTAGGGAAATCCGCGGGGGATTTAAATATCCCCCGCGGCATTTAAATAAAAATGTCCGCCGCTTTTTTCCGGCTTTTAAAAAAGCCGGAAAAGAGCGTCTAGACTGGCCCCGATCCTCCGGAAAAAGTGCCCTTTTCCGGAGGATCTTATTCTTTGAAGTAGGAATAAGAGCCTCCGGAAAAGGGCACTTTTTCCGGAGGATCGGGGCCAGTCTAGACGCTCTTTTCCGGCTTTTTTAAAAGCCGGAAAAAAGCGGCGGACATTTTTATTTAAATGCCGCGGGGGATATTTAAATCCCCCGCGGATTTCCCTACGACGACTAGTGAAATTTACATGCCCCTTCCGGAAAAGGGGCCAGTGTAGACGTAGCCAGTGAGATTTCCATGGTTCAGCCATTTTAAAAACCACAACCACAGATTTAATTAATCACATCTGAAATAACAAACATACACAGAGAGCAAGAGAAAAAGAAAGAGAAAGACAGTTTGTTAGACTCATTTGTTGCATGTTGTTTCAGGTTGGAGTGTAAGCTTCTTGGGAACAGGGATTTTCTCTTTCTATATGCCTGGTCCTACTGCATGCATATATGGTGGGGCCCTAACCAGGACTTTACACACTTCTAAAAATAAATGATTAATAATAGATATAATCTTAAAGGATATATATTATATATCAGTAGTCTCCATGGGATTCCTATCTATCTAGAGCCACAGTGATAGCTGGCAGTCTTAAAACTGCCACCTTATTATGAGGAAACAGATTGTAATATCCTTCTTTACACGGAGTTGCACATTACTCCCTGAGTAGTTCCACTGAGATCAATGGTGCTGCTGTCTGATTAAGAATATCAGAATATGCAATAAGTCAAAATTCAAAGTATTATTCTTTGTAATAATAAGCCAAGACTGGAGCTACTTGTATTCTAGAACTCTCTATAATCATAACTGTTATTGCAATATGCCGTGAGCAGAAGATCTAAGAAAACTGAACACCTAACCTCATTGCTTTCTTCTGCTGAACAGAACACATTTAAAAAAAATCTGAGCTATTCCACTGATAAGAACTGAAGAATTTGCAGCAGGCAATACACATGGGTTCAGTGATGGCCAGATTATGTCAATTACATCCTGGCCCATATTGGAGCCTTATTGTCCCAGGGGGAAATCAAGGATATGTCTAAGATATATCTCCCTGATGTACACCGGGCGCTGACTAGTAGTACCATGTATTCTAGAATTGAGTACCCCACTCCTCTTGTATTGCTCAGCAATTTCCATAAGCCAGTGCTGAAAGCAGTTCTGTTTCCTCATCCACACATTCTATTAGAGTGGATTATATCCCCAATGGTAAGCCTACACAGCAGCTATATTTTGGAATAACTAACGTTATTCTGAAATAACATAGCGTGCATCTATACTACAAGCCTTTATTTCAAAATAATGTTGAGCTGGAGGACTTCTTACTCCAACTCATGGTAACCCTCATTTCATAAGGAGTAAGGGAAGTTGAAGGCAGCGTGTTATTCCTTCAACTTCCTGCAGTGTAGACAGCGACAAAAGCCGAATTAAGCTATTTCACTGTAAGCTACACAATTGGTGTAGCTGAAGTGGCGTAGCTCAATTCGACTTTTGCCTTGCTGTGTAGACGTACCCCAAATGTCCATGTTCACATGCTTCTGTAAGTGCAGGGCCTGCAATTGTCCCTAAAACTGTTATGAGTACAACTGAAAGTGGAAGTCTATTTACATCTCACAGAGCACACCTGCTGAGGGGCCAAGGACAGTCTTGCCCTACACAACATGGTTTTTGACTGCACTAATTCTTAATTCTTACATAAACATTCCTAACCAGTTTTAGGAACATCTAACAGTAAGTAACTAAGGAACAGTAAGTAACTAAGGGCAAGCAGTGTTTCTGGTTCAAGCATATGGTTTTAAGACTACGACTGTTGTTTCCATCTGTTTCCCCAGGCCCGCTCCAAGTAATGCACATGAGCGAACAACAAATTTGTTTCTGCTGCTTAGGCAGCAGGTAAGAAACCAAAATTCTATATGCCAGAGAAATCTAGCCTTTCATTTAATTTCTAACCAATGTATTTACTTGAGGCAGAGTCCAGAGATGGAATCTATGAAGAAATTATCCACAGTACACATATGAAACAACTTTTTTTTCTTGATAATTCCTTTAGTAGTCCTTTAGGCTCTGTTGCTGAAATATTAAACTGAGCTATAAATGGAATACCTCCGTGTTTTAAAAATCCATACATTTACAAGTCTATATTAGCCTTTGGTTTACAATTGCCTCTTTAAAAAACTTATTCTTTAGTCATACTGGGACACTAATACAGTGCTAATGTATATAGAAATATTCCAAGTGTAATTATCATCTAATTTTTAGATGAGGGTGCAGCAGAGGGATTCACCGGTGATTCAGAACTCCTTAGAGAGGAATTGCAGTGTCCATCTGGTGATACTGTCTAGAGATTAAACATGCTTTAAATGCTGTTAATCATATGGAACAGTTTTGATCACCTGTCTGAGTGCCATTCTAGAGCTTTATGTTTCCAGTATAAACTAATGGAGATCAACACTTTTTTGACACTCCTGATACCAAGTGCTTATAAAGTGTTTATACCTGTAATTGTGTCAAATTATGTTAATTAACCACTAAAAAGATACTAAGTTGAAGTGCTCAAAAAGTGTATTACTCAGAGTGTCACCTAGGGGCTCTTCACAGTAGACACTTGGGGGGCATTTTTTTCCTTTCAAGCACTGTTAGAGCATTATGTCTTAAAGTGTCTTTCTGATCTTAATTTAATTAAAAAAGCAAGTGCCAGTAAAGTGCACACGATTTAATCTTTTGAATTATAAATGCATTCTAAAGTAAAATGGCCTTTCCTTTTCACCTTTTCTTCTTTTCTTTTCAGCTCCATCGCCTCCACCATTTATTATTATGTATTTAATTGCTAAAAGCACATTTTTATATTAAAAGCTAGGAATTAACCCATGTGTGTGAGAGAGATTAGACACACAGAGAGAATGAAATCCCAAGGGCATAAAGTACCTTAGGGGGAAAAATACAATAGAATCCAATTGAATTCTTAAGATGCTGATTCACAGATTTGCACCACCTGCATGGGAATTCATCTCACAGTTTCTTGTGTCCTCTTTGTCCTCAAAAAAAAAAAAAAAAAAAAAACAAGTCACAATCTGATCTATATTAGAGCTTTTTACAATAAATGATGCAGGCCTTTCTCTCGTACAACATTTTTCTTCCGTAGAACTCAAATCATTTTACAAAGGAAACAGGTATCATCAACCTCATTTTGTAAATGGAAAGTTTAGGCATAAAAGAGGTAAAGTGACTTGGCC
This sequence comes from Pelodiscus sinensis, assembly GCF_052426305.1. Classification (NCBI taxonomy): domain Eukaryota; kingdom Metazoa; phylum Chordata; order Testudines; family Trionychidae; genus Pelodiscus; species Pelodiscus sinensis. Next base: position 29,982,964 of record NC_143060.1, on the reverse strand, counting down.
AAGTGCATCCACAGCAGAGCCAGAATTCAGAATTCCTGTCCCAGTTCAGTAGCTATCCACTAGACAGTGCGGCTTCCCATATAATGTCACATAATATTGCTACTGTGCTAGGGAGTAGTTTGGCCCAAGCCTGTAGAAGTTTATTATGAGTGTACAAAGAAAAATGCATTTTTAAAAGCAGAGTAATTTAAAAGTGAGGAGAAACAGTAGCACAAGAACACAGAAATTAAACACACATCTCACTGAAGAGTCTTGAGCCTCATCAAAAATAAACAGATACTTTCTGGAACATTCTACTTCAAGGGTTGTTCTATTTCATGATAGAATATTCTTTCAGGTGTACAGATAACAATTCCAACGTTGCCCAATTCTGACTTGGCTCTATTAAAATGATGTTTTCACTTTTCTGTGAAACTGTATTTAATCTTTGTAGTCAATGTGCTGAGAAAGATAATAAAAAAAGATAGCTGAACTTTACTTTAAACTTCTTTAATCTTTCTCTTTAGCTTTCATTCTTGTAGCACAGCCTCAGCAATCAGACTTCAACACTCTATTCCTCAGAAAAACGTACAGATTCAGAAACCATAGTGAGAGAGGTTTCCCCTTTATAACCAGTCACAGATCCTCCTTAATCACATCTTATGGAAGCCTCTCAGGCTGCTGAAATTCCCCTAATAGTTAGAAGTTAATTTGGCAATGTCTAAACAATATCATGCAGGAGACTTGATGCCTAAGGGGAATAGTAATACAGCATTGAGTCTTTCACCTCTCGGTCATAGGTGCCTTTCAAATCTTTGTTGTAAGCACTATCACATGGATCTTTGTTGGCCTAGAATACATCAAATGAATTTCTCTTCACTTAGTCCTCAGTGGAAAAGTGTCTTATCATAAATGGCTCTTTCATTTGTAGCCTAGGCAAAGAAGCCAACAATTGAATGGGCATGCAGATGGACACTGGACAGACGATTTATTCCATCTAGGTCAGTGACAAAGAACATTGGTAGGGTAGTCTGAACATGGTTCCATAGTGGCTTTATTCTATATATTGCTCAGAGTAGAAGAATTCACCCTAGAGGGCTCCCAATCCAATCTCTACCCAGGTCTTGATCAAATTGCCACACAAGTCAATTTGGAAAGATTCTGACCTCACTGAGAGCGTGTGGTGCCTCAAGAGCATTACTTAATTAAATACAGAAAATTAAAATGAAGCGATGCTTCTTTTGAAGTGTTAACTTTTGCTTCTTTGAGGGAAATAAATGCTTTCTACACATTTTGTCAGAGTTCATTCTCTTATGAGCTGTCAAGAAACATGCAGATTAACCCACCAAAAAGCGGGGGGGGAGGGAGAGGTGTTCAGATTCACTGTTTTTGTAACCACACTGGAGTTAGCCAGTGGAGGACCGGTCACTGAAAATATTAAAGAGAAAGTAGCAATAGAAAAGTATTTTTTAAACTGAGGTGATCTTCAGTCAAAATATCTTGCATCTTGGGCAATCACAAAATACTTCACCTGTCCATGACTCTGAGAGATACTCCAGTTTCTGGGAGTTCTCTGGTGTAGTCCTATTGCTTTTTTTAAAGACAGTACATGCAGGACTGAAAAGTGCAAGGTACTGACACACTGGGTGCACTATGAAAATCTAGAAAAACTAAAATAGAAAGAATGGTAACACCAAATACAAGGGATATTTTTGTTTTTGGAAAACATTGGTTGAAGTGGGGAGCATTGTGTTTTTGTTTTGTTTAAACCAAAGCTAGGATGGTTTTGGATCGAGGTCCTCAGGCTCTTATTCCAAACTTCAAACTATTTGCTGGAGGTCATGGGTAGTTGGATAATGAATGGTTCTGCTTAGGTTTAGATAAATTACTCTGTAATCACAGCATCGGCCAACAACTTGCATCCAAAATGGTTATTGTAGTACATAAAGCCAGTGTTTACTAATTCCTAGGTAGTACAGGTCTTGAAATACTCAAATTATCTGGCAGGCCTTTGGACATCTGCTGCCCATCTGACCTAGAAAATAAAGGCTGATGAGCAAACAAAATTAGAGGAGCAATAAGGTCCAGATTGTGACTTTTAAACCATAGCTGTCACAGGAGCAGGTGCATAGAGGATGCGGAGCACTAATCATTTAACAGAAGAACACTGCAATGAAGAATACCCTTAAGGCAGCTGGCAGAGCACACAGTGGAGTAGTAAGTTTAACATCATTATGCCAGGTGCAGTGTGTACTTACAGCAGTTCAGAAAACAAATTGCTACCTGATGTGAAAAGGATGTGGGGTCATGCCACACCTCAGCCCCTTTTGGGTGGCTAGTACCACTGGTGGCACTAATGTTCCACCTTGCATGCACGGCAGCACAAGGAAGGAGCATTTGTTCTTGGCGCTCCCTTTTCCAGATTGTGACCTTGGGCACCTATGCAAAAGAATCAGTCTAGTCCTAAATGATCACAGTTATTTTGATTCATGGAAATGTGTATTTGCTACTGAATTTTTTTTGTGAAAATGAATCAGCCACAGAATGAACCTGAATTTCTTCTCTGTCATTCCATTTATCTGCTTTATTCACAAACATGCATCCTCCACAAGAGAATAATCTTTTTCCTCCTCAATAGCAACAGTAAGCTAGCTCACACAGGGATGAACCTAGAGCACACTGGAGCAAAACCATAACTCACAAATTAGACCAATAGTAATGGGTCATTTCATTTCAGATAGAACCTCTCACTGTGACTGACTCATTGCCAGGTCAGTACCTTTAAATCATTTAAACAGTCATTTCAAGCTATTCAAATTTATCTTGTGTTGTGAAAGAAAAAATAATATTGCAATAGGCAGTGCCTTTCTGCAAATGATTCTAATAAAGGTTTGTGTCAAGTGAATAGTATGTGTGGGAAGGGTTGTTTAATGTCTTAGGGCTGTCGTCACAATATGGATTGTGTACCGTGTGGGTGAAAAGTTGGGAGGTTCAGAAATAACTTCCTATCTCACACAAAATAAAATTTAAAAATTGAGATATGAGGAATCATTTGACTGGGAATTGGTTTTTGAAAAGAGGGAACGATTCCTTATTTTGCTAATATTGGTAAATAGGCCCTCGAGGCATCCTATCAACAAACTCATTCACAAAATATAGGAATTGCAGGAGAGGAATAAATCCATAGTCTATCTATTCTGATGCATTCTGTCAGATGCAAATTCCAAATAGGTCAATGAAAGAGATGAATCTAGGTGTTTTCTCAGCACACTAGGATCTCAAAGACATTCACTGTGCCCCTGATCTTTTCTCCCCTCATATTCATGTAGGCTACATCTAGACTGGCATGATTTTCCGGAAATGCTTTTAACGGAAAAGCACTTTTTGCGGAAAAGTATCTGTGGCCAATCTAGACGCGCTTTTCCGCAAAAAAGCCCCGATCGCCATTTTTGCGATCGTGGCTTTTTTGCTGAAAACAAATCTCTGTTGTCTACACTGGCCCTTTTGCGCAAAAGTTTTTCGGAAAAAGACTTTTGCCCGAACGGAAGCCGCATAGTATTTCCACAAAAGCACTGACAATCTTACATGAGATCGTCAGTGCTTTTGCGGAAATTCAAGCGGCCAGTGTAGACAGCTGGCAAGTTTTTCCGGAAAAGCAGCTGCTTTTCCAGAAAAAGTGGCCAGTCTAGACACAGCCGTAGTGTTTCTTGGTCATATCAGGTCATTTCTTTTTCTGGTAGCATTTGTTCTCCATATAAAAATTTCCTATTATTCTTCAGTATATCTTGTATGCTTTTCTGTATCTTCATTTATCATGGCACAGCAGTGTCTTTTTAATGTAAGTCACAGATGTATATCTGGTGTAGATTCTGCCACTCCATTCTTTTCCCCCACCACAAATGTATCTGTGGATGTAAATAATGCCAGGAAAATACAACCACCTTTAAAAAGACTGAATTTCACAATCACCAGTATTTTTAAAACACCTCTCTCCAGTGATAGAAAAGAATTTCATGAAACCCCCCGTTCACACCATCTCATTGTGGGGAGTGGATTCCTGTTACTGTGAAATATTCTTCCATGCAAAATAAATGACAGAAAATTATTTTGGGCCAAATTCTGGTTGGTATTTTTCACCTGTGTCTCTATGGGGACAAGAGCAGGCCAGTAGGGTGAAATGTAATATAACTATTCTGCCTTAAAACTACCTCCCTCAAAACACTTGGTGGAGAGCCATGCACTCAGCCCTAATATCTGAGATAGCCCTTAGAAGTCATGGGACATGGTCCACGTGTTCAACAAGGACACTTTTGATTTTCCTGTAAATATTACAAACCCTTTCCCATGTGCTGTAGACTCATATAAGTTTTTCACCAAAAGGGTCTATCTAGTCTGATCAATTGTATTACTCAACCTATGGCACACTTTCTGCTGTTACGAGTAATCTACATTAGTGGCTTTGTATGTATGTGTGGCCCTCAAGCCGTATGCAGCCTGTGGCCCGCAAGCTGCATCAAAGTAATTGGATTGTAAGCCACTAAACATTTTGCTGACATTGACCATCTGCAGGCAACATCCCCTGCAGCTCCTAAAGGCTGAGGTACTCTGTTCCTGCCAGCAGAAGCTGCTGGGCAGCACTTGGAGTGTATCTAGACTACGGGGTTTTGTTGACAAAAGTGGACTATACATAACGTCGACAGAACTCAGCAGTTTTGTTGACGCTGGTAAACCTCATTTTATGAGGCATAACGCCTTTGTCAACAGCATTCTGTTGACAAAAAGGGAAGTCTGGACCCGGGGGTTTCTTTCGTCGACAGAAAAAGACCTCCAAGGAAACCCCCAGCTGGACAGTCCTTCTTCAGGAAAAAACTCCTCTTGTTCCTGTCTGTAGTCATGTTTTAAAGGCACAGACATCCCTGGCAGACATTGTGACAGGAATCTGGCCACAGAGAAAGCCTGTCAGCACAGAGCTCTCCCAGCTTCACTTGCACGTGGCCATGTGTGCAGCTCCAGAGCTACAAGGCCCCCAAGGACCTTGGAGGGATCCAGTCCAAGTTCTCTCAGGAGAGAAAAAGAGAGCCCCAGCTTGGTCAGAGCCAGAGGTCCTGATACTACTTGAGCTGTGGGGGGGAGGAGGAAATAGTCCAGGCCCTGAACACCAGGTGCAGGAATACCAGCATCTACGGCTGCATGGCTCAGGGGCTGTCCGATAAAGGGAACCACCCCAGGACACTGCAACAGGTCCGGGAGAAAGTCAAAGAGCTTCGGCAGGGATACGTGAAGGCTCGAGAGCAGAACTCAGCATCAGGTGCAGCCCCGGTGCACTGCACCTATGATAATGAACTTGATCGCATCCTGGGAGGCCAGGAACCTATGTCTGCACTGGTGCTTTTGCAGACAGGGTTGCACACACCGGTACAGCAGAGCCGGCAGGAGGTCCCCAGGGAAGATGTGGAGGAGGAGGAGGGGGAGCAGATGGAGGACACCCTGACCCTGACTCTGCAGCCTGTCCCAGAGACCCAGGAAGCTTTGCAGGCATCCTCTGATGCTGGTGAAGGAACATCAGGTGAGTGCAGTCAGGGTCGCAGACACAGAACACGGGAGGTGGGAGCAGAGAGGATGCAGAGCAATGTTCACGTCTTGGTCCTCCTGGACAGCTTGCATCTCTCTATGCATGTGCAAGCAGGCGGGCATGTGGGTGGGGGCCATGGGAGACCCAAGGTGCTGCAGGCCCCTGTCCTACTGTGGCTACACACTTATCTGGCCTGGACAGCCATGGTGAAGAGGGGGAAGGATGTAAGGGGTGGAGGTGGACATTGTCCTAGCCACAACGGGGCCCCTGTGCAGCCGAGGTGGCTGGCAAGGCCTGACTTGGCCTACCAGTAACAACATTCCCATCCCTTGTTGTAAGGACTTGTGTGTAAATTCCTAACACTGATCGGTTCTCCCTCTTCTCTTCCACAGTCGGACCTGCTCCTGCTGTCCACCGAGCAACACCTGTGCCACCACCCAACCGGTCCCAGAGCACCCACAGGCATTGGAGGGCCTATAATGACCTCTTGTGGAGGCATGTGGAGGTGATGGAGAACATTGAGGGGACCATGGCGAAAATGCAGGAGCACAATGGAAAAGTACCCTTTTCTGTTGATATACCGGGCGGCTCGATGGGGTGGTGCACGGATGGGAATGTGGGTTCCATCGAGCGCTCCTCCTCAGTTTGGGAATCCCAGCCCTGCAAAACTGGCCGTGATGGTGTCTAGATCTCTGAGGCGGACAATCTGGTTCAGCAGCTGTGAATTAATGGCCCTCACCACCTGCAGAAATAGACACATACAAACACACACAGAATATGAAGTAAGAGGGGTTGCCCAAGTCCTTGGGAGACCCTCCCTGCCCAAGACCCCAGTATCCCCCCTCCCCAGTGATTGCTCCCAGTAATATGGTGGTGTAAGGCACAGGAGCCCTCCACCACCTCCCCTCCGTTGCCCCCCACCCACCCCTTTTCTGTTACAGTCTCCTTACCCCTCATGGACTGCTCCCACCCCCTGCCCCCGAGGGACTTACCTCCATCAACATGGCACCAACAGTAGATCTCCCCACACCAAACTGGTGTCCCACTGACTGGTAGCTATCAAGAGTGGCCAGCTTCCAGGGGCAATAGCTACCCTCTTCTCCAGAGGGATGGCAGGGCTCAGGCGGGTGTCCTATCATTGCAGGGTGGGGGCAAGCCAGATGCAGAGCTCCAGGAAGGTAGACTTCCACATCCTGAAGTTTTGGAGCCAAGCCTGATCATCCCACTGCTCCATTACGAGCCGGTCCCACTAGTCCGTACTTGTTTCCATCCTCCAAAATCGCCTCTCCGGGAAAAAGTTCAGAGTCAGGAACAGTGCTACTGCATCCTGAAGGAGGGGCTCCAGTCTGGGTTCAGGTTCCGGACCAGGCATAAACAGCATGATAGTTTCATGCAGTTGCAGCAGCATTTGAAGCTCCGTGGAGTGGGGCCAGCACCTGCCCAGGGGCAGCTCTCGCTCCATGGCAAACAAAGGTTTGGAAAAACCTTCCCAAAAAAATCACACTGCTGTGCTGTGCCAGGAAGCAGGGCACTCCAAGCAAGCCCTGCAGAACCTTTGCTGTCCCTCTAGGAGGTAAGCAAGGCAGCTGCAGCAGCAGAGCAAGGGCTAATCGGGTGGATCCCTTTTAGCGCATGTCTCTGCAAAGGGCAGGCAGCAGCACCAGGAAGTACATGCTGCCCCTGTGACCTGGCAGAAGCAGTTCTGGGTACTTTCTTCTGTCGACAGAGCGTCCTGCAGTCTGGATGCTCTCTGTCGACAAAGTGAATAGTCTTGTCTGTCTGCTTGATGTAGTCTAAACGCTCTTTGTCGACAGAAGTTTTGTCGACAAATTCTGTCGATAAAACTTCTGGAAACAAAAGCCTGTAGTCTAGACGTACCCTTGCTGGCCATGTGTGTACTATCTGATGCTTAGCCGTTAATTATATTCATAGAGAGAACTTCCCCATCCTAGACTCCTCTTCGCTGATACTGGCATCACTCTTTGCTTTCAGCACACACTCATACACACACAAAATTCATTTTTTGCTGTAAAGAGACTGGTCACATGAAGGCAAGTGACCACTAGATGTATTTGTATCATTAAGGGAATAGAAAAATACTTGAAAGACATATGGTACAATTAAAAAGGAAAAGTATTGTACTCATAATAAAAATCGTGTATAGATAAAACATGTGCATAAGGCCAACTGAGAACCCCGGAAATTAGCATCAAAGAACCTAAATCAAATGGAAAGGAAAATGCAGCCAAATTTTGTTACCCATCATACTCAGCATCTGAAAACGTTTCAAATAGCTGTAATACAGTACATGCCAGAAAAAACACGCAGTGAATATGTTGCATTCATTAGCAATCTAAAAAGATAATTTTTCCAATGATCCTGAAAGAGGCTTACAGAATGAGTAAATGATACAATCCATAATTGGACTGGAATTAAAGAGCAGTGAATGTATTTGTTTAGGACATGAGTGCCAAGCTCCAGACAGGAGGAAAAATCTTTTTCTATACTTTCTTAATTTGAAATAACTGTCATAACTACATGATGCAAAACTGTGGGTGGTAACTTGCCTTTGATAGCATTTCTACAACTCCTGTTGCCATAACAATTTGATGCCACTTTTATATGTGGCTGTACTTTTCTGTATTTCTTTTCAGAAAATTTCTAGCACACCAGTCATTAATTGTGACACAGTCTGAGTTTATCATACTTTGAGCAGGAGATCCAATTCAGCTCTGAAATCACTACAGTGGGTCAGAAGAAATCAGATCTGTTACAAGCTTCTCAAGGTCTAAAAAGGAAAGAGAAAGGAAAAAAATCTTCATGGTACCATTTTTTAAAAATCATGTTGTTTTGTCCTGCCCTTGAAATGGAACACTTAATTTGTATAGTTCCTGCTGGAAGGAGGAGTGTCTTTGAAAGGGTTTGTCTTTTCTTTATGAAGAATAGTACAACAGCAGCATTAAGGAATATGTATCAGGCATCCAAATGTGCTGCTATTCATCTGTATGAATGCCAGGATTAAGAGGGGAGGGTTTTTTTTAACCTATGAGAAATCTGTAATTACTTACTCTTGGCTTAATGACTTTTGCCTTTTGTGTATACAGGAGAACAAAGCAGGGCAACTTACAGTCCGTGGCTATGTTTATATTGCACACCAGTGTCAGTGACATGTAGCTACATGCCACAGTGAAAAGCCAGCTGTGTCCACAGTGCCATGTGTAGCTACACATATCAGTGAAAGACTCTCCCACTGTCAGAGCTTTTCACTTACCCCACCAGAGCCTCTCTTTGCCTAGGGGGAGGCAGCCGAAAAACTCCCCTTTTCAGAACCTTTCCTTGCTGCTACAGTCCTTCTCTACTCTTTTTCTTTGCGAAAAAGCGTCCGTGCCAATCTAGATGCGCTTTTGCGCAAAAAAGCCCCAATCGCCATTTTTGCGATCGGGGCTTTCTTGAGCAAAACAAATCTGAGCTGTCTACACTGGCCATTTTGCACAAAATCTTTTGCGCAAAAGGACTTTTGCCCGAATGGGAACAGCATAGTATTTCCGCAAGAAGCACTGATTTCTTACATGAGATCGTCAATGTTCTTGCGGAAATTCAAGCGGCCAGTGTAGACAGCTGGCAAGTTTTTCCGCAAAAGCAGCAGTTATGAAATAAGGGATAAGTGGATCTTTCGGAAAAGGCTTTATTTTTCGCAAGATCAGCGTCTAGACTGGTGCTTTTTTCCGACAAAGCTCCGTGCAGAAAAAAAGCGTCAGCCATTTTTATGCTAATGAAGTGGGGGAGATTTAAATCCCCGCTTCATTAGCAATTGCGATACGTCTAATTTACATCCCTTTTACGAAAAAGGGATGTAGTCTAGACCTAGCCCTGGAGTTTATCCCTTCAATGGGGAAGGCAGCAAGTCACTACATTGCTACAATTAGCAGTGCAGATGTGGGGTCAGGGTATGGGGGAGCAGGGAGCTTGTGGAATATGTACTTGAGTACCGCCTGAGGCATGGCTTTACTCTTTTCTGCAGTGTCTCACCAACTATGTTGCTGTTTATATGAATGAGTTGTGTGTGCATGCGTGAAAGCTGTGTCCAATACTTATTCTAACGGACAATGGGGCAGTGAATCTTCACGTGCCTCCAAGCCGCACTGATTTCTCTCAATGCACAACCCTTCCCAGATTCCTCAGATACCCCACAACCTGCCTCTTAGGACAGGGTCTCATTCTCTACACTGTGCAGGAGTTTAAATGTCCTGCTTCCCCCAGTATAGCACTGATCGCTGAGAAGGGATAAGATTTTCTACTCACTGTCCACTCCAGTGTTTCTTATTTTAATCCCTGTAACAGGATGGCTCCCCTGTGGGCTGGAGACCCTGCAGCCAGCCCTCATTTAGAGATGATCCTCACCTGAGAGGAATCTGATGCTTCCAATACAAAAGGCTCCAAGGAGAAGATGGTAGAAGTGCAGTAGAGAGAGAAGAGGGAAAGAGTGTGTGTGTTTGTTTTTGAAACAGCCAGATACAGTAAGCTGTGGATGCTGGGGGATCAGGAGACTATGTGAAGAAGTGGAAGGACTAGCTACAAGGAGCAAAGTCTGTGTCCTGCAGAGCCCTAGCTAGACAAAGCCTGTGAGCGGGAGTTAAAGGTGACCTGGGAAACTGTGTGTGGTTTTTGACTCTTGCATTCTCCTTGGTGCTAAACTGTTGCTCGCCTGAGGAGCTCTGGTGAAGAGTGGATTAAAGGATTGTGCATAAAAGGTAACAGGAGACTGAGTGAGTTCTTAAAGGAGCTTAGATGTAGGGGAAATAGAAGAGGAACAGCCCCAGGGACAGCCCTAACTCAGAAGGGTGCTCACAGCTAGTGGTGGCTGCTGTGCTGCAATTGCTCATAAATAAGAAGGCATACACGGGACTTTTTCTATGGCAGAAGCTAGAAAGCTGTGCAAACAGGAAGTATGTGACAACAGCTCATGCTAGGGAGCCTTTGGCTATGTGTGCTGTGCATTTAGGTACCTTTGGGTTAGCTAATAGTGTGCTTGTGTGATTGGATAGCTCCTTCACTTTCCGCACACCATTGTTTGTGTTCTACCAGTAGTGACCATACCATTTTTAATATTCTGTTCAGAAAGTAATACAGTAAATTCAGCCCATGCAGCATTTATGTCTTAAATATTGTAGCTATTTATAACATTCTGTATTTAAACAGGAGACTTGAAAAAGGCAATAAAATAGGAAGTGAACAGGATCTAATGTGCAACAGAATGTTTTTATCTATGACTATTATTTTTATGTCTATTTTTCTAGGGCATAGAGGCCACCAATCTAGACTCAGGCACTGTATGCAGCATCAAGGAAGAGATGCTCCCTGCACCAAGTAATTACAGTGTAAACAAGAGACAACAGGTGGATGCCTGATAGATCAGTGAGACCGTTACAATCAGCACATTAATCAACATTCATAGCACCCCAAAATCTTAAGTGCTAAAGTGGTTTACTGGAAGCTAAAAATGGACCAAACAGAGCTTATATCTTTTACACTAAGTGCCAGTGCAGTGAATAATCCCATTCCGTTATATCATTTTAAGTTTAAGACTATATTGTATTAATCTATTCTTTTTTATTTTTTGGTATAACAAGTTACTTGGACAGCCTATTTTTGTGACTTTTTAGGAGTCTCCATAGTAAGCCATACAGCATTGCTGTCAGAAAGCTGATTGTGCCTATATAAAATTAGAAATCTATTTAATTTTTCCTCAGATATTAAAATACACAAACCAGCAACTCTTGATTAGAGCTCTATCAGAAAGAGCCTGCAGTAATGTATAGGCAAGTGTGAAATATACTCGTAGCTCTTCAGTCATCTCAGAAAAAGTGTTATATATATCTTGATCCCTTCTACCCAATTAATCGTTATTTATTTCAATGGGACAAGTTGTATGGATAAACTGACACACACATCCAGTTCATAACAGGCTAGTTCTAAACCTTGATACAGAAAATCTTTTCATTTATTGGAGGTGGGGGAATGAGTCCTCTAATTGAAGCTGAATGTTTTATTTTGTGTCTGGCTTTTTGAGTATTAAGCAAATGTCTGCTTGTAGTTCTTAACTCATGGATCGAGAAAACAAATGACAAATGTAGGCATATCTGCCCTGTGTATAGACTAATCAAGGTTGTCCTTGCTTTCAGTCTTTTTCTAGTTTGCTATTCATTCTGGGCTGGGAGGAAAGCAATATTAATAGTTATACACCTCATGTTATCCAGGGCTTGTAATATGATTCCTGGGGAATAAATTGTCCCCCCAAATCTAGCCTTTTCTGTTTGCTAGTCATTTGTGAACTGAAGATGATTTCTACAAATGGATCCATTCTTTAATAAATACAAAATTTTAATGAGCAATATTTAGCATAAGGAATACTGTTAATAAATCATCATCTTTCACTATTTGCTATTGATTTCAGTTGCAGGCAGAAGTTAAGGGAACAATTTGTAGAGAGAGGGATTATTGAGAGTCATTGAACCAAACTCTAAACCGAGTGTATAATGGAAACCAACTCAAGCCTGGGAGTGTGGAAGTGCCCCTTAGTTCCAATACCTATGGTTTCTTCTCCCTGTACAAGTTTAATACAGGGACAAACAGCAAATAAATATCCTTTGAATATGAAAACTCAAGTATTTGCATAAAGAGCAGTTATTATTTAGCATTAATGTGATCAAAAGCCAAGAATGTTTGGCAGTAATAGTTAAAAGGTACAGACATGAGTAATCTCAGTAAGTACAATATTTGGTTTTTGTGGGAAGGAGTTTAGTACTCGGGCGGGTCTGTTGTCCATTTTATAACACTTTACATTCAATGAATCTCCCATCACTTTTCAAAACCTGAAGAAGAGATTTATAGTCTCATTTTTACATCTGAAAAGCAGCCACATTTGCAGTGAAATGAGGCAACTATTTCAGCTCATACATCAACAGTTTGGGTCCAGGAAGTGCAGAATGCCATATCTAATTGAAACTGCAGGGAAAATTTTAGGTAGGCAGACTGTAATTAACCAAGCTGGAATTTGGCCAGGATCTGCTCTGTATATATTACATTTGTCTTTAACGTCTAAGATGCACTCTTCACAATTATCTCTGAATACATGTATGGTATTAACAAAATCCCCAATATAGTTATCAAAATAGACACAGATTCTTAATGGTCCTGTATCTCCTTATCTTTTAAACTCATTTAGTGATCATTACAGTGTAACACCCTTCTATTATACTATTATAACAAGTAACATCCCTCAAATTACCAGACCTGAGCATTAATATGTGTACGCTGTGCCATCACTTTAGTAATATCCATTCTAAATACTCATCCTAGTGCTCGAATGTTAAGGATCCGCAACTGCTTGCAACTCAAGAATATAGTTACCAAGCCCCAAGATGTGTGAGTTACTTTGGCCCCAATTCAGCAAAGCATCCAAGCATAAGCTTAAGTCCATTTCTTTCCAGTATATAACATGCTCAAGTTCAGAAGTCAATGGTATATAAGCACATTCCTGGCCTTCACTTTAAGCATTAGTGCTTTGCTGGAAAAGAACGGACTGCTGAATCAGGGCCTTAGTGAACATTCCTATTTCTACTTCTAGGGGTTGTTTTACCACACTTGTACATATTCATCCTTTAAACATTTGAACACTTCTTCATTGTGAAGCCCCCCTCTGAATGACTTCCAATTCTTGCTCTTGATTCCTACCACCAAAACTCAGCTGTCATTTAAACACATTTATCTATTCATGTTTGGTTTTCAATAATTCTCCCTGTGAATCAAAGCCTTTTCTCTCATCTACACAATCAATATTAGAGTTTCACTTCCCAGGGACAGTCAGGCACTTTCTGAACATTTTTCTTCAATAAAAATAATATAAAGGTCATGAAAGATACTCAACTTAGAAGTCTATTGATACATGCTAGGTAAAAGAGAGTCATGGAAAGTCAGACTTGAAGAAAGTACTTTAATTCTTCAAACATATTAATATCTTGTCTTGGGGTGGTAGTATTTTATTTTTATTTTGCATCGCAGGTGTATGTAAGTCTTTAGAAGCAGCCAACAGAAGTAATTTCTTATCCCGTAGAGCTTGCAATCTAAATCTCTCAAACAGGTGTTCTACTGGCATGACTATGGAGCTTTTCAGTCTTGCAGTGGCCAGGTTTTGTAAATGATTTGTGAGAACCTGAGGAATAATGACTTTTCATGAATAGTCTCGGAGACACCTGGCATGAGTAAACAGTAAGTACTGTGTGCTTACCTAAAACGAAACCCATTTGTTTAGTAATCAATGGCATGCAGTGTGATGCCTCATCCCCTCCGTTCCCTCTTCCCAATATAAATAAAAATATATCCAAAACAATTGAACTCTCTGTCTCATCATATTTCTTGAGGCAGAATTTGCTCTATTCTGGCAAGGCATGTAAACATGTTACCTTTCTTCTGAAGTGGAAGTAGAGACACAAGAAGAGCTATGTTCTTGTCAATCATAACTAAACATGTAGATTTAGTAAAAAGAGAAACCTAACCAGAATTCTTTTGTGTTGAATTTTCACAAGTTAACACTAACATAGCCTGAGAAACTTATTTTCTATTCAATTAGTAAATCTACTGTATACTCAAATGGGAATTTTAGATGATATATGTGTAGTTTAATGGCAGTAAGATCGTTATTTCTATGAAACAACAAACATACAAGTTGCTGTCCTGTTATTCTTTCCCCTACTAGCAAACCGAATTACAGCATTCTAAGGAGGTTGCTGTCGAAGTAAAACTGGTCAGTCTGTAAAAACGAGTTATTAGAAGATTCAGATACTACCACATCCAGATGTCTCCCTAATAATGCTTGGAGGTTTACAGTCACATTTTGTGTGATTTAAATGACAACAAAAATTTCTCTTTGACATATGAAGGAGCTGCCCATGCACAAAGGTAACTTAGAAGGAACAATGATATTGACTTTATTCTTTGTGTAAAGTCTTGGGCCCACTGAAATCAGTGCCAAAATTCCAATGGGGAAGAATTTCACCCAAAGTACAGTCACGTGCACAACATAAAGGCAGTGTGAATAGAAAACACTGCTTTGTGTCTAATCGTTTAGGGTATGTCTACACTACAGCACTAATTTTGTACATCAGGAAGGGGGGCTAGGGAGGGGAAAGTGGAAGGAGGTGAGGGAGGAATTAGTGCTAATTCGACCTAGCATGTCCACATTGAGTGGACCCTGAACCGAAGTTAAGGCTGGCTGGAAGCAGTGCCGGCAGGGCATCAGGTTAGGACTTAGAGTGTGGAGCTGCTGTCTCAGGCTAGCCGACGGCTGTTCTTAAAGGTACCCGACCCCCACCGCGGACAGACAGTTCTCAGGGTTCCCTGCTTGCTTGTCTACCTCGATGAGGGACAGCAAAGCAGTCCTGTCTTGGAGTGCCCCGAGTGCCCACACTCGGCACATCACAGAACTCGGCCATCAGCCTGGCTGCACTTGCCACAGGCTGCCATCTAGGGGGGCCAATAGAGGGGCTGCAGGAGAGCTTCCACCCCGAGGAGACTGCAGAGCCACCCCAGTCCTCCCCATCGGGGGCTCGTACCCCGTTCCTCCCTCACCTCCTTCCACTTACCCCTTCCTAGCCCCCCTTCCTGATGTACAAAATAAAGGACATGTGTATTCAAAAATAGAAACTCTCTTTATTGAACAAAACTGGGGGGGAGATTAACCTTTGGGGAGACGGGGAAAAGGAGGTGGGAGAGGGAAACAGAGAGGGTGGGAGACGGGAGGGGGAAACCTGGGAGGAGGTAGCTGGAAGAGGGAAGCCAGGGGAAGAAGGAAGAGGGGACGTATCAAACTATGGTACGCCATATGTTCATTACTGTGTACAGATGTGATCTCCTCATAGCAGAAAAGATATTTTGGCCTTGGAAAGGGTTCTGAAAAGGGCAACTAAAATGATCAGGGGTTTGGAACAGGTCCCATATGAAGAGAGGCTAAAGAGACTGGGACTTTTCAGCTTAGAAAAGAGGAGACTGAGGGGGGTTATGATAGAGGTCTATAAAAGCATGAGTGGTGTGGAGAGGGTGCATAAAGAAAAGTTCTTCATTAGTTCCCATAATAGAAGGACTAGAGTACACCAAATGAAATGAATGGGTAGCAGGCTTCAAACTAATAAAAGAAAGTTCTTCTTCACAAAGCAAATAGTCAACCTGTGGAACTCCTTGCCACAGGAGGCTATGAAGGCTAGAACTATAACAGAGTTTAAAGAGAAGTTAGATAAAGTCATGGAGGTTGGGTCCATGGAGTGCTATTAGCCAGGAGGTAGGAACGGTATCCCTGGCCTCTGTTTGTCGAAGGCTGGAGATGGATGGCACGAGAAAAATGGCTTGGTCATTGTCTTCGGTCCATCCCCTCCAGGGTACCTAGTGTTGGCCGCTGTTGGCAGACAGGCTACTGGGCTAGATGGACCTTTGGTCTGATCCAGTATGGCCATTCTTATGTTCTTATGTTCTAAGCTCAGGGCTCAGGTCGGGGATCTCACTGGACCACCTTGATTTTCATGCAAACCTTCTCCTGGGTTTGCATGTGGCCTTTGGTGGCCAGGCTGGCAGCTATCCTGCCCTAGACGGCCACTTTCCTGTGCCTAGTGCAGAGGTCGTGGACGTTGGAGGCCTCCCCCCAAACCTCAATGAGGTCCACGATGTCCGCACTAGACAAGGCAGGCGCCCACCTCTTGCGGCCCCGGGCAGGCTCCTGGGAGCTGCTAAGTTGGTCCTGGGAAGAGGCGGAGGGCTGGGTGGCAGCGGGTGGCTGGCTCGTGCTGTGCCAGGTGCTGGGTCTGCTGGCTGGGTGCTGGCAGGCTTGCACCTGGCACAGGCACCGTAGCCAGACCGTGCCCCTTTAAGGGCTCTGGGGCCAGTAGGGGAGCAGAAGAGTTTCCCTGGTTGTGCCCAAAGTGGCCACCAGGGCAAGCTGGGGAGGGCTAGCCTCCCACTAGTTCAAATTAAGTGGCTACACAGCCTTAATTCGAACTACTTAATTCGAACTAGGCATTAGTCCTCGTAGACTGAGGTTTACCTAGTTCGAATTAAGTGCTCCGCTAGTTCGAATTAAGTTCGAACTAGCGGTTTGCATGTGTAGCGCCTATGAAAGTTAATTCGAACTAACGAATTAGTTAGTTCGAATTAACTTTGTAGTGTAAACATACCCTTAGTTACAGAAGCTTCGGGGGGTAACCAAGTTAGTCTGTACAGAAAAAGCAACAAATGTTCTGGTAGTACTTTATAGACTAACAAAACATGTAGATGGTATCATGAACTTTCGTGGGCACAGCCTCTGAAGAAGTGGGCTGTGCACACGAAAGCTTACGGTATCATCTATATGTTTTGTTAGTATATAAAGTGTTACCAGACCATTTGTTGTTTTTTCCCTTTAGTACAGTAATTGTAGGCCTGATTTGCAATATTAGGGAATACACTTTCAGATATATATGTGGGTTTTAAATAGATGACATACCTTTTGATTCATTTTTTAAAAATAGAAAAGGTTTCACTGTTAAATGTTTCTATTTTCTTCAATATATTTTATCATAAAGTATTTCTGGTGTGCTGAAAATGGTTTCCTTTCAGCTCCCCTGCCCCTGAATATATTCCCTCTAGCTGTATTCTGTGAATTTTCTTCTTGTTTAAACATCACATTGCACTCTTCCTCCTCTGGACAAAACAGAATCCTGGAACCCAGCTCCATAACTTCAATACACATATAAACTGACACTGTTGATGACTATAACACACCATGGCAAACAGCAGGGAGGGGCTAAATGGAAAACTCATTTGTTAGTTTTCACACTTGGAGGCTGTTATTTTTATAAATTACTGATATTGGACACTGTAGGAGTGCCCTCTTTCATATATACTGAAGTACTCTGCTGGCCCCAGGAGTCACTAAGACTAGTGGATTTTAATAGTTATAGATCTTAAATGGAGGGTTAGAAATTGTTTCTTTTCATTACAATTACAACAAGGAATTAACCCCAAGGGTATCCACTTAATTTCATAATATATAGACTGGAACGCTAATAATGTGGCTCTTCTAAAATGTAATAAAGAAGCAACTGGCCCTTTGCTCCCTAGGGTAGATTTCTGTAAAATGTATTGCAAAAAAGGTAAAACAAAGATTTTAAGTTAACAAGCTTTGTAATGTCACTAGCTCCAGTGCTCAAAGTGATCAGAAGCGCACAGTCTCTGCATAGTTGTACTATTTTTACAGCAGGAGTTCAATACCACTTCACTGGCAAAAAACTAAACCCATTACAGAGGAAGTGGAGGATCATTCACAATTAAGTGAAGGAAGAAAAAGGCACAGAGTGCAGCATTACAAGTTAATTATGAATTTCAGAGTCCATTTGGATCTTAACTGTGGCCCTCAAGTTAAACTTACTGTTGTGTTACTCTGGCAAGCCCTATTGCAAAGTAATACTCAGCTTTGCATTGTAGGAGTAAGTGAATTCCTGCTCATTCTGTTCTGTTTGGAGCAGATAGAGGTTGTTGTGTTACTGACCTTTCTGTCATTATGGAGTGTAAACTATGGAACCAAATATCTGAAATAATCGATCATGCCACAGTTTTTAGGTCTAGACTAAAGACATTTCTGTTTGATGATTATTTTAACACTGTCTGGCTGGGCACAGTATCCTGAGACGTCTTTGTAAGAGGGAATTGAGGGAGGACACTAACACAGGCTTATTTTATTGTACAGAAAAACTGCAATAAAACAATACTAAGAATCCTGTACTATGAGTATTCTCCACCTCTTCCCACCCCCAGTCTGCTCTGCCCTCTCTGCTGCCCCCTATACTTCCTGCATGTCACAAAACAGCTGATTGTGGGAGGTGCTGGTTAGGAGGTGAAGGAACTATTAGGAGGGGAAGGAAGGAGCTGGGTAGCAGAGGAAGAGGTCTTCCAGTGGATGCCCAGCACCCACCCTTTTTTTGTTTGTTTGTTTTTTGTTAGGCATCAGTTGGAGCACCATGTCCTTAAGCATGTCTAATATGCACAGAATTCTGTGCATGTTAAAGATACCCTTGCAAATATTAAGTATACAAAAGCAAATGCTGATTGCCCATGTGTATATACCAGTACCAAATCTGTGGTATTTGTGCATGTAAAGTGGGATTCACAAAGGTATCGGGGTGCCCAAATTCCCACAAACTAAAGTTAAGGGCCCAAATGCTTCTGCCAACCAAGGTTCACATGTGCCTGATTCCCATTGACTTCATCTTTGTGAATTTCACCACCCAAGGGTAGAAGTCTTGACCTTGACTTCAATAGTGAAAGGATTTTGCCCAGTGTTTATACGTGCAATTGAACACCCCCCAAAATGACAAGTTTATGGGACAGGACTTAGTTTTTCTATCAGCTATGGAAAAAAATGAAGATCTAAACAGGTGATTTCAATTCATTTGTTCACACTGATCATGCAGATCACAATTTTGGGAACATACCGAATATTTATGAAGTGACAGAGGTATTGTCTTCATAACAAAATCGTTCCTTTACAACTGACAGCCCGTGATCTCTCAGACTATGGGGAGCATAGAAGAAGTGAAAGGATCAAGTGAGATGGACAGATCAATCAATTAGTCAATTGGGAAATAGCAAGATGTTCAAAGGTTTGTGATCACTGGCTGGCAAAATACGAGAGGTAGCTGAGAGTATGGAAGGATAGAAAACATGATTCTCAGTTGCAGAGTTAAATCCTTCATCCTATAAAAACCCGATGTAGGAAAGTCTGTTGTTGCTCCTTGACAGCTAGACCTTCCCCATCTCATCTCCCCACCAATGGCATCACTGTAGTCTGAACTCTGGACCTGTGCTCTAAGCCCTTGCATACTAGCCCCATAGATTTCTCAGCAAGTACTACTCAGATTTTACATTCTGGCCTTCTCTTCCCTCTCCCTTCCTTTTTTCCATTCTTTGCCTGCAGCATCCTCATCTTCAACTTTTTGGTTGTAACAGCCGTTAATTGGATATTTCAGGCTCTGACTTGGAAAAGTTTTGAGTCCCAAAATAGCTGTTCAAGTGTTTCTTTAATTATATTCGCTTGAGGCTTCCATGCTTCATGAACTTGGAAACCAAGAAGAGGCAGGGGATGGGGAAATGAGCTGCCCTACACAGCTGGATTTTCAAATGAGCCTGAGGGAAGGGGGTGTCCAATTCTCATTGAATTTCAATGGGTGCTTGCTGTCTAACTGCCCACTGGGACATTTGCAAATATCCCACATGTATTTTTTTTCTCATTTTCCATGGGGAACAGCATCCTAAATCAATTTAATTTTAATGTGCTCAGAATTATATGAAGAAGCAATTTTACTTGCATTGATCTCATTTCATTTATTTATTTTCCTAAAATCAAGATTTCAGTGTGACTCCTTAGGAAGCAGGCACTACTTCTAGACCAGACAGCTCAGATCAAGGTACGTCATCCAGCTACTCAAAATGCATAGCTGGATTTGGCTTACCTTAAATCGAGCCACCATGGCATCTACACTGCGTGAGGCTGATGGGAGCACATGCTTCTGTCAGTTTCCTGTACTCCTCACAGAATGAGGAGTACACAACGCTGACAGGGACTGCCCTCATCATTCAGTCTGGGGGTCTGCACTAGACCTGCTAAATTGAATGCTAGATGTTCAACTTCCAGAGGGTCAATCTTCTCCATAATGAAGACAAGCACTACAAGTATGGTTTCTGTATAAGTAAGATTGGCACAGAAAGTGCATATATACAATAAGGCTTTGTTTAGCTTTTCTTTCCCCAGTGTGTGCATTTACATATGCAACTGCTTTGAAGTGTATTCTATAACAATGATTTGGTGAATTTCCCCAGACATTTTCAACTTTAATTTTTGGATCCTACAGCTATTTGATAAATAATATTTTTAATAAAGTAGGAGATGAAATAAATTGTTCAGCTAGTTATATCAGCCACATGCTGGGCATTGGAACTAGGGTTTGTTGGACTCTACATGACATAGAAAGGGAGAGACCACTGCAGAGCTGGAGTAACTATCAACAGAGGATGCATCACACCTGAGGCACCTGTGGGGAGCAGCTCCGGTCACAGGGAATTACCTGGCAGAGATAGGGTGCTTTCCTTTGGATGTTCAGTGAAGTAGTACACTCCTGGGAGCTCTGCTGTGAAAAATAAAGTGCTGAATCATCATGCCTGACCAACCTGATTGGCTTCTGTGATAAGGTAACTGGCTCTGGGGACATGGGGAAGTCAGTGGATGTGATATACCTTGACTTTAGCACAGCTTTTGATGCAGTCTCCCACATAATTCTTGCCAGGAAGTATGGATTGGATAAATGGACTGTAAAGTGGATAGAAAGTTGGCTAGATTGTCTGGCTCAACAGGTAGTGATCAAAGGCTCAATATCTGGTTGGTGGTCAGTTTCAATTAGAGTGCCCTAAGGATAGATTCTAAGGCCAGTTTTGTTCAAAATCTTTATGAATGACCTGGATGAGGAGATGGATTGCACCCTCAGCAAGTTTGTGGATGACACAGCTAAGTGGGGAGGTAGATATGCTGGAGAGTAGGGGTAGGGTTCAGAGTGACCTAGACAAATTGGAGGGCTGGGCCAAAAGTAATCTGATGAGGTTCAGCCCGGCCAAGTGCTGAGTCCTGCTCTTGGGAAGGAAGAATCCCAAGCACTGCTACAGGCTGGGGACCGACTGGTTAAGCAGTAGTTTAGCAGAAAAGGACCTGGGGATTACAGTGGGTGAGAAGCTGGATATCAGGCAACAGTGTGCCCTTGTAGCCAAGAAGGCTAATGGCATATTAGGGTTCATTAGGAGGAGCATTTCCAGCAAACCTAGAGGAGTGATTATTCCCCTTTATTTGGCACTGGGGAGTTGTGGCCATCTTGAATATTGTGTTAAGTTCTCTGCCCTCCTCCCCCCACTATAGAAAGGATGTGGATACATTGGAAAGGGTCCAGCGGAGGGCAACAAAAATGATTAGGGGGCTGGAGCACATGTCCTACAAGAAGAAGCTGAGGGATTTAGATTTGTCCAGTCTGCAGAAGAGAAGAGTGAGGGGGGATTTGATAGCAGCTTTGACCTACCTGAAGGGAGGTTCCAAAGAGGATGTAGAGAGGCTGTTCTCAGGAATGATGGATGGCAGAACAAGGAGCAATGGTCTCGATTTGCAGTGGGGGAGATCTAGGTTGGATATTAGGGAAAAACTCTTTCACCAGGAGGGTGGTGAAGCACTGGAATGGGTTACCTTGGGAAGCAGTGAAATTTCCATCCCTAGAGATTTTTTAAGTCCTGGCAGGAATGATTTAGTAGGGGTTGGTCCTGCTTTGGGCACGGGGTTAGACTTAATGACCTCCTGAGGTCTCTTCCAGCCCTATGATTCTATGAATCTACCTCAGCTGTTGCTGACATAAATAATAAGCAGCTTGTTCATGTATAGTTTCTAGCACTGGCTCTTCCAGTTCATGGTGTATTTCTAAGAGATATGTCTACTGTTTTGTAGCAATTGGAGGAGTGGGAGGGGACCAGCTCTTTCCCTCTCTGCTGTTTCTCCCAGCTGCTGCTTGCTGCTGCTGGCTGTTATGCCTCTGTCTTTAACCCACCTCAAATTAAAGTGTTCAGAAGAATATGAATTTAGCTATTTCCTCAGAACCCATTATCCTTATACAGCCTTAGCTGGGTGGTTCTAGCACTAGGTAAGTGATTGTCTCTTATCCTCTTTAGGGTTATCCCCCTGTCCCCTAATTGTCCTTTTAGCAAAAAAGGAAGCCATTTTACTTCTGAGAGGAACTGCTGCCTTTGAGAATGTAGGTGACACAAGGCAGTTGATTACTGTTCAATTCAACCCAGGAAGAGAAAGAGGTCATATTTAAGGCTGTCCATTTCAACACCTTTATTTTCCTATCTTTCCCACTTTGTTACAAAAGTAATAGATTTTTCTGACACTAGTGACTAGCATAGCTAATCATCAGTTCATTGTGTTTCCATTGTGGAAATAACTGTTTATATCTTACATGCTCTTACAGTGAATTATCAAAGTTTATCATTAAGGGCTATTAAATTCCTATTAGTAGTTTCAAACATTTGTTAGGCTCAGCAGAAACTCTTTACTGGATAACTGCAAAATATTTCTTATCGCTCTTTAGTGATTCACTTCTTACCTGTTTTTACTCTTATCTCTTTTTCCCCATGTTGAAGGGCAAAGCTAACTGAAGAGCCAAGGTTGCAGCTCTACATTGTCTGGCTAGATGATTTCAGAGGCTGGAAAAGTATAATTTTAAGGGAAACAATATCAGTTGAGCTTCTGCAAAGGTGGAGGAAAATGGTGGGTCACAAGCGTCTCTTTCTGTGTAGAATGAGCTATGATATCCATAGCCTCTCTTACACAGCACAAACGAAGGCCAGCTCTACATAGGGGGAGAAATTTGATTTAAGATATGTTCACTCCAGCTTTGCAGTTCTTGTAGCTGGAGTTACATATCTTAAATCAAGCTTCCATGGCAGTCCCACTGTCCTCCCCTTTTGACTTCCCTTACTCCTCACAACCCAGTGGCATATCAGCATTTAATTTAGTGGGTCCTTAACAGACCCACTAAATAGAACTCTGGAAGATCCATCTATGGAATGTTGATCTTTGGGTGAATATAGATACAGTCTAAGTAATAATGAACATAAGAACAGCCATACTTGGTCAGACCAAAGGTCCATCTAGCCCAGTATCCTGTCTGCTGACAGTGGTCAATACCAGATGTCCCAGAGGAAAGGAACACAACAGGTAATCCTCATGTGATCCCTCCCTGTCACCCATTTCCAGATAAACAGAGGCTAGGGACACCATTCCTGCCTATCCTGGCTAATAAATTCATGGAGGTTGGGTCCATCAATGATAATTACTATCTAGCTCCTTTTTGAACCCTGTTAAAGTCCTAGTATTTACCACATCCTCTGGCAAGGAGTTCCACAGGTTTACCATGCGCTGAGTTTTATATAGAAGCAATAAGATATTCTCTGTCTTATTCTATTTTCCTTTTTTAATGATTCCTAGCATTCTATTTGTTTTTTTTTTTGTTTTTTTTTTTGTTTTTTGACAGCTGCTGCACACTGAGTAGATGTTTTTAGAGAACTATCCATAATGACTCCAAGATATCTCTCTTGAGTAGCTGTAGCTAAATTAGTCCCCATCATATTGTATGTATAGTTGGGATTATTTTTTCCAATGTGCATTACTTTACTTTATCAACATTAAATTTAATTTGCCATTTTGTTGCCCAATCAATTAGTTTGGTGAGATCTTTTTGAAGCTCTTCACAGTCTGCTTTGGTCTTAACTATCTTGAAAAGTTTGGTATCATCTACAAATTTTGCCACTTCACTGTTTACCCCTTTCTCTAGATCATTTATAAATAAATTGAATAGAATTCGTCCCAGGACAGACCCTTTGGGGACCTCACTAGTTACCTCACTCCACTCTGAAAACTTACCATTTATTCCTACCCTTTGTTTCCTGTCTTGTAACCAATTATCAATCCATGAAAGGACTTTCCATCTTATCCTTTAGGCACATGCATTTCAAGGAGAGTCAAGTGCCTAGGCACACAGTGATATTTTAAAATGAAAGGCTTTGGATTTTCATGGTATACAGAAAGAAAGAAAAATAATCAGTACCCTTAAACACTTAAAATGCTACAGAGTTGGGGGGGGGGGTGCTTATCAGTGAAGTTGTTGAACATGGCAAAGCAGTTGGAAGTATCCAGTGCTCACTGACTGGATTTACAGAAAAGTACACACTAAACTATATGTGTCAGTATCCAAGAGAATAGATATTTTTAGGGTGATTGAGCCTGAGTCTCATGGATGTAAGGTGTGTCACCACAACTAAAACATGACAGTAATCAGATAATTAAAGGGCTACATATCATAATATGAATACTTGAGGGACCAATATCTAAAATTACTGACAATGATCATAAGTGGCTCCTATGACTAATGGGATTTCTGAAAAGATTAGAAATGTGTGAAGAGCAAATAGAAATTCTGCTAGGTAAGGAGCGGTTGGAAGACTAATACAGTGATGGATACTATGGATGTAAAAATCCCATTTAATTGGTTAACCAGCCAAGCATAATGTTTAACCAGTTAACCAGTCATTCATTACAGGTAACATATCAAAGGGAAAGTGTGTGTGTGGGGGGGGGGGGCGGAGGCTGGCGGGAGATATGCTCCAGTCTCCACTGGATAACCGGAATACTTTACTTCATGGAGACCATGTAAGAATCTACAAGTGATGAACAAATAGAACCTTAAGTATTAGAAGATACTAGGAGAGGCCTGTTTACAATATTTACCACCCATAATGTCTCAAGTATATTCTCTGCACGTTCTTGTAGCTATCCCACTTAATCACAACTGTTTGGAGGTAGGGGAAGGAAGAGAAATGCAGATTAGACTTGAAAGCAGATTTTTGCAGGGACAATGCATATGATGGTTATATACTTCTGACCACAGTATGTTCATATGATTTTTATTGATATTCTCAAGCTACAAACTACCAAACCATCCACAAAAAGCTAAGGAGTTGGTCAGATTTTCAGTGGTATTTAGGCACATGCATTTCAAAGTGCTTAGGCACACAGGGATATTTCACAAACATCTGACATGTAAGGGCCTAAAAATCTGGCCCTTAGCTAAATAAAAAGTAGACAAAATTTGGGCAACAGTCTATTCTGTGTACTTGCTGAGTACCACGCTAATATGATAACTCCTTGGCTCTGACATTAAATGCTACTTAACCTGTCTGTGGCTATGGCTATGTGCCACGTCCAAGAAATGCACAGTTTCCAAAAAAGTGGATGCGTTCTTTTGACAACCCTGTATTTCTCATTGTATGAAGAATAAGGGATGTTCTGAAAGAGGAGGTTTTTCTGAAATTTGGCCCTTCATAGATAGGCCAAATTTCAGAAAAGACTCTTGCGGAAAAAGATATGCAAATTCCGGTTTGCAATTTGCGTATCTTTTTCCAACTTTTCTTTGCAGTCTAGACATAGCCTGTGTTTGTACTTACCATGCTACAAAATGGCTGATAACTATTGCAGAGAAAAGTGATGTAAGGGTTAATTCATTAATGTTTTTAAGGAGCTTCGAGATCCTCCAATGAAAGATACTACAGAAGTGCAAAGTGTTTATTATTATTTTTATTATCAAATTCAATATGACATGAAATATAAACCTTTTTTCTAAATGAACTAATCAAGAATCCCTTATTCATGCTGATAATGACCCAATAGTCGGGTTTGTGGAAGCAAAAAAATCCTTGGGTTGTTGAAGCAGCAATTAGCAGGCATTGTGGGGAGAAGAGGCGCTAGTCCAGAAATGAGCCTTGATGAGCCTAATTGCCTTTAATTACCCACAACATTTTCTTGTCTTATGGAGGCATAAGAAACCCTGTCACTCCAAAACAAAATAAGCCTTGGTTTTGTTTTCCTCATTTAAAGAAGGACATAATAGCCACTATAGAAACATGTTCTTAATCAACTGCATTAAACTCCTGGCTGCTCTGTTTCTCTTGAAATTGCCTAGCTTTATTATTACTGGGGGGAAGAGGATGGGGTTTGATCACTGTTTAGTTCCTTTCTCAGTAAATTAAAATATTAATTACAATACACATCATTTTATCTTTGCTTAAGCTATCACTATTAGTGAAAGAGTTTGCTTTGTGCTGAAGTAATTTCAATAACAAACCATGCACTTTTTTGTTTGTAAAAATCATATCAGGACATGTAATTTTGCTTTTTGAGAGCCATCAGAAAAAATAATATGGCAAAAGTTGGTTTTTGGTTTTGGTGGTTTGTTTTTTCTCAAAGATAAGTATCCAATTAAGGATACTTTATCCATAAGCTGACATGTGACAAAGGCAGCATGGCCAAATGCTAAGAGGCTAATGGGCAAGTGAATGCTAGACATTTTCAGAGGAAAGAAAGACTGTTTCTCTCTCTCTGACACACCACAAAGTAGTAATGGATCTGATTATTTTTTTATTCAAATGTTGAATACTAAAAAAGGGGCAGCTTTGGTGTAATTGCCACTTTGAATTAAAATCCACATTTTCCACTGAAATCACAGTTGATACAAACCTATTAGTGTACAGAAAAGCACAGAGGAGTAATGTGTATCAAGCTGAATAAATATTGTCACACATTTTCTGTGAATATTCACATTTTCAATCAAATCTGCATTGTGTGTGCTCTTGCTGTCTTTTGTTTGCTTTCTATGAATATTCTCCCATCAGTGTGTGTACAGGAAGCAAGGTTTGCCAAAAAAGCAGATTATTAAGCAAATATGCCATTGCATAATGTTGTGGGCCAGAACCTTAGCATTGTTTTTGTTTGTTTACATTTTAAATGCTGGTTTAAAAAAATAGAGGCCCCAATCCTCAACAGGTAACCTGTGTCAGGCTACATCTACACTACAGGGTTTTTGCGCAAAAACCCGCAGAGCATCCATACCTCAAGCGTGGTTTTGCGCAACAAAATTTACAGTAGAACAGCAGAACAGAGGGCTTTTTGCAGTATAGGTATATCTCTTTCTACGAGGAATGACTCCTTTTTGCACAAGAGTTCTTGCACAAAAAGGTATGTGTGGATACTCAACAGCGGTTTCTTGCACAAAAATAGCCTATCAGAAAAAGCACAAGTGATCTGATGGCCATTCTGTTAATGGCCATCAGAGCTTTCTTGTGCAAGAGCGTCCATGCGGTGTGGACGCTCTCTTGCACAAAAGTGCATTGCTTTTGCAATGCGCTTTTGTAATGTGGACTCACTTTTGCGCAATTCGTGTTTGCAAAAGATCTCTTCTGCACAAAGCTTCTTGCGCAAAACCCTGCAGTGTAGACATAGCCTTAGAACTGACTTAGATCAAATTCTCCACTAATGTATTACATTGTAGTAGCTTAGTTACATAGGCTATGTCTAGACTGCAGACTTCTCTTCCAGAAAAGCTTCTTTTAAAAGATCTTCCGAAAAAACGCATTGCGAAAGAACTGCCACACTGCCAAAGGGCATCGAAAAAGCAGTCTGCTTTTTCAAAAGATAGTGTCCTTTCAGTGTGGATGCTATCTCGCATTTAAGTTGTGATTACTATGGATGGGGTTGCCACCAGGGCACCTGTGCTTTTTCCTCTTTCCTCTTCTTCTTTCAAAAGAACTCCCTCTTCCTCGTCCACACACTTTTTCCAAAAGAGCTCTTTCAGAAAAAGTCTTGTTCCTCATAGAAAGAGGTTTACCAACATCAGAAAACCCTTCTCTTCTTTCTCTCTCTTTTTTTTTTTTTTTTTTTTTTTTTTTAAAGAACGCAATTGCAGTGTGGACGTAAGTGAAGTTTTTTCAGAAAAACAGCAGTTTTTCCAAAAAAAAAAAAAAAAAAACCTCTGCAGTGTAGACATATCTATAGAGACCAATATGAACACTTAACAAATCTTGAAACACAGTCACAATCTAGCAATATGTCTAACCGGTGTAGCTCAATGCATTTTCTTGGATGTGGACATTGGACAGCTGGAATATAGAATGTAGTATTCAGTGTTTCTCACACTAATGTTGGTAAGACCATGGAAAACAGGCAGGTGCTGTCCACCTTGCTTGATTTGTACCTGCTAACCTGCCCATTATACGCGCAAGTTTGCTCTGTTAATACTGCAAATTGGTGAGGGGTATAGCTGAGAGCAAAACTTGGCCCTATATCTATAGTGTTTTATTAGGGCTTTAGATATACATTGTATTTTGGAAAAGCTCCTTGTAATTTAAGGGTTCCTTAAATCAGAATACCTGAGCTTATTTTTGTGGTTGTACTTCTGAGGACTTCACACAAGGTGCTGGGTGAAAGAGCAGAGAAGGGCTGGAGATAATACTAGCAAATCAGTCCTGTTCTGTTCTGCTTTTGTTAATCTGGACTGTTTACAGCCTAAGGCAGCTTTTATTTAAGCTCTGTTCTAAACTTGTATTCTCTTCACAACCATTGATCTCTCCCCTTGGCCTTACAGACCACTCATTGTAAAAACTATGGTGGGGCATGGGGAACCAAACAAAGCAAATATCCCCAAATTTGAGTTTTGTTACTATTTGCTTTGTTTGGTTCCCCATGCCCCACCAAAACTAATCCCCAAATTTCAGTTTTGTTACTTAGATATTCCAGAGGATAGGATGGGGTAAAGAAGCTTTCCCCCTTTAACTGCAGAGGTCTGCACTAATGTTACTCCCAGGAATTCATGGTGGTTTTCGTTATTGATGTGTTCCATTTCACACTGACGGTCCTGATCTAGTTCTGCTGGAACCTCACACCATGCAGGTCACACTTGCTGCTTGCCTTCTTTCTAACAACTTTCTCTCGCTTTCTAATCACAATTATTCCCTGGGATTATACTAGATCCAGCCCTGAGCAAAGGGCTATGCATAAACTACTCTGGAGTGGCCCCAGGACTGGAGGTATTGTGACCCTGAATTATGATTCAGACTGTGCTTCTTTTCCTGCTATTGAGCATTGGGCATGGTAACTTTCAGCTTGTCATTACCTATCACACTTCCCCTCCTGGCCAGATCAGCTGAGCTGGCAAGCTTGTAGGGACAGGGAGAGCTATGTTTCCTGTTCCTCTCCATGTGCCTGATGGGGAGGGAGTAAGGTTGTAGGCCGCTTATGCCTGCATGTCCAGACCTTGACTGGGCCTCTCTCACCAGGGCGTAAAGGTGGATTCAATTCCCCTGCTTAGTTGAAGAGTCCAAGTCCCAACTGAGTACTTCTAGATAAATTGCTTTCTAATGGTTATTGGCATGTGCTTCCTCTCGTTTATGGTTCTCCTTTGCTATAAGATGCTGCTCTGTGTGGGGCCTTTTGCATGGCAGTGGGAGCTCAGGAGAGGTCATGCCACTTTCTCCTCTCCAGCTCCCTGGGTGAGTCTACGCAACATGAACTATTACACTGAGCCTCTAATACTTTGTCTTTCTGTAAAACAAGTGTCATGCGGTACCTCTAGGGCTGATGTGCCTGCACTGTTATGTATAAGATTGTGAACATCTTGTGCACAGATGTTTGATTTCTTTGGCCAAATGTTGTGTGTCTGAAGTGAAGGAAAGGGTCTAGCTCACTCAGCGTTGTTAAGCAATTTACAGTGTTTCCTTCAATGGGATTTGGATCAGGGCCTTAGTTTTGCTCCTTTGCTAAACCTCCTCAGTAGCAGGATCCATGCTGACACACAACCTGTGCTGCTATTCCCACTGCTTTCTTTGGGTCAGCACAAAGTTCCCCGAAAGCAGGGACAGAGTTCGTTTTTACTGTAATTTAATAGGCAACATAATGCTGGAGCTGCTAAATTTGAAATACTTGTTCTGAAATCCTTACACAGTGTATCCTTACACAAGGAAGAGAAGGAGGAATGAGAACTGGGCTGTTGTTTAACACAATAGCTCATCTCTGTGCAAGTATTTAACGCTGATCCTGCATGCTTCTGTAATCTTTCACTTAGCCATATTTCATCAACCGACCGACCCATGGTAAAGGCTGGGTTTCTGTCTGTCCTTAACTGACTTCAGAAATGTCAGCAACAGAACTAAGTCCTGCCAGCCCTATTCTGAGCACTCTGAACCCAGTCCATCTAAGCATATCTTTAATTGAACTGCACATGTAGTTTAAATGACATCAATGAGAGTACACATGCACCTAATATTTAAGCATGTGTTTTGCTACTGCGGGGGCAGAGAGCTCAGTGCCTGGCAGGACTGAGTCCATAACAAGGCCAAACTGTAGCACTTGTGGTTCCCTCCTTATTCCCCCTTCCTTGTCACCACAATTCTGCCCTTCTGAAAATGCTAGAATCAACTAATGGGAGAACTGTTTTTTCAACAAAATCTGTGAATTATTTTTTCCCTGAGGGAACATTTAAATACTGTGACAGTATGGGTGACACTGTTTGATACAGACCATCCCTGTGTTCTCTATAAAGGAACTGGGCCATTTGTTTCTGTCTGTTAACATATAAATATTAGAGGTCTTGATCCATATCCAAATTGGATGTTGGATGGCTATAGCTTACTTCCTGCATTCCTAGGGGAGCCACTGGTAGCTTTCTTCCCCAAAGTGATTTCTGACCTCTATTGTATCCATTCCAACTCTTCCAATTTCTTTAGTCTACCTCATCATTAACATACAATGCTACTCCATCACATTTACCTTTATCTGTCCTTGCTGAATAGCACATGCCATTCAGTACATGTACTTCAGGCATGACTACTGTTCTGTTACCCATAACACAGGGGTGGGCAATAAGCCAGAGACAGCTCAGCAGGGTTAGCCCGGCGGGCCACCCGTGCTTTATGTACTGGTGCTTCAGCAGGTATGGGCTCTTCAAACTCCCATTGGCTGGGAATGGTGATATACGGCGAACAGGTGCTCAAGAGGCTGTATCTGTGGAGGTGCAAGTAAATAAAGTGCCAAGAACCCTTGTGTACCACATCTGACCCCTGGGCCAGTTATTGCCCACTGCTGCTATAATATCTGCTTTCACTTCTTGCACCAAAAGTTCTAATTCCTCTATCTTGTTACCCACGTTCTTTGTAATGGTGTACAGACATGTAGTTGTTTCTGCTTGGCTTTGGCAAGATTCCTCACCTGAGTAGGTACAGTCATCCTATAGAATTGTTTAAATATCTGTCTGGAATCTTCAAAATCTTTAATTAAAATGGGAGTTTGCATCTAAACACTTGGGCTGGGACTCCTAAAAGGACATAGGTAATATGCATAGTTAGCACATCCATGCATTATGTATAATATTCTTTTAATCTGAGGTGCAAAACTAGCCTATTCATTTGAAAATAATCATGCAGTTTATACAGTGTTTGGGATCTGTAATTTAAAAGATCACCAGAATTAAATATAAACATCAAGGGAATTCTCTGATTATCTCTGTCAGCTAAGCATACAATATCATAGTCATTTTCCAGACAATACTGCTCCATAAGAAAGTCAAGTTTGCAATGAAATGCCTTATTAATTATTGTTATTTACAATCGATAAATAAAAAATGGTTGAAAGACAGAAATTCTAAGTTAAGGTTAAATGTGTGAAAAAAGCTCCTGGTGCTCTGAAAATTCAGAGTGGTGGTTTTAAAGCAACATGAATGCTTTCCCTGTACTTTAGGAACTTAAGGTTTAATCTAGCACACACACAAGCACTTGACTGTAAGAGCATCTCAGCAGTACAATTAAAGTCCATGGGAGTACACACACAGGCCAGGTCTTCACTAGTTAAGACTTGCTAAATCGAACTCAAAGGGCACCCCAGTACTCCTGTTTGTGTGAGAAGTAGGGGAAACTGACAGAAGCATTTGCTCCCGTTGGCTTCCCACTGTGGGGCTGGTGGGGAAACTCGAAACAGGCATGTTGACCCCAGCTATGTAATTAACAATGCTGGCATTGTGTATCTTGATTCAATCTTACCTTTCAAAGCCCTTACTCTGAAGCTTCTGCCTTCTGCACATCGTATGCTGGGAAATTATCTTCTTGCCAGATCCAGGCCCATTTACACTACTTGTCATGGCTCCTTCATGGCTCCTTCCCCACTCTGGCATGGTAAGTGCAGAAGTGGGGGCCAGCAAGTGTACCCCAAA
The DNA here is from genome assembly GCF_052426305.1 of Pelodiscus sinensis. Classification (NCBI taxonomy): domain Eukaryota; kingdom Metazoa; phylum Chordata; order Testudines; family Trionychidae; genus Pelodiscus; species Pelodiscus sinensis. Next base: position 29,950,714 of record NC_143060.1, on the reverse strand, counting down.
GCCTTATCTACCCGGCTTTGGTATTAAACTTCCCCCAAAATTTTAAAAACCTAGATTTTGGGAATAAAACTTCCACTGCCACCACCCAAATGTTGATAAAGAAATCAGGGGGAAAATCATTTGGGAAATCTCACCCCTAAAATAAAAATCAGGGCACACAATTAACCATTGCCAGGTTAATAAAAAGAAAAGAAAGAACTTTTATTATTACAACAATATTCCTGTTGCAAGCAGAATGACTAGATAGGAAGGTAACAAAATATACTCATGGAGAAACTCCATGGGCCTAGAACTTAGTTACAAAGAAAAGCCAAAACATCTTTTAAACAGTGCTAGATCGCAGATCCCATACCCAACCCTTAAACAATAAAGACTAACGAAACTACCTAAACTTTACCCTATTTACAGAAAATGAAGAATGGTGTCTTGGAGAGAGAGAGACATGCTTGTCCCTCTCTGTAGCTGCAGAGAACACACCCAGAGAGACAAAAGGGAGAAAGGAAAAAAACCCAAATTCCTTTGTTCCAGTTTGACAGTCCCACCTACATTCCTACTGGTCACTCCACCTGGCTAGGTGTAGTTAACCCCTTAATCCTCAGGTTGCTGGCTAACCCTCATCATGATATGCCCCCCAAATCACAGACGGTGCTGGACAGCCTCTGGGCTGATTTCTTCCTGGAAGTCTGAGATAAAGCATAGTAAATACATTTATGCACACTTGACTAGACTATTGAATACATGAAAAGTAAACAAAATGCTTCCATATCCATGGAGTACCGTAATAGATATACAGAAAGTATACTAAGTAATTGAGTCCAGAAAAGCCTCATTAACCAATCAAACTCTGTCTCAAAATCAAATTTAGAATAGCGTGGGGTCTTGATCTAAAGTTCAATTGACCAGGTTCTGTGCCTCTTGCGAAATACACCACTGCCATACACCAGGCCAGGTCTTGGCACCACTGAGGGTGTCAGCTCAGGGCGAATTGCTTGAAACCAGGGCTACTTACCGCCCTCAACTAGGGTCCTTCCCCCAGGCACCCCTCAAATTACACCGAGCACTTCAGCTGCCTCCCCAGTCAGCCGGAAGCTTCCCAGTGCCATCACCAGACTCCAGCTTCCCGGTGCCATCACCAGACTTCGGCCTCACAAACAGGTGAGAGGTTATAAAACCCACACTCACCAACTCCAAACAGATCCTCCTGGTCCAAAGGACTCAGCCACACTTCCAAGCCAATTTTCACTTTAGATCTTACCCACAAGATCATGCTGGACCAATCCTTTAGAATCTAAACTCTAAAGATACATTAATAAAAGAAAGAAAATCTTGAGAGTAAGATTGTTAATTAGATCACTGTCATACATCAGTCACTGAGTGCTTGATGCAGGCGGTTAGTAAAGATAGTACAACTTCTAGCTTAGCAGTCTTTAGTGTCAGCCTCACAGGGCCCTTTGATGTTTCTTGCGTCTTCCAGCTGGAGCTGGTCACAGGCAAGCAGTCCATTTTCATTGCTTCGTGAGGTGTCCAGCTGCTTACCTTTCCCCAGTGCAACTTGGGCCTCTAGTTCTGCTCACCTCGTCCCTGCTGCTATCTCTGCCAGTTTCACCTCCTGTTGTATATGCCTGGCCTCGGCCTCTCGTTATGCACGCCTGTCCTCCAGAGAAAATGAAGAATGGTTCTTGGAGAGAGACATGCTTGTCCCTCTCTGTAGCTGAAGAGAACACACCCAGAGGAACAAAAGGGAGAAAGGAAGAAAACCCAAATTCCTTTGTCCCAGTTTGAAAGTCCCACCTACATTCCTACTGATCACTCCACCTGGCTAGGTGTAGTTAACCCCTTAATCCCAGGCTGCTTGCTAACCCTCATAATCATGACACTACTCTAGCCCCTTTTTACTTGATCTTCCTCACAGACATTGTTCTGTATGCAAGAGATAGGGCGATACAGTGAACATGGCAAACATTTGCGTCTATGGTATCAACTGCATAAATGCTGCCTGTATCTCAGTGAGTTGGGAATTGTATGTTGGATGGTAGGAGAGGGTTACTGAGCTCAGGGAAGAACAAATTCAGGGAGTAGTTACTGCAGACCCCAGGCACATAAAAAACTCCAGGGAAGCACAGGTTGAACCCCTCTATTCTGGCACATTCTGGTCCAGCAACATCTGTGGTCCTGTATGATTTTATTTAGCCAGATGTCCACTTATCATGGGGATGGCCAAGCTTCTTGTGGTCCCATAAAGTTTCTTTACAGCCATCAATCCTGGCTGTCAGTGTTCTATGCAAATTCTGAACTGGAGAGGTTCAACCTGTAACACCCCCCTGAGGTAAATGTCTCATGCTGGTTCATAGGCACAGACTTTTGCTTTGGTGGTGGGGGGGAGGTGCTCAACAAATTGCTTCTCTCCCCTCCCACTCTGCCCCAAACTTCTCCCCTACTCCAGCCCTCCCCAAAGCATGCTGTGTCCTCACTCCTCCCTCTCCCACCTGGAGTCTCTGAATGTTGCAAAAGGGATGTTTCTCAGCAGCTGTAGGTCCAGGGAGGACAGCGTGGGAGCTTATCAGTGGGGCCACTGGTGAGCAGGAGGAACTGGGGGAAGAAGCCAGAGGTTCATGCTCAGCTCCTAGCAGTTGCAGAATGCCGGCTAATTTTTTCCATATGGACTCCAGCACAGGAGCCTCAACTTGGTGCCTATGTGCTGGTTCAGATCAGGCTCCTGAAACTTAGGAAATAGGCTTTTTTGTGCAAACACTGAGCTTGAGCTTGGAGGGTGGGCGGGATAGAGAGGGCACCTCTCTATCCAACAAACTAACATGAATCTGTAGCCAACAGAGACCCTGCTGAAAATCTTGAAGTACTGGTACCTGCCAGTGCCTCCAGAGGAAAGATGGGCAGGGGTGGGGGGAGAGTGCTGCGAAGCTGAAGTGTTTTATTTCGTAACTCTCTTTTGCTTTGTACCTACAGGGAACATACTGTGTTGTGTATAGTCACTGGTAAACCACTGAAACAAAAACAGGACTATGCAGCAATTTAAAGACTAACAAGATGGCTTATTAGGTGATGAGCTTTCATGGGCCAGACCCACTTAAACCACTGTCTAGGAAGGCAGTGAGCAAGGTCAGACCTGCCGTGATGAGTGCAGCGAACCAGAAGAGGGACTGCAGCTGGAATCCTACGTCTCTAGGGAGAAGGACACAGGAGCCCTGCCCAGGAAGAGATGAAGGCCGAGATCAGAGAGGCTTCCCCTTGGACCCGCAACAGGATGGAGAAGTGGAGTTTACCCTGAAACTGTGACAGTATGTATGAGGTGATATATTGCGCAATTGGCTGATTCCTGGCAGGTGAAACTTGTCGGGGGGAGGTCCAATGAGTGAGAATGTACAAAATTAGGTACAGTAAACTACAGAGGAGGTAGGTGGCTCATTCTGGAAATGTAAAGATACGTCTAGCTGCAAAGAGGGCTGGCAGGGACAAAACTAGCCCCAGCCCCGCCCCTTCCACCTGGTCCCTTCCGGGGCTGCAGAGCTGCCCCACACACCTGGCTCTGGGGCCTGACAACTCTGTCATTGTCTGCCGTCTGGATGCAAGAAGTTTTCTGGGCTAACAGAATAAGGTGATCTTTAATCCAGAAGTCACTCAAAGTGCTTCTGGGTTGTATCATAGGAGTGTAAATCGAATTATGTTCTATGCATCATGGGCCGATGTAGTGGGAGGATCTAGCCATGCATCTGAACTGCAATTTCAATTTGGACTAGTCTGAGAAGAGCAGGATCTTCACTCCCAGTTCTGTGAAAACTGATAAATGTACAGAGTTTAGAAGTGGTTGTAACTTGCCATGGGGAGAGGGGTTGTTTTTACTTTAAAACAAAAATACTGCAGCTTGCACAATACTTCTTCTTTGGAAAAGAAAACACTGCAACAATTACAATGGCCTAACTAAAGAGGAGACTGACTTTTTAAAATAAATCATCTGCCCAGTTTATGTATATAGATTTAATTAAAGACCTCTCTTCAGGGTACCTAGAACATTAACACACAACCAGTAGCACAGCAAAATCCCAGCAGGATTAAAGGAATCATTCAAACAAGAGCTCATCTAGCCAGCCACCTATAGATACTGCTTTACATCCCCATCATCATTAGAGGAAATGTATTCTCATCCTCTCCAAAAGCCCAAATGTCTTTTGCAGCTTGCCTGGAAGGTCACTGGAGTCTATCTGTTTTGGACCAACAACTAATTAAGCTAGTGTTTATGACTGATCTTCTACTGAAAGACTTTTTAAACAGGTTTTAGTAAGACACTTGATCATTCTTAAACAATTAAACCTGACAGGAATGCAGTTCCTAGCAAACATTGCACATTCTACCACAATATATTATTATTAATGTGAAACTCACCGTTAGGTAGAACTTTAAATTCTTTATAAGTGTCCAGAATTTGATGCAGCTGTTTGGAAAGGTCTATTCATAACAACATGGTTAGATCACAAATAAGTATTCCTAGGCAGTCCCATTTCCTGTTTTGTTCTTGGATTTATAAAAGCTAATCAGGAGTTCTTGTTGTCTTAGTTAGGATAGAGAGATCATTTTTATGAAATGTGAGGACGGGGTCACTCTAATAATTTACCAAAGATTTTCACCTGGCTCTTTGTTTCCTTAACATTGGTAAATGTGGATTTATTCTAATCCTTCCTTCCTTCAGTGGAACTAGACTTAATCTCTCACTGAAATAATATTTGTACTTGCTCTTTTAGGAAATATTAAAATTGACCCAACTTAACCAAAACAATCCAATGCATTTTCTGTCTGGCACATCCAGTATATCTATTGTCATCCTTCCCTCTCTTCCATTTAATCTTTATTTTCCGGTAGCAGGCTCTTTTTTGTTTTATTGATTTTTCTGTTTATATGTTCAGTCTGCTAATTTGTCTTCCCTTACATAAGGTTCCGAGTTCCAGCCACAGAGAATAACCTTAGCCAGAGGGTAGGCTTCAAGATTCCTATCCTCTCCTCAATTTAATTTGAAGGTACTCTACAAAGACAGTTGTGTCAGTGATTTTTCCTACGAGCAGATGACCCATCATAAGGGAATGCACTGAACCATTCTTCTTCCCTTGTGCTTCAAAATTCAATGTATGAAAATGAATAAACTCAAACTCTGTCCTTCATTGTAATTTGTACTATCCTACTTTTTATTGAATTACATGTTTTAATAAAGGGCTTATATAGCATCTAAGAAGTTAGGTGCCATTTATCAATTAATTACCCATGAAACTGAGACAAGTTACATGGTGGTAGTTATCATACCCAGGATGCTATGCATATGCTACATGAAAATGCAGTCACCTTGAAATTATATGTCCAAAGCAGCTTGTATCCCGTAGAATACTAAACAACAGCTCTTATGTATGAGAGGGCTTGAAATCTGTCAAAATGTTGTCCATAGATTGAATGAGTCCATTCATCCTTATGCTCTGAAGAATGTGGTTTTAATTTTTTTCTGAAGTAACAAGTGATCAATTTGGCAGCTCTTCTCTAAGTCCTGGTCTACACTAGGGAGTTAATGGGCTGGTTATTTTGAAATAACTGCTACTTTCCACAAGGAATAATGCTTATTTTGAAATAATTATTTCAAAATAGCCATGGTGTGGATACTCCACTGCTGCTATTTTGAAATAACTGCTCCTTCAAAGTAATTACTCCCCACTGTTTCCTGGGGCTCTAAGTTGAGGTAGCGCATCGCCGGTAAGGAAGCCTGACTCAGACTGATTTTGATGCTTCCCTATAGTAAGGACACACTATTTTGAAAGTTATTTCGGGAGTTATTATTTCAAAATAATTTCCTAGGGTAGACATGCCCTTAGTTCTAAAACTAGGCAATTATCCCTATTATGAATTCACACTCATTGTATTGTGTCTGATATTCACTTCTTAGGAAGGTTCCAGACTAAAATAAAAAAATATTTCAGAGCCACACTGAGTGTTGGTCTAGTCTATGAAAATAAGTCAAATTTATTGAGGTTGACTTTAGGCATCTGATTTTATAAAGTCGTGTATCATTATTAAGCAGATATGGCTGAGTGTATCCTTACTACCATGGCTATCATTGACTCTAACAGACATCCCACAATTCCGGCCACCAGGGTTTCCTGTAAGGTGCATGCCTGCATGGGCGCACACCAAGAATTTTACTCCCACCCACCCCTTGAGCAGGACATTGCAGCCCTGGCCCCTGCTGCTTTCAGGGATGTGGTAGGTGGCTTCCCCATGTGCCGGGACTGGAGCTGGGCCAAAGTTCAGCTGCTCCTGAGCCCTGATACTAAAAATAGCACTATAGCCCTGACTCCAGCCCCAGCACACGGGGCAGCTGCCAGCCATGCTACCCAACCTGGCAGGTGCAGGTGTCAGGATGGCAGAAAGTAAGGGAAGGGGTGATGGGAGAACTAAGAGGAAGGTGGGGATGAGGGGAGGAAGGGGCTTGTGCTAAGGGGAGAGGAGGGGGGGAGTCAGGAAAAGAAAGGGGAAGGCACCAAGAGGCAAGGTGGTGGAGAGATAAATGCCAGGGGGCCAAGAGGAGAAAATGAGGAGAAAGGGCAGGAGGATGGGAAGGAGTCAATGGTGGTGGGAGAAGGGAGGGAACAGAGTGATGCTGGGAGAGGAAAGGGGAAATGGGGGCAAGAGGAAGGGAGAAATAGGTGCTGGGAGAAGAGTCATTGAAAGAAGGGGTGGACATGAGGAAGAAGGGAGTTGGATCAAGTCATGTATGAGGGTGCAGAGAGGCATGATGAGACCTGGGGCAGAGGGTGGTGAGTGGGTGGGCACCAGAGAGAAAGAGGATAAGGGAGGGCAGGGGCAGTGAGGGAAGGGGAGACACCAGAAGGGTGCGGTGGGTAAGCAGAGGTGCAGGTGCCAGGGGGATTGTGGGAGTGAAGCATAAGGGCAGACACAGGGAGGGGAAGGAAGGGACAGGCACCGGAGGACAGAGGAGAGGGGAGAGGCAGGGCAGGTGAGCAGATGGGTAGAGGGAGGTGTTAGGAGAGGAGATGGGACTAGAGGAGGGGTGAGCATGGGGGGGAGGGGAAGAGCAAGTGCAGGGGTCAGAGAGGATGAGGAGAGAGGCAAGTCCCAGGCAGGCTGAGGGGAGTAAGATGGGGAGGACCCAGGACAGCAGATAAGGGTGAGAGGTGGGGGCAGGGCAGTAGCAGGCACCAGGGAGCAGACAGGGTGAGGGGAGGATGGGAGACATGGCAGCAGAGGGGAAAAGGAAGCAGTTTATAACTTGGGTGCCACAGTGGCACACATCCAAACAAGCACACATGGCCTCAATGCTGGTGAACAGACAAAACTCACTCCGCTTATGGATGGAAAATCTTAGGGTATGTCTAGACTGCATCCCTCTGTCGGCAGCGGGATGCAGCTTAGGCAGGTCGACATTGCAAATGAGGTAGAATTTTAAATATCCCATGCCTAATTTGCATAAAAATGGTTGCCGCGTTTTGCTGACAGCACTTTGTTGGCAAAATGCAGCAGTCTAGATGGGGATCTGTCAAGAAAGAAAGCCTTTTTTGACAGATCCTGTAAACCTCTTTGCAGGAGGCATAAGGGATCTGTCGTGAAGTCATTCTGCCGCTCTACTCTGCACTAGTTAGGCCTCAGCTGGAGTACTGTGTCCAGTTCTGGGCGCCACATTTCAAGAAAGATGTGGAGAAATTGGAAAGGGTACAGAGAAGAGCGACAAGAATGATTAAAGGTTTAGAGAACATGACCTATGAAGCCAGGCTTCATGAACTGGGCTTGTTTAGTTTGGAAAAAAGAAGATTAAGGGGGGACATGATAGCGGCTTTCAAATATCTAAAAGGGTGTCACAAGGAGGAAGGAGAAAATTTGTTCCTCTTGGTTTCTGAGGACAGGACAAGGAGTAATGGGCTTAAAGTGCAGCAGGGGAGGTTTAGATTGGACATTAGGAAAAAATTCCTAACTGTCAGGGTGGTCAAATATTGGAATAAATTGCCAAGGGAGGTGGTGGAATCTCCCTCTCTGGAGATATTTAAGAACAGGTTAGATAGACATCTGTCAGGGATGGTGTAGACGGAGCTTGATCCTGCCTTGAGGGCAGGGGGCTGGACTCGATGACCTCTCGAGGTCCCTTCCAGTCCTATGATTCTATGATTCTATGAAAAAAGACTTTCTTTCTCAACAGAGAAAGTGCTGAGTTGGCAAAAAGGTGGCAATTTTTATGCAAATTAGGCACATGATATTTAAATCCCTGCCTCATTTGCAATTTCAACCAGCCTAATCTGCATCCCTCTGCCGACAGAGGGATGCAGTCTAGACGTACCCTTAGAGGGAACACTGCCTGCCACCCATTTGAATACTGGGTTAGTAATCCAATGCCTGATGGGACAAAAACATTGTTGCGGATGGTTCTGGGTACATGTTATCAACCCTCCATGATGCATTTAACTTCTCCCTCCATCCCTGCTTGAAAGCAACAGCAAATATCATTCTGTATCCTTTTCCCCCTGATTATTCATGCAGATGCCATAGCAAAGCAAGCATGAACCCCACTCAGCTGCACTCTGTGCTAAGCACTGCAAACATCTTCTGCTTTATCCTGTCTTTTTTCTAGAGCAGTGATTCTCAAAGTGGTCCATGAAACTACGCTGAGAAACCTGATAACTAGCTACCCCAGTGTGTTTATTCACTGGTTCCGTAGCCACAGAGCCTCACAGCTCCTATTGGCTCCAGTTTGCCGTTTGTAGCCAAGGGGAGCTGTGGGAAGCAGCGTGGGCCAAGCAGTCGCTTCCCACAGCTCCCCTTGGCTGCAAGAGGCAAACCAGAGCCAATGGGAACTGCAAGGCTCCGTGGCTTCATAGCTGGTAAATAAACAGACCGGAGTAGCCAGTTAGCAGTTTTCTCAGAATGGTTTTGTGGATCACTTTGAGAAACACTGGTCTCAATCCTAAGGTTTATGTGCATGAGAGAGAATATGAGGAAGCCACATACACAGATGTGCAGGAACCCTATTGAAATGTGCAATTGACATATGCTGACAGTCATTGGGCATGTTGACACAGTGGAATGCCGATTTTGGTCCCAGGAAACAAGCGTAGGCTGGTGGGACTGTGTAGTTATGCAGCTATCGGATGATCCACAGTGGCTGTAAAACTTTAGCATGCGTAAGGCCTCTTTCATAGAGCTTTGCAAACTGCTTTCTCCTTCCCTGAAGCACAGCAATACCAGCTGAGAAGCAAGTGGCAGTAGTCTCATGGAAGCTTGCAATGTAAGATTTGATTCCCAATTGACTGGTAGCATTGATTGGATAAATCTACAGTAGCGGGGAGGGCTGTTGTGATCCAAATAGACAAGGCAATCATTACCCTTCTGCTGGGAAGGATATTGACTCTGGGAATATGCAGGACATAGTGGATGGCTTTGCTGCAATGGGGTTCCCTATCTGAGCTGGGGTGATAGCTAGAATGCATATACCTATATAGGTACCAGATCACCTTGCCAAAGAGTACATGAACCACAAGAGACACTGGTGAATGGTGTTGCAGACACTGGTGGGTCACCAGGGTTGTTTCACCAATGTCACTGGAAAAGGTGCATGACACATGCATCTGAAGAAATTCTGTTCTCTTCAGAAATCTCCAAGATGAAATGTTCTTCCCAGACCAGAACATTTCCATTGGGAACATTGAAATGCCAATAGTTATCTTTGGAGACCCAGCTGACCCTTAGCTCTCATGACTCAGAAGCTGTACACAGGCAGCCTGGACAGCATTAAGGAGCAGTTCAGGCCAGGCAAGTGCAGAATGGTGGTAGAATTACGCCTTTGCCATCTGAAAGGATGGTGGCACAGTTTACTGACTAGGTTAGACCTCCATGAAAACAATATTTCCATTGTTGCACAATAACTGAAATCAAGGGGAGAAAGTTTTTTGGGGAGCTTGAGGTTGAGGCAGATTGCCTGGTGGCCAATTTTTAAGCAGCCAGACATCAGGGCAAAAAGAAGAGCGTATTGAGGTGCAATGTGCATGAAAGAGGCTTTGAAAACCAGTTTCATGAATGACCAGACAATGATGTGACAGTTGTGTGTTACTCATTACCACTCTGCCCCCGTTGTATAGGTACTGCCCTGTAAACAACCCCCACACACCCAAATGAAGGTGTTACAATGAATAAAGGATGAATAAAGGCCCTTTTGTCCTCAAATCTGTGTAATTTTATTTATGAATTAACTGAATAGTAAAGTAGTTACAGACGTAGGTAGGATATGATACTGGGGCAAGGAGGCCACAAGGATGTGTGACTTACTACAATCACCCTGTGTTACATCCCTGGGTGCTGAGTGAAAGGCTTCCAACCTTCCACTCCCCCCCTCCCCCCCACACACACAGCCTGAGGAGAGGAGGATATGGAACATAGTGAGAACAGGCGGTTTATCAACGGATGCAGAGGGGCTCTTCTCTTTAGCTGCTTTCCCTGTAGCTCTGTTTGCTCCCCCATGCACCTCAACATCTCATCCTGCATCTTACAGTCCTGTTCCCTGCATGTTTTCCTGTCCTCTTGTTCAGTGCAGATGACCTCAAATTGTGTTTGCCTCCTGGCATTCAATTGTGCCTTCTCAGTGCAGGCAGAGTGCATGAGCTCATTAAACATTTTGTCCTATGTACTTTTTCTTTCACCTTTTAATCTGTAAACGCCTAAATGCTGGAGGAGCAGGGCTGGTAGCAGAATAATTGTTCCAGCAGCGCTGGGGGGAGGGGGAATATAAAGGTACACTTTTCAGAGAAGATAGCCTTCTTGGGATTTTTTAATATTAACTCTCTTACAATGAATGAAGCACTCTACAGCACAAAAACATGTTATGTCCAAAGCATTTTAAACTGAGCATGTACCAGTAAGGTAAAACACATGGCAAAACACTGGACAGCAGAACTCATTTTGCATGCAGTCATGGTAAGCAACTCTTTAGGAGGGGCCTTTTGCTTACACTTTGAAAACATGTGGGAAAAGGTGCTTGCAACCTACAGCCCTCATAGTTCATATGTGTCCGTTTGCAAAGGCAGGGAGTCTGCATTTGCAAGGGCCCCCACACACAGCATGCTTGCAGATTGCCCTTCTTTGCCACATTGACCAGGATGGTGGGGTGCAGCAAAATGGAGGGTGTAAAGGCTCATAGTCAGCACATGGTCATCATCCCCTCACATGTACACTCACAGCATGACTGGTCTCTGGAATGATCCATCACAAACAGAACTGAAAACCTGGATTCATAATATGAGGGGGAGGGGGGATGAGCAAAGAAAGGTGGATTGCCTTAGTGATATCTATTCCAGAACTTCCCCCAGTTCATGCATGTTACCATGTGTAATATCAGTCTTCTCCAAATCACAGAGTAGGATTGAGAGCTATTGCTGTATGAATGTGTCCGGAAACCTGGAGTTTATGCTGCTTTATAGCCTCTCCCAGAGGTATGAACGAGTTACGGACCAAACACATGGCTGTAACTCGATCTGTTTGTAACTTGGACCCCATTGAGTTACATAGCGACTGCGCTGTTCATAAGCACAGGTCGCGTTCATAACTCGGGGACCACCTTTACAGCTGCTCCATGGGAGCTTTGGTCGTAAATGCGAACAGTCATAACTTGACTGTTCGCAACTCGGGGACCAGCTGTACTTTCTGGGGCAATAATGCCAGATCATTTACTGCCTGCTTGGTGTGGCAAGGTGTCCTACCATGGAGGACAGACTAAGTCAGGCTCCTCAGAGACCTTGTGAGAAGGATTGCAGAATACCTCAATAAGATGTGCAGGGAAGATTCCTGTTCCAGTTCCACACATATTACCAAACTTTTCTAGGGAGCTTCTGCGGTGTGGACAGACTGGCTGCCACTATCTCCCAATTACTCAGGGCGAATCAAAGTTTAAACCCAATTACATTTAACCACTGTAGCGTGATTTCAAATGTGTACTCACCAGGGATACCCTCCCCATCATCCGGGTCCAGCGACACTAGGTCCTGGGAGGGAATTGGCTCCAGTTTCAAAAAGTCCTGGCCGTCAGTGAGATCAGATTCTCTGCTTGCCAGCTGAGCAGTCTCCTCGTCATCTACAACATCCTCCTTGTTGTTGCCTGTGGCTGCTGGAAGAATCAGTGGGGAGGTATCCATGGACAGTTTTGGGACAGTGATTGGGTCCTCTCCTATAATCCCATCAGGCATTCAGAGACGTGGCATGTCGAGGCTCTGACCCGTAGCAACTGTTTGTGCCTTTGTCTTCTGGTACACTCACTTGAGCTCCTTTATTTTCATGCAGCACTGCTGGGTGTCCCTGCTGTATCCTTTTTCCACCAAGCCCTGTGTGATTTTTGGCATAGCTATCAGTATTTTTGCTGCTGTTTCAGAGTGCTGCCTCACAGTTTCTTCTCTTCATGCAGCAGTCAGATCTGGTATCGCTTGTATGCTCCATGCTGAAGCTTGTTTGCAACTCTAGGCATTCCTGAGAGTTTTCCTGTGTACCTGGGAGAGCAGCAGAATTGAAGATGTTGGCCAGAGAGGTCACATCCAAGAACACTAAATTGAACAGCATTGCGTATGCACTACCCCAAATTCGACCCTGGAACATTGAAATTAGCACTACCGCTCTCAACAAGATGAAGTACCAAACTTGACTTTAAAAGTCCTTAAGGTCGGTGGAAGGGGTTTGGTGGTGTAGACACATTCATTACAAGATCGACATACTGCAGCTAACTTCAACCTAATTTCATAGCGTGGACCAGGCTTAACATTCTTACATGGATTTGCTCTTTATTATATCGGATGTCCCATTGAAGTCCATTGGAGTATTTACTCTGCAAAATTATCAGTCTAAAGCCCGTAGATGTGTCTTGTCACTTAGGCCTTGTGGATTTCTGCCTGACACTGGTTCATGTAATGAATCCTGAATCCATGCAACATAGCTGCTTGTTTTTATGCAATCCTCATAGCAAACTCATGGCACCCTTTGCAGAAAACCAATTATCTTGTTAACAAAATTGCTTCAGAATGAACTCTAGTTAACTTTGCTGCTTAAGTTGAAGAAACTGGATGCAAATCTATTTTTATATTATATTATATTTGCATTGGCAGTCAACCAGTGTAACCAGAATCTGAGGCTCCATTGCACAAGATGCTATGTAAAAGCATAGGAAGGAGTCCCTGCTCAAAGAACTTACTTACTCCTGGGGAGTGGTATAAGGATCTTGTGCAAAAAGGAAACATCCACACTGCTTGTGCAAAAACAAAAAACCTCTTGCGCAAAAACAAACCAGAAGAGATTATGCAAATGCAGTGTGAGAAAATGCTAATCCATGCTTCATTTGCATTGCCTCTTCCAGCAAAGCGTGTAGTGTAGCCGTAGTCTGAGAGCACTATCATCATCATTGTTTTTGCTACCTATTCTATTCATTTAAACTAAGTTTCCTTGAAAAAGGAAAGTAAAATCTGATTTATTTACAGTTTTTAGGAGTGCTAAAGTCAACATAAGAGTCTAATATATTTCACATAATGTCCATAGGAACCAACATTATGGGTGCTCAACAAGGAAATATTGGTATGTGCTTAGTACTCTCTGGTGTCCCCATGGATCAATATTCCCTCTCCCTCCCTGTACATCCTGACTACTGTAATCAGCAGTTTTGCAGCATTCAGGAGGCTGGGGGAGGTGGGAGAGGAGCAAGGATGTTGTATGCTCAGGGGAGGAAGTGAAACTGGGTGGGAAGAAGTGAGGAAGAGGTGTGGCCTGAGGGAAGAGGAGGAATGGGGACACGGTCTGGAGCAGAGCAAGGGGTCAAAAACACCTTGGCACAATGGAATGTTGGCATCTGTACACGATGTAGCAATATGGCAGGACTAGTAGAGGCTCAGAGTAGTGCAAGACTTTGAAGTCAACAGATTTAGTAAGTTGGGTGTTAGAAGCAGACTGGGGAATGGCATTCAATGTGACTTCTCAACCATTTTGGCTGGGATTTTCAAACATGCTCAGCCTTAGGCCAGCTTTGTGCCTGTTAAATGAAACTCATGTTGAAGTGGTTGAAAGCAGAATCAGAGCATTCCTGAAAATTCCCAACCTTACTAGCATTAAAAAAAACCAAACATCTAACAGGTGAACTTTACTTTTTTCTCTATGTGCGAGGGAAAGAGGTTGCCCTGTAAGTTATACAACTTCTGAATAAGGACCAACCAAAGATTTCATGAAAGGAGAACAGCTATGGCAACGAAATGTGTTTAGGGCCAAAAGGCCTTGGAGGGCTAGAAGGCTCCTTAATCAGTTAGATGAGCACAACTGAGATCCCATATGATGTAAATGAGAAAACCTCTGAGGTACCAGAGAGTCAATGTTGTTTTCACTTTTTGGCTTGTTTACTCATTTTCTTTTTAGTCTTCAATTTTTCATATCGCCTTGTAGGTTTTGCACCAAGAAATGGTGAAAAGTGATGTGATGATGAGATTGGAGTGGTGTCAGCCGAAATGGTCAGGGCAGTGTGTGCGTGTATGTTACACCCAAGTCTTCAACTGCTGAGACGCAAAGTCTCGTTGCAGTGAGCAGCCTAGGAGGCTGGAGGGCGCCCCGAAAAATAGTTTAACGTCTCTGACTTTACTGCTAGGACCGGGGTCCTGTCGCAGAGGGCAACCAACAGGCTCTCAGACGCCCCGGTGTGTGTGTGCGCTATACACCCGAGACTTCAACTGCTGAGACCGGGGTCCCTTGCAGCGGGCAACCTGGAGGAGGTTGACGGGCGCCCCAACGAGTTTATAGGGAGAATTTATAACACCTCAGATTTTAGCAGCTAGGATACAGAAATCCCTTCGCAGCGGGCAGCCTGGGGAAGCTGAGAGGTGCCCCAATGGATCTGTCCCCTGGAAGTGACACGATCCAAAATGACCAAGCTCTTCCTATACCTGTCCCTTTTGACCGGCTGAAGTTCTTTTGTTTGTGTTCAGTTTGGGTACAGCAGCACGGGTTCAAGTCAGAAGCTTGACACGCACTGGCTTATTTATAGGAGAAAGAAAGAGAAAAGAAATAAAGAAACTTGGTTCAGTGTATATATATATATATTATAAGTGAATGAGGGCACCCCACTTATTCCCAAAGTTTATAGCTAAATCACCTTACCAAAGGCAGTTTACAATAGAAATGAAGCAGTTTTGACTTGAGAAAACTATAATAAAGTAACTAAACTTACAACAGAGACACAATTAGGGTATGTCTACACTACCCCCCTAGTTCGAACTAGGGGGATAATGTATGCATACCGAACTTGCTAATGAAGCCCGGGATTTGAATTTCCCGGGCTTCATTAGCATAAAGCCGGCACCGCCATTTTTAAAAGCCGGCTAGTGCGAACCCCGTGCTGCGCGGCTACACACGGCACGGACTAGATAGTTCGGATTAGGCTGGAACGAGGTGTACAGATAGTTCGGATTAGGAAGCCTAATCCGAACTATCTAGCCCGTGCCGCGTGAAGCCGCGCGGCACGGGGTTCGCACTAGCCGGCTTTTAAAAATGGCGGTGCCGGCTTTATGCTAATGAAGCCCGGGAAATTCAAATCCCGGGCTTCATTAGCAAGTTCGGTATGCATACATTACCCCCCTAGTTCGAACTAGGGGGGTAGTGTAGACATACCCTTAGACAGGGCTGGATTACCCAATAAGCAGAATAAGCACGTGCTTAGGGCATCAGCAAAGCAGGGGCACCAAAAAAAAAAAAAAGAGATTTTGTTTTTAAAAAACTTGATATTTGATATTTCAAAAAAAAAAGCATCAAAATAGTCATCATGGGAAAAAATCAGAACTCCGCAGAATGCTCTTTTTCTCAGCTGAAAAGAATAAAAAACCCTCAGAGAACAATGTGTCAGGACAGACTTGATTCACTTTCCCTATTGTGTATGGAAGCAGACATGCCTCGTCGAGTCAGCTTCGATGAACTTACCCAGCATTTTGCAATCGGAAAATCTAGAAAGAAGCTATTTTAATTTCAGCAAACATTTAAGTTTTGTGTCATTTTGAAAAATGAAATTTTATTTTACAGTATAGTATTTTTATTTTGAATTACATATGGGGGGGTACCACAATCTTTTCAGTGCTTAGGGCCTCTAAAGGTCTTAATCCGGCCCTGCCCTTAGAGTGTACACATAAAGAAAACACATTGCAGGTACAATTCTCACCCCTGCGTTCCAGACTTGGCACGGCCAGCGTCTTTCTCTCAATCCCTCGGGAAGAAGTAGGGCGAGGTTGGGCGTCCCACGGACCTCGGGAGACAATCAATACCTGCCAGCAGGTGTAGGTGATTGGAGCTCAAATGGGGTGGGCAACTCAACCCTCTTTATACCCCTTGGGTCACATGGGCTTCTTCCTGGTCTCAAGTGGCCAATTAGGAAAAATGGCTTTGAATGCCAAGTTTCCCACGAAGGGTGCAAAGCATAATTCACACCTGGGAAGATGCAGACAATGGGCACCTCTGGTATGTGATGGGCGAAGATTCCTCTCCTGAGACAGTGCAGGCATGTCAATTACTGATACTAGCCATCACGGCAACGGGAGGCCTCCCAGTCGTCAGCTAGCCCATTTACTGTCTTGTTTCTGTTTATGGTAGAGTCAGGGACAGGCACCACACCTGCGTTCCCAGGGCATCAAAGGCTGACTGCCTTTCTCTTGCTCTCGGGGGGGGGGAGGGGGAACAAGATGGGGTTCATGGAAAAACAAGATGGGGTTTGTGTCTGGCTACAAGTGGGAAATGACAACATGCTGAAGAATGCCTAGTAAATCATTCTGACATCCAGTAAAGATGCATAACATTGCAACTGATTTTTTTAACATCTTAAGTGGAAAAATCAGATCATGTCTATTTGTCACACAGTATTTGAGTATTAGGAAAAATGTACATAGAGTTTTCATTATCATGCCTGCCACTAAAAATACGCTATTATGACTGGAATAATCTGATGAACAACACTATATTTGTGATTTAAAATGTTTCCATTCCCTACTCTCCCCTCTCGCCCCCCAAAAAATATGACTTAATAGATGATAAATTATTTAACATGCAACCTATGTACTGGTGCTTTTGCAAGCAGCATCCATTGATAATTGAACAATACATTTATTCTTCTGGTCTTATTGTCATAGCATTTTACACTTTGAGCATATTATACACTTCCAATCACACATTGTGCACCATGCACTCCTCATAATTACTGCAATCTGAATAGTTGCTAGGGATGAAAAGGGTAACTACCACTAGAAATCTGCAAAAGTGAATTAATTAATGCATTTCATTATGTAAGAGAACTGTCAAAGTTCCCATTTTATGTCAAGTTCAAAAGCGAGCTATAGTGCTGTCTTTTTTTAATTCTCATTCTTATTAATTGCACTAGAGTCACAAAGAGATTTCTTATGCTCCATGTCAAAATCCATGCTACTCATGATTCTACCTTTCCATAAGAGGGGAGAAAAGGAAAAGCTGGTGACATCTCAAAGTATGTAGGTGCTCGATAAATAACAGCACAGTCAGAGTATGGGACAAGCCATACTCAAGAAATAAAAGAGGAAGAACCTGTGGAAACAGACAAAGAAGTTAAGACAGATCTCAAATTGAGGAGTGAACAGAGCCTTTATAGTGAGTAAATACTCTTAGGGTATGTCTACACTACCCCGCTAGTTCGAACTAGGAGGGTAATGTAGGCATACCGCACTTGCAAATGAAGCCCGGGATTTGAATTTCCCGGGTTTCATTTGCATAAGCGGGGAGCCGCCATTTTTAAATCCCCGCTGGTTCGAACCCCGTGTAGCACGGCTACACGGGGCTCGAACTAGGTAGTTCGGACTATGATTCCTATTCCGAACTACCGGTACACCTCGTTCCACTAGGAATCCTAGTCCGAACTACCTAGTTCGAGCCCCGTGTAGCCGCGCTACACGGGGTTCGAACCAGCGGGGATTTAAAAATGGCGGCTCCCCGCTTATGCAAATGAAGCCCGGGAAATTCAAATCCCGGGCTTCATTTGCAAGTGCGGTATGCCTACATTACCCCGCTAGTTCGAACTAGGAGGGTAGTGTAGACATACCCATAGAGAGATATTGATCTAGCAGGGGGAAAGCATGTACACCGACCACTAGGAACAATGCTTAGTGGGGAGTGAGGAACAAGGTTACAAATTGTGATCATAAACACAAGCGTTCTTTCTCTTCACTAAGTATTTTGGGGAATGGAAATCTTTACTGTTATCAGTCTTATTCTTAGATATTTATGCCTTAAAAAGAATGAGCAGACTGCAGTGGGCTGGAAAGATATGTCTAGAAGTTCTGCCATTGACTTCACCGGGGCCAGGACTTCCAGGTGCTTTAATTTGGTCACAGTAAAGTGAGGCTGATGATGAGACAAATAATTCAAGCAGGCTTGTGTACACTGCCCCCCCCCCCCCCCCTTCAAGGATTCTTTCTGCTGCCAGTGGTTCTGGAGTCTCTGCCACTGTCATCTCTCATTCTGCACCTCTGGCTATGACCACACAAACTTACGTTGGTGCCAGACACATCAGCATAAAATTGTCACAGTTAGTGCATCACTTATGCCAAAAGTGTGCATGTTCCCTGGGAGTGCATTTTACACAGGGCACAATGGTACAGCTTGCCAGCACTGTATCATTTGGGTCAATTTGAGTGATGTGTGTAGGGGCTGTGATGAGTCATGTGGGGTGACTGGGAGCAGACGTCAGCTCCCCAGTTTGCAGCTGCCTCCATCTCATGATATCATGTGTCCTGTGATTTTCATGCCTCTTTTCAAATGTCCACAAACCCATACCCTTCTCTTCTCTGTCCACTGTCTCTTAGGGTATGTCTATACCACAACGTTATTCTGAAATAACTTAGTCCACGTCTACAACAGGCAGTTATTTCAAAATAGTGTCAAAATACTATCAAGCTGGAGGACTTCTTACAACCACTCCTGTAACCCTCATTGTTCAAGGAGGAAGTCGGAGAAAGAAGGCTCTATTTCGAAATAAGTGCTGTGTAGATGCTCCCTATTTCGAAAGAAACTATTTCAAAAGAAGCTACACAATTGACGTAGTTCAATTTGCATAGCTTATTTCGAATTAAGCCCTGCTGTGTAGACGCACCCTAACACACAATAGAGCCTGCATAGCTCTGCACCGTTGTCATGAATATTACAAGCACAAGATGCATAATCATCTTCAGTGGAGAACATGGCTATTTCTTGGAGGCAGGGCTGTCCCGAGGGGGGCACAGGGTCCAGAGCAACGCCTTCCCACACCTTCCCCAAGACCTGCCCTTGCTCCACTCCCAGCCCCTTGCCCCCTCCCCCGAGCAATGTGCTTATGGGCATCTGGCATGACAGTAATAGGGGTTACCATGCAGGCGGCAGGAGCTGGAGTGACATGGCAGCCTGTTCCCTGCTGCCCTCCCAGACCGCTCCAGCCCACTGCACCCTGCTTTCCCACAGCAGTGAGAAGCTTCCCACCACTGCTGAGAAGCCAAGCACCGTGGGCTGGGAGAGGACAGCAGAGTGGAGCAGGCTGCCGGGCTGCTTCAGCTCCTGCCACAGTGGTAAACATGGAGGAGGGTGACCCCTGCTGCCACCACACCAGATCCCCTGTAATGGCCCAGGTTCCAAGAGCACGAAGCCTGCAGCAGCTGTCCCAAAGCACCCTATGGCTGGACGGCTCTGCTTGGAGGACAAATAGCTCTGTGACAAAGCAAGAACAAAATCAAAGTCGTCGGTGGTAGTCACAGAGGAGCTCCAGTTGAGGCAGCACTGCTTCGTGGCTCAAGAAATGTGCACTGTCTAGTGGGACCACAATGCATTGTGCCCCTGCGGGGTGATGAGCAGTGGCTGCACGACTTCGGAGACTGCAAGGCCATATCCCTAGACCTATGTGCAGAGCTTCCTCTAGCCCAGGAAAATCCAAATGAGAGTTGCATTGGCAATGGAAGAAGGTGGGGGTAAGCTCACTGTGGAAACTTGCAATTCCAGGTTGCTACCAGTCACTTGGGAACATGTTTGGAATTGAAAAATCCACTGTGAGGAGGGACATTAATTGTGAGAGTGGGCACACGACCATTAATTGATTCCTAGCATGCTGGACTGTGGCTCTTGGCAATGAGCAGGACATAGTGGATGGATTCACAGCTATTGGGTCCTCAAACTAGAGTGGATGATGGTGGGCATGCATATAAAATCAGAAGTGTTGGAGTGGAAGGAATCTCAGTAAATCAGAGTATGTCTACACTACAAAGTTAGTTCGAACTAACGGACGTTAGTTCGAACTAACTTTCATAGGCGCTACACTAGCGCTCCGTTAGTTCGAATTTAATTCGAACTAACGAAGCACTTAGTTAGAACTAGGTAATCCTCATTCCATGAGGATTAAGACTAGTTCGAACTAGCTAGTTTGAATTAAGGGGTGTGTAGCCCCTTAATTCGAACTAGTGGGAGGCTAGCCCTCCCCAGGTTTCCCTGGTGGCCACTCTGGCCAACACCAGGGAAACTCTACTGCCCCCCTTCCGGCCCCGGACCCCTTAAAGGGGCACGGGCTGGCTACGGTGCCCGTGCCAGGTGCAAGCCTGCCAGCACACAGCCAGCAGACCCTGCACCTGGCACGGATCGAGCCACCCACCCGATGCCCCCCAGCTCTCCCCCTCTTCCCGGGACCAGGCTGGCGGCTCCCGGGAGCTTGCCCAGGACCGCAAGAGGCGGGCACCTTCCTGGGCTAGTGCGGACATCGTGGACCTCGTCCACGATCTCCACACTAGGCACAGGAAAGTGGCCGGTTTGGGCAAGATAGCTGCCAGCCTGGCCACCCAGGAGCAGGTGTGCAAGAGAATCAAGGGGGTCCACTGAGACCCCCAACCCTGATCCCTGAGCTTACAATGGCTGTCCTGGGTCAGACCAAAGGTCCATCTAGCCCAGTAGCCTGTCTGCCGACACCGGCCAACCCTAGGGACCCTGGAGGGAATGGACCGAAGACAGTGACCAAGCCATTTGTCTCGTGCCATCCCTCTCCAGCCTTCCACAAACCTTGGGCAGGGACACCACTCCTACCCCCTGGCTAATACCACTCCATGGACCCAACCTCCATGACTTGATCTCACTTCCCTTTAAACTCTGTTCCAGTTCTAGCCTTCACAGCCTCCTGCAGCAAGGAGTTCCACAGGTTGACTCTTTGCTTTGTGAAGAACAACTTTCTCTTACTAGTTTGAAGCCTGCTACCCATTCCTTTCCTTTGGTGTCCTCTAGTCCTTCTTTATGGGAACTAATGAAGAACTTTTCTGTATGCACTGTGTCCACCCCACTCCTGCTTTTAGAGACCTCTATCCTGTCCCCCCTCCGTCTCCTCTTTTCTAAGCTGAAAAGTCCCAGTCTCTTTAGCCTCTCTTCATATGGGACCTGTTCCCAACCCCTGATCATTTTAGTTGCTCTCCCCTCTCCCAGCCTCTCTCTTCCCCTCTCCCACCTCCTTTTCCCAGTCTCCCCCAGTTTTGTTCAATAAAGACAGATTCCATTTTGGAAGACACGTTATCTTTATTTTGTACATCAAGAAGAGGGGCTAGGGAAGGGTAAGTGGAAGGAGGTTAGGGAGGAATGGGGCACGAGCCCCCGATGGGGAGGACTGGGCTGGCTCTGCGGGCTTCTGGGGGTGGAAGCTCTCCTGCAGCCCCCCAATTGCCCCCTCTCCCCAGATGGCAGCCTGCGGCATGTGCAGCCGGTCTGATGGCCGAGTGCTGTGATGTGCCCAGTGTGGGCACTCAGGGCACTCCAAGCCAGGACTGCTTTGCAAGCGGGGCACCCCTGAGAACTGTCTGTCCGGGGTGGGGGTCGGGACCCTTTAAGCACAGCCCTCAGCTAGCCTGACACAGCATCTCCACGCTCTAAGTCCTCCTCTGATGCCCTGCCGGCACTGCTTCCGGCCATCCTTAACCCCGCTTCAGGGTCCACTTAATGTGGACGCGCTAGTTTGAATTAGCAAAACGCTAATTCGAACTAGTTTTTAGTTCTAGATGCGTTAGTTCGAATTAGCTTAGTTTGAATTAACTAATTCGAACGAAGTTAGTTCAAATTAGCGCTGTAGTGTAGACATACCCTCATATAGTCCAGTTCCCTAGCACTCAAGGCAGGACTATATAATAACTAGACAATCCCTTGCAAGTGTTTGTTACCTGTGTTTGAAGCCCCCATACCCCCTCGCTTGGGCCAAAACTTTGAAAAGTCTCAATTCTGCCTTCTTGCTGTTCTGCTGCTCTCATGGCACTCCACCATCTCTGTGCATCTAGAGCAGAGAGAATACATATGCACCAGCAGCAGACACAATTTTCTACACTCTAGGTCCTAGTGGTGCCCCCCCACAGTATGGCACCTCAGGCGGCCGCCTCAGTTCACCCCATGGTAAGGCCAGACATCTCATGGTAAGGCCAGATTTAAATTGCCACCAGAGCCCTTAGCGGTGCACTCCAGATGGTGCTGGGGGACACAGTTCAGATGGCTCTGGTGGTTGCTGCCCCATCCCTTCTACCCAAGACTCTGCCCCTTCCAGGCATGTGGAGATACCCCTGTCCCCATCTTACCCAGTGGTATGTCAAGACTCAACTCGCCTGTTGTGGAGTATTGTGGGCCAGCTAGGGTTGAGTAACACAGCATCTACATCAACCGTGGTGCTCAGCTGCTCTGGGAGCTTGTTACTTTGTAGGTGTAACAAGGCACTGACACTGGAAGGAGACAAACATAATAAGCACAGTCACGTGCACAGCTCAATTAACATAAGATGCTTTTTTTTTTTTTTTGGCCAACTGTTTTATTCCTTACCTGTTGAGAGACAAGTGATTAAGCAGTTGATTTACCAGTGGAACTACACAGAGGAGTGCATGGATGTGGAAAACCGTTTGCTCTTTGATAGGCGAATGAAACAGAGTGAAGAACACCAGTGATAAGTGGCAAGAAATACTTATGCAGTACTGTGCATTGGGCCCCATTTTACTCTATTTCAGTTGGTACAAATCTGAAGTCACTGCACAGTTATATTTACATTTAATTCACGTGTATTTTCTCTTTGCACACACCACACACTGAGCAAAGGCTTAACATTTTTCATCGAGAAAGCTAACTGAATATTAAAATTGACAGGCTCTCAGACCCTTGCTGATTTGAACCAATCACAGGAAGACCACTGCAAATGCCCAAATAGTATGAATTGGTGAATAAATTAATAAGGATAATTCACCCCCAAAATGTATTTTTCTCATTTTATTGTTTGTGTTTAGTATTCACAATAGTTTGCAGTTTGAATATTTAAGCAAAAGAAATGAAATTCTAGTAATATGGAAATTTGTTACAACCTCTACTGTTAAACCTTTGGGAGATGAGAAACCATCTATTCTGTGTGTTGATAAAGCATCAATACTCTCCTATAATTGCAAAATGAAAACATGAGCAAAATGGAAATAGTTTGAAGCTACTAAAGCATTGGTTAGTTAAGAAGGGCTTTCTACCAAGTGGGTTATGAATTTAGAACAAACTAGTGTTTTCCTGGTTACAGGATCAAGTAATGCTTTTGTAAACATAAAACTTAGATGAATCTGAATATGCAGTGTTATAGACATGTTGCTCCCAGGATATTAGAACCAAAGTGGGTGAGGTAATATCTTGTATTGGACCAATTCCTGTTTGTAAGAGAGACTTTGAGCATACTCAGAGCTTTTCTTCAGTTCTTGGAAACCCAGTGGCTGTGTCTAGACTAGCCAGTTTTTCTGCAGAATCAGCTGCTTTTGCAGAAAAACTTGCCAGCTGTCTACACTGGCTGCTTGAATTTCCGCAAGAACACTGACGATGTCATGTAAGATTGTGAGTGTTCTTGCGGAAATACTATGCTGCTCCCATTTGGGCAAAAGCCCTCTTGTGCAAATCATTTGCGCAAGAGGGCCAGTGTAGACAGCACAGTACTGTTTTGCGCAAAAAAGCCCCAATGGCTAAAATGGCGAACGGGGCTTTTTTGTGCAAAAGCGCGTCTAGATTGGCATGGACGCTTTTCCGCAAAAAGTGCTTTTGTTGAAAAGCATCCGTGCCAATCTAGACACTCTTTTCCGAAAATGCTTTTCCGTTAAAAGCATTTCCAGAAAATCATGCCAGTCTAGACGTAGCCAGTGTGTCCTAGCTAAGTACAAGGTGGAACGGGTTGTTTAGCACAGGCAGTTATACCCATTCACGAAGGCCATTCAAAGAGAAGTGCCTGTTCCTACCTTTCCAATCCTAGAGAGACAACTGGGGCAGAGTGAGGCTTGCTTCTACACTGTTGCAATAAGCCATAAATTCAGTGTTTCGTGCTGTCCATGACTTTTAATGTTTATTGAAGTTATTAATTTAAGCTCCTAGGTTTCATTTTTCGTAGTTGTCACCGCTGCAAGGGGGGACAGGCGGGGGCTGAGCTTCAAGCCACGGCCCACTTCTGAGGTGGCCATGGACCACTAGTGGTCCATGGACTGTAGTTTGAGAACCACTGTTCTAGAATGAATTTGCACAGGAAAATAAGGCAAAAAAACCACACTTCATAAAGTAATCAGAAAGAAGCTTAAATTAGTAACTTTGCTAGATACTAAAAATCATGGACTGTCTGGAGAAGGGGATCTAAAATTCCTGTCCCACAGCTCAACCCAGGCCTGAGCAGTTGTGCAATTGGGCCTGGGAGTCGTAGCAGGCTGGAGGGGGTAAGGGCCTGTATGTTCCTGTCCCTCAGGTCCCATTCCTACCCTGTCCACGGAGGGATGTGGCCTCAGGGATTGTCTGACAGGAGGCTGGCATGGCAGCAGCAGCCAGGTCTTCCTGCACTCCGTGAGGTGGCAGGAGCCTCAGGAAAGTGGAGTGCACTGGGGGACAGGGTAGCATGGAGGGAGAGGGCCAGGTGATGGAAGGAAGGAGGAGTTTGGTGGCGAGGAACAGACAGAAGCCCTCTCTCTGCCCCCAACTACTGGAACTCCAGGGCCAGACTGTGCAACTCTTCCACCCAGGGATGGCCCATGAGCCAGGAGGTTGGGACCGCTAGTACAGTGACACTGGATTTATGGCTTATTACAACAATCCATAACAATACCCAACCCCACTTCTTTTTCTTCCTTTCCCCCTATGAGTTCAGGGGTATTAACATGCAATGTCACCTTGAATACTGCCTGAGACTGGGCATTAACTATTCATGTAGGGTAGGCAGTTCAAGAGAAATCAGTCTACTATGGCTTAGTAGCTGGCATGCGGGAGAGCAGTGAAATAAGATATTAACTGCACCGTCATCTAAGCCATGTAGCTGGGAGGGTTGTTAAAGTCAAAGTGCCAGTCAAAGCGGAATCTGTGCAGCTATGATGTAGTGACAACTATTACTGTTACCAATGTAAATGGGTAGCAGGTGCTAATTAAAATTACAAGCTAGAGAGAACAGGCATTAAAAGAATAATTCTGTGATTTAAATCACACTTGAATTACTAATATACAAAAAGTCCACAATTTATCTAAAATTTCCTTAAATACTATATCTATCAATCCACTGAACAATACTCAGAAGGTGTATAATTAAATACTGCTTATGCTTATAACAGTAGTCTCTCCTCTTGAGGCAGAGGAGTCACTAGTGTGTGTGCGTTATTCTCAAGCAGTCGTGTCTGAATTTTACTGGAAGCCGGGAAGAGATAACGAAACCCTTCCACAAACCAGCACAGACTATCTGACGGCAGGTGACAGAAAATTCAGCGTTAAGTCCCCCCCTCCTCACCTCCCACTGATCCTGTAGAGCCTTGAGCACAGGGTCTTTGGCCTTGACCCACACCCCAATGTCTTCTCCATGGTGTGAAATAACAGGTGAGGAGCAAACACCTTGCTGGATCAGACATGCACTTGTGAATTAGGCTTATTTGTCAGCCTTGCAGGATTCTGCTCAGAGGGGATGCAGGTCTTTTTTTTTTTTTTTTCTGAGCAAAACAATTATTTTTCCCCATTAGCATCACTGTGCTATGGGGCTTATTTTAAAAGGGCTTTAGCTACGTGGCTCCCTGAGGACCAGACTGTGCTACCTTTATGCTGAATAGCACCTTATTCCACAACCATCTATCACCACGGTGCTGGCTGACCACATCGCTGTCACTAATGTGTTTAGCTTCACAATGCCCTTCACCGGAGGGAAGTGCCTCTGACCCCATTTTACAGCGGGAGGAAAGCAAGCACGGAATCTGAGAGTGATTAAGTCACACAGGAAGACTGTGGCTGTGCAGGTAATTGAACCTGATTAGCCCAAGACCCAGTTAATGCCCTTACCAGTAGATGGTCTTGCTATGAATGAGGGGATTTAAAAATGACTGGGCCTTGAGTGATTAAATCCTTTAGTCAAATCTGAAAATTTTACCCTGTGTTGCTAAGCAAGCAACTTTTCCTTGACACTCTTGGAAGAAGACATGGGGTGAGCTACAGGTGCCGACTCTGTGGGGGTTCTTGCCACTCAGCATCCACCTGCAGGCCCACAGTGCAGCTCCTCCCACTGATCAGGTCCTCTCCCTCTCACCTGCCACAATCATCTGTACAGGGGAGGAGCTGAGGCTGGGTAGAGCAGAAGGGCTGGGCAGAGGGGCAAGGCCGGGGCAGAGCACCCCAGCAAGAACTGGAACACTCATTGCCTCCACCATGCTCACACAGCAGCAGGGCACAGTGGTGGGACTTAGCTGAGCACTATAGGTTAATCAGGTGGCAGGAACAAAAATGATTCATCCACCAGCCGAGACTGGCAGTTTGCATCTCGACATCGGTGGGATGTTTTGGTGTTTACCAAAAAGGAGGTTGCCATGAAAGAGCAAATGAAATCTGCACCTGTCACTTGCTGTGCCTGTTCACCTCCCCCTCACCTCCGCTCTTATGAACCGATTGAGCATTTGGGGGCTCATTACAAGCCTGCCCCCCCCCCTTGAAAAACCCTCCCTTTTACTGAGGTGAGTTTAGGCAACATTCTATTTCATCAGCCTCACTTGGAGCTCACTCCCTCCCACCGCTGGATGTGCGCTTCAGTTTGCTTGTGGTGTATAGCACACAGTTCATTCATGTAAAAGAGTTTGTTGCAGGTTCTGCTAGCTTCCTCCATGGGGCATCTTTACTTCTTTTCTTCTCCCTTTTGTTGCCCTTTGCTCTTGTAGAGGGGAGGCACAGCCGCCACTAACAGCCCAGTTATTTTAATGAAAAATAAAATTGAATTTGCTGTGTGGAGTAAAACTAAAAATGTGCCTCTCTCTGTCCCATTTCCAGAAATGGTATGGGGCTTCAGAAGCGTTCACTCAAATATAAGTTTGTAGGTCACTTTCAAAATGGGACTTAGGTGCATTTGAAAATTTTACTCAGATATAAGCTTGAAGTGCCTGCACCGTACAAGTGAAAAGACATATTTCTCTTATATTCAAGTTCCTCAGGTGTGTGGGTTGAGAGACTTTCAAAAAGCCTTCTTCCTCACAAGAAGTGGTTAGGTACAGCAAGTAGCTGTGGGCTGAGGAGTAATATGGTTACATTCATTGGACACTAAGTAAGAGGCAGAAACCAGAGCAGCAATAAATATTCTCGTTCTCTTGGCAAAAGGTTGACAGGGTGGTGCCCCAAAACATTGTCCTTGGGCCTGAGGTATTCAATATAGTTGCACACTTTTGGGAAACAGGCAGAGCGGTGAAGTAGCAACAGTTTCAGACAACAGAGAGAGCATTAGTTCAGTTAACAAGAGTGGTGAAGATTTTGACTGACAGGAGTAACATTATGGCTGAGTGGGCAGCAAAGTGGCAATGCTGACAAACTCAATCTTGGAAAAAAGAGCTGCTAGCCTCCAGGTGAACCCAGTGCAAACTGTTGAGCAGGTGCAGTGAGAACAGGCCAAATGTTAGCAAAGGTAAAGAAAATCGATTCGAAATAAGAGATCTCTGTAGCATCCAAAAAATATTTCAGCTTGCTCATGACTGAGCCCCCTCATGCTTACACACAGTAGGTCTTCAAAGCTACATAAGCTAGAAATATGAACAGCCGGTCTAAGTACTGCAAAGGCTCCATCCCCCTACCATGTGAGAGCCACAGACACAGGAATCAATTTTAGCCTCACACCTATCCTGTGAAGTGGGGAAACATTACTCACACTTTACAGATGGGACCTGATGGACAGATGTTTAAATAAAAGACTTTTAGGCACTGAAAGATTCTAGTAGGCACCAGCTACATTTTTCAAAAGTACCAAATCATTTATAAACTTAGCCCAGTGAGCCTAAGCATGGGAGTCTCACCCTGTGCCTTGGCCCACATAAAGGGCTTGGCACCCAGTGCAGGAGGGAAACAGATTACTTTCTCCAGCCTGGGGCCAGCTACTGGTCTCTGAAGATCACAAGAAGCTCTTGCACAAGGCCTGTGCCAGTAGTGGGACTGCAGCACCAAGACTTGCAGTGATTCTGGGTAGTACTGTTACCCAGAGGCCAGCCAAGGGAAGCCGCCAGAACTCAGCCCTGAAGCAGTTGACGATTGGCAGGGCAAAAGGGCAGCTTTAAGCTTTCTAGTCACTATGCTAGAAGTCATCTTCAACATCAGGCATAAAGTCTGTGCCAGCTCCAGCCTTTAAGCTTAACAACCTTCCAAAACCTAGAAAATGAACTGACTTGCTTCCCAAGTTTCTAGCTGACTCCTTGTAGTTTGCTGATTTTTAGATGTTAATGACTGACACACAGCAGTTTTACATTTTATCATATATGAATATGACTGGCTGATGGATCCCATTCAAAGTTACAGCCAAGCTGCATCTTTGCAGCCAAAGTTACATCAAGCATGTCACACCTGCTATGAGCTAGTAGTCTACCAAAACACTTCCCACCTCCATAGTGGCAGCACTTCATCTGTGGGCACTGGCAATGCAGACTGACTGTCTGCACCTTATGTGATAAAGTTTAAATCTTGCTTTCTAGCTATGTGCATTTTTGCTAGCACTATTTATAAACATGGGTTGTATCATGATGTGAGGGTTTGGTGATGTTTCATATGCTAGTAACTTGATGGGAAAAGATTGAGATTAATGAATGGTGACATAATATAATGAGATGTTAATACTTTTAGGCATGAATTAATGAAACACTATTGGTCATTTATTTTGTGCATATAAAGGGAATTGGAAGTTGTATTTCTAAAACCGCAGAAATAATATATTGGGGAAAAACCTCAGCAGCAAGAATCCTGAGTGAAATCCTGGCTCTGGTTAATCTGCAGGCCTGCCTGGGCCTAGACTGTACTATTGGAAGGGTACCCCATGCCACTTTCCTGTTAAAATTGGGACTTTTGTCATAGCTCCTTGTGGCTGCCCAACAGCAATTACTTAGAATCTATATCAGCAAAAAGAGTAACCAGAGTAAGCAGAAAGAAAAGGTGAGATAAAACACTAATTTTCCTGTCTTTCTCGCCCCAAGTGGGACCAGATCACAGACTGAACTCAGGAATCACAATACTTTCTTCCACATAGCTGGATTGGTTGGGTTGATGTACAACTGGCACACAAGATGCAAAAATCAGTCGCTTGAAATCACCTGAGTGCCCTGTTAACAGCACAAGAAATTTAGCCTGTGCTGAGAACTATTGGAGAGCTGATTGTATAACTATATAGATATATATTTTTAAAAATAGCTGGCTCTCCAACAAAACTTAATGCTGTGTTGAGTTGTGGCATAAACAGTCTAATTCCAGAAGATAATTTTAATGAAAGCCAAAGGAAAATGGGTTAGTTTTGAATCAAAATGGGACAAAATAAGGCATCAGATTCTCTGCTGCCCTCCACTTTCTGAAGTCACACTCAACAAAATGAGCACAAAAAGAGGCAAAAGACCCATCTGATTTGTTAGCATCAGTCACGTCACACTTTCCACTGCTGCCAGTCATAAGCTGTGAGATAACCAAGACTCATGCCCATATACTATAAGGTCACTGGCGGTATGTCTAGACTACATGCCTCTGCCAACAGAGGCATGTAAACTAGGCTACCAGATATAGTAAAAAAAAGCCGGGATTTAAATATCCCCGGCTTCATTAAAACAAACATGGCTACCACGCTGTGCCGGCTCAGCTTATCGTCGGCACAATGTGTGAGTCAAGATGTGGATCGGTCGACAGGGGAAGCCTTTCTCAACCGCTCCCTTATGCCTCGTGGAATGAGGTTTACAGGAGCAGTCGATAAAGGCTTCCCCTGTCGACCGATCCACGTCTTGACTCGCGTGCCGTACCAACAATCAGCTGAGCCAGCACAGCATGGTGGCCATGTTTATTTTAATGAAACCAGGGATATTTAAATCCCGGTTTCTTTGACTATGTCGGGTAGCCTAGTTTACATGCCTCTGTCGGCAGAGGCATGTAGTCTAGACATACCCTGAGAGTGCTTGTTGCTTTAAAAAAAATCCTTTAAAAATGTCAAGGAGAAACTACTGCTTTTTGTTCATTTTAAGTGAGTTATTTTAACGTGAAGTGTTTCCTCAAGTGCTTAAGGACCTAAAGCAGTATCTGACACATATCTTGATCACAAAATTAGTATATTTTAAATAGCTATTTTGGTATATATTCTACTAATAACTTCATTTGTAGAGGGTCTTCTGCACCCAGGAAACTGCAGCTGGGAGGTGTGATTCTCAGTGAAGGGTTGACAAACTCATCTTAGCTCATCTAGAGCTAGCATGCTAAAAGCAGCAGTCTTGGCAGCAGCTCAGAGGACATCAGAGGGGAAACTGGCATGCTGAGACTTGGGAGCTTGCCTAAGTTGCTACCCACTCAAGAAAATCCATACTACTTCAAGGATTTAAGGATGTCTAGCTAAAGCCAAGTGAATGTGAGTGTGTCCACTCCTAGCAGGAATTTCCCTACAGGTAGCTTCAGTGCAGGAATAGTCAGTAGAATCAGTTAAGATGCATCTGCTAACCTCATGGGTGAATTTGGATAGATGTATATAGTTAGGGTTACTTCACCTACCACTGGAATGTATCAGCTGATTAAATAGAGCACAGCATCGCATAGAGATTTTCAGGAGGTGGACAGTGCTCAATCTAATTGAAACTCCCGAAGGAATTCATGTAGTCACACCGAAATGACCCAAGAAGGAATTGGTCAAGACACTGGGGTTAATGGCACCAATGACAACAAGCAGCTTTACAGCTCATCTGAAAGACTGCATCTTCAACAGCAGAGTGTTTGTGGCACTACTATAGAAATTAATTAAGTACTGACTCCAAGGAAAGACTGCTACTTCTTGAATCTCCAATCCCTTTTCTCACAGAATTTGATTAGAATTCTTAGATACAGTCTTTTCACTCAACACTGCTTCATCTGTCAGATACAGGTTCCCAATTCAAACTGGTATGGCTGTAGGCATGAGATGTGAAGCAAGACCCCTCACCCCCTCCACGCCCCAAAAGTCAGCCTTGCAATTACATAGGGCCATTCTTCATGTATTTCAGTAGAACTATACCAGAAAAAAACAATGGCACTATATAGTTGCTTAAAGATACTCACTAGCAAAATCATATATTTAAAAAAAAGTAAGATGGTGCAAAAATAAAACCAGTATTTCTCCAGAATGTCTGGCCACAACAGTATGTGCTTAAAACGCTTCCTGAATGTGTTTCATTATCCATAGTTGTTAACAATCTTTTAATAAATATTTTGTTGTATACACATATGATATTTGAACTTTCTTTTATTATATATATTTTAGGGTCATGACCCTGCATACCTCATTCAACCAAGTAGCCTAACTGAAGACAATGAGGCTACTCACAAGACTAAGAATTACTCACCTGAGGAAAGGTTTAAAGAATCTAAAACTAGTCAATTTATAATGCATGCAGTACAGCACATGCATGCACACAGGCATTTTCAGATCCATGACTTTCCGGATAGAAGTTAATTAGTTTCCAACCTTGCAGGATGACTGTGGGGAGTCATTTTGAGCCAAGGAAATCTGGTGTAAATCCTGGATCAGGACAAATCCTTTTTTCTTAGAGTATTTTTGTGACATATATGGTAAATAGAAGTCAGCCTCTGCTGAAAAGACCACTTACTTCCAGGGAACACAGTATAAAAATGACAACCTTGAGCATTAACAAACCTGTTGGCAGGATTACCAGTTGGACATTACGTAAATATAGCTTTTATCTTCATTGTCAACTTTGCTGTGTGACAGAAAATGCTAGTTAGAATACAGGTAAACTCTGATTATCTGAACCCCAGTTAGCTGGCAGTCAGATGAGTCAAAATTCAAGAAATGTCCTCCAAAACTGTAATTTTAATTGTTCTAAAATTGTTTTTTTTTCAAAATCCAGGTAAGACTCCTGGGCTAGTTAGGATTTATCAAAATATTTTTTGGATGCACAGAAATCAAAATATGGTTTGCTTTCTTAGTATCTCAAAAACCACAGGAAACTCAGAAACAGCACGGTCTAGAGAAATTAAGAGGTTTTGGAAGCAGGAATCCAGATTTCTAAATCCCAGCTCTACCACTGACTTTCTGTATAGCTATGTCAAGATGTAAGCTGTTTGCCTCAATTTTCCCATCTGGTAAAATATGGATTATTTTTTAACCCATCTCAATAGAACAATGTGACTGTTTGACTGTATGTTGCTATATAAACGCTGCTTAATGACACTTTTCTATTATAAGACGTTATCTTCATCTGTAATTATAAACACATAATTAGTTACCCAAATATATGTATATACTGAAATTAAAAATAATGTAAAACAGAAACCTATTTTTAAAAATATCTGTTGTACAGTACACTTTCCTAATGGAGCTCAGGTCTCTGACTTTGATCAGAATGCCAAGCAGCAATGATAACCTCTATTCTGCAGAAACATATAAGCAGGTCCTCCTATTGTATTCTTTTATATTTAAATAGTGAAAGGTAAAGGAGTAGCTCAAAGTAGAATGCAACTGGGTGAAAGGACGATTCATGCCAATTATACATAATTTATACATAATTCACATTTACCTATTTTGGAAAAAAATTCACATTTATTTACTCTCAAACAGGTGTTAAACTTTACATTGGTTATTAGTGATGGGCTCATTAACAGTTTTACACAAAGGGATGAAAAAAGCAGAATTTTTCTGAAAATTTACATTTCATTAGATCTTTATCATAAAATAAATTACTAAATATAGGCAGAAGGAATATGGAAGAGTAATATTTGTTTTATTTTATTTTAAAAAGGACAGGCACCTTTTGTTCACCAGAAAGTTTGAGAGACGTGACCAGTGTCCCCATTAGCCCTCCCCATCTTACCCTGGGTAAAGAATGAACAGGAATTGATTTACAATGTTGGCTAGATTTTACCAAATTTGTGCAAGGCATGGCATAACTGGCTTTGAAGAGAAAATTCTCCTTGGAAATTATGGGTTGGTTTTTTTTTTTGGCAATTAAAAAAAAGTCAAACATAAGAATAAAAATTAACTTCTCAAAGCAGAACACAGTTTACAGTGAAAAATAAGTGAAAACAGGTAGAACTTGGATTTTTAACATACTACAGTACTATGAACAAAGTGTAAGAAAAACAGCTTATATGTGCAACCAAGAGCTCTTCACAATATTTTCTTCAAACTCTTTAAAATTATTTTAATAATTATATTTCAGTTGGACACAAATGTATTTTTACCCTAGCAATAGAACAAAATATAATTTCTTTAGCCATCTTTCATGAGAACAGTTCATTGTACAGTTGAGGAAATATATGAAATAAGGCCTGTGGCTTGATTGCTAGTGGTTAGACATGTTTTCAATCTTTGCCTTAATGGAAAAGATTTGCAGTGAACTGCAAACTGATGCAGAATCTCTCTCTCCTGCTTTTGAAAGTCTTGTCAGGAATAATAGGGTACAGTAAATTTGTCCGACAGATTTTTAGAGCCTACGTCTTGTATATAATACAATGCAGGCCAACCCCCCTCCCACCAAAGTGTTTTGTGTGTATGTGTGTGTGTGTGTGTGTATATGTGTGCAGCCATATTTACAAATATAGTTCACAAACTGCTGCAGTAAAATGGCTGGAAAGTTTTCATTTGTTTGTTTCACAATTTTGATAAACTCAGCAGCAGACGATATTTTAAAATACCTTGTTGGTATCTCTTCTCTTTGTAACAAATAATTCATTTTTAGTATACTCTGTGTATATACAAAGTTTTTGTTTTATAAAAATTCACAGAACTGCAAGGTCCAGTCATCCCCTTTACACTGGAGAACCACAGGGTGAACAGAATTGTCTCTGAGCAGGTATGAGGGAGCCTGCATGGGGCCAATAAAGTCTTTGTAATACTTGTATGTGGCCTTTAGTATTTGTTTGCTACACTATTAAAGGCTGGTCACTAGTTGCATTTGTCCTTCCCTAACATCTCCTTCTGGGATACATCCTTCTTTGTTAATGGGAATTATATAGCCATCACTATTGCCCCTGCTGATTTGATAGTACATCTGAAGCTGATGGCCAGCTCCAAGATTTGGCATGCTTTTGTAGTAAATGTCTTCATTCTCACTCCTCCTGGAGGGAGAGAGGTCTTCTTCAACATCAGGGCTGCTCTCTGGATACGGAGAGTCTCTAAGATTGGGCATGCTTGTGTAAAGAGAGTCTCTGTTGGGGGACTGTAAGTGGTCTTCGGCCTCAGCCGTCAGCTGTGAGACGTAGCTATCAGTTCCTTCAGTCTTCACTTTCTTCTGTGGCTGGTACAGAAGCGAGTGAGTCCGTTGGGGAATCAGCGGTGCCTCAAGCTCCTTATGGTGAAGCTCTAGTCCTGGGTTGTCACCGTGCATCAAAGATGAAGCATCCGCCACTATTGCATCATCTTCGCTACTGCTCCCGCCAATCACAGCTTTGGCTGGTAGTGTGCGCTCCAGGTTGTGGTTCTTGCTGCTGCCTCGCAGGTTGTTGTGCACTAATTCTGAAATGATCATTTTTTCAAAAGCAGTATCATTCAGGCTTAGTCCACAGTCTACAACTTGCACACTGTCATTATAATCTCCATTGCGCAATGAGTAGCTGTTGTTGAAATTACCATTTAGCGGTAGAGTATCCATGGCACTTGTATCCCTGGCATTGTTCAGTGAATGTCCTGTAATAGAAAGGGGACAGGTTGAGTTACTCTCTAGCACCCTTTTTTACTTTTCTTCTGTTTGCGTAAAACTCTTTAATGTAGTTCAGGACAAAGTTGTACTTGGAAGTAAGACTTGAGAAAAGTTAGGTTACTGAACATTCCCAACTGTAAACAGTTGCACACCTTAAAGGAAAGATGTATTTAAAAAATAATACTGATTTCTCATGGGGGGGAATTGGAATTTTTAATTTAAAATTTAGGGGGAACTATGGGATTCTGATTTCATAATTCAGTACCAGTTTTATGACTCTTCTACAAGGAACTGTTCACTCCATGCCCTTGCATATGTAATGCAAAGCAATTCATTTGTAAACATTTACATTTTAAAGTACAACACCATGATTAGAAAAATAAAAATTAACAGAATTTGTCCTAAACGACACTAAATTAAAAAAGGAATTAGGCCACATACAAAACTGAAGGTAAATGTATAACATAAACCCACATAACTGGCAAGCAACTACTTTAACACCGTTTCTAACAGTTCCTTTTTTTTTCTGGAGATGAAGTAAAGAAAAGAATGAAAAAATGGACAATACAAAGAATTTATGTTAAACAAGGACAGCCAACTTTCACACTAAAGGGATCAGGGCCCACAAGCACCATCCAACAACACGATAGACAGCAGGTGGAATGACTCACTTTGACAACTCACATCATGTCTGTCTGCTCAGGCTATCTGGCCTAAGAGTAGCTGATATATAAAAGAAAGTAAAATGATTTATTGTAACATGATGAAGAATTACTAAGCTTCTCAGCAACTTAGTCAGAGCAAGGGTTCAGCAAATTAGATTACTAGCAATAACAGCTTTTTTCCCACTTAATGTAATTTTTTGCACTAATATTCTGTCTGCCAGCAATGGCCTCGGGCTTCTAAAGGTCAAAGTTCGCCTGCAGTCTGCATCAGTCACAGTGACAGCACTGAATGAACCAGTATAGTCAATTAAGACTTAGGCCCACAGACACCATGGGCATGCAGTTCAAATGCAGAAATGTTAGGAATTTCTGTAAGCATGGGTCACAGAAATTAAACCAAAGAATAAATATTAACTGTGGAATGGGAGGAGGAAATCAGCTATAGCTGACATCTTTTAACTGCTGGAGGAATGACAGACTGGGTAAGTCTGCTGGAGATATGAAAAGAAGTTTAAGGAAAAAAATTGAAGTTTTATGGTGACTTTTTTTTTTTTGCATTAAAGAAATGTATTTTCTATAGACACAACGACATGTAACTACAAAATCACAATGCTTCCCAGGCAAAGAAAAAACAAGAGTTTTGAAAGAAACTAAAAAGACTGTACCATGGAAAGTTGGATTGTTTGTTAGTGGATTCCTAGAAAGTCACTTTAACTACAAATATGAAATAAAGAAAAGAATGAAGTGATGTTACTGGAATGAAACTGATCACTGTGAGGCTGCTGCATTATATGCAAGGCTTGGAGGAGTATAGGGAAAAACTTTTGTTTGAAAAAGATTACAGATTTTCTTGTTTTGCCTTTGTTCCACACTTAAAGCTGCAGCTTACCCTAGAAAATGCAAGTTTCTTCTGGATTTTTTTAAAGTGAAAGTGGTATGTTTTTGTCATGAGACTGTTTTGGTAGCAGAATATTAATTTTGAGGAAAATTCTCCTTTTGAAAAACTTGCAAGGAATTTTTGTATTGTGCTTTTCCAACCTGCCATGTGTACCGAATTAGACAAAGTGATGATGGTTGTTTGAAAGGACTCTTTAAGCTTTGATTAAACAACTTCATAGCTTTGTAACTTCATATATGTTTCAAGATCTTAGCTGCACAGAACATATGGCATTTATAAGAGTGAGGCAACATGGACCACATGCTGGCATTCATTTCCCTAACGAAAGTGATTTACTTTTATAATTTTGTTCTCTGTGCTCTGCTAAGCAGATACCAAAACATATTTGATAACCAAAAGTGATAGTTCTGTGATATACTGCAGAGTTAAGCACTCTAGAATATACTTTGACTGATTTGAAGAGGCAAGTTTTGTTGCCCATGATCAGCTGATTCATTTGAAATCTTTCCATAGCCTGTAGCAAGATTACTGTGGGAATGTAGAAATGAAAGTAAATTATTAAGCATTTTTGTTTGACATTGCTTTGGTTTTAAACAGCAAATTATTTCAGCATTGTGTATCCTCATTTACCAATAGGGTTTGCTACAGACCTTGTGTTATTTTCCAAAAAGCACTACAAAAGTGCTGTTTGAATGTGGAAACATTTCAGTTGCAAATTGTGAACCACTTGCCCGCTGAGTCTACTTCATGACCACTAGTAATGTTTTAATTGTGCCCATTAAAAACCATGCTGAAAAAATTTACATTTGATAGGCAAAGTTAAGTTTTACTCCCATACTTGTCTCTCTGTAGGTTGCTAGAGGAAAGCATAAGGAAAGTAAGAAAACAAGAGAATGAAAATAGAAACTGCAGTTCAATTAAAATATAAATTTGAAATAAACAGGAATAAGGTTTTGTTCTTCATATAGTCCAAGATTTAACACTGAATTTAATTACACTAGAGATAATAATTTGACTCGTCAAAACTGTAACTACTAAATATATATTAATTTATGCATTGCTCTGCTGTTAAGAAAAGTAACTGGATACTACCATAACAAAAGTTAGGTTAGTAGTGACACCCTTATGTCCCAGAGAACTAAACTGTTCTAATTATAGGCTCAAGATTCTCCTAAGGAAATAAACTAACATAAAGCTGCACTATACTATAGTTTGGCTCTATGTTTGATGTTGGATGCAATTTTCTACACCAGGGTATTCAAACGTGTCAAGATGCTTTGCACTGCTTTATTATCACGCAAGTGATCAGCTCCATACACAAGTTTTTCGCAGCAAGATTTAGAGTCAACTGAAGCTTGGATAGACATGATACCTCTAAGTGATATTTATCTTGAAGATGGGCTCTCAGACCATGTGGTGTCAGTCCTGTAATAGTATATTAAGATTTATGCCACCTGTGTTAAAAACATGGATAATTATTGGTAAATACTATTATGGAAAAGGCATTACTATAATATAGTGCAGTTTTACAAGCTTGGCATTGGTAATACTGTAAGTATTTTCTTTAACAGAAATTCAGAATGCAGGACAAGGATATTGCAAGTTGAGTATCTAGCTAGCAAAAACAAAGGACTCAGACTACAGAAAAGAGATTTTTTTTCCAGTAAGTATAAGCACACCTGGTGAGTTAAACACGGGAGCTGAAGGGGCATTACATACAACTGTTTCAGCGAGCAATGTGTTATAAGGGTTGTTAGTGCCATGTGGTCGAAGAAGAGGGTTTGTTAGTAGGTAATTGCCAGTCATTCCTAAAGCAAAGAAACAGAAAAAGAGACATCAGTTCTTTAATTTTATTCTGACAGTTTCTATAAAAAAAATTTATTCATCATGATTTGTGTAGAACTTGTCAAAAGTAATTTGGCTGAAAATTTCTGAGTATTTGAACTACTAATTTGAAGGAGGAGAGAGAAAACTTAGTTAAATTTCAGTAATTCACAGGTGCTGTCCAAATCCCCAAAGTAAATACCTGCTGAGAATGACATTTTCTGATTTATACAAAAATAACATTAAAGAATAGCAGTTAAATGCATAGGGATCCATGTTCTATTTGAAGATGTTACAGCTTAATCAAGAGAACCTTGAACACTGTGGTCCAGAACTAAAAAATCTAACTTTATTATTAATTTAGAGATGTTGGACAATCCCTTATGAAAACACCTGGGTTGTTATTAACCTTCTAAAAGCAGGGGGAAGGGAATAACTTTCTTCAAAGAAAGACAAGGAATGACAAATTGCAACAAGCCTATCTTAGTATATGCAATAGCACACATGCTGAGGAGAAAACAAAATGTTTTGCTTAAAGAAATTAAACCATTCATATGTTCTTTGGGACAGATTCATGCTTGCAACAATATCTGCCAGGTTTTAAAATAAATTTTAAATATCTAAATTTTCTCTAACAATCAGCTTATCAAGATAAAATAAAACATGCTATGATAAAAAGAATAGATATTTTACTAATGTTCAACTTTAATGCAACACCATTCACATAATATTTCAAGTAATTTATTAGACAAGTTTCAGCATAATTTGTTAAAAACTAAATGTTTAATAAAGTTAATTTGGCTCTGTGACTTCTAGTTTTTATATTAGTCAGAAAACTAGTCAGAATAATGAAGAAAAATTATGCCAAAACTCTGACTGAAAACATGACTTTAAACATCTCATTAAGGTAAAATTCAACTTATGTTGTATTGAATTGCACAACTGCATCAGGACTAATGTTATCTGAATACATTACATGTCCAAGGAGAGCTAAAAAGCCATCTACATTTTCATACTATATTTAAATGTATTAGATTCTCATTCAGGCAATAGCCAAAGATATTATATTTTAAATATTAATGACATTATCCTACTAAAGATATTTTATTCTAGGTAAAAGAATTCTGAACTCCAGGAATTTCTGCTATTGACAGATTATGCTAATTTTATTTGACAGTGGTTTAATTTAGTTAACAATTAGATTGCTTTGTACCCTAACTTGTAAAGTTGTTATTTGGACAAATGAGAAATACCCATTCCAGTTCATTTCCACATTATTACATATTCTCCACTATTTTTTAGTTTTAGCTTGAATTACTATCTTACAGATTACCTACAGTTCTCTTTCATGTAGTATTCAAATAGCACATATGGGGAGAGGTTCATCTAAGAACCCCAATTACTGAGCAACCTTTCAATATTTTCTGTCAATTTTATCTTAAAGCTTCATTTAATAAAAACCCAAAGCCATTGCTAATTAATAAATTAGCTTAGTATGGTTGTTAGATCTTAATTCTACATTGCCCCTGGCCTTTGAATTAGGTCCAAGGCATAGGCAGAAAAAAATGATAGGCTTCAATGACAAGTGAGGTCCCAGGCTGGCTTCTGCTGTCCTACGCAGGGAATGCCTCTTCCCAGGAGCAGCAAAATCCTTCTCTGCCACCCAGCAACTGGCTAACTTTAGTTCACCAGAATCTAGAATCGATGTAAAAATTCAGGTAGGTGGAAGTTCACTGATGTTCTACTGTTATATTTGGGGTCAGGAAATAATTTTACCGTGCGCAACATCCTAGTGAGTTGGTAATAGTTTGGTTTTTGTCTTCCTCATTTGCAAGGGTCAGTAGTTAGGACTAATACTTAGTTTGTGGTTTGAAAGTAATGGGGTTTACTGGTTACGGTTCTTCAGCCTTTTCACTGGAATGGCACAGCATCTATAATGGTTTGCTAAATTTGGTAGCACTAATAGTAGTTTTGACACTGTCTTTTTTAATTTTCCCAATTTAGCAGGAATCTGTTGCAATGAAGTCAGGTTCATATACCCTTTTCTCACAACGTGGAGGCAGTATTGAGAAAAGGTAACGCAGGGCATAGATAAAGGGGAACCGGTATAGTGACAGGCCATTGGATTCAGTTTTAATAGAAAACAGCCCGACCTCTATTAGGAGTGCAACCTCCTTGGCAGAAAGTTTGGTATGGGGAGAAGAGAGTGGTGGTGATGACGATGACCAGAACTTTCCTCCTTTTGGGTTGGGCATTGGCATGGGGCCTTCACTAATGTTACATACAACTATATGGAATCGAGATGATGGATACTCTTCAGTTTGAGTTAAACAATTAATGAAGTTGTGCCCATCAAAAACCTGAAAATCTGTATTGTCTGTGTGTTTTGGCAATATGATACAATGCTGTCAGAGAAAAGATACAAACTTTATTGAAAAAATCTTTACAGATGTCTTTTGCATAGAAATGGTGTCAATTTGATTTCACTGGGAACATTTCTGAGTCTAAAAATCAGTCTCAAATATGCATTAAAAATGTTACTGCTCTTTTATGTCTATTTCAGATTTAACCTATAAAGGTTGTAAAGTTTTAAAATTATGATCTTGCTTTTAAGCTAAATTATTGATGAAACTTATTAAAATACATTTCCCATGAATAGAGAAAGTCAAATTCTATAGTGAATGGGCAAGTTGAATGAACAAAATTTTAAAATGTGCTCATGGAAGACTATAATTTTAGAGAACATTTGTTCAAGAGGTTTTTTTTTCCCCTAACACAAATTCTTTTCAACTCTTATCTGTCAAATACTATTAAATCTAAGTAATCTAAAATTGAAATGTTCCCAGTGACTGACCTTGATTAAGTGTTGAAGTGCTGTTGATGTCACCTGAGATAAAGGAAGATTCAGATTGTTTTCTCACAGTGTCGTTCCACATCCTTCTTATACGACTCTGTTAATGTAAAGCAGTGAGACATAAACATTGTATTTTAGCTCACAAACAGATTTTACCATTTTCATCTGTCATCTTGTGAAGCATCTACATTGCCTCTCACTCTAAACTAAACAATTTCTCTAGCCCAGAATAATTCTATGGTTTCTTTGTTATGAAAAGTCTAGTCTACTAAATTCTAATTAGATAAAACATGATATTATCCTTGCCAGTTCCATTAAAAAAAAACCCAATAGGGTGTTTGCATAAGAACAAACTGAAAGGAAATGTTTAAAAAGAAACCAACTCTACAATACAAAAACATGTATTTGCCACCTAGATCATTATAACGGGAAGATAGTTAGTGTGTGTGAATGGAACATGTCTCAGTAGGCTTTTGTAAATAAGGTTAATTAGAAGATGCTGTCAAAGTCTTTGTTACCTGAGTGCCAGAGGAATAGCGAGCACTAGTTCTTGTTGTTGATGCCTTCACTGAACTGTGGGGGCTCTCAGTTGGTAGCCCACCACAGCAATAGGAATGTCGGAAGCACTTGCCATACTCCTTACGTACCTGTAGATGAAAAATAGGGATATTAAAAAAACAAAACAAAACTGATGCACAATAAAAATAAGGATATGACCAACCATCATCTATTATTTAATTTTAAACAAATTTTTTAATTTAAGACACACAAATTTAAATATCTTGTTTTGATGCAATCAACCCACCTGTAAATCAAGTTTTAGGCTTGTTCTGTAATTTCTTTTTAATAAAATCACTGTTTTGCAGAAGAATAAATAAAACATTATTTGATAAAGTGGTTAGGTTGGCATTTTTACTTCCTCAGGCTTTCCAGCTTTTATGGTACAAAAACAACGAGTCTAGTTTCCCACCTGTATCCTGGATATTGCAAAGTAATTGTTTACTTTCATGGATGTTACCCATATAATTTACTTCTTTCCAGAAATGGAAGGGGAACCCTACAACTTAGGGAGAATGGATCTTGCATTATAAGGCCCACGGGCAAATTTTCATAAAAACTTTACGATACACAAGCCAACATAACTACTTATTAATATAGATACAACTGCTTCTTTTGTGTATTAAATTTACAAATAACATTGCCCCAATCTGTGCAGAATGCAAAGCACACTAACGAAGGCTCTGCCATAATAATACAGCCAAGTTCTAGACCGTAGAATCCAGACCCTCAGGTAACTCAAAAGAACTATTGTCAAGACACAAGAATCTTTGTTGCTATGTATGTTTGCTGACTCCAGAAATTTGAACTCTGAAACTTCAGTTGTTTTAAAGGAGACTTTTGTCTGAATAAAGATTAAAGCTAAGTAATGAGATCAGAATTAGGCCTATGATTAGTTGCCTTCTGATTCTAAATGAATGTCTTAATGGTGAAGCTTTGTAATTAAGTGCATTGATGTTTATTCATATTAATGTCATCAGGACTATTTTACAGAACAGTTCTTTCCCTCAGGTGTGTTCACTGACACTGTTCTAAGTAATTATTATAGCATGCACGTATTCTGGCAGCACTGCATTGATCAGTAAAGGACACGCTTCTGAAAATATTATCCACCAGGATTTCTACAGGTCTGAATGCTAATAATTTCCCCAAGCTTCTTTTGAAAATGGGACTTGGACTCATCAGTCACTTAGACATTTTCAAAAGTTTACCTGGCCTGTGATTACTGTTTGCAAAAAGGAAAAATTCTCATAAAGAATACTGAAACCCCATTATACATTAATAAGATTTTTGCACAAAGGGCTTTGCTTTCAAAACCCCAGGTCTTTATTCATAAAGGACATACTTTTACCATGATATTTTTACAAAAGCATAAGCAGGATGCAAATTTGACTACTAAACTTAAAAAAAAATCAGTTTTTCACTCAAAGCTTGAATTTTATGTTAAGATACCAACTGACATATTTTGTAAAGGAAAGTTATACCATATGTATTTTTAAATGAACCCATCTACACCTACATATGAAAATATAATCATAGATAATTGGAACGGGGTAAGTTCATGAAAATGTAAAGTTCTGTATCGTTAAATGACATAACACCTAAGGAAAATGTATTTCTGAATGTTAGTGGATATTAAATGCTCTGAAACACTATATAACGTGGACAATAGCAATCAAAGCTGTATTTTACCCAAATACCATCCTCCAGGGCCGGTTTTGCCTAATGCCTATATTGCTGTGAATGTACATTATCTGTCAGTACTGCACATTCCACTGTCATTATTTCTAAATTATAGCCTGTTCGAAACTGATGGCAGTAACAGCACTATCATCTTGTCAGGACTGGAAACATAATAGTTTTCTCTTCCACAATTCTGTATCTCTGTTCAATTTAGTGACCAACTGGTAATAACAGAATAAAAAGACTACATTAGCTATGCAGAGAGGGACAGGATGATGATATCCAGTGAAAGGCATTGAAACTTTTAAACCTTAAATGCAGCCTTAGCATTCTTTCAGGTATAAATCTTCTTGATCCAGGTTAAGGTTTTTCATACTTGACTGATA
Organism: Pelodiscus sinensis; assembly: GCF_052426305.1. Classification (NCBI taxonomy): domain Eukaryota; kingdom Metazoa; phylum Chordata; order Testudines; family Trionychidae; genus Pelodiscus; species Pelodiscus sinensis. Next base: position 29,906,666 of record NC_143060.1, on the reverse strand, counting down.
CTTTAACATTGCTTGACTCCACTTAATACAGGAAAAATGCATGACAGTGAGAAATAGAACAGCTATGTGTCTTTGATTTTCAAATCCTTTACAAATGGTAAAAAGCAATATTTTAATATAACCTAATCTAGAAATTATTTGCATCTTTCCTCGTTTACATTTTCCCATTTTTATATATTCAATCTCATTATTGTTTTCTCTTTCTGAATGTGTAAGGAGTGCTGGTGCCAAAATTAAAAAAATCTCTCTTTCATTATTCTGGCTTCCTTCCTAAAATATGTTGCTACAGTTCACATGAAAGAAAATGTATACATCAAATTAAGAAACACACAAAGTTAAGTGGTGAGCACGCACAATTTAAATCACAAGAATGATACTTTGCACTTACACAGAACCCTTTTCATGCAAGGATCTCTAACCACTTTACAAGCATTGAGTTAATTAAGTCCCCTGTGAGGTACGTATAACAGGAGCTAATGATCACAAGTTCCAAAATGTAAATTGGTTAAAATATCTAGTGGCTAAATATCTAGTGCAAATTTGCTAAAATTAATTCAAAATGGTTACATTTAAGAGAAGATAATGACTATATTTTTTCATTTTTCTCACTCCTCTCTCCTCCCCTTATTAACACTTCCTTTATGCCTTCGTGTGCTACATGACTCTGATGCAGACTGTAAGCTCTTTGGTACAGTTGCCATTTTTTTGCTAAAATAATAAATATACACTAACACCTTACCACCCAAACACAAAGGGCACCTAAGATATTGTTAAAAGGATATTCAGCTTTAAACCTGTAGGCTGACTTGCCGAGGGGCCAGTAGTTTACATAAATTTACAAATGAACCCACTCTGCAATCTTTGGGGCTGAGGCTGTTTTTAATTACTAAAATTGTCAACTTCGGAAAACTCCCACCTCATATACTACCTACCGTTAATGGTAAAGTTTTTGTAATATCTTTTGGTGTTCAGCATTAATGTTGGGATCTCAGCTGATTCTGAAATGAACAGTTATCTACACTGCAACCCTCACCCATCATATGAATTTATTACATAGCAGTTCTCAAGAGAGAAGGCAAGCATGTTTCACTGATATAGAGGGTGCACTATTCCCTCAACCCCAGAAGTGGCCACCTTCAGATTAAGATACATCTAAATTGAAAACAACACTGCGACTGAAGCATCGGTAGACATACCCACACAGGCTTTAATTTAGTTGGCATGGCTAACATTGAAAGTGAGGAAGTGATGGCACAGGACTCAAAGGACTAGCTTGCTCAGTCCAGGACTGCTGGAACTCTGGCTATGTACTCAGTTTGCTGGCATATACCAGGGTCTGTGACACTGTGTCTTTGTTGCCACTGTTTCCCACACTAGCTAGACTAAGGGCTTGTCTTCACTACATGGAAGATCGACACTGTCGCAATCTTCCAGAGTTCCATTTAGAGGGTTTAATTAAGACCCGCTAAAATGAACTCAGAGGGTGCCCCCGTCAGCCCTAGTATTCCGGGCTATGTCTACACTACCCCGCTAGTTCAAACTAGCGGGGGTAATGTAGTCATCCGCAGTTGCAAATGAAGCCCGGGATTTGAATTTCCCGGGCTTCATTTGCATGAAGCCAGCCGGCGCCATTTTTAAATGCCGGCTAGTTCGGACCCCGTGCCGCGCGGCTACACGCGGCACGGACTAGCTAGTTCGGATTAGGCTTCTAATCCGAACTATCTGTATGCCTCATGGAACGAGGTGTACAGCTAGTTCGGATTAGAAGCCTAATCCGAACTAGCTAGTCCGTCCCGCGTGTAGCCACGCGGCACGGGGTCCGAACTAGCCGGCATTTAAAAATGGCGCCGGCTGGCTTCATGCAAATGAAGCCCGGGAAATTCAAATCCCGGGCTTCATTTACAACTGCGGATGACTACATTACCCCCGCTAGTTCGAACTAGCGGGGTAGTGTAGACATACCCCCTGCTCCTCACAAGGAGTAAGGAACGCCGACAGGAGCCTTTGCTCCCATCAACCTCCCGCTGGCGGGACAGTATCAAAACTTGAATTAAGGTACGTCATCTACTGTGACATAAACATAGCTAGAATTGCATACCTTAATTTGATCTTCTCCTGTAGTGTAGACCTGGACTAAGGTAGCATGGCTATGTCTGCCTGCATTGCAACATCACCTTTTTTGCAGGGTAGTGACACTGCAGTATTATAAATGACTGGAATGTTGAACTACTATTGTTTTTTGTTTTAACTGTTTTGTGAATAAAGGCCATTAGTCTCCAAGGCTGTAATCATAAAATATTTATAAATATAAAACTTATACATACCAGTACAGGTAGACACACCTATAGGAATTTTCATCCGAGATTCTCAGACCACTTTAAGAAACAATAACTAACCCTTGCAAGACCTCTGCAGTGTAATATTATACTCATTGTACAATTGTCTGAATCACGGAATAGTTAAATGACTTGCCTAAGGACATACAACAAGGCACCTGCTGCAATAAAAAACAATGGTTTCTGTCTCCCAGTCCCGTCATTGATCTTTCCCATTTTTTTCATTGCTAAAATGCTCCATTCTTTTCTAAAAATATCAGGCTACTGAAGAGGTATAAACCATGTGTGTTTGTTTTCAGTAACTTACTTTCTTTTGAAGGGCACAATGAAAGATGAAAATAAACATTCCCTGGAAAGCATTAAACACTGTGAAGAGATATGTCATCACAACAGTCTCCTCATTGATAAACAGCAGGCCAAATGACCATGTTAGGCCAAGAAGACATAGGAGAGCAAATGCACCCAAGACCCAGGACCTGTAAAAGAAAATTAATTTTAGTAACACCGCTGATAAAAATTCACAGTGCCAACTCCAATATTAACATTTCAGTTGCTGCAGTTGACTTTTACTAGGTTCACATTCAAATGCAAAAAAACCTTGGCTTTAACCTTTCATCTATTAAAGAAAGAACAATTCCATTTGGTACTTTCAGTCTCCAGTGAAAACAGCAACAGTGGATATGACCTTTTTCTTATTCAAGAACTGCACAAGATGTCAAAACTATTTTAAAATGCAAAGGTGTAGCATAAGCCCCATTCATTGCTTTATTTGTATTTTATGAAGACGATTGATAAATCTAGCTTAGCCACTAACTGAGCCCTATTTTTTGAACAATGGTGCTTCTATATGTTGCCAAATAAAGTAACAAATACACAGAAGTTAAACAGTAGAGTAAAAACTTAGAACCTAAAGCTTCAACATTCTTTTAAACTCAGCTAAACTAGGGCTAAATGATCTAACTTCCACATGAAAGCACCTTGCTGAAATGTGACAAAAATATGGATACATCCACAAAATAAAGTCTTTGAAAGAGATTCCAACATGACTAGTTTAAGAAAAAAGAATTGTAGAGAACAGTACAGAATGAAGGGGAAAGGGATTTTAGTCAGTGCATTCCACATCTAACTAATGATCTTACTTGATAAATGGTTTATTATCTTCATAGCTAGAAAGCATTATAAGCAGAAAAGAGAAACAAAATTATTAGACAGAATTGTAACAGAAATTAATATGAAAGCATTTTTGTATTTTATATAAAAATTAGTAAAAATTAGGAAATTCAAAATGCAGAGGCAAGCAATTTAAAATCATAAAGGCATATAATAGTTAAAATTACTTTAACAAATTAGCTATTTCCAAACTAGTTAATTAAAATTAAGGGTGATCCACAATATTGACGGAGTTTGTAAAATTAAAAATATCATGCTAGGAATTTGTTAATGTAGGCTTCTATCTTACCCAGGTAAGTCCGTATTATAGTAGCCATCACAAACACGGTAATTACTGGTGTGGATGAGAAGACAGAAAGAGGAAAAGGAAGAAAAGAGAGAGATGCTAAAGATTAGCGCTCTCTCTCATCATGCAACATGCAATGAAGCTGATTCTGACCTATCTATAGCATCTGGTTTCCAATGATAACCTTAATTTAAACCTGTCTTGGCTATTTTCAGTTTTCAAAACAAATCTGGAGGACCTTTTCACAACCAACCCTTAATGTTCTAAGTTACACCATCCCATAGCAACAGCGTTCAGTTTGGAAAAAAAACAAAAAAACCCCCAAAAAACCCTAGAGCTACATCTACATTACAGCAGAAAATCAACTTAAGGTATGCAACTGAGGTACCTCGGGCTGAATTACTGCAGGATCTACACTGCAGGAGGAGGAGGGAAGTTCTATGGGAGAAACTCTCCCATTGACTTCCCTTTCTTTTTTTCCTCTGGGGTAAAATAACAGGCGGATCTTTACTAGACCTGCTAAATTGAGTGCTGATGGATTGATCTCAAAGTGTTGATCCCCACAGTAGTGTAGATGTAGCCTAAATAGAATTCATTAAGAGACTATCAAAAGAAGCAACAGCTGTAAGATTCTTAATTACGTAACACTTGCGTTAATCTCCAAAAGGGATACTGAAATACAGCACCAATATAAAGTAAACATTTGTTCAATTAGCATGAAAACAGCAGATAATCTTCAAGTTAATAATAGTAATGGAGTCATTTCTCTTGGGAGGACTGGATTACAAATGAAAACTGCTCTCAATCCCTAAAACAAAAAAAGCCACTTAACAAAACAAACTTAACATAATCATATTAGCCATGCAAACAGGAACTTCATTTTGAACTAAATTTTAAATGCAAATGAAATGACCACTTTCTTATGGAATTTCAATGGAGATACTGAAATAATTTCTTGGCACTAATTCCAGACTGAAATTACCTAATTTTGACCAATGTCTGTGGCATTATGGTAACAACGTAACAAAAGCAGCATTGGTAGTGCTTCTAACTGACATTTGTAGTTGCTGGGAGACAGAGCCATGTGTTCCTAATGGAGAGTAGCTTTCAATCAGTTCAGTAATCAGAAAATAATCATAGTTCTCATACTTGAACACAAAGCACTTACTTAATGTTTTCCAACCTGCTAGAGTCTGGTTTCAGAGTGTTTGAATGCTTCACCATTTTGCACAATGTGATCACCAGGAAGATAAGATTCAGCTGTCAAAACAGATAAGAAAGAAATTAAACTACTTTAAGTAACAGGTTGAATAATGAGGATGTTATTGACTTTTTAAAAAACCCTCATCGTTTATTTTCAAGTACATTTTAGGTGACTGGTAATGGTAGTGGAAGTGTTTCACCTCTAAGGGTGATTCTACGCAACACCCTAAACTCGAAATAAAATATGCAAATTGCGTATATTATTTAAAATATTTCAAAATAGTTTATTTTGAAATTTGGCATGTCTACACAGTATAGACATGCCAAATTTCAAAAGAACATGCTATTTCAAGCCATCCCTTAATCCTCGTGCAATAACGGGCAGCTAGTGTAGATGCAGGGTAGCTATTTCAGGATTCCTCTGGTATTTCAAAATAGCCAAGCAGTATAGATATACCCTGAGATCCTGGTTCAAATATGAATAAAATGTAGTCTCACTGTAAGTCTCACCACCTACTCATACAACCTGCATTTGCCATATTTAACCTTTCAGTCTAAATTTAACATTTGCAGTTTAATTCAGCCCTACTGTACATCACTAAAAGTATAGTAAGTAGACAATACCCACCCCTTGCCTGTTCCTATCTCACCCATTTCCCCACCCCCTGCTTTGTTCCCTGTTTTTGTGCTTGCTGCTACCATCTTCTTCCCACTTGCTGCCATTCCATCCTTCTTTTCCTTCCTTAAATCAGGCTAAACTCCTCTCATAAGTTCCATCTGTTCTACACCTACCCTTCTTCATTCCTTCTTGCATTCACAAGCAGTACTGTTGTGTGGAAATTTTATAAAATGTTTTCTCTGTAACAAATGAAAACCCTAGAAAACATAGCAAGGGCACCTAATTTAATCCACTGTATAGCACATCCTACTTTCTCCATCCATTTTATTGTCTGGATATTGTTTATAATTTAGATTACAAGCTGATTGTGCCCACGGCTGTGCTGATGCCTGAAATGCCATTCATGCCAGGGTGGAAGATAATGAATGTATCAAGTACAAAAGCTATGAAATTTATCAAGGCACTTACTATGTTTTCCACAGTTGCCCGTGTAAAATGAGCTTGTGATCTCAGAGGACTTTTTAGTCCACCCAACAAAAATAAACAACAAAACTAACACCTAATAACTGGGGTTAGAGCCTCAGAAACGAGGCAGTTGACGAAATGGGCAAAGAGACTGATTTGCTTCTACAACCAGGACTCTCTTCAAAGTTGAGTACAGAGTTGGGGGCCTGCCTGAGACACACTGTGTTAGATTAATGTGTTCATTTTTGGCCCTCATGTTCTTGGCAATGGTAGCAGAAGCAAGCGAAAGCACAGGGACTTCTCTTTCCACCCTTTACACAAGCAGCAGACAAGTTCCCTACCTAGAGCTGTACCTTCCAAATGCTATCCTTTCGGGGTCACAGTGTTTATCCTTCAAAGTCCGTAAAGCCACTGACACATTCTATAAATTACTATGATGTAAGCAACAATAGTGCTTGGGAAAACACTAGATTTGGGGGACCTGAACTCTGAGCTGGACTATGTTTCCCAGAACTACCGGGGTGTGGCTTGCTAGCTAAGAGACAGGCCCAGACCCATCGCTTGTGTGCCATCTGTGGTTTGCAGAGCGTGCTAATTGAAAGTACACATTTTGTGTCAGGCTAGTAGGAAAGATCCACTAAAAGCCTAAGTGTCTAATGAGCTAACCTGTAGTATCCTATAGTGTGCCAGTAGGATGCTTCCTGGATCACACACCTACAGGCATGACTTAGCCCCTGAATAGCTATAGTAACTGGAGGCCTTTGAGATAATGGTCCCTATTCACTGTGGCTATGTCTATACTGCAAGGCTTTTGCACAAAAACAGCTGTTTTTACGCAAAAACCTGCAGAGTGTCCACATCTCATATGCAAGTAAATTGGAAGTAAAACGACAGAACACAGAGCTTTTTCCGACTTAGGTAAATTTCCTTTTACGAGGCATAACTCCATTTTGAGCAAGAGTTCTTGCGCAAAAAGGCAAATATGCATGCTCCGCAAGCATTTCTTGCACAAGAAACCCCTATGGGAAAAAACACAGGATGGCCATCAGAGCTTTTTTGCACAAGAGTGTCCATACAGTGTGGATGCTCTCTTGCACAAAGGTGTGGACGTGTTTTTGTGCAAAAACTCTTGTGCAAAAGGCTTCTTGAGCAAGAAGCCTACAGTGTAGACATAGCCTGTGGGTAAATGTGCAATCTACGCACTCTGGACTGGACACTCTATCAATAGTAAGTAGTCTGGTACGTTTGTGCCCTGTGCCTCCTCTTGCTCTCATCCAATGGTATAAGAACATGGGTTGACTGCCTCTCCAGTTTCTACTCTACCACCAATCATGTGAGGGCGCAAGCAGAGGGAAAGAGGGTGAGTCATAAACTACATATTTTGAAGAGCTCCCATTAGTATAAGGTAAGGAACCTTTTGACACTTCAATTGGTGAGTGTATGAATGGAGCCCCAAGTCCCCCCCTCCACCCAACAGATCTCCTGACACTGGGATTCCCTGTAAGAAGGCCAACCAGGGCAGCATGAGTTCTGGTAAAATAAGCCATAACATACAGAGAAGGAGGAGCTTCCGCATGCTGATAGCAGAGGTTGTAGTTGGAGACCCATATTAGTGTCCCTGAAAAGATACTGCCTCTCTTTTTGATTTCTCAGCAAAGGCGACAAATAACCTTGGAGATCTAAATGACTGTATCCTTACAGACAAAAGTTCTGAGCACTGCATACAACTAGGGAGTAGAGCTTTCTGTCCTCCCTCACATTGAGAAGTTTTGGTTAAAACACAGGAGCACTGTCTGGTTCAAGTAAAAGTCAAAAGGAACTTTGGGGATAAACCTGGAATGCAACCACAGAGATACTTTGTCTCTTTGACAAATCATGTAAGGTGAGGTTGCCATAAAGACTCCAAACCAATGCGCTCTCATGACTAAAATGATCACCATTAGGAAAGCCACCTTCATAAATAAATGCAAGAGGCAGCAGAAAACTGAGAGTTCAAATGGCAAGGTCAACAGCATCAGATTCCTATCCCAAGTGGCATATGCTTTAATACTGGCAGGAGTGTTCTGATAATACCTTTTAAAATTGTTACTGTCATGGGGTAGAATAAAAAAAGCAGTTCTTCACTATTGGGGGACATGAAAGGCATTAATGGCTGCTAAATATAGTTGCAGTAAACTGACAGATAGGACTAATGGCTTCAAGGAGAGAAAATAGTGTAAGACAGGGGTGGCTGAGTCACATGAGGCTCTTTGCTCCAAGAAATGTGACTCTTGCTAGTTCTGAGCTGCATGTCCAGACTGCTCACAGCCGGCCACTCTCCGCACGCGCCCCAGGGCCTGGAGGGAGAAGCATGGCGGCGCTGGAGAGACCCAGGCATTAAGTTGGGGAAGGGGGGTTCATAGAAACATAAAATATAGAACTGGAAGGACCTCGAGAGGTCATCGAGTCCAGTCCCCTGCCCTCATTGCAGGACCAAATACTGTCTAGACCACCCCTGATAGACATTTATCTAACCTACACTTAAATGTCTCCAGAGATGGAGATTCCACACCTCCCTGGGCAATTTATTCCAGTGTTTAACCACCCTGACAGTTAGGAACTTTTTCCTAATGTCCAACCTAAACCTCCCTTGCTGCAGTTTAAGCCCATTGCTTAAACAAACTGGCTGCGGGCCGCATGTGGGCCATGGGCCACATGTTGAGTGGCTTTGCTCTAGAAAATAGGGTCCTGGTGATCCTTAAGAAGACCATATTGAGGTCTGACCAGAGAAGAATTAGAAGTCATTGGTATATTATCTATCAGTGCAAACTTAGGCATGCAGTGTAGCAGTGCCTGGGCAGTGGTGAGCACTTTTTCACTTTCCTTTTACCCCTTTGAGGATGGTTATGGAGCATTGGAAGCTACCAATACTGCAGAGCTGGCTTGTGCTCCCTGTGAACAAGAGCACCTCTCTATGGCACAGAGTCTCAGCCAGCCCTGAGGGAAGAAAGGAAGCAGCTCTCTTCTTTGAGGCTTTAGGAGCCAGTTTCTTCACCTTATGAGGGTATTTCTGCATATCTTCTTCGTGCTTCAACTTTGCAGAGTCCCTGAGCCTGCTAGGCTCCAGTCAACAAGGTGAAGAGCAGAAGGCTCCTGGATTTTATCAAAATCTCACAGAATGCATACAGAGTCTGAACTTCTGAGATTGCCTGGTGCAAGGGGAAAAAATGTCAGAGCTCACACACTGATGGGAAATAGTTCTGATACAGGTGTAATAGTTCTCATACAGGTTGCTTACTGGTAAGACCTGCAACTAGGCTTAAAACCCGAGACCTTGGACATATGGGGAAGAACTCCACGTAGCTAACTGTGACTAAGATTACTCACCATATAAATATTAAGATATTAAAAATAATAAACTCTACACAATTTTACTAGTTAGATATTCGAGATAACTAGAAGGCTATGAACACAGAAGGGCTCCTAGTAGAGGCAGCAGGTCCCTTAACACTTTGACATCCCTTAACACTTTGTTGAGAGCATGAAAAGCTGACCGGCCAATGGACACCCCTATTGAAGAATTTCCCATCCTGCACTCCTACTCTGACTAGTCATAGGGACCAGTACTTGAGGAAAACTGACAGGATTTCACCCTACGAGTCCTTGAACATGAGGAGTCAGTCTAATTACCAGTAAGGCATCTAAAATGGGGGGGGGGGGGACATCTGTATTTATGCATTAAGTTTCCAGTCTTGCAATAACATCCAAGCAGTCAAGTTCCTACTCCTCAGCCTACACGATAAGGCCACAGTGCTTCACGCAGGCTTTGCCTCTGTGGATATCATTGCAGAATGGGGGGCTAATGTTGCAAACAATCTCAACAGTCATTAAAATTTAGAAAACAAAACTGAAAATAGCCCAATAGTTTACTAAAGTTGTATCATGGCAGATGAAAACGAACCTTAAAAATAAAAAGCATTAAGCTACTGTACTTTCAAGACAAAGTAACTATGACAACAGACCATATGATTCTTGTTCTCTACATCTCTGTGAAAAATGATATAATATGAAACATCAGCAACCAAAGAACACTAGTTCGCCATCTGAGAAAGGATTAAAAAACATTGGTTCTGTATATGCATGCTGTAACTACCAGAAAATTGGTCTATCGGTGGGAAAACTGTAAGTGGCATAGAGCAAACCTTGAGGAAAGAAATATCCCCTTTTATCTCACTCATCTCCTGTCATGAAAAAGAGATTCAGTTCTTTTAAATAATTTGCTCTTCTGGGTGTATTCATTTTATTACATAATACACCGAGCAGAAAGGACAGGGAAACATGATGGAACACAATCATCACTCGTAGACTAAATGATTTAACTGATCATTCTACTGAGGGAGGTGTGTGTATGTGTGTGCCGGCATGCATGAGAGACAGAATGAACAAGACGTTTCTTTTTCACTAATTTATAACAGCTGTTACCCTATTGATTCAATACATTTGAACTTGTTTTAAACAGAGACATCCCCAAATACTGAATTTCTTAATATCAATAGAAAATTTTTAAAAAATCATTTTCCATTGCATAAAATCCCCAGAGACCTATCAAATGGCAGATGAGTTTTGTATTCATACTTCTGAAAAAATGGGCCTCTCTCTAACACTAGAACAAGTCAGCCAAATGTGCATGATGCTTTTTGCTTTCACAATGATGCTACATTACACCAAATTTTCCATATGTCTAAAAAAGATCAAACATTAACCTAGGTCCATCTATTTATTAATTCAGAGTTATAACTCACTCTCTGACCTGTATCTAGTCTCCTCTTGCTCGTGGAACGAGGTGTATCGGTAGTTCGGAAAAGGAAGCCTAATACGAACTACCTAGTTTGTGCTGCGTGTAGCCGCGGGCACGGAGTCCGAACTAGCGGACATTTAAAAATGGAGGCGCCCAGCAAGATGAAAATGAAGCCCGGGAAATTCAAATACCGGGCTTCATTTGCAACTCCGGTTGCCTACATTAACCACCTTAGTTCGAACTAGGGTGGTAGTGTAGACATACCCATAGTGAATGCTAGTGGAAAGGGAGTAATTTTAGAAGGTAAAATAAAAAAAGAACAAGTTAAAAATCACCTAGAAAAGTTAGATGCCTGCAAGTCACCAGGGCCTGATGAAATGCATCCTAGAATACTCAAGGAGCTGATAGAGGAAGTATCTGAGCCTCTAGCTAACATCTTTGGAAAATCATGGGAGACAGGAGAGATTCCAGAGGACTGGAAAAGGGCAAATATAGTGCCCATCTATATAAAGGGAAATAAGAACAACCGAGGAAACTATAGACCAGTTAGTTTAACTTCTATGCCAGGGAAGATAATGGAGCAAGTAATTAAGGAAATCATCTGTAAACACTTGGAAAGTGGAAAGGTGATAAGGAACAGCCAGCATGGATTTGTAAAGAACAAATCATGTCAAACCAATCAGATAGCATTCTTTAATAGGATAACGAGTCTTGTGGATAAGGGAGAAGCGGTGGATGTGGTATACCTAGACTTTAGTAAGGTGTTTGATACAGTCTCGCATTATATTCTTATCAATAAACTAGGTAAATACAACTTAGATGGGGCTACTATAAGGTGGGTGCATAACTAACTGGATAACCGTACTCAGAGAGTAGTTATTAATGGTTCACAATCCTGCTGGAAAGTGGGGTTCCGCAAGGGTCTGTTTTGGGACCGGCTCTGTTCAATATCTTCATCAACGATTTAGATATTGGTATAGAAAGTACGCTTATTAAGTTTGCAGATGATACCAAGCTGGGAGGGATTGCGACTAATCTGAAGGATAGGATCTTAATTCAAAATGACCTGGACAAATTGGAGAAATGGTCTGAGATAAATAGGATGAAGTTTAATAAAGACAAATGCAAAGTGCTCCACTTAGGAAGGAACAATCAGTTTCACACATACAGAATGGGAAGCGATGGTCTGGGAAGGAGTACAGCAGAAAGGGATTTAGGGGTTATAGTGGACCACAAGTTAAATATGAGTCAGCAGTGTGATACTGTTGCAAAGAAAGCAAACATGATACTGGGATGTATTAACAGATGTGTTGTGAGCAAGACACGAGAAGTCATTCTTCCGCTCTACTCTGCGCTGGTTAGGCCTCAATTGGAGTATTGTGTCCAGTTCTGGGCACCGCATTTCAAGAAAGATGTGGAAAAACTGGAGAGGGTCCAGAGAAGAGCAACGAGAATGATTAAAGGTCTAGAGAACATGACCTATGAAGGAAGGCTGAAGGAATTGGGTTTGTTTAGTTTAGAAAAGAGAAGATTGAGGGGGGACATGATAGCAGTTTTCAGATATCTAAAAGGGTGTCATAAGGAGGAGAGAGAAAACTTGTTCATCTTGGCCTCTGAGGATAGAACAAGAAGCAATGGGCTTAAACTGTAGCAAGGGAGGTTTAGGTTGGACATTAGGAAAAAGTTCCTAACTCTCAGGGTGGTCAAACACTGGAATAAATTGCCCAGGGAGGTTGTGGAATCTCCATCTCTGGAGATATTTAAGAGTAGGTTAGATAAATGTCTATCAGGAATGGTCTAGACAGTATTTGGTCCTGCAATGAGGGCAGGGGACTGGACTCGATGATCTCTCAAGGTCCCTTCCAGTCCTAGTATTCTATGATTCTATAATAGTAGTTTCATCTTTTAGAGTTTGACATCCACTACTAAATACCAATAAAGTTATCTGTTAATACATACCCGCTGTCTAATAGATTTTAAAAATAAATTATTCTTAAATGAGATTCAAGTCCAGTTGGTAGAAGTGTTGATAAAAGCCAAACTAAGGAGAGGTCTTTATCTTGGGTGGACTTCAAGGAAATCCAATGCATAGGCAACATGTGATGATAGATTCAAAGAGTCTTGCTGAAAACAGTACAGGCCCTTAGAGTCTAGTACAACTTCATCTTAAGTGAAAATTTACTTGGTGTCATCAAAATTGTGCATCTTTTTTGTGCTTAGTGGAGATGCTGAATTCACAAGGCTTCCACCATTTTGGGCAACGTATTATGACATTTTGGATTCCTAAGATCAGAATCCAAACCCTAACAGTGATTTAGCCTCAAATTTCAATTCTAAATCAAAGGCTACATCTACATGCTGCTTCCTTATAATCTTCAATCATATAATCCTACACATATATAGGGTGATTTAAAAAACACTCAATATTGGGCTAACTCTGGGGGCCAGGACCACTGAGCACCTTTGAAAATTATACCAGTTCTTTTTAAATGTCTAACTAGGCAACAAGGTTTGAAAATTATGCCTTTTACATGGATAATGAGAGTCCACATTAAAATTTGAGAGCATTATAATGTAAAATCACTACATAACTGATAACTGCTGAAGATAGGTAAGTGGCAGGATGAAAGTCAAGTACTTTACAAATCCAATTTATCACATGGCTTTTACTGCCAAATGTACTGTACATACAAAAGCACACATCTATCTATCTATCTATCTATCTATCTATCTATCTATCTATCTATCTATCTATCTATCTAGATAGATAGATAGATAGATAGATAGACACACTTTTCTCTGTGTCTGTGTGTGTGTGTGTTTGTCTAGCTATACACAGACATACTAGTGAAATAACATTTCAGTGTGAGTAAAAACCACACCTTTTTTCTATATCGATTAAACAGAACATCTATGGAAACTTTCTTTAAATCAGGGGTGGGGAACCTTTTTTGGGTCGGTGATGCACACAAGTGAGAAGTGAAAAAAACCAAACAAAAACCACTCACTGATGTGGCCCCCATGTGAGGAGGAAAAGAAAGACACTCTCCTCACCTCTTCCCCTTCCTCCCCCCCCCCCCAAAAAAAATCAGGAGCCTAGTAGATTTTGTGTGATCCAGATCTATGGTGGGGTGGGGAGATGGAGTGCCAGCACAGGCTTCCAAAATGCTGGGGTCCACATCCATCTTCCAGGCCTGAGGATCCCCATCCTGGGTTTAAATAACCTTTGCCAGGCTATTTTATTAGTTTCATCTGTGAGGATTATACCCCAGGGCTGTGTCTAGACTGGCAAGTTTTTCCAAAAAATCAGCAGCTTTTCCGGAAAAACTTGCCAGCTGTCTACACTGGCCACTTGAATTTCAGGAAAAGCACTGACGATCTCATGTAAAATCATCAGTGCTTTTCCGGAAAAACTATGCTGCTCCCGTTCGGGCAAAAGTCTTTTTCCGAAAGACTTTTGCCCAAAAGGGCCAGTGTAGACAGCATAATACTGTTTTCCGCAAAAAAAACCCTGATCGCAAAAATGGCGATCGGAGCTTTTTTGCGGAAAACCGTGTCTAGATTGGCCACGGATGCTTTTCCGAAAAAAGTGCTTTTGCGGAAAAGCATCCTTCCAATCTAGACGCCCTTTTCCGAAATTGCTTTTAACGGAAAACTTTTCCGTTAAAAGCATTTTCAGAAATTCATGCCAGTGTAGACGTAGCCCAGGAGTTCTGGCTGGGCAAGAATCTAACCAACTTCATTATAATGGTATGAATGCACATGAAGCTATATAGAAGTCAAGATATTTGGGCTTTCTTGACCATAGATTATGGAAGCACAATGTTTGTTTTACAACCATCAACTGGCTCAACTGAATCATGTCTGCCTGATCTTAGCAGCTTAAAATTCATTCCACACAGCCTGCAGTGCTGACATGGATCTGATAAGACAGAAGAACAGAAACACCACTCTGAAGTAACCTAGCTGAACGCACATGTTTTGACCCTTTTTGTTCTCCCTGGAGCTTTTGTTACCTGGCAAATGCAGCTCTAAAATTGCTCGTGTATCTCCAGATCTTTGCTCTTAGCCATGCAGAAGCCTATTTCTCTTTGGGACTGGCAGCCAAAGAGGTGTTCTCTGAAGAAGGCTTCTAAATGAGTGTGCAAGCTGAACTTTTACTGAACTGAATTAATTATTAAAGATGCAGATGGAACTGTCCAAATGATGAGAACAGCTCCTGATGTGTCATGATCCAAGCTTTCATTAAACCATTTCAGGCATACTAATGGTTTCCCACTGCTCATTACTTACATGCTCTTTTCTCATAGATATAATGACCCTGGTGCCCATAGGCATGACAGTCTATGGAAATAGTGAAGTTGAAAGTTTTATGTCTTCCTCAGAAGGCAGTATCCCCTCACAGACCCCCACCTTGTCTTGTACAGATTTTAATGCTATTGGAAGGATGGATTTAACCATAGGGAATACCTTATAAATTAAATCAGCAAACAATATTGTCTAAGAACACGCATATTATTTCATTAACATCAGAAAAGAGAAATTAAACTAGCAACAGATGTTCAAAAGATTACTAATATTAAACTCTTTCATGCCATTGATAATGAATACCTACTCTGCGAACAAGGCTCTTCTCTGGTTATGTGGCACATTTTTCAGCCATTATTCATCTGCTTCTCCCTCTCTCTCAGTTGGACGATTAGGAGGCAAAGCAATTGCAGGAGAAGAATTACTCCCAGGAACTATGCTATGATTGCTGCCTGCTGTTTCCTATTTGTGAAGTTGGGAATACTGTTCCCAAAGGCCTTTAGCCACTCAGTCTAAATGATTTACTAGACGATAATAATGTCATGGCTGGTAAATAATAGTGAATTCTGACTGTACATGGTCAATATAATTTGAATATCCTTCACCTGTGTTCTCACTTTGACCTTGTTATAGGGAAGCACAAATGCCCTTAGCAAAGTCTCCTTCTGCCCCCCTGCAACTGAAATGTTATATAAAATACAGAGATGTGACCTAGAAAGTGCTTACAATAATAAGTTAAACAAAATCAAACAACCCCACTTGCAACCAGACCCTAAAGCACTGACTAGCTGAATTATATGACATCAGACTTAAAACAGTTTTCTTTAAATAATCCCAACAATCATGTATAGAACTTATCCCATTGGAAGAGTATGACCTAGTGCAGTAAAAATGTCTCACGTTTTTTAAATATAGTTGAAGATTTATTTTTGAATCAAACCCCAAAGTGGGGAGGATTTCCTTTATTTTAAATGTGTTTGAATAGACTAAACTTTCTACTACATTCCTAGCTGCTTGACCATATTCCTCACACCTCAAGGAGACTACAGGATGAACCTCTCTAGTATGGCATCCTCAGTTCCAAACCAGAGAATTTGTCGGACCACGGGAGATCAATATTGTCTAGCAGCATTACCAACAATTTCACAGCCTACTGGCCTCTTAGAAGACATTTAGGGGCTAAATAACAGCCAATAACACTTAGAGCCAGGACTGGTTACTATAAACAAACTTTACAGGACTGTGGAAAACTTGGCCATACCTATGGTAAGTAGACATCTATCTAACTAAAATCATGATGGACCACAGATGTTGCTGGACCAGAGTGTGACAGACTAGAGGTGTTCATTCTATATTATATTCCTGTATCTTTCTCTTTCATGTGCTATACATACATACATACATACACTTTGACATTTAAGGAAACAAAAGGAAATTTTACATAGAAGAGCTTTACAGCATTGTGACTGTATCTTTAATATGAAGCATCTACTTGATGCACTTGTCCTTTCTTAAGTATCCACAGTTAGTGGACTGAAAAAAAACTGTACTGCTTAATCAAAGTAGTTTTTTAATAAATATGGAGCAAAAGTGTCCTAAATACATCTGGAGATACTTCAGCACAGAACCTGAAGACAGGATAAATCACCTATCAATAGGCTTGGCAGAATTCAATTTAAAAAAAAAATCTTGATACCAATATCGACAATTTTATTGTAAAGCGTCTTCTGTATGTTTACCTATTAAATGTTTTCAGGTATGGGAAATTATGGAGGGGGTCAAAAATAATATTTTAAAACATAAATTCAAGAAGTTAAAGCTTTTTAAATGTTAAAACACAGACTGCCAACACTGTATATCAACATATATAAAGTAAATATCCCCAAATCAATTTCCTTCTAACCGCAAATTTTATTATTTTGACTATCTATAAATTTTGATGATCATCAATAGAAATTTTGTTTGTTGATCTGTGTGCCCAGTGGAATTGACTTACTAACATTTGATAAAAATCAAATCCTTCTAAACCTACCTATCCAGGATGACCTGGCACATCTTTTTCATTGTAATTCGTAGTTTCAAAATGCAACAATTTTTTTGTATATTCTGCGGTAGGATAAATTATATGATATAGGAAATGTGTTTAAATAATTCAGAGTTCAGTGTATCAATCAGTAAAGGGAAGGAATTTAAAAATTAAGGCTGACAAAATATCCTTGACACCGAAAGAAACAATATGAGATGACTAAGCTTAAAATAGTGAGGTGCATATCAGACTTAACTTGAATTTCTTGGCTTGTCAGTTTTTGTCACAACTATGGCATTATACAAATGCATAGGTTCTGTTATTCAGGTTTCCAAAAACATCAATAAAATTCATTTCACTGTTCAAAATATCAAAGCTGAGAACTTTCTCTTATGTACCTATAAAATGCACACCCAAGCATAAATAGATCTTTCAGAGCTCTGACACCAAAATCATAAAATTGAGTTGTAAATTTATTTTGAATATAATTTTTTTCCAAATATATTTCCCTCACTTGAAATAATTGCAACAGATCTTCATATAGCTGAATATACAACTATATACTATTTATTGTAAAGACTGGAATTATTCTAGGAATGGATAATGAATTGATTAACTGCTCAATTTTTAATCAGAAAATATATATAAACATATCATTAAAATATGTTTGGAATGAGTCATATAGGTTTTCTATTGGATTGATAACACATTATTATTTATATGAAATGTGTGTGTTTTACATATGGGGAAAAATGAACCTACAAATATATATATTCACACACAAAAGTGTGTATGTGGAATTATTAGATTAAACTATTTTCTCAGTGGATTAGAACTTCTATTTGAGTCTTTTGGATAAATTAGTTATATTTTTTGAATATGTGCAAAACTGACTCATTAAATGATAGTAATATTAGTGATTATAATGGCCTCTTGTAAATCTGTATTTAGTACTGTATTGATCAGTCATATCACCACTATCTCAATATGACCTTGAGTATTAAAATAATAAGAACAAAAAGAAGACATGAAGAAGCACCAATTGAGGTTTGAACATTGATAATTTGGTCAGAACTATATTTTAAATATTCCTTTCAATCCTTTCTTCCTATTACAAATTTGCCTTTTTCATACAAAACTCTGAAAGTGGGATTTATAATGACAGATATTACTCAACCTTCAAACACTGTTGTTTGTGTAAAATGAGCAGAAAGTGTTGGGGTAGTAGGGAGAAGCATTCTTACCAGAATAATGACGGTAACAGGTCCAATGAAACTCCAGATAAAATAGTTATCTATGCTGAGCCAGCAACTGTGAAGAAAAAGGCAATGAAAGTTAAATTATTATATTGGTTCCTGAGGTGTAAAAATGAAAGTGCAAAACCCATAGTGGTGGTGGTGGTATTTTTGTAAAACACCTCTCTCTTTTCTTAGGTCCATTTAGAGTTTTTGCTATGGACTGATGAAACCCCACATCAGTAAATGCTTTATTTTCATAGGTTTCCTATGTAATCTTTAAAATTTGACTTTAACTTTATATCAGAAGCCAAGTGCTGATCCCTCAGGAATGCAAGATAGAAAACGTTCAGATGTCATGGTTTGCTGCAAAACAGTATGATATAAATAAAATACTCCATTTGGGAGTTGAATAGTAGGAAAAAACACATACGATATTAAAGTAAATGATGCATAAACTTATTGGGGTGACTTCACTTAGTAGTTCATTTTTCATATAGCCTAGCTCCCTGATGAATTTCTTTTATTTGTCTTTCATCAGTAGCAAAATCAAGCAGCTTCTAGAAGTCAACAATATCTTCTTATACTGTAACTAATTTCATCAAAGGACAAAGCAAAACACCATTGGAAGGCAAATTTATGCCTCCAGCAACTCAAATCCTCAGAAACATTGTCTACCTTCTGTCACTTTCTATAAAGATCTGTATTTTTATAAATAAAAGGCAATGGGTAATTTTAATCCTGCTCTACTCTTCTGATAAAATATTATCAAAGTGAAACATATAGGTTGGAATACTGTACTGTCATAATTCAAGAATGTGAGGTAGCCAAAGGGCCAAATGAACAAAGAGATCTAATGAACCATTAGCTTAAAACTGGGTGGTTAAGTCTGTCAGACTAAGTTTGGAAGAATTTTTATTAAATATCCATTTGAGGCCAAAAAGTTATTTACTTTTTCAATTTGTTTCAGGTCAATCTTTTGTGTTAAAAGAAAGACCATAATTTAGAATCTGCCTCTCCAGAGTACAAATCCTCTGAACCTAGAAAATTACAAAAGACTTGATTGTAATTTGTGCACGGCATTGCCATTCTCTTACCAATAAAGCTTTCAGATGCTATTTTAGTCTGTCAGGGACCCTTTGACAGCTAACAGGCTTTAAAAAAATTATTCACTTGAAAAACACTCAGGTCACTTGCAATTACTTACGCTTTCTCTGTTCCATAGCTCTTATAGTCAATAGCTGCTGAGACACCAACTACTGTGGCAGGGAAGAGGTAGCCAGCAACATAGTAGTACTTTTTCCTAGAATATTCACTTTCAAATACTTCTACTAACATGAGATAGAGCTGCACTCCTTCTAGGCACATCCAGGCAAATGCTGCCAGGAAGAAAAAGTGTAAGAGGCCTGCAAATATTGGACATGCAATCTGCAAAGAAAGAGAGACATGAAAATACAAACTGCTAAGCTTTCCTAGCTATTTTGACTCACTGCAAAAGGAACAGTATACAATTTTGTTTTGAAGGTAGGAACTGAACATATTTCTACCAAAGACTCTTCAAAAGTCCAGAATAGTTTTCACTAGCTAAAAACATACAGTAGATATTCAGAAATGTTAGTAACCTATTATGTCCACAGCAACTGAAGATACTCAATTGCACTATACACATTAAGGGTAGGTCTACACTACCCCGCTAGTTCAAACTAGTGGGGTAATGTAGGCATACCGCAATTGCAAATGAAGCCCGGGATTTGAATTTCCCGGGTTTCATTTGCATAAGCGGGGCGCCGCCATTTTTAAATCCCCGCTCGTTCGAACCCCGTGCCGCGCAGCTACACGCGGCACGAACTAGGTAGTTCGAACTAGGCTTCCTAGTTCGAACTACCGTTACTCCGAACTAGGCTTCCTAGTTCGAACTACCGTTACTCCTTGTGGAATGAGGAGTAACGGTAGTTCGAACTAGGAAGCCTAGTTCGAACTACCTAGTTCGTGCCGCGTGTAGCCGCGCGGCACGGGGTTCGAACGAGCAGGGATTTAAAAATGGCGGCGCCCCGCTTATGCAAATGAAGCCCGGGAAATTCAAATCCCGGGCTTCATTTGCAATTGCGGTATGCCTACATTACCCCGCTAGTTCGAACTAGCGGGGTAGTGTAGACATACCCTATGGCGCTGAAAAACTTATTATATTCCTTTCTGGAATAGAATATAAAGCATTAAAAGTAATTCCTTAATTTTGACATTGGCATGTATACACTGCTGCAAGACTCCTATTGTGGATTATTTGGTACATGAAGATAAATAAAGAACAGTTTGTTTCTAAATTATTTATATTTTAAGTTTAAAATTCTTATGCAGCCATGAGAATTATTGCTTTACTATAAAATAACTCTCCTTTTACTATTTTAGGAAGTTCTGTTATTTTCACTCCTGTCTAGCTGAATGCTGGATAAAATTTTACCAAATTATTAAATTCCAAGCCAACCTCTGAGTTCTGAATGATGGGATGAATTTTACCAAATCTTCAAAAAGTTGCATAGGAGAGTCATAGTCAACATATTCATCTTAATCTTTTGTAATGCCTTTTATTCCAGTCTTGCTGTGTCAAGATTGGAATAAAAGGCATTACATACAGAAGCTTGAAAGCTTGGCAGTGGTGTCATATTTAAATTCACTTCCGTTTCAAGCAGTCTTTTTCAGGGAACAAGATCAATATGCACACAGACTTACTTTGTATTCTGTTTTATCGATGCCTATTAGGAAAATGAACTCTGCAATGAATAGGTTGATACAAAGGTTCTTGTGAATAGTATTACGGTCACTTTGTAGGCCACGGAAGAAACAGAAGGTGAAGATGCAGATGGCCAGGCAGACAAGGGAGATGACAATTCCCACCCAGGTGATGACAGTAAGGAGTAGCTCATGCACTCCATCTTTGTACTGAAAATAATCAAGAATAGAGAAAATTAATACGATCATTTACCAGTAAAACAGAAAAACATTTAACAGGTAGCAGCTAGAAAATTCCTCATGTATTTTATGGGTAACAAAAAAAAAAAATGCTTAGTAACTTGTCTAGCTGATATCATGCTTATCAAGTGTACAAAGTCAGTGTCAGTGAAAGAAAAGCAATTCTGAGCACAGAGAGATGGGAAATCTGAACTTGATCATACACTGTAATATTTTTACTTTTTTAATGCCTTGGAAACTTGAAGAAAATTCTATGGAAAAAAGTGACTTTTATCATGAAAGTATTGCTTGTACACATGTGTAGAGACAGAAAAAAGTTCTTGTAATAGTTTAAAAAAGGAAACCTTAGTTCTTTCCTGAAAACTACAACTCTATATCTAAAAAGCCTCTGTAGAAATATATTCCGATTCATGACAAAGAAATCAGTTAGTACAAAAAACAGAACAACTCATTTGACTATTCAACTTACCATCCAATCTCAAGCCTCATGTTCACAGAAAAGAATGGTTCAGACAACTGGCCAGTGAAAGTAAGGGCAATCCTGTCAGTCTCCTTGTTTTTGTTTTGTTCTGTTTTAATATGTGTTGCATGGCTTAGGAGCTATGTGGCAGCATCTTTGCTGGGCTATGTTGCTGCTACGTTTATATTTCCAGGCACTCTTGGGATTCCCTATTTAGCTGTACTCCACAGTGCACAAACTCCATGCAACGTCCCAGAGCTCTGCAATTGTCACATGCTCTGGGACTTTAGAGACCTGATAGACACCTGGTGTACAGCTAGATGGCAAAGTTCCATAGCTCAGGGAAGTTTAAAGACCACAGTAAAAGGTGCTGCTCACCCTTGTCATTAGTATGGCACGGGGCTGGCAATCTTCAGCATGTGCCCCATGATGCCCCTGAGGCACCCATCATGTTCCTGTGGCCTACACTGTTTCCCACAGTTCCTAATGGCCAGAATAGTGAAACACTGGAAGCTTCCGTGAAAAGGCGAGTGTGTGCCTGTGAATAGTCAACATAAACAAAATGTTTCGTGGCACACCAGTGGATTGTCCATGGATTATTGGGCCATGTGCCAAAAGTTGCCTATCACTGGTACAGCAGCTTGTGTTTAAGTCTTGAAGAAAGACCACCGAATATGCAAACTTTGCCCAATTCACATCCTATTGTATCTGGAAGTCTGTTATAAGCAAGGGGCTAGAAGTTGAAAGGATGGCCCAGAAACCTGTCCAGTTGTGGGAAATCACATCCGGTCAAGAAAATGTCAACAAAAAACAGGTTGTGACAAAAAGGGGAAACAATTTTTTAATCCATCCCTCCCTCCCCTGTCTTGTGATCAGTTTTATGGAAGAGAGAGAAAGATCATACTGAGAGGAAGCTACTCTTGGAAGTGATGAGTGAAAGTTGGAAACGCTAAGAGATGTATTTAAAATTTGAATAAGCATCTGAAATTTTGCATTCTTCTACAAATTAAAATCAAACCTTGAAAGGTTTTCTCTCTAATGATTAGAAGCATATTTACTTACCGCAATTTCCCTATGGGCCATAAGAATTGCAAAGTTTGTTAGGTGGCTGCAAGCACAAGATGTATGAGTTTTATTTGTGTCAATCAGCTTGCAGCCCTGAGTGGACCAATATCCCATCATAGTCCTTTCTGAGTAGTTCCAGAAGGAGCAATTTGCATTGAAATAATTGTCAGGCTAGGGAATAAAAGGATAAAATATAATTAGGATTTTATACTCTAAAAATAGCAATAACAGTTGTTCAATATATATATAAAAGGTAATTTAGATTAAACTTTGAATGTTTCGGACTATAAAGTTTTTCATCAGCAAAGTTGTGGACTAGGTTGTAGAAGGCAGACATCTAGTTTAAAAGGGGCTTTATAGTCCGAAACGCTCTAACGCGTAATCTCAATTACTGTAGACCCAATTTTAAACAATTACAATTTCCATCTTACGATTTTATGCACTGATGGTGCATTGTAGCTATTTTTTCCTCTGCAAAATTAAAACTGAAATTTATTCTGTAGGATTTCACCTGTAACTGACAGTTTAACATACTTTTCTATTCTAATTTTTGAGCATGACTTAGGGTACGTCTAGACTGCAGAGTTTTTCCAGGATACTAGGTATCCCAGAAGAGCTCTGCTGCATACAAGGAATACATCTGCTTTTCCAAAAAAAATTCAGAAAAGCAGACATGTTTTTTCGGCATCCCTGTAAACCTCGTTCTATGAGGAAGAAGGGATGTTCTGAAAGAGGCTTTTTTTTTTTGACGTATGGCCCAGTGTAGATGGGCCAATTTTCGGGAAAGCCTCTTTCGGAAGAAAAGCGGAAAAAGATCCACAAAAAAGAACTTTGTAGTGTAGACACAGCATTAGTTGCACATAACAGACACTAGAAAAGGGTCAGCTCTCCAAAGCCTAAATCAAGGAGAACCTACTTAAATAGATACAGACGAGGAAAATCCACACGTTTTCCTTAGCCAGTCCTGATAGTTTACTATACCTACTCTATTGTCATGAGAACAGGAGGAACCCAACTCAAAACAGCAGAGTGAACGAGTGAGGTGAAAATAAAAATTGAGTTAGCCATCACAAAAAAGACGGGCAGCAAACTTTGAGGCATGTGGGACTGCAGAAGCCACACAATGTTCTACGTTGAATAAATCTACTTGAACAATTTGTAAAGGTTTCCCAAAGATGGTCCAGAATTAAAGAGTAAGTATCCCAAGTATCATTTAATTTTGCCGTATTAAACAGGCAGAGTCATAACAGTTGATATTTTTCTATCCTGCTGCTAAGGTAAGAGTTAATTTTCACTTAGAAACAAATTAGAGTCTTTTACATTTTCATGTTGATTACTGAATTAGCTTTCATTAAGAATACACTTAAGTTCTAATAATCACTGAACCAGGCTCATTTAATTTTATGTTCATAGACTTAAATAAACTTGAGTTTCTGACCTAGTCCAACATTTAAAATTCAAATGGAAGGAAGGTGGGTTTTTTCTGCTTTGCTCTTCTCTCTTGCTGATTTTATGACCTTCCTATTAATTCATTAGCATAACTCACATCAATGTGTTCCAGGGTAAAAAGCACAGGATCAGTCAGGTACACACGGCTGGACTCCTTGTTGATGGATGCTGCAATGACGTGGGAGTTCACCGCGATGGTACTGTTCCGGCCAACGAAGTCACTACCAAGCTTTATGGTTGCGTTTTCGGTACTGAGGAACCGTCCCAAACTTTTGTAAATGATGAAAACCAATTTTGCTAATCCTAGTAAAGGAAAACTCCTATTATAATGCCATGGAATTATAGGTGAAGAGTACAATGTGTGCTGAATAATCTATTCTCTAAATGCAAAATAAAAACATCAGCAAAGAGAAGTGCATTATGCAGGATTTGGATTCCAACCAAAAAGACTTATAAGTATTCCATGCAAGAACAAGCCATTGACCAGCTATTTTTATATCTGTTGGTCAATATATTAACATATTCAGAAATAATCAACCCTGTTAAAGTCTCAGGTTAAAATGGCTACCCCTCTGAGACATATTCAGAAATGTAAGATGTAAATTACTATTGCTTGAAATATGTATTTCACAAAGTTTAAAGGAGTCAGATTACTTATGTGTTCAAACTTACCATTCCTGCTGTTTTGTTTCACGGTGCTTGCAGAGAGTTGGATCAAATTGCCTTTACTGCCCTGAGGAAATTTCAAGTCTTGCACCTGGCCTTCTGTACTGAGCACTGCAACTTCCAGAACTACTCCAACCAAACATGAACCAACAGGGGAGAAGCAAAAAAATGTAGAAAGCATTTTTTGTAGTCAGATTACAATGCAGCCGGTGATAACTTTCTAAAAACTCCTTATTCTGCTGTCCTTTTTGCCTCTATAAGACAGATGCATGCTGGCATGTTTCAATTATGTGGACTCAGTTGCTTCAGTCTTTAATCAAACCTAATTCATATTACCAAAGTAACAGCACATGATAGCAAACCTTGTTTGATTGTGTGATGTAAGACATAACTTTAAAAACACTGTCAATTTTAGGTTAATGAAATGCTTAATTTTTGAAATAAAGAGTGTGTCTACTGAATAAATTGTTAGTATCTTTCTACACTAAAAATTAAACAATACTACAGCTATCCTAAAATACTGTAAATAGATAGGTACATGTAAGTAGTATATTTATGTGAATCTGTACTTGTATTTAGAAAGTCCAAAATATGGGTTTTCTGCATGTGTACTAAAGAATTGTTGGTAAACATTTTATATTCTGTGAAACAAGTATTTAAATCTTTTTAAAATTCAACTGTCACTTCTAAATATTTGAACTCACTTTAGTATAGTGCATCACTGGGGTTTTATAGAATTATCTTGCAAGTCTGAATGCTCTTTGATAGGTAAATTTACTTAATTCAGGACAGCCCATTTCTGAGGAAATATTTTTGCCTTGATGTTAAAACCTGATTTTCACCTGTATAATCACATTTGACAATAATTTCTGTTCCCCCCCCCCCCAATAACAAATACAAATGCTTCTAAAAACCAAGAAAACAATTAATGTACAGCAATATGAAATATCTACAGTACTTTTTGTATGGAGACAATTGATTTTACTGATGAATGCAAGTATAAATATTGGGGCACTATTTACTTCAGAGGCTGTGTCTACACTGGCACCCTTTTCCGTAAAAGGGATGCTAATGAGACACTTCGGAATTGCAAATGCCGCGGGGGATTTAAATACCCCCCGCGGCATTTGCATGAACACGGCTGCTACTTTTTTCCGGCTCGGGGTTTTGCCGGAGAAAAGTGCCAGTCTTGACGGGATCTTGCGGAAAATAAACCCTTTTCCGCAAGATCCCTTATTCCTGCATAATCCCAAACTGCACCGCAGGCCAAAAAACAAACGAGCTGCGGGCCTCATGCCTGATCTAGAGTTATATCCAGCTTAAACTCTCAAAAGCTTTTCACAAGGTGATTCTATTCAAACTCTTATTAAGGGAGTGAAACTTTGTAATGACATTTAGTGTAATTACTTAACAGTGATAATGATGAATCAGTGATTGTCATAAACACTTCATGTGAAAATTCTACAATTAGGCAGACAGAGCCACCACTGCAAAAAGTAAAGGTCACCCTGAATCTGAGTTTGTAAGTGAACAGTTCACACCAACGTTACTTTGCTTACACTGTGATGTGTAGCATGCAGTTTTAAGGGGGAAATAGAGGTTTAATATCTTATTTTTTAAAACCTAAGTTGAATTTAGAGGTCTTTCATTTGTGAGACCCTAAGTGCCCAGCAGTTCTGCACTGTTCTTGCACCTCTATCAAAAAAAATTTACATATTTGATACTCTTCCCATTCCCAAATCTCTGATCAAGCACTTAGTAATAGGGTTGCCTGGTGTCCGGTATTCACCCGGACAGTCCGATATTTTCGGTTCCTATCCAGTAAAAAAATTCAGAGACTACCGGACACCTAAAATGTCCGGTATTTTCTGAATTTCTCCCCGGCCAGGAGGCAAAAATGTAGGGCACCTGGCAACCCTACAAACACTCAGCTCCCGGCTTCCCCACTGAACCCCCTGCTGGCCCCCTCACTCCCAGCCCCCATGCTTACCTGGTTCCCCAAGGCTGCCAGCACAAAATGGCTGCCAGCCAAAAGATCTAGGGGAATGCTTCCCCTGGGTCTTAGTGCTCAACTGCTCCTATCCCTGCACTTAAAGGGCACATGCTGTTTTAATAATGTTTTATTTAAAAATATATATATTTTTTTGCTTAAGTCCTTTTTTTTTCCTTCTCAGCAACTTTGGTCTCCTCTCCCCCTCTCCCCCCCCCCCCCCCCCACCTTCAACAGAATTTTTTCCTGGTGTTTTTTTGGGGTGGGAGGGAGGGGGAGAGTTTGGTATTTTTGTTTCAACCATCTGGCAACCCTACTTAGTAGGGATGTTAAATGTGTGTAATTAAGTGATAATGTAACAGCTGAAAATTTTAGTGGTTACATGTGGGCTGGCAAGTGATTCTAGGAGCCGGTAGGGTTGCCAGGTGTCTGGTATTGACCCGGACAGTTTGGTATTTTCGCCTCCTGCCCAGTAAAAAAACATTCAGAAAATACTGGACACCTAAAATGTCTGGTATTTTCAGGGTTTTTTTTCCCCTGCCAGGAGGCGAAAATACTGGACACCTGACAACTCTACGATACACTCAGCAACTGGGCCCATGCCCTGGGCCCCCTGCTTAACTTCTGGCTCAATCAAGAAAACAAGATGGTTGCCTGCAAAAACTCTAAAGACCTGAAGGAAGGGGAAGCAATACCTTCCCTGGGTCTTAGTGCTCAACCGTTCTCCATCTCTATTCTGACTCTCCACGCACTTAAAGGGGCCATGATGTTTTATTGTTTGCTTAATAACTCTTGGGATCCCTTTTTTTTTTCCTCAACAACTTTGGTCTCCCCTCCCACCCAACAGAATTGTTTCTCTGTTTTTTTTGGGGGGGGGGGGGGTGTTTGGTATTTTTGGTTAAGCCCTCTGGCAACCCTACGAGGCGGTGTGCATGGGAGCCAGCTTTTAAGCTGGTGGCAGACGGCTCCCCTGGAACAGGTATGCACCGGGAGCCAGCTTTTAAGCCAGCCCTGCAGCACATACTTGGAACCTGTGTGTAACTGAACGTTAATTGATAAGCCCACTTGAACCAATTACATTTTCACATCCCTAGCACACAGAATCATATACATCCCTTTCCCCCTACATCTAACTGAAGCTTGACTCATAACAGCATTAAAGACATTTTAATTGTATGTTCCAGCAGTGGGTTTAACTAGCACAAGAATATACCTGTATCTATAGATTCCCTAATGCTGAGTCCTTCATCAGGGCCACCATTTAAATTCTAAATTATGTTCCAAAGAATCTGTAGCTATTTTGCAATCTATGGAGCATGGCAATTCTGCATTATGGGAGATGTAGTTCACTGAACACATTTTCACCTGAAGGCAGTTGTGTTTAATATAAACATTTGGTCCATGTTCTATGTGCCTAAAAAATTTAACTGGCAGAGCACATTCCAGAAAGTAATTTAAATTCATTAGGAACAGATTATATATAATGGGAAAACATTTCCACAGCTTCACAGCAAGCATTTCAGTTACTTCAGAAAATCCATTTTCTGGCATTTAAGCACTATTCATATCCATACATTTTGCTAATGATTTTTCAATTGTAGATGAACTTTGCAACATGGACTTTTTTTTCATAGCATTTATTATGCTACAGAAGAACAAGTTTTTAACCAATTAAGAAAACATCCCAATTTGCAAACAATCTCAATCCCCCGCCTACCCAAGAAGCTCACTACCAAGTACTGGGATACCCCAGCTTTCTTAGGAAGCATAACTATTACAGTTGGTATTGGTTTTCTTCTCATCCGTGGATACACAGTAGAGGCAGTCCCCGGGTTACGTACAAGATAGGGACTGTAGGTTTGTTCTTAAGTTGAATTTGTATGTAAGTCGGAACTGGTACATATTGTAAGGGAAACTCTAGCCAAACATTTCTCCAGAGCTCAGTTTTATTCTCCCACACCTCACTTCCCTCAGTCCTTTATTCTCAAGCTGAGGTGTCTGCTGAGAAAAGCCGCTCCGCGTCTCCCTGGTCTGCTGGGGGGGGGGGGAGGGCGCTAGCTTCGCATCTCCCTGGTCTGCTGGGGGGGGGGGGGCGCTAGCTTCGCGTCTCCCTGGTCTGCTGGGGGGAAGCAGCTAGTGCGGGGTTGCCTCACCCCGTTTGTAAGTAGGGATCCGATGTAAGTCGGATCCATGTAACCCGGGGACTGCCTGTACTTGAAACTACCCTTGAAGACAAATTAACTTACCAATGTTTTCGGTGGGCATTGAGACTCTAGTTGGTTCTAAGAGATTGTCAGCCAAGACAAAAGCCCCTTCTTCTAGTGTATCAAGTAACATTGTAGCAGCATGTGCTTGTTCGGATGAATTCATATCTTTCCAAGATTCTAGAGCTTCGGGCCTGAGCAGGTTGTCCACTGTGTCAACGATTGCCTGTATTCATTAGAAAAGTATCATTAGGTGTGATTGTAGATTCCAATGTTATCTGATGACAATTCCAATATTTAAATGTCAAGGTAATTTAATGGCACCAAAAACTATTTTTAATATAAAAATATTTCCAACTCTTCATTGAACTAGCACAAATAGAGGTGCACTAGCCACTAGGAGGGTGTTATCTGTCACTGATAAACATGCAGGTATGGCTTGTTTCATATCAGATATGAAGACTGTGCTATTAATGTGCAGAGAAATGTAAGAACCAATGCCAATGGTCTTGCCTACGGTTTAATATTGAAGTTTGTGTCAAAAAATATAATTCACATTTATAAAACACTAATACCAAAGCCAGAATTCTAATGTTTAGGCTAAAAGAGCCTTTCTATTATCCTGAAAACTTAACAGAACAGATGCAGCTAGAGTACCATACGCTGCAGTCTAAAACAAAATCGTTTATTTCAGGAGGCTGAAATGAAGTTGCCTTTGTAGTTAAACAACCTGTGTCTTTCTCTCTTCCCTTTCCTGTACCTGTTGACAAAAACTTAGAAGCTTAATAACCCTCATTCCTGCGCAACGGTTATTCAACAAAGAAAATCAGCAGAGCAAACAAGATGCCCACTGACTGACCCTGCTATTTGTGAAAGCAAATTACAAAACTTAACAAAATTCCCATTTTTGTAAGTCTGCACTGTGACAACTATATTATTATATATTAGGGTTCATTAAGCAGCATATAAAATAACAGTAAGTAAGGAGAAAACGGAATTTGAAGAGACATCATTACATTCTCTTTACAAAATAATCCAATCAATCACAGTAATCAGTTAATCAATTGAAGGCAGGCTCTTACATTAATGCATAATGTAGCTGCGCACTGAATAGGCCATGCATTGCTGAATCATTGTCCCATTTACCTAGTCATAATGTGTCATTAAGCACATATATAATTTGATCAGTTCAAAAGAACTGGGAATGGAAACGGAACAAACAAAAATGTTGCTTTGGAATACTATACTGTGCACATGAATGAATAGGAAAAGTTGGTGAAGGCTATTGTCAGAGCAAGATTAATTAGCCTAATCCATCTTTATATCCTCTTTCTGCCAGCATTGTGAGCCACCACAACCTTTCTGGCAGGTTGAAGATACTTCGAAGTGGCATTAAAAGGCTTTTTTTTCTTTATCTAATGGGAGACAGAATAGTCAAAATGCTCACACTGATACTGCTGCAGCCATTAACTAGAGTGGAACAGAAATTGGTCTGCAGAGGCCAGATTCATTAGTCACCAAAAATACAGATTGGAGCCTCTAATCTGAGGTGCAATTGAATCCTCTGTCACAAAGTAGGAACCTGCTTCATTTGCATAGTGCACTTCAGCTTTTGATTTGTATTTTTAAGAAGTTTGTTATTCTTATCTGAAGAGAGAAGCTCATGAGACCCACTGAAAATGACACTGGTCAGAAATTAAGGTCGTGCTACTGTTTCTTGGGTATCTATATACTTCACTGATTATATGCATTCATTAACTTTAAGCAGGCCTTATTTACTACAGTACAATCTAACTCTGTGTATTTCTTCATTGGAATCAAAATGATTATCAGTGTGATAGTATTTCTGAGGTGCTCTCTCCTCCCTGTCAAAGAGAAGGGGAAAATAAAAGACTATTTTTATCCCCATAACACGTGTCCTGGGCAACACACCAATTACTACATTTCCCATTAACATATCTTAAAAGGTGAACTGCAAATGAATCTATGAAAATTCAATCCATTCCACCCCTATCTGCTGTGCTCCCCATTAACCAAGCTAAAAGAGACAATTATAATATTATTAGCTGAAATATGATTCACTACTCCTACTTCTTTTTTTCCTTTTGGATCTCTCAGTAACTATTCTTGTGTGACCAAACAGCTCCCATTTCTATGCAAGGCTCCAGCCTATGAAGGCTGATGACTGGACATGTCCTATATAAAGGGGGGAATTTCAGATAGGAGGCTTTTCTTTTATTATGTTGTGCGGTGTTTCAAAGTTTTTTTTATTCTTATATTATATCCCTTATGGTGTGTCTAGACTACATGCCTCCTTCGACGGAGGCATGTAGATTAGCCAGATCGGCAGAGGGAAATGAAGCCGCAATTAAAATAATCGCTGCTTCATTTAAATTTAAATGGCTGCCCCGCTCTGCCGATCAGCTGTTTGTCGGCAGATTGGGGCAGTCTGGATGCGACGCGCCGACAAAGAAGCCTTTCTTCATCGGCACAGGTATGCCTCGTGAAACCAGGTTTACCTGTGCCGATGAAGAAAGGCTTCTTTGTCGGCGCGTCGCGTCCAGACTGCCCCGATCTGCCGACAAACAGCTGATCGGCAGAGCGGGGCAGCCATTTAAATTTAAATGAAGCCGCGATTATTTTAATCGCGGCTTCATTTCCCTCTGCCGATCTGGCTAATCTACATGCCTCCGTCGAAGGAGGCATGTAGTCTAGACACACCCATAGGGTGTAAGCAAAAATTAATAATAGTAAAAAATAAACTTTGAAAAACCGTGCAATATAATTTTTAAAAGCCACTTACATGATCCACTCTAGGCAAGTTTCTTCCACTAGCAGTACTGTGTGGTGGCAGTGACATAACCAGCACAGCATCACAGTATTGGAGCTGGGCCCTACAGGGATGGAGCCTGCAGAATCTGCAAGAAACTGAAAGTCAGGTAACAATATATTGCATGCCCCTTATAACTGAGTACTCAGCATACACTGCACTGGAAAATTACAGGAATTACTTTATTTTTACTTGCAGTCCACCTCTTAAGTTGCTGAATTTGCCCTTAATAATGACTCACTCAACAAAAATCTCTGGAAAAAATAATAGCTTATTAGATTTAAGAGCGCACCTCAGAAAACGCAAGACACTAGTAATGTGTCACCATTTCTGCTTTACTGACTTTTTTCTTCACAAACATAACACACACAAAAAGCAGTATTATCATCTCCAAATCACAACGCTCATTACTGTTCTTGTAATTTTGGATGGGGGAAGAGGGAAAGAGTTGTAAGGGCTGATAATTTGCTTATTCTGAAAGTAGTATACCTGTGCAAAGCCAACATTTGTACAGTTGATATAGGGCACAAAACACATTTATCAAAGACTGAAATACATAGTATCATGCAGCAAGATGATAAAGCGTGGCAGGTTGCTGAAGCAGGGTGAAAGCAGGGTGACAGCACAGGAGAGATACCTTAAGGTAAGCCCTGCATGTCTTCTCTCGTTTTTGGAGCTTTTTAGTAAGAAAAAAGAAAATGAGAGGTTAGGCACATTCTGGAAGCTACAGAAATATCCAAAAATTAGCCCAGTGTGTCAAATCTGCAGTAAGCAGAGGCTTGATATCTGTCTAGTTTCAGTCCAATGTACTTCCATGGAGCCATGAAAGATTCTTGAGGAATCACTGCTTTCTAACCCTAAACCTGGCTATAACCTTTCCTCCTTTACTGGGAATTCTGTGGAAACTATGGGTAGGATATGAGTAAACACTTGGTTTCTGAATAAACTCTATTGAGCAAAATAGTGGATTTTGAATAAAATCATCAACTGCTGTTAGAAGCGCTAAAAAGGCAAGACTGTAGCTGCCAGAGTGGAAGATGTAGAGAGAATGGGATGGTCTTTTCAAAATAGACTGAGTGAAAAATCCTTGATTTATATTATGCTGATTGAATCTTAGTGGGCAAGAGGCAACCTATGCCCTAAAGTTTAGCACCCACAACATTAAAACTGGAATAATGTTATTATGATTCATATTCAAGAACAGCAGGAGATTTTGTTATCTGTGATACTATTTGCCCATAATAATGATTGGTTACATGTATAATATACCAAATTATCATTAGTGATATCTTAAATTCAGTAACAACGGCTCTGATCCTGCAATGAGTTTCTACGAAGAGCCCTGATCTTACTGCATGATCTGGTCCAAAATAATCACTGGATAAATTTAGTATGCTACTACCCAGACTTCAAAAGGGTCCATTCTTCCCAACCTAAAGGTAATATCGTCAATATTTTCATAAGCATACACTTTTTTATAACTGAACCCAGTCATCTACTGGGCCTCATGTTAACCAATTAATAAAATGTACACTTTCTTGTAGATTTGTTTTTTTTCTTAAATCCTTATTTGTTCAGTAGAAATAAGCACAGATGTGGCAGTAATATTTCTGAAAGGAAAAAAAGAATTATCTGAACAAATGATGTGGGAAGCTGTGTACCTTGTTATAACTCCGTCCAGCCGAGTCTTTTTCACTAGGCCTCAGTTCTTGTAGTTGAGCATCAAGAATGTCCACCAACTGTTCCATCAGCCTCACTGATGAACTCACATCACCAGCAAAAACTGGTCCTTTGGTGTGTTTTGCCAGTTCATTGGCGAGACTAGCAGCATTTTCTCCACTTCTGATCTGAAATGACAATTTATATTGTCTCAGCAGGATCCCTTGTTCTTCCTGTAGCTCCCAATTCTCATTCTTTGTATACCTTTGTTGTGGTGAAACAATCATTTGCACATACGTTGAAATCTGCAACTAATTGAACCAATAACTATATCTCAGAAGATTAAAAGTTCTTAGATCCATGATACAAAAAGCAATTCTTAACAGCCATCAAAAACCAGAAATCAGATTGGTAATTTTGGGCCAGATCTTCTATTTCATCTCCACTTTTATTTTACCAGTATTAACAGATACTAATAAATCTTTTTATTCAAACCAGTGTTTGAGGAATTTGAATGTCAAGTAGCTAGTAGTGATGGCAATTTTTTTTATTTTTCATAAACCACAGTAATGCTCATTAGAAAGGAGAAGCACAAAAAGTGATGCTGCCCTTTAATCATATTCTGTTTTTAATTCACTTTTTTAGAATTCTAGTTTCTTCTATCATTTTCTGTTAGCTGAACATCTGCTTCTGCAGTACATATTTTGGTGTGCACTTTACAGTATTTGATTTATTAGGTGAATGTATTTTTTTTCCTCCAGAACATCAAAAAAAGCACATTTGAATTTAATAGGAATTAAATTAAGCAAGCATGGACTCATTAAAAGACTTTAATTTAGAAAACAGCTTACCAAAGAACACATGTGAACCTAACTTTCAGTAAATGCTTTACAGACAAAGTATGCATAATTCTTTCTGCTTTTAAACGGAACAAAGAGTAATAAAGATGATTTCAACATACAAAGCTGAATAATTTATGTTCAGAGCTAAAACCCTTAATCACCAGTGTGTATCATATTAAAAGGTTCCAACCAACCTTCTGAGCCAGCTGATTTACCCAGTGTGAGGTACAGTTGCTAAGATCAGGGCCCTTAGGGTTCCATGTTCCAGTGGAAACCATGCAGAGATATGAGGCAGTTCCTAGAACAGATGTAGAAAACAAGAGTGAAATTGAAACCATTTTTCTGCATACATTCGGGAAATCAGCTACAATGCACTCCATACTCCATGTTAAATTTTGAATAGTACCAGCGGAAGCAAGTGACAATAATGAGAAAATGTAAGGAAATAATGTAAATTTACAAATGGCAATATACAAAGTCAGGGTAAAGTATCAGACTTTTATAGCAAACAAACAAAAAGCTCTTGATTTCCCCTGGAAATCATCCAGAGAACAGCTTGTAATGAAAAAGGCAGCTGTAAGCAAGCTTCTCTACAGTTCTCAAACGAAGACCTAAAAGTCTGCCCTGGATTCTTGAAAAGTGTATGTGAGGTTATTCTGAACCTATTCTCAAATGCCTTTTACAGATAAAAGCCTGAACAAACACTACATGCTCCAAACAACAAATATCATGACAGTTTGAGATTACCCAAAACAAAACAAAACAGCCATAAAAGTTTGAAACATTTACTTGATAAGATTTTTGTAAGGCAATACCTCGAGTTCCTTTGGGACAAGGGCGTTCAACCATCATTCCTCTTTGCGTTTGAGGCCAGCTAATCCCCCTGGCCTCATCAGGTTCACAGAATCTCTCTGGCAAAGGGAAAAAACTTGTCACAGGAGGAATTTTGGTTGTGGAAACTGCTGGTGGTGGCTTGGGCCCTCTGCTTCCTTCCTTTGTGCCTCCAGCTAATGTTGTGCTTACGGGGCCTTTCTGTGAAGTCGTGCTTGTGGTTGACACAGTGGTTTTGTAGAGCTCTGCTGAAGAAGTTATTGTCACTGCTGTAGTAGGCACTGAAGGGAGAAAATAAAAGTAATAATAAAAATAATTGTTTTTCAAAATATTGAAGGTAAACAAAATTGTGTGATTTTACAGGATTCTCTTGTGTCTTTTTCTTTACATCATTATCAATCATTTGTGCTTTCTACAGTCACTTCTAAGCATGTAATTCTAAATGCATTTCTATTTTTTTAATCCTGTCTCAACTTAACATGATGATTCAGTAAATTCTGTTTATACCTTCCCTGTGATACAAATTGATTGTTACATTTGTAAAGGCCGAGAGGCACTAGTAATGAATTATTAGTACATGACAAATACACGTAAAACAATTAAACTAGTTTTAATCACCTTAAAAAAGAGCAGCATGCTAGAATAATTTAAATCCATGTGCTGCAAACAATCAAGCTCCGTGTAACAACAAAAAACTGTGGGCTACAAATAACAAGGCTATTTAAAAATCTTTAAAAAAAATCATGTATCCCTAACTCTATACCTTGTAGGAAAATAATTACTGTAACATCTTCCCACTCGGCATCATTCTTGCTTGATTAGATACTAACAGAAGAAAAGCTTACCATTTATGTGTTGTCCTAGTTTTTGATCATCTCAGGTTTTAACTATTTTTTAAAATAAAGTAGGTACGAAAAAACAAGTGTTTCAAGCCAGTTCATAGTTTAATCGTCTGTGTCAAGACATCCCCATAATTTTTTATTTGAGATCCATACTTTGTTGATTCTGCTGACCCACATAAGGAATGTACTAATATATAAGCCTTGTATTGGAAAAAGTACTGAAGAGATCTATTTGGTGTTCTATTGGGACACAGATATATTGGTATTTATGAACACTGCACTCACCAGCATAATTTTGTTCATCAGAGTCTGAGCAAGAGTATAACAAAAGGAGCCAGTGGAAGAATGCAACTGCATCATTTGTTATTTCTGCATCTTCACAGGTATGCATGATGCTTTACAGACAAAACAAAGACAGCCCCCTGCCCTGAGGACTTTACAAATAAAGGACAGATATTTACTTTATCTCCTGTCAGACATACTGGAAACAAACAGATCTGACATTTTTCAGTTTTGGGGGCTGCTGAGTTTTTTTTCTGTTACTTCTCATAAGTTTATTCTAAGCACAAAAAGAGGATTTTCACCTCTTATGTCCTTGGGCTATGACTTATCAAAACTATACATACTTGAAATTTAATTAAACCACAAGTACAAACAAGAAATCTGTCTTTTAGGAGATATTTTGGAATTTAAAAAAAATGTTTTTCTGAGTTTGAAATGTTGTCACATTTCATGTTACACAGTTTTAAATTCACACTAATCACTTATAATAATCCTTTATGGATAAAAATTTTATAGATGCTATCAACTGACCATGCTAAAGTATAAACAAATTACATGGCAATTTTTTAACAAACTATATTTCTTTAAACCAATAGATGCAAGGGTTTTCTGAGAGAGTCTCAATTTCAACCTGAAACTTAAGTTTGCATTTTAATTTAACTCTAATTTAATTTACAGTTTGAGTAATGCCCTTTTAATCCTGCTAAACTTCTTACCTAGGCAGCTGCTGCAAAAACTTATTCAAACCCGTCTATCTTTTTTTTTTAATAAGTATTTGCATGACATCTTGTGAAACCTCTGTAATTTTCTTTTTATTACAGTGCAGCCAGGCTTTCAGTGCTTTCTCAATTAACATTTGTCAAAAGCATCACAATCATTTGAAGAAGTGTCAAGTAACTGTTGCTGAATCAGGAGCTGAGAGGTGGGGAGGGGAGAAGGGAGCAGGGGAGAATGGATTATAACCATCATTCTATATATCCCATGACACCCTGTGCTAATTAGTACACATTTAATCCCTAAAATAACCATTAACAATATTACAATTAGTACCATTATTAGACTCTTAATTTTGGTTTGGGGACAAGAATAGTCTAAATATTACAAGAAGTAGCTAAACATCACTAAAAAGATTCATGACAAATATTTGACATTCAATGGTCAGGTGACTTTTAAGAACACAATTTCATACTGTAACTTTGAGAAAAGCTGCTCTGCTGCCATTCTGCTGTATTATGTAAGACTCTTTTCAATGTTATCCGTTAAAATAAATTGTAAAGCACATCTACTTTGAGTTCTTTAAATGATCTGAAAATAATTTTAAAAAATATTTAAAATTCCTAATTAGTAATAACATAAAATCACAAAGATAAACATGTCAAAAAACTATCTGCAAAATACTTTCCTAGAGCCTGTAATGAAATTAAATAGCTGAAAGAGAATGCTACAATAATCGAAATAGAGTTGGAAATTCAGGAAAGGAGAAGCACCTTCTGTGGAAAATGTTAAAAGAATGATACACTAACGATTCAAGAAACCACTTTTGAAAAACATCTAGCATTTAGAATGCAGGTCACTTTGTTTTTAAAGGACTAGGGGAGGATTTCATCTACAATGTAATCTCAGATTGCTATTTATTCTAGATGTAAAACTGGAGTTTACTCTTCTTTGCTACAAATTAATTAGAATCATGACCATTAAGTAATGTTTGTACAGCGCTAGGAAAGAGAACATATCCTGATACACCATCAATCAGAACTTTCACAATGGATAAGTGACAGCTATGAAGTAACTGCTTACACTGCAGAACTGCATCTAAGAGTCAAATGCAAAACTGCAGAGAAAAGATCAGCAAAGCCCTGTAAATCCATGGATATCTGATTTATATCTATAGGTATTCATATCCACATGTGAATAAGGATATCCACGGCTAATTTTTGTGGATGTGGATACAAATTTTGTAGAACCCTGTAAATTTGCAGATATCCTCTTTATATCCGTGGGTACCCACATCTACGGATGTAGATATCTGGAAATCATTTTTGCAGATGCAAATGCAAATTCCAATTATTTGTATCTGTGAAGGACTCTGAAGATCAGCCTCGTGTGCCCAAGGAGCTGGGATGCGACTATAGGGAGCTATATAACCAGCCTCTCGCGTCAAAACTAAAGCAGTTACAAAATCTCATTTTGTTTGGTATTAAATTTTAGATGGGGCTACAACAATTGAAGTGGTGGGAGGAGGAAAACTGTTTAGATTTCTTTTTTAAATGTGAGAATGTGTTAAACTGAAACTGGGTTGCATAAACAAGTAAAAAGCAAACAAAGACTTTCTGCGTAGATGGTAAATTAGCTTACATTTATATCATACTTTTTCTTAGACAAAATTTAAATTAATATTTGAACTATCCAAATGGATTAATTCCCTCCAACACTGAAAACGTAGGAACCACTGGGGTGAAATACAGCAACTGTTATTAGGGTGTAATATAGAATAATCTAACCATTTGAGAAAGAGAGAGAATAATAAGTTTCACCCCTAATTAAAAGGAAAGGAGAATTTAGACAGTAAAGGCCAGATTACTCAAGGTATTTTGACATCTAAATATGCTTATAATAACTGCTTTTCAAAATTCCACTATGCATCCAAGTGTCTCATTCTCACTGAAAGACCTGACTCTGATTGACTTCAATGGAAGTTTGAGCCTCGTCAATTAAGTGCCTACATATCTTTAAATACTTACATAGCTTTAAAAAACTGGCCTTAAGTGAGTTCCGGTGGCTTTCAATGAGACTTAGATGCCTACATGCCTAAATCAAATCTGAAAATGAAATTTAGGGCTTGTCTACATTTAAAGCACTGCCTCACTGTGGTTGCAATACAGTAGGGCTTCTGCGAAAACATTGCCTGCACACCGACAGGAGAGCTTCACCATTAGCATAGCTATCCCAACTCCCCAAGCGTCTGTAGGGAGTGTATAGGAGAATTCTCTTGTTGACACAGCATTGTCTATGCACCATGGGTTAGGCTGATTTAACTGATCATTCAAGGGTTTGTATTTTTCATATTCCTGAGCAACATTGCTATCCTCATCTTATTTCTTAGTGTAGACCAGGCCTGAGACTTCTAAGTCACTTAAACACTTCTGAAAAAATAAAATACAACAACAATGAAGACATTCGCACTCAGTTAGGACACAAGAGTCAACACTTCCTATTCTCACAAACACTGCCTGTGGGATTTAAAATACCCCATAAGTAGCAAGGACTTATGGTTTTACATCTCTTCTGAAAGTCACTTCCCTCCTCCCCCACAGCACAGAACAGGGATGTTGTTTCAATACTGAGGAAAATCACCAACACTTCCTGCAGCACCTATGTATTAAGAACTTGCTCATCTAGCTATTAATCCAGACAATCCTGCTTAGGTGAGAACATAAGGTTAGTATAGTCATGTTCTTAATTTATACCTGCACATGATAATAAAGGTTTCAGTAAACTGGCAAAATTTGCTACACTTGAAAACTGAGTTAATTGTTTCCCATTTCTTTCCCCAAGTCCACTCCTCAATCAAACAGAAGCATGAAAATATGGTGGAGATCTGATTTTCTTGAACAGTTTGCTACGTGACTCCCTGGAAGATTCTTGGGGTGATAAAGATTTATTTGAACTAACTCCCCATTATTTTAAGGCCTGGGTAATGGCACTATCAGGGTTTGTGCTCTACGCACACCCAACAGCTGCTGTATTTTCCTGCAATGATCTGATAAAACATAATGATAGTTAACATGCTGCAAATGAGGAGAATGAACTCCAGTTTGAACTGTTTTGCACAGTTAGCACAAATTGGAATGAACATAGATTAAATCTTCCCCTAATTCACCAAGAAAAGGATCTGCATTCTCTTTGATGCCAAAGAAGCATTACAGTGTGACAGTGTTTCCATTTTTGAAAATATCCCTCGCTGCTCTTTCAACTTAGACAGTATTTTATTCCTGAAGTATTTTATTGCCTTCTTGTATTCTTTGGGTGTCTGTGATACTGCACTTTTTTTCTAATACACATATCCTCACCCAGGGTATGTCTACACTACCACCCTAGTTCGAACTAGGGTGGTTAATGTAGGCAACCGAAGTTGCAAATGAAGCCCGGGATTTAAATATCCCGGGCTTCATTTGCATCTTACCGGGCGCCACCATTTTTAAAGCCCCGGTAGTTCGGACTCTGTGCCCGCGGCTACACACGGCACGGAGTAGGTAGTTCGAATTAGGCTTTCTCCTCATGGAGTAATGGTAGTTCGAATTAGAAAGCCTAATTCGAACTACCTGCTCCGTGCCGCGTGTAGTCCGAACCACCGGGGCTTTAAAATTGGCGGCGCCCGGTAAGATGCAAATGAAGCCCGGGATAATTTCATTAATATTTAAATCCTGGGCTTCATTTGCAACTTCGGTTGCCTGCATTAACCACCCTAGTTCGAACTAGGGTGGTAGTGTAGACATACCTCCAGAGAGCTTGCTAAGCAAGAATCTGGTATGGTGCACACACTTCTTTTGAGTTGCATCTGTTTGTTATTTTAATTCAAAATATATTTTATGACTTAATTTAAGGATATAACTTTAAAAACATATCTTTTCACTTACCCTAGACACTACATTCCTGCACAGTTTTTACTGATGTCCATATATGACGTATCAAAGTACTGTGTAGGGAGTGGCAGCATAGAGAATACTTTACAGAACTATATACAGTAATTTCCTTAAGTACAGAGAGGGAAAAAACAGCACACAACGGATGAAGTCAAGGGAAAGATCTGTGAATGAGAGAAAAGGCCGATGTGATATGAGTCTGTTTCTTGGTGCAAGAGAGTACTTTGGCCACAGCATTCTGAATTCCCTGAAGGATTGAGGAAAATGGTAAAATACACAATTGCAATAGGAGAGATTGTGATTAAGGCATGGATAAGATTTTCAGCAAAGGCAGGGTCATGGTAAGGTCAAATACTGGCAATATTCTTGAGGTTGCAATAGACAGAATTAAACATAAGGGAGACATCTGAAAAAAGAAAACAGATCTGAGGTCAAGAATGAGTCCAAGATTTTTGGCCTTGGGAGCAATGTGAATGTCTGATTTCAGGAGTGTGAGTCAGATATGACAAAGAAGTCTTTTTACCCAGGAGGACTTCAGTCTTTCAAATACTCAGCAGTTGGAAGTTATGGTGTAGCCAAGCGTTAAAGTCAAGACGGCAGATAGACAGGGATCAGAGAAAGTCAATATATCATTACTGCTCCCATTCCAAAGAGAAGTGACACAGATTGCTAAGTTTTCCACAATGGCCCCTAATTAATAATTCCAACAAAAGAAGCCAAAGCCACGACTTCTGCTTTTGAGACACTAGCTGTATGACACTATTAAATGCCTGATATACAGGTATCTTAGGACAAGGCAGTAAAATAAGGTCCTATGGTTAAAAGATGTAGAAACAACACCCAACTTTACCAACCTTTATAACTTGTTTTTTGAGATGTGTTACTTCTGTCCATTCCATGCGAGGTGCGTGTGCACGCATGT
Source organism: Pelodiscus sinensis (assembly GCF_052426305.1). Lineage (NCBI taxonomy): Eukaryota > Metazoa > Chordata > Testudines > Trionychidae > Pelodiscus > Pelodiscus sinensis. Next base: position 29,864,589 of record NC_143060.1, on the reverse strand, counting down.
GCACAGGAGACTTCTGCCTTAGCGGTATCCAATTGGCTTCAGCGCCTTGAATGCCATGCTCATGCGTTGTAATATTAGGTGCTGCCTACATCCATCTCAGGCTATGTCTAGGCTGCAGGTTTCTTTTGGAAGAAGCTTTTCCATAGGAGATCTTCCGAAAAAACTTCTTCCGAAAGAGAGCGTCCACACTAAATGGACACTATCTTGCATTTAAACTGTGATTAATATGGACAGAGTAGCCACCAGGGCATCTGTGCTTTTTTATCTTTCCTCTTCTTTCTAAAGAGTTCCCTCTTCCCCATCCACACACGCCTTTTTTCAAAAGAGCTCTTTTGGAAAAAGGCTTCCTCTTTGTAGAAAGAAGTTTACCAATGTTGGAAAACCCCCTCCATTCTTTAATTTAAAAAAAAAAAACACGATTGCAATGTGGACATAAGTGAAGTTTTTTCGGGAAAATGCCTGTTTTTCTGAAAAAAAACTGTAGTATAGACACATCCTCAGTTACTTGGAATGGATATAAGCAACACATATCAAAGAACAACAGTTCTAAAAAAAAACAGGTAGCCATTTTTTTCTCTTTGTGCACTTGCTCATGTCGATTCCATCCTGGGCGACTCAGAAGTGGAGGGCTTGGAGTTCAAAGTCTACCAGCTTGCAATACTTCCCTACCAAAGCCAGTGTCAACCCAGGCCTGCTGGGTAAGAGTAACAGGATGATCAGATGGTAGCTTCCCTGGGTAAGCACTTGGGCTAGAAAAGCTGCTGAAGAGGCCTGAACCCTGATTCAGTTGGTGCTTATATTCTCCGGAGATGGTATCTTTGCCTGATCATAGTAGCAGTGAATGCAGGCAGTAATCCAAGAAAAAATTCTTTGAGCGGACACAACCTTTTATCCTGTTAACCATCGTAACTAACAACTGTGTCAACTTGTGGAATGAGTTGTGCCTCTCAAATAGGGCTGTAGGAGGTTAACCAGTAAACATGTGACTTACAAGGTAACCATGAACTAGCATGAGTGGCAGGACCATTCCTGTAGCTGCAGTGGCTCAGCCAGAACAGCATGCCTGCCCCACCCTTGTTGAGGCCCAGGGCAGGAGCAGCCCCACGCAGCCATGACAGAACCGGGGCCAGAGCAGCCCTCGCTACCAGTGGCCAGGACTGGAGCAGACTGCCCTCCACAGCTATAGCAGGGCTGCAGGGTAGCCCCCAACGCTCATGGTGAGGGCCAGAGCAGCCTTATGCCCTGGCTGTGGTGGGACCAGGCCTGGAGCAGCTCTCACCTACCTGCAGCCAGGCCCAGAAAGGCCAACACCATCACCACTGCAGCCAGGAGCACAGCAGTTCCCCACCCGCAAATGCAGCCAGTCATCCCATGGGTGGGGGCTACTCTAGGGTTAACTTGTTAAACCTAGCATTTAACTGGTTAATATTTTAAATGTTAATTAACATCCCTACTTTCAATTCAGAGAGCTCACACCAGTGCTCCCTCTAAGATTTCCCATCCTTGAATAGAGTGAGTTTTGCCTTGTGCACCGATGTTGACATCATGTGTGCTTGTTCGGATGCTTGCCACTGTGGCACCCACCAATTACTAACAGTATTATATATTGTTGGCGATGCTAAGTGTGTGTGTGTATATAAAATTTAAGTGTGTGTGTGTGTGTGTGTGTGTGTGTGTACACACACAGACACACTTAAATTTTTATGTAAGAAAAATACTAAAACAAGGGATAATTAACAAGATGCATGACTATGCACCCACCCACCCTGAAAACCCCCAGCTTGGGTTCCTGCTCTCAGTCTTCTTTTCTCAACACTAAACATGCCTGTTTTTAACCTTTCCTTTTAGGTAAAGTTTTCTACACCTCCACCTCCCCCGCACCCCCCCCCCTTTTTTAATGTATTCTCCCTCTGGGCTCTCTCACTATTTTGTCCTAAAGTGTGGAGATCAAAATTGGACACATTAATTCAGTTGGGGGCTCTGATTTCAGCTGTTAGACTCTAGATAGTCCAGTAATATAGTGCAAATAATTAATAAACCACCTCTGAATCTTCTAATTTTTCAGTCTGTAAAATGACCATAATTACTTAGCATCGCCATCTTAGGTTCTTTTTATTTTATAAAGATGCATTTATTAATTACCCCAAATGTAATTAATTGTGACCATTTTACTAAGAGGGATCCCTTTTTTGTATTTAAGTCTTTACTTGGTCATTGTTACATGTATTATATTATAATTAACAAGGCCATAAAACAACTACCCCAAGTCCTAAATCTTCAGTGACACCATGGCGTTTGCATTTTCTGTGGAGATATGAAACATAGCTACAGGAAGGTGAAAGTTAAATACAGCACATGGACTGAAGCTAATGACTTTTTGAGAGTTCATGTCCCATTTGAAAGGGATTACTGTTATTACAAACCACAGAAAACAATGTATTAAAAAAATTAACATCGGCAGTTCCGTTAGGCGACTATGATGGAAACTGGTCACTCTTTGGAGATTAATAAGCAATTTTCTATCAGTGGGCAGCATGCACGCTGGTGGAAAACCAAAAAAAAAAAAAAGCACCATTCTCAGAGAAATATTTTTAACAATGCATTGTATTGTGCATATTTAAGAGGAGACTTGTGGATATCACCATCATCACCAAAAATGTAGCCACTTACTCTGACACAATGCAAATGATCCCGATAAATCTGGAGGATGATCAAGCAGATGTAGAATGGGATGCACAAGAGGTTCAGAACCACTTGGTTGGATTAGTTCTCTCTTATCTAACCTGTCTCAGTCCTGGCCACTGGAACTGCACTGCCACCACACCCCACATGGCAGCTCGGACCCTGGCCCCAGCAACCAGAATTGCCACTGCCCCTGCCACCGCTTCCCACATGGCAGCTTGGACCTTGCCCTGGCCGCTGGAGATGCCACCACTGCCATTCACCACGTGTCAGCTCGGACCCAGGCCCCGGCGGCCAGAGCTGCTGCCGCTGCTCATCATGTGGCTGGCTCTCACCACAGCTCCAGCCTTGGGGAAGGACTGAAGCTATGGCCAGGGTGGTGTGGTGGCTGCCCAGCTGCTCCTGATGCAGGGCAGCAGTCACTGTGTGGCCCTGCCAAGGAGGTGGGCAGGAGGCAAACTCATGGTATGCACTCATACAAGTGTGGACCTTAAAGGGAACCCTGGTTCACACTATTCCTGACATCTAAAAAATGTGGCATATATTCCTCCAATATATGTGGCTTTGAGGAAAAAGACAGATAAGTAAATGTACTGGCCTATATGAAACTATGAGACCACCATGGGCAGGAAAGCCGGGTATGGCTGCCATTGAACTGTGTCTTTAAGTGAGGTTAAGAGGTGAGCATACTAATCTCAGAAGCCCAGCAGTCAGATGTTACTACAGACAGGAATGGAACCTTCCAGAAAAGAAGGAGAGAACAGAAACCAAAAGCTCCAAGAGAGAGATCCTATGAACCATGACAGCACAAAACTCTTAAGGAATCCAGCAGATATATCCTTGAGCAGTGGATGGAAGGCCGAGACAGTAGCCAAGTAAACTTTGATAGACAAAAGTGACTAGTTTTGTAGATTAAGCTGCAGAAAGTAGTCCAGGATTAACTGCAGTGAATAGGGATGTTAAAATGTGTGCAATTGACTAGGGATGTTAGCGTCTAGTCGACTAATAGATAAGTAGGAGCTTATCGATTAGCACTATTGACAAGTTGCTTCCCCCCAAGCCCAGGGAAGCCGGCACGCGAATGCACTCAGTCAGTTCCTGCTTTGCGGGTCTCTTTTCATTCAGCAGACGTCACACACATACACAACCCCAGGTGCCGCACTGCATTAAATAGCCCAGGGAAGCTGCATGTGAAGGCGCTAGCTTGGTCCCTGTTCCATAGTTCTCTTTTTATTCATCAGACCAGAATTTTCATTTTCAGAATGAAAAGAGATCCGTGGAGCAGAGGTCGACCTAGAGCCTTCGCGTGCGGCTCCCCTGGGCTGTTTAATGCAGAGCGGTAGCTGGGGCGGTTCTGCTGTGAATCAGCATGAGCCAGACTGAGCGCCATAACTGTCTTCCCTTGTCAACTAATCGAATAGTTGACAGAAAATCTATCAACTATTCAATTAAGGAAATAATTGCATTTTAACATCCCTATAATTGGATAACTGGTTGGGTAGCAGGCAGCTCCCTGGAAGCTGGTGCACATTGGGATTCAGCATTTAAACTTACTCCCAGCAAGTATAAGCTCTCACCTGCCGCCCTGCTCCTGGAAAGTCGGCTGTCGCTCCCTGGGAGCTAGACCATTTGGTTAGCCAATAAGCTCATGCTAATCGGTAATCTGTTTAAACTAACAATGAGGCTTTCTCTGACTAAATGCTTTTATCCAAAGTCCAGCAGGTGAACAGTTCACATTTAGCCAGATAGGTTGCTCTGGTGTAGGGCTTTCTTGCTGTCTATGGGTCCTGCTGGACACTGGCAGAGTATGGCAGCTCCTCCGCATTTAGCATGCAGTAGCCAAATCATCAGGTGCAGCACTACCAGGCTTGGAGGCAGAAGACTGTGATGGTTCTGAAAAAGCAGGTCTGGCCTGAGTGGTGAGCCAGAGCTGGCACAGCCAAGCCATCAGAAGAAGGATGACCACCTTCAACCGGATTTTCCTGAGGACCTTGTGGATCAATGGTTATGGAGGAAGAGGCAGGGAATAACTACAACAAGGACCTCGATCATGGGAGCAGAAAGCATCTGACATGCAGCCTCTACCAGTCTCCCCCAACTGAGCAGAAAATGGGACATTTCATGTTCTCCTTGGACATGAACAGATCTACTTGGGATTTCCCTGCTTGTGGAAGATGAAGCTTACGACTTCTGGATGGAGCAATCATTCATGGCGAAACAAGAATGCCCTACTGAAGTGATCTGCCAAAGTGTCATGTCTGTTGGGGATGTAGACCGATGTCAGACACACCAGCAGGGACCTTAGATGGACATTAAAGTGACTTGAGCATTGTATACAAACAAAATATAAGTTTAAAGGGCTGTCTTCCTTAATCCCTCTATGACTTTATATTTGTGTAAAGGGTATTCATACTAGGAAGCCTCTCTCCCTCTTCAATGTACTATTTCTTTTAACTATGGGGAGCTGGTTTAGGGTACGCTTACACCAGTGGTCACCAACCAGTAGATTGGGCTCTATTGGTAGATCTTGGAGCCTCTGACAGGTGATCCTGACTGGTTTGGCCAAGAGGCTATCAAGCACAGCACTTCAACTGCCCCTTCCCCCAACTGCTGTGCATCTTTTGCCCTTTGCCTTGGAGCTGCCCACCAGGAGCCTCGTGCTTGCTGTGCAGACCAGGGAAGAGAGAGGAGGGGCGCTGATGTCAGGGTGCCCCCCTCCTACCTTGTATTCTATCTCCATAGAACGGATGGGGGGCACAGGGCTTGGGATGGAGGGAGTTTGCTGGCTGTTGTTGAGAGTGGTGTAGGGCCAGGGTAGGGGTGAGCCCGCCTTAGCCCGACAATACCACTACCTAGGAGCCACCTGAGGTAAGCAGTGCCTAGCTGGAGCCAGAATCCCAAACTCCTGCCTCAGTCACGAACCTCCTCTTACATCCCAAGCCCCTGTCCTAGTCCTGAACCCCTTGGATATAAAATTCCCTTACACAGTCTGTACCCTGAACCCCCTCCTCAACCCCAACTCCCTATCCCAGGCCTAGCTTAGAGCCTCTCTCACAGTTCAAATCCCTTAGCCAAAGACCACAGCCTGTGTCCCAACCCTCTGCCCCTGCCTGGTGAAAGGAAGGGAGGATGGGGGGGGAGGAGGGAGTGAGCAGGAGTAGGGCCTCAAAGAAGAGGCACAAAGCAGGGGGGCAAGGGTATTTGAGTCAGAGGTAGATCCTGGATTGCACTTAAATTCAAAAAGTGATCCTCTGCTTAAAAAGGTTGGAGACCACTGGCTTACACTGCAGCTGAGGAATTTTTCCCAGCATGAGTAGACAGACTCATGCTCTCTAAAATACCCACTGTAATCAGGAGCAGCCTGGGCAGCAGATGGGACAAAGTTGCTCTGAGCCCTAAGGGACAGTCTAGAGTCTCTAGACTGAGCCACTGCCCAGGCTAACTCTGGTTATACGGCTATTTCTAGCATGTTAGCTAGGACGTGTCCATCTACCCAACGAGCTCAGCTACAAGGCAGACATGCTTTTAGACTGAAGGAGACTTTTGCCAAGTCTACACTGGCACTTTACAGCGCTATAACTTTCTGGCTATGGGGTGTGTCCCCCGATAACCTCCTCCCTCCCACTGCAGCAAGTTACAGCACTGTAAAGCACCAGTGTGAGCCTCGTAAAGGTGGTTTACATAGAGCACTCCAGTGCTCTCCTAGGACTCATGCCATGGCCACACTTTCAGTTTAAAGCCCAGCTATGGCTGCGCATTAATCTGTTAAGTGTGAACAAAGCCTAAATGGAAAATGTTTATACACACACTAAGGGTTAAATATGCATAAATAAAAGAAACTATTTTGTATATATGCACATTCACATGACTTCTGTGTACTATAAGTACATAGATTTATTTGTATGTCTGTAGTCTGGGGCGGATATAGGGCAGAGCGAGCGGGGCGGCTGCCCCGGGCCCCGCGCTTCAAGAAGCCCCACGCATGTGCCGTGGCGCCACCACGCATGCGCTGTGGCAAAGGGGGGCCCTGTGAAATTGGGCTGCCCTGGGCCCCGCAAAATGGTCATCTGCCCCTGTCTGTAGTAAAATAAAATTCAAGATAAAAAAAATACACACTCACCACCTTCACTAAACTTAGAAATATAACAACATAATTACACACATTCACAAACCACTCTAAAAATTTTCTAAAGATACCTTCATGAATAAACAGTGAAAACTTTCTGACTTACACTGGATTCTATATAAGGATGAGAAGAGTTTCACTAGCAAAGGGCTCAAAAAGCTTTTTACTCCCTTTCAAGATCTTGCTTCACTCACTTTTTCTATACAGTGAGTTAAAGCTTAGCTTCTGCTACACACTCAAGGGATCTAACTCTTGTTTGTCTAGAGCTGCATCACTGAAATAAATACTACAGCAGTTGCCCTAGTCCCATGAATTACATAGAACCAACATTGTTGTTTTTCAACTGACTTCATCATTTTAAATGTCTTGCAGCATCAATTTATAACACATAATAATGTCCCCCTTCCTTCCTCCCAAAAAAGTGCAACTAACTAAGGCCTGATCTACAGGTGGTTTTTTTACCAATTAAAAAAACAAAACAAAATAGCTATGCCAGTACAACTGTTAGTAAGTATGCCGTAATACCAGTATCTTATACCAGCACTGCTTGTTCTCCTTCCTGCACCAGGAATAGCTATACTGGTAAAAATCACTTTTATACCAATATAACTGAGTTCACACTACTGCGATGGTACCACTTGGACAAAATTACTATAGCTGAAGTGGTACAACTTTTGTGCATCGACTAGGTCTTATTGTAAGAATTTCTGAAGTGAAAAAAGTTAGTAAATGTACACATTAATAACATGAGAAGTGCAACATTTGTCTTCAATACTAAAGAAGCTTGACAAAATCCGGGTGTTCTCCTTGCCAAAATGTTCCATACGTGACAATTCTTCATGCATTTACTGTACCTCTGCGTGGTAAGTAGTGTTCCCTGTAAGCTGTGCACTTGTGCTGACACTCAGGAGAGATTCTAATGCCACCCAGATGATTAGCAGAGCACTCACAGCTAGGTTTGTGTTTCTTTGGGTGGTGCACATCCGCATATGCCTCAGTGCACATAATATAATTTATTCTGCACAGAGATGGAAAAAATCCACACATGGATAGAAAAGATTAGGGGGAACACCGGGGGTAACTTCTGGTTCATACTTGTGGAAGTAATTTCTTATGAGATCTGTGTCCCAAAAGGTATTGGGAGGGGGTGAATTGATTGACATAGTTGTGGCTCATTTCAGACTGACTGCAATTATTACAGATTTACCTAGAAGACTAATGTATAATTAATTCCACAATGTCATAATCTGATAGATAGATGTTGGATAATCTTCTCTAAACAGATACTGGAGATGGTGCACGCATGATAGAAAAGCTTTAGAACATGTATACCTGGCATTACATATTAACCCTATCAGTCCCCCTGGGATCTCTTAGCACTCATCTCTCTCAAGTGCTGGTACCGAGATGTTAAAAGATCTTTATGCACATTGTAATCAATTTAAAAGTCAGGAAGCACAGCACTAATGCTTACAGGTTTCTGGTTCAAAATAAATGAAATAAGCCTTATTTTTCAGCAATTCCTCTAGTACAGGTGACACAAAAACCAAGCATTTAATCCCAATAAAAAAAATCTCTTGTGATTCAGCACTACAAAGCAGGCACTTCTATGTGTATCAAACCAACATAAATAATACTGCCAATGGTACTGAGTAGCAAAGAAATCCTCCTTCCTATCTGACAAAATCAAGGTCTAGAAACAAAAATGATGACGCAAGTGGACTGTAAAGTAAAAGCAAATTCTTACCTTGGGCAGGGTCAGGTGGGCCAAACTCTAGAGAGTATCGTAGAATGAAGTTGTTGTTCCATACATACAGGTGGTTATCTCTTGGGTTGTAATCCACTGCAGCAATATACTGGTACTGATTGGGGAAGGGAACGTCTATATATTCTCCTCTGCTTAACCTGGTGTTGTAAATGTAATCAATTTCATTCTTCCCAGTTTCACTTTCATTGTCTTGATACACTGATCGGACTACATAGAGGACTCCACATATCATAAAAGCATTGGATGCTGCCCGTTTGTCATATGTGGTTTCCCATGTTGCTTCAAAGCGAAGAGTATATGGATTCAATTGGCTAATAACTATCATTCCATTGTTTTGTTCCGTAGCATAAATTACCCATAAACCATTTTCATCAACTGCTAAATCAATATCAGTCTTTCCTCCCCATCTGTATGGAGAAGTGTCATGATAGTTAGCATAATTGATAATGGCCTCTCCGCTCTTAATTCTAGTCCTCAAGTCAAACTTTACAATGTTCCTGGTTCTTTCTTTGTTAAAAAACACAGCACCATCATACACCACAAATCCAGTGCCATCCACTCGATTTGGAAGTTTGTAAGTTGTCTGTTGTCGTCCATTTTGGAAGTCCTCTAAAGAAGCATACTCTATCAAAGTATCAGTGCGATATGGAGTCCATGGCATGAAGTATATTTTATCTGCAGCCTGGAGAGGATCTTTACACCAAGCTCCTGCCTTTTGTTCAGCTTCATATAAAGACGGTGAGTCCACAATTGCTTTCAACGTCCCCGGGCAAACAAAAACTAACAGTCACAGAGAGAAGTAAGACAAGAATTATGTCAAAATAAAACATTCATGCTACCAAATAAAGGCTAGGTTAGTCATAGTGACTGTGTCAGGAAGAAAAGATTCATTTTATTTTATAATAATTGCAATTATCACTCTTTATCGTCCACTTTTCTTAAAGTTACCATGTTCTTATTGTACCAGTATGCAAAGTTGATGGGAACTGTTTTCACTAGTATAGACCAAGGCTCAATAGCACGCATATACATCTAAAAATACAGAGCTACTCTTGTATTTTCATCTTAGACTTTAGTGAATATAGATAGCATTTATGCTCCAGAGCTTTTAACTGGTGTAGAGTAGTGTGGTAGGTCATTTCAGTACAAAAAAATCACATCAAATTGTTTAGAACTTTAAGAAATGGTGAGGCTGAAAAAGGAGGTGCCTCAATAAACAAATCATCAGGTATATAGAGAAAGCAATTAGGAGCAGAGAAAACAAAACACAACCAAAGCAATGAATGAAACAGACCAGGAAACCCTGTAATCAAGGCATGCTATGGAGAGGGTTCTGGAAGCCAGGCAAGATGACATTATTAAACAGGAAAGTACCCAAGGATGATACTAAGAAAGGGAAAGAGAGAAAGCAAGGGAATATCCCCTCCAGCCCAAGTGCTTCAGACACTATATCCCACCACCTACTTTAAGCAACCAAGTCTCTTTACTGCAAACAGTCCACTTCTTTATGAGGTGTACTTATGAGATCCTGCTGATTATCATAATATCAGAGTGTCGTGGGTAGGGGAAGGGAGGAGGTTAACATCCATAAGGCACATAACAAGGAGCTGGGGTTTGGACTGTGTACGTTATTTACCTTTTTGCTCCACTTCTATTTTAAGCATCGGAAGAAAAATAAAAAAGTGCAAGGAAAAAAGAAAGAAGATTAACATAAATTGACTATTAATCTAAGATTAAATTAGTAACAGAGGCTACATATAGGGAGAATAAGAACTGCACTATATTGGATAAAGAGAAACAGACAACAGGAAAACCTAGCAGGAGAAAGATTCTAGTTACATAAGTGAACATGGATCAATCATTTTAGTAGATTAAGGAGGCAACACCGATATGTTGGCATGTAGTTTCACTTAGTGAACCTGAATAAATAATGAATGACTTCACTAACGCATGATATACATTCCCTTCCCAAATGCAATGCATATTCCTATCAAGTTTTTTAATTATATATTAATATATATTACACACAGGATAAGAGAGTGAGAAAGTGTATGTGCGTATGCGTGTGTACACACATTCGATGTATGGATATGGACATGTGCTTATAATTCCCCTCATCAGCATTCTGTTTTTCTTCCTTGTAAATGAAGCAGCTCATTGCCTTTAGTTTTCATTGGGGCTTTTCCCCCCCCTGAATGTGAATCTTGAAAATACTGAAACTTCTCAGTCTAGAACTGCAAAATCAGAGTAAAAAGAACAAGTAAAAATATCTAGAAGGAAGAAGCAAAAGCACAGTAAGCAAGAAGAAAAGAGAAAAAAATATTAACATTTAGCTCATTCAAGCATTTTCCAGCATCATCAGCTAAGCCCGAAATAGCAAGCTAGTATGTAAAGACAGTCACACCAAGCATTGAAACAAATACCATCTCCACCACCAAACATACCATCAAAGGGAAGTGCTTCATAAAACAAACCTGATTAGCAGAGTTGTTACATTACTGAAGCAATTCTTTCCCAAAGAAGTTTAAAGGAATAGATTATGTAGTTACATGAAAGGTGTTACAACCAAAGTTCAGCTAGTAAATAGCCTCCCAATAATTACTAGCTATAAAAACCAGTTTCCACTGACAGTGTGCTTTTGAAGTATGTTCCTTCAGTTTCAATAAATGACTTGGACAATGCCATTGTACCACTCCTTCATAAATCTATCAGTTGATACAAAGGAAATGTATCAAAACTATCTGTACAGCTATTTATCTAGGAAATGTATTTATTTCTTTCATAAAAAGTTGTGGGGGGTTTGGTTTCATTTAACAGCATTACCTGTGTTATTTGTGAGAAAAGCACTAGTTAAACACATATAATATTTTTCAGGGGACAATTTAGAATGTTTTTGTTAATGTTTCAGAAATTAATAGTATTTTTCCTAGCCTTGTTCATTAAAATATCTTCAGATAACAAACTTTTTTTCTTGCTCTTTGTAGTTGTGGACTTATCAAAGTACACAGAACAGAATTTTTAAGTAGTTACAATTCTGCTAGTGACTTTCAGATGATTCCACCTGTGAATTATTATGCATGAGCTTATTACTCAGCAAAGAGGAATATGGTACCTGCTTAGAATCAGTAATAGTAGGGCAGTTGTGGAAAACATAAATAAAAAAAATCATTAATGGCATGTCTGCTCTGAGAACATTTGTGTACAGCTGTACGTTTTTCAGGGACAGATGGGCTTACTGAAGTAATCAAACACTTCAAAGTCCAATCAATACACAGAGAACAAAATACTTTAAAAAATGTTTTCCATCGAATTCCTGAGTCCAAATAAGGCTTAACATCAAATTTCATGCATAGATGTAGAAAGTAGTGCTTCTGATGTGCTTATTAATCCTACAAGGGCTGACTTCTGTTATTCAGCCAAAGTATCAAAATATATTATGCAGCATAATTGAGAGAAATGTCAAGTAGGGCACTCTCCGTTTCTCTGTAATTCAATCAATAACATTCTTATTTTAGGATAAAGCAATACATAGCAGATTTGTTTAGAATCCCATTTTTAATGGAGATTCACCTGGGCATCCCCAAAGATTGTTTTAATCGAAAAAGATAAGAAAAACATCAGCAATAGATTATATGAATTTTAGAGGCAAGAAAAACAAGCTTCTGATAAAGGATTTCATTATGAAGCTCATGAGCACAGAACCCAGGGAGCTCTAGGCATATGCATGGTCAGCAAGGTAGCTATGTATTTATGCATGTCAGCAAGATGTGGAGAAGCTAGTATAATAAACATTGTACAAGGATGAGACATTAAATTCAAAGTGTGAGAGAGAGCTATAGATATTTACCACAAAATCCCACACAATCAACCATGTTTACTCTCTCATGGATAGAATGGAAGTCACATGAGATTTCTTTTTTTTTTAACACAATCTTGTGATAAACATGGCGGGGGGGGGGGGGGGGCGGGGAATTAAAGCGATAGGGGGAAAAAGACCAGTTCAGAAAAATAAGATCAGGAACCTCTTTAAAAAAATGTTTGAAAATGTAGGGATCTGTAATTTCTTTCCTCACCTAGACCTCCAAAAGGCCTAGATGACCTTTCTGAAACACTTCCTAGGGGATCTCTCTCTTATGCTGAGCCAGCTGCAATTTGCAAACCTTGCGATTTCAGGCATTCTACATGCCAGCACTCTGTTTTAAAGTGCAACAAAGGGCCCAGAGCACTGATTCAAATAGAGCACAGCCCAGTAGGGAGAGAACACAAGAACTGATACATGCATTTTTGTGGGGCATCAAACAGAAGTAGTTTTGAAAATACAAGGATAGATGTTGGGAAGTGGAAAGAAGGAAGGTAAAAAATTGGAGTGAGATATCACAAGGTGAGGATAAGCATATGAATGGTACAGCTTATGTGAATTGATTCATCAAACCTTCTGGGGGCTGCCAATAACTAGGATAATTCCTGTGATACCGTTGTAACTACTCTTGATGTCTCCACTCTGCAAGCTGCAGTTACAACTTCACTTTAAGAACAAAATTAAGTCTAGAATAATTACTAACACAGAATAATTCAAGAGGAGTGTCAATGGAATTAAGCAAAGCAAACATTTTAAAGAATAGAACAGCTACAAGTTAGAGTTCAGCGTAGGCCCGTAGTGGCACTATACTTCTCATAACTGAAAAAGAAAAGTCCCTGTAGATAGGAATACCCAATCAGTAGAATATATCCACACTTGTCTCCCTAAAACAGCACAAAAAATTGTTTTAAAGTTTGATAATTGCATAATACTTTTCTCTATAGACTGGCCTACTGGAAGTGGTTCCACGGAAAAATAACCTCTTGGCATTTGATTGACCTCATGGCTTTGGAATCAGATGCACTGCACTTTCTCTGGGAATTTGGGAACAGAAATATTGCTAAAGTAAAAGTGACTTTAATTAAACAAAATAATATTGGTTAGATTGGGACAAAACCCCTCAAAGTGGGACAAGAAGAAAGGTTACAACGAGTCACAAATATTACACACCGGAGGAACAGTACTAAGGAGTAGTGTATAAAGTAGGCGTCCAACCTACAAAGGGTATAGAAAAAAATCACCCGTTTTACAACGACACAGAAATACACAGCAGGGATGAAAACAAAATGTGACTGTGTTTGGCCTTCAATGGATGCTGGATAAAGCTAATGTGGTGAAGCAGTATGGTGCACTTTTTGATTTAAGAAGTTTGCATTTCAAAACAATGTGCAATAACCAATATGGCCAGTTTTGTCATGGTTTTACTTATGCCAGAACTCACCCCCTTGTGTTCTGATGTGTATTTTCTGCTATTTTAGAGGGTTTTTGCATTTGAGACAAGTTTAGTTTAGGTTTAGGTTTGAGATCAAGAATATCAATCATAACAACTGTAACAGTTTATGAAACAATCACTATATTGCTAAACTGCAGGTATGGTCATTTCTCTGTGGAATTAAAGGAGAAGTCACTCCAAGGAGTGACCTTTGGAGGAAATGAAAACAGCTGAAAGTGTTGAATCATCAGTCATTTTAAAAACTCAAACACTCTTCAGTTACAAAAAAGAAATATTTTTTTCATTATTGTGCAACAATAGTTAAGATAATTTTTAATTTTTAAAACTACTGATTTCTGGCATTAGAAAGCACATTGTGCAAAACTGCTGTAGTGCGATGGACTACTGATTTTTCATTCTTAGTATTAAATTTTAAAATATTCTTTTTGAAGGATTATTTCAAGTCATGAAACAAATTGTTTTATTTATGTTGAAAATGTCCATTTCTTTTTCTTGTGTTACTAAGAGACATTTTATCAATTTATTGATAAATTATTAATTCTGAATTAATGTGCACTTGTGAACGTGCTCCTAGACCTGGAAGCACCAAGCTTTCTTGCAAAATTTAATAATAACTGAGACACTTGTTTCTAATATCTCAGTAGTGTGTTCTGTCATGTACCCAAAGTAACATAAACAAAGGAGGCAGCCTTTCAAGTTGATAAAGAATAAAATTGAAGACAATTCTTTCTTTAGAAAACTGAGAGCCAAACCAATTTGTCAGCAACTGGTATTGGGCAAAAGAACAAATTTCTATCCATCCTACTGAATAGCTAATTCAAGTTTGTTTTCTTGAAAAACAGTAGCCTTAAAAGCCAAACACTTAAGAACACAGACAGACACTTGGCCAGCATCACACTATGGCTTCCTTCCACACTTCGTGAAGTTAATTGGAGGCCCTAGTCTGTAAGTGCTCTGCATGCAAAATAGTTCTGTAGGCCATAGACATATGCTTCTTTTGCATGTGGTAGTGCTCCAACATTAAAGTGTAAAGGCTGGAAAAAGTGAACAAGGGCAAAAAAGTTTATACTTACTGTAAGGAACACACTCATATTGAACTTCAAGGTATTTGTACGTTCCAGGACAAGGATCAGGAAACACATCTGATCCAGTAACAACTATACATTGTGTTCGGTTGTTGCACCTATAAGGGGAACAAGAAAGCAAGGTAATTAATTAAGATTTTAGTTTACAAGTTTATACTAAAATAGCGTGACACAGTGCAGCAATCTCCCTTTATGTTTGGGCAACTTAATATTAGATCAGTCAACATCTATAAATGAAGTGTCCAGATAATTATTTTAGTTCAAGCTTCATAACCTTATATTAATGTTATTCCTAATATTAACTCATCCTCTTTGACTGAGGTAACTACCCCACATTGGCTTCATACTGATATTCAATAAAGCATGTAATAAAATCAATGTGGAGTACTGTTTTGATGTGAACATTAAAATAACAACCAGCAACCAATCTGAATAGTTTTGATGTAGTTTTGCTTATGCCAGAACCAATTATCTTGCTCTTTAGATACTGTGCTCCTGAATGTTTCTGCATCTCAGACAAGCTTTATTTTCTGCACCAAAAAAGGAGTTCTGATTTTAGTTTGAGCGGTTACTACCAGTCAAGAGCATTAACTCACACTCATAAAAGTTTAGGGAACAAACAATGTACTGCTAAACTTCCCATTACAAAAATGTCCATTTCTCTGTTGGATTACAGGAAGTAGGAGACGTCTCTGCAAAGAATGACCTATTTTAAAACAACAGTTAAAACCAGGGCTGGATGAAAACATGCTGAGGGTCTAAACTATGTCGAATTTAAGAGGTCCCATATCAAAAATATGCTTTGTTCTAACCGAAGGGACAATGAAAATAGAAATAAGAAGTTTTATATTTGCATATATACCAGTATATAGGTGAGGATGCAAATAAAACTAGTAATATTTTTTTATTTAAAGGTCCCTCATAATCTGAGACCCTAAATCAGTGTCTCAATCTTTTTTAATAGATTATCAATTAAAAATTATAAGTACCCCCTTTTCCAAATATATATATATATATATATAAGTACCCCCAGTACCTAAAGTTTTCAGACACATAAAAAAATTTTCTACCATTGTAACACATTTGTTTAAACAACTTAATTGTAGCAGGACGTGCGATTAAATTTTTGGGTGTAAAAAGTACAAAAATAATAAAGCGCTGCAAAACTTAAATCAAACTTTGTGTAACCCCCACACTTCTCTCGAGTACCCCTAAGGGTAATCGTACCACTGGTTGAGAAACACTGCCCTAAACTGTAGCTTATTTAGCTTGTGCATAAATCTGGCACCGGCTAAAATTGCCAAATCCATCAGAGAGTTGTTTAAACTAAAATACCCTTCAAGAAATAAAAAAGAACTGTTTTTATTAAAAGGTCACTTTCTGAACATACTAAATTATGCCATGGGGCACAACTTTGCACAAAACATCCATGGAACAACTGTGTTTTATATTATTTTGTACAAAACATAGTAATGGTTAAAACTAGCAACTTTTTTATACTGTTATTCATTTTTAAAAATGTAGAGGAGATATTACAGTGGCATTTGAAAGACAACAACATAAGGTAACTTCACCAGAGCAAGTGAAAACTTAAGGAAATAAACGAAAACATCTTATGTGTCCTGTGAAAATAAACAGAAAAGTAAAAGGTCAGACACAGTTTGGTGATTTGACTGATCTTCTCATGGGTGAGTTTTGTTTGTCAGTAAACTGAATGAAAGGAAGCAAGAACTTAAAATAATAGTCTTGCCTTTGCATCCACCTGTTTTATCAACTTCTCTATTACTACTACTTCTTACACTCCTGAATACCAGGACCCAAGTTAAGGTATCCATCTTGTCCCAATGCTTTTCCACAGCTGTCCACTGCAAACACGTGTGAAATCAATTTCTTCTTTAATCCATAGCATCTCTAAATTGGTAAAGCAAGTATAACTTAAGAAATCATGGGGACTTATTTTTGTTATTTGTGGACTGTACAACTCAAAAGGCGATGCAGAACTGGGTGTGTCCCATGGAACCATCCATTTTCCTTGCCAAGTAAATCCTCACAAGCCCAGATTCTACTGACTTCACCAGTGTGCCTTTTGAAGCAGTAGACAAATACATTTTCCTCTGAGTATCAGAAAGATAGTGATTATGCACAGGACCAGGGTATGGCCAGGATTTTTTCATAGCTTGTTGTACCACGAGTAGATCACAGACTATGCTGAGACTTCCTATTGCCTCCGTGCTGCCCCACCTTCCCTCACACACACATCTGCCATGCTGTTGATGGCTGCCTGCCTCATTCAACATGCATCCTGATTCTCTTGAATGAAAACCAGAGACGCAAGCTATTGCTGCTCAGAGGAGAAAGGCAAGGCAAGGCCTTTCACAAACTACAATGTATGTTGTGTGGAGAACATGTTACACTGTGTGGTCTATCCCAACTCGTACCCCATCCCTATTGGCCACTGAGTCACAAAGAGGTAAAGCACCGTGTAAAGAACTACCGTGGGGAAATATATAGTTAAGGGACAATGTTGGAGAACATACAGGGTATGTCTAGACTACATGCCTCTGGCTACCCGGCATAGGCAAAGGAGCGGGGATTTAAATAATCCCTGCTTCATTAAAATAAACATGGCCGCCGCGCTGTGCCGACGATCAGCTGATCCGGCACAGCGCGGTAGTCTAGACGCGGATCAGTCGGCTGGGGAAGCCTTTGTCAACCGATCCTGTAAGCCTCGTTTCAAGAGGCATAAGTGATTGATCGGCAAAGGCTTCCCCAGCCGACTGATCCGCGTCTAGACTACCGCGCTGTGCCGGATCAGCTGATCGTCGGCACAGTGTGGCGGCCATGTTTATTTTAATGAAGCAGGGATTATTTAAATCCCTGCTTCTTTGCCTATGCCGGGTAGCCTAATCTACATGCCTCTGTCGCCAGAGGCATGTAGTCTAGACATACCCACAGTGTAAATACCTCTGGCCCTTAGTGAACTCTCCAAATTGGGGTCTTCCTTGTTCTCTTATGCATTGTGTAAGGGGCTGGGGAAAACAGAAAAAGGAATATAGCCTAAACCAGGGGTGGGCAAGATATGGCCCACAGGCCGCATCCAGCCCGCCAAGATGTTTAATCCACCCTGCAGCCTGACCCCGACTGGCTTGGGTGCGGGGATCACATGAAGTCTCCTGCCTCCGCCATGGGCACATGGCACCAGAGGGAACCGCCAACTATTCAAAATAGCTGGCAGTTCCCTCTAGGGCTGTGTCCAGACTCCATGCCTCCGTCGACGGAGGCATGTAGATTAGCCAGCTCGGAAGAGGGAAATGAAGCCGCGATTAAAATAATCGCGGCTTCATTTAAATTTAAATGGCTGCCCCGATCTGCCGATCAGCTGTTTGTCGGCAGATCGGGAGAGTCTGGACGCGATGCCCCGACAAAGAAGCCTTTCTTCATCGACACAGGTAAACCTGGTTTCACGAGGCTTACCTGTGTCGATGAAGAAAGGCTTCTTTGTCGGGGCATCGCGTCCAGACTCTCCCGATCTGCCGACAAACAGCTGATCGGCAGATCGGGGCAGCCATTTAAATTTAAATGAAGCCGCGATTATTTTAATCGCGGCTTCATTTCCCTCTTCCGAGCTGGCTAATCTACATGCCTCCGTCGACGGAGGCATGGAGTCTGGACACAGCCTAGGTGTCATATGCCCCAGGAGGGCGAGGCAGGTGTGAAACACCTTGTGTGTTCTCTGGTCCTACAGGGGAAAGTGCAGTCTCCTCCCCCACCCTGCCAGTGGCTAGAGGGAACCACCCCTTCCACCTGAAGCCCTGCCCCTTCTACCTGAGGTGTTGCGCCCACCACCACTACCAAAATGTGTGAGGTGGACCCTCCAACAAAATTATTGCCCACTCCGGCCTAAACTCTACTGAGGGACTGATCATGCCAAATTTGTGTCAGGGGTGTGTGACCTCGGCCACACGTCCTCTCCCTCAAAAACGGCCTACCCAGCCTCCCATCATCATGGCAGAAAGAGCACCTGGTCCCAACCTGTCAGCGCTGTGACTTTGTGCTCCAGATTGTAATGCTTGGACTGAGGAGTTGAGTCCAACCAGTCTTACAGCACTAGATCTGCAAGGGTGGGCATTCCTATCTGCCTCCCAGCCTCCCACACAACCTTTTCACCTTCCATGGTCATCCAATTTTGGATTGCGACCCATGGGTTGAAAAGCCCTTTATTCATCTACTTCTATACCAGCACAGTGTACAGCCGCTCACTGGGTTACGACTATCTCCACTTACGACCATCCGCACTTACAACCAAAGCGGTAGTATATGTGGATCCGAGTTACGAATGGCGATCGGCGCTTACGAACAGCGTGGTCGCCATGTAACTCTATGGGATCCGAGTTACGAACACTTCAAGTTACGGACCAAGTGTTGGTCCGTAACTTGTTTATAACTCGGGGAGCGGCTGTAATTCCAAGACATACAGATAGACAGCATGGGGAAATTGCACTCTTGCTATCTGCTTTCAGAAAAATGGCAGTATTCAATCTCTAGGATGGGCTTTCTTCACTTAAAAAAAAGTGCTGTCTTTATAATAAGTTATCAATATGAGATCCTTTCTAACCACCACTTCTTCAAGTATTTTTTGAAGAAAAGAAAGGGTTAAATACTAGTGTCTTAGACATAATTTTATGGAGAAGAGAAATGCAGTCCAAGTCTATAATGGCTGATTTGATCATTTATGTGTTTAGATTTCTACAAAAAATAAAAGGGGTTATATATCACAGGCTGTAGGTGCCTCTGCCAAAAATGCCAGAAGCAAATACAATCACACAGGTTACAAAACTCTATTATTAGACCACTATTCTGTGACTACGTCACCATTTTGAGGTGCCATGAGAACTGAGTGATACACAGCCAAATTTTATTACACTATTAGAAGCTCTGCATCTATGTTTCTCTGTCTTGATCTCTCTTCCCTCTTACCTGCATGCTGGTTAAACAGTTAAACCCGGCTGAACAAATTAAACCTTATTCTCAAAGTTGCTAGTTCATGTGGATTTTCAACCTCAAATAAATATGGAAATAAAATTACTGACAATTTGTAAAAATGTATTAGACACCATTAGAGAAGAAACATCATTAATAATTAACCTGAAGTACATTCATTTTAACCAATGGTGCCTTTTCTAACCAGTGTAATATTGGTTTGGTTCATCTATTTAAAATTGTTTAAGCTATAGGCAAGCATTAACATTTGCTTAGTTTCCTGGAATGTGGGAGTGCCTGAGTGTTCTGTACACCTACATTTGTAGTTCTCTTACATATTTTCCTGATGTTCATTTGTGATGTACTGTGCTGGAACTTTTGATTTTGGATATATCCCAAAATTCTTAATTTTTAACAACACATTAGGGCTTTTGAAGATCCCTTAAAAGTTAACAGACTTAACCTCAGGCTTTGTCTATACCACCAACTTACATAGAATGTCCATGCCTCGAGCAACATAGGTGTACAAACCTTACTCCCAGAAGATAAAGTACACTGATGGATGAAGCTCTCCCATCCCATCCCTCGTCTACACTGGCAATTTACAGTGTTGTAAATCAGTTCTCAGTGCTGTAACTCGAGGTGGCTGCAGGATCACAGTGCCAGCGTAGACACCTCAATTGTTTGCTGCTTTGTAACTTGCCTGTCCCATAATCCTTCCAATGGCCACTCTGCTTTGAACTTGGCTGGCTGCTTTGCAGGCATGTGTATATCCCATTTCAGAGCTCCATTTTGGACAGCCAGCATACTGTGCTGATCTACTCCAGGACAAAGAACACACCATTTAGATGGAATGATCATGCTGTTGAACACAGAGGGGCAGAGAGGGGTGTGGGTGTATGTGCTTGCATGTACACATGCCTGTGTGCACGTGCTGTTCCTCAGGATGGGCTGTTTCCTGCTGCTCTCTGAACTCACATGACAGTATGCTGGTGTCCCCCAAAACATTCTGCTTCCCTCCCCTCACATCCCCACACTCCCTGTCACAATTTTCCCCAATTCCCCACATTTCAGCTGAAAAGCAGCTGTCAATGTAATAGGATGACCATGGAGCAATGGGATTGAGGAATTTTTATCATGTGATGCTGGCTGCCCCATGCAACATTGTAAACCCTTCTCAAAGCAACCTGCAGCCAGTTGCACAGTGGGATAGCTACCACAATGCACTGCTCTCTTCTGTGTTGCAAGAGCTGCTAATGTGGACATGCTTCCCCATCACAAGGAGCACACTATGGACACACAACAAGTGTTTCCCTGCAGTGTTCTGTGGGCAACGCGGTAACTGACATTATATCTGCCAGTGTAGACAAGGCCTAAGTGCTGCAACTGAACTGATGGAAGTGCAGACAAGCTCTCAGTGTAGCTTCATCTGATTTCGGACTAATATCTGCTAAACACCACTTGTACATGCAATTCCTGCTTTTTTGTCTTATGTTAAATACATCACAATGAAAACAAAGAGAGGAAATACTACACATCCTTGTCACAGCTCCAAATCAATCCTCATTATCTCACAACAGCAGCAACAAACAAAATCATTACTGCAATTCAGAAATTTGGAGACTACATTTTGTTCTGCTCAACATTACATAAATATTCCCCGCAACTCATTAAAGAACCTTGTGACGTTTTAAAAACAAAAGACGAGTCCTCAAAATGGACTCTTAAGAGTCTGATTCCCAGGGCACATGACTCACCTGCAACTTCCACCGGCTTCCTAGGGAAGTGAAGTTCACTTTTATTATTTCATTTTACTAACTTGTAGAAGACTAAGTAAGATGTTACATCAGGAGTTAAGGATGATGCTCTAATTATTTTCTAGTTTGTTAAGAAAAGATTTAAAAGAAAAACACTTTTAAAATACTTTATCTCCTGGGAGTAAACCCTACTGCATGTTGAACATTTAAGGATTTTTCCAATGAAAAGGAATAACACTCATTTAAATTTTCAACATAAAAATTTATATAAAATATTATTAATTTCCAAGAAACATTAATTGTAGTATATAGAGACTGTTACACTAAACAGTTAAGGCTTAATGGTAACATTTTAGGCACCCACAATATTTACCAAGACTTATGAAACAATGAATTTGTCATGTATAAGCAAATGAACTTGATTTGTGAAAGACTTTCTATAAATGCTATGATGACTAATTTGTAAAAACCGAGTATATGAATTAAATTTGAAACCCTAGTTATAGAGAGATTAATTGCAGAGCTGAAAGAATGAATATCTAGCCTGTTATGTTAACAAAGGCAAGAATTTTCGAAGAGGAAATGTTAAGTAGTGCAGTAGGCCGGCTAGAGTATAATGTTAAAGCATAATTGTGTGCTCTACCATTGTCTTTTCTAAATCATTTCAGTATGAATTAAAAGGTTAAATTTTCATAATACAGAGATGTCACTTACATTCATCTGAAATCAAACATAAAGTTAAATTAACAGTTGCAGAATGATGCTGAACTCTGTTCACCTCAGGAGAATGAGTGTATACAGGTAGGAATGGCCCTTTCACAAATGAGATAAAAGTGAGAGAAAATGGTAAATGAAACAAGTGGCAGTACGGCTGAAGCAAGTACTTTTTACCCACCACATATCTATCCCTGTACTATTGAAGTTACCATCAATGTGTTCCGCTTTAAAGACAGACATACTTTCCATGCTAATTTGTTTGCATTTAAACTCTAATCTTGACTTGTACAATTCCCAACAAATTGCTTCTGCTTTTCTTTTGATTATCTTATGCTCATTATTATAGTTTACCAAGTGCAAAGTATGGAGATGAGATTCCTTGTGTAATCTATTGTGTGAGGTGTTTTAATCAATAGTCTTATTCTGCTGATTAAGCAGGGGCTTCTGTTTTGGCAAGATAACATTAGTTTCTTCTGTCATGCTCCAAAAAGCCATTGGGAACCTTCAGCAGATCATTAGATATGCTACAATAAAGCTTTCGTACATTCTCTTTTCTTCCCTAAATTACTTCTTCACTGTCCTATCATTCCCCGTCACTGTTGGCATTGCATTATTATTACAGCTCCCCTGAAACTTGCACTAGAGCTATGTCTCCAGGCCATAGAATGCCATTTTCAATTGAGGCTTCTGCTTGAAAATATAAATTAAGAAAATTTCATTATCTCCTGCCAGGGGCCATTATTCACCACTGTTCTAAGGAAGATTAAAAATGCAAAATCTGCGGACTTGAACAAATACTCCAGCATTAAAACGAAAAGCTCAGTATATTATAGCAGAACCTGAAAACTGAAGTAGCACTGAAATTGAGAGTCATACACTGGCATGACTTTAACATTAGATGGCTCACACAAGCTGAACAAGAGGCAGATCATATTTAAATATAATCCATACAGTTCCTTTTAGTGGTTTCTTGCATAAATATAGAAAAAAGTCCCATTTAACAACTTATCTTTCCAAAGCTTTGTTTTTGAGCACATAATCTAACAAGTATAATAATGTACCATAAAAATTAGTGTAATGTCAAAGAGGACAAAAGTTCAGGTCAAAACTCTGAGGTTATTAGATTTTTGTCCATGTATTCTTAATTCTGGATGTTTTTGTAAATATAGTTTTTATTAAGTAAATATGTAATACTGAGAAGCCATTGTCAGTACACACATAAAAAAATTAATTGACATAACAAAATAAAACTATTTAAAAAATGTTTTGACACTCAAAGTCAGATTTCTTTGTGCTTTACTCTGATGACAAATTGATTAAATACTTTCAAGTGCTCTATCTTGCAAGATAATACGTTCCTGCATATTGCCTATAGCGGCTTTGTTTGCATCCACTTGAGGGATGCAAACAGGCTGAGTTGTAGCACTAGTCGCTTCACATGCTGCTCCTGCTCATTTGCCTAATGTAATAAAAACTGGATGGGGGTGATGGATGTGTTATGGCCAATGTAGAGATATATTCCACACATTGCAGTGCAACAACATTTTCTTAAATGAAAAAATTACTGCAGACCCAGAGCCTACCTTTAGTGATCCTCCCAATGGGTCTGCAACTTAGGTGTCCAATGGACTTGCATTTTCACATGCCAATGACTGTGCTGACTTTCCCAATATTATTGTGTGAGGTATGTGTATATACACAATATTTTAGAAAAAAAATAAAATATAAGCATTAGCATTATTTTAAATAAGAAGAGGGATGGACTAATATTTAGAGAATCTGACTCAATTCAGCAACTCTCAAACTTTAATTACAGCTTCATCTGTCATTTATCCACACTGCCTTATTATCCTCAGCTGTATAATGGGAATGTTAATTTAAATGAGTTGGCCAGCATATTCTGGGGATAATAGACATTAATTGAGACCGTGAACCTGCATGAGTTTACGCACATGATTAACTTTACATACTGTACATAGTTTCATTACAGTCAAGGTACTATATGCAGTCCCCCAGACGAGTCTCAGTGAGTAGAGTGACAGATATTGACTTCCTAATATCTCTGAAAATGTCAAGCATTATTTAAGTCCATTTTTAAGCCTTAGGACATTACATAGAAAGCACATATGTAAAGTAGAAAGAACATTATATTCCTGGGATCCAAATTTTAAAAATACATACACTTTACTACATACTAGGCATGATACCTACACAGCTAGTAAACTGATCCTACCCTAATCCTGAAAGAGAAATTGTAAAGAAAGCAAGCCCCAAAGACCCTAGCTTTTGCTTTGAGCTAAAGTGTAAAAAAAAGGTGTGCTGTACTCATTGTCACAAGATTGATGTTGCTATAGAAACAGTAATAATACAAGTCAACACATGGAGGGAGGGTGAACCTCTCCCCTGCCTGCAAAACACAACCCTCTGATAGACTGATATGTGACTGCACACCGGCTTTTTAAAAGTACAGTATGCCACACTCCTCTGGTCTCCTTTGGTTGCAAGCTACTAACCCCTAAGATTATTCTTTTCAAGAAAATAGCATCCACTTGAGTCAACTCAAAGGGGAACCAGAATCAGACCTGCTTTCATGTTGTTTTTAGCAATCAGAAGAAAAATGGGAGGCGTATATACACGTATGAAAACAGAATTTGTCCCTTAGCAATTAGCTTAAAAATTAGAGATCTTTCTGAGTCTTAAACCACTACTAAGGCAGTCCAGAAATTGATCTGTAGACTCACATTGCTGGTTTCTCAATCTACATGACTCTTTGGCCAGTCTAAATGAAAAAAACTTTTTGAAAGAATACATATGTCAGGGCTTTTTTTTCGTTTGAGACTGTTGATTGCTATCCACAATTCTGACACTATTGGGTTAAGAAAAATAAAATACTGATGATTTCTTGAGTCTTACTAATTACTAAGTAAACATAACATTAGGAAGCTAAATGCTCTTAATTAATATGGCAAAAGGAGGTGTTTCATAATAATGCTTCCATTTGTCAGAAAAATATTAAGTCATAATTCATAAGAAATGTCTGTTGCCCACTGCATTGTAATCTTATAGTATTCTTAGGCTTAAAACCGTTAAGAGTTAACAATTGTTCTGAAGAATAAACATTTGCATTTGTTATAAGAAAAAGTGCATCTCCCACAATCTTCTTCATAGGATTATCTTTTCTGGTTCAGTATCAACAAAAAGTATTAGATTTGTATGATGAAGTAAACCTCATATTTCTTGATTTCAACCTCACACTTTTAATCATTTTTAACGTGTCGACCCAGATGCTTTTTAGTATTCACGTTTTCAAAGTTTAAAACAGCCTAATGTTAGAAAGAGGAAACTTTTAACTATTTTTAATTGCTCATGGATAATTTATCATAGATTATTCTTGCTACAATTTATTCCTATATTAGTGCTTTGTTTATTGGTATGAATTCCACTATTATAGGAACGCTATAAACTTGAGTCAATCAGAATATGAGCTCAAAAGATTTTCACATATTACACCTGTCCCTAGTTCCTCTGTTTTTTTTGTGGTTTTACCAACGTATGTTCCGATATTTCATAAATGTTTCTCTCCACCTTGCTGCTGTGGGAAAGACATGTTAAAATAGAGAATACTGATTATCTAACTGGCTATGTTCTACATAGGAGATACAGTGAAACTAACTATGCACTATGGCTGTGTCTAGATTGCATGGTTTTTTCAAAAAAAGTAGTCTTTTTTTTAAAAAAACTTCACCTGAATCTAGACTACAGCCGCGTTCTTTCAAAATTAAATCGAAAGAACGTGGCTTTTCTTTCGACCGCGGTACTCCTCATTTCACGAGGAAGAACACCTTTTTTCGAAAGTGCTCTTTCGAAAAAAGGAGTTCTTGAATGCAAACAGGGCTTTTTTGAAAGAGAGCATCCAGACTGCCTGGATGCTCTCTTTCGAAAAAGCGGCTCACTTTTTCGAAAGAAGAGGTTGCAGTCTAGATGCTCTTTTTCGAAAGTATCTTTCGAAAAAGCCCCTTTCGAAAGAGGCTTGCAGTCTAGACGTAGCCTAAATGCAGGTAGGTATACAAAGATCATGAAATGAAATAATTCCTTTTTCTTTAATCTTGTCCACATATAGTAATTTTAGTTGCTACTTATAAATCTAATATAAAAGATAAATTCCTGGTCCTCAGATGAATAATGATTTTAAGTAGTCTGTATTACTTTTATTTTAGTAGGCTAAATTCTTGCAAAGAATTCTAGCCATGCATGCAAACAAAAGACAGGAAGTGGAACAGGATGAAGAAGAAATTGGCAAAAACTGGATAGGGTTTCAGCTGCATTTGTGGCTGAGCTGGGAAATTGGAATAAAAACACATATATGTTTATTTTACTTTATCTGTTGAAAGTGATGGCACAGCATAAGGAAAATACCACTGTAAACTTGGTAAGGGACAAACATAAGCATAAAATAAACAGACCCTAGTTAACAGACCCATTTCATCTCTAAAAAGAAGTAAATAACATTGTGTGCGCTTTCTAACTATGTAAACTTTTACAAAATTTCATTATAAAAGTTTTTGAGTAATTGAAACAGATTATCCACATTTGCTCTTTTTCACAGGTGCTGAATAATTTTTGTCACCATCTTTTTTTTCCAACTCTTTTCGTCTGGTCTATGGGGCAAGTAAGCTGATTTAAATAATAAAAAAAGAGCAACACCTTTATTTAGATATGCAAGTGGAGATATATTTAGGCTAATATGTGTCACAGAAAGTGGCAAAGTTTCAGGTGCAGGCATTTTCTTTTGGAAGCTATGCAGGTTTTAGAAGAGGATTTGGTACTAATGTAGTCATCAGATTGCATTCTAATGATAATTTCTAACATACAATATTATGACACTAAATACAAAAGTACAGGGAAGTAAAAAACCCCAATTTTTCTAAAATATAGTATTGTAATCAGCACATAAAGAAATAAACACTGGATAAGAGTGAACATTCTTTTATGTCAGTTTCTGTGACCCAGTAATTATTTTTTTATCCATGGGATGGAACTTAATATTTTCATAATGCAGTTAAAAGTTTTACAACTTAAAACTGTTTCCTACTCGATTTCATGTGATTTCTGGGTAATATATATCATACCATAAATAATGAAAACAGGCATAAATGTATTCTACAAGTTCATCTTAAAATTGCCTCCAAAATCTATGTAGGTATAATTATAGGTTAGTTTTAGTAGGACAGTAAGCCTTATTTATGTACAGAGCAGGCCACTGAGACCAAGTTGAATTCACAGGCTCACCTGTAGAAATGTAGGGAAAAGCATAATCCCAATATTTCAAAAATGCTAACTCTTCTTTAAACATCAGTATTGTATTTGTAATTTCAAAACTTCATGTTCAATAATTTAAAAAAAATATTTTGACCTGTATCAATTAAGAGCAATTATGTATAAAAATGTTCACCTACTGCAGTTTGCACAAAGAGAAATGATCACATTTTCAACAAGGGAAATGGGAAATCGCTATGGGATGCCCTAGTTAGATTAAATTAGCAAGAAACTTGTTACCAGAACATATAAAAGATACAGCATAATAAGATATGACCTTGCAAAGGAACCTTGGAACCAATCTGTGATATTCTTTCCCCCATAACCCTTGCTAATTATCTGCAAAGTTAGCGACCCTTTTGTGGCAGGTTATTTTTCTTTGAATAGTGCAAGTATTTTGGCTTTTAAATATTTAATTAGTCTTATGATACAAGAATTGTTGCACATGCCAAGTGCTTCAATTTTCAGACTGTGTTCCTCCTAATTATGCTCAGATTTAGATTGGTCATCCCAAACCTCTCACTCTTGTAATTATTTACTCCTTAAAGATCATTCAGTAGAGAAATATTTTTCACCCTTATAGCTTTTCCTTTCCACAAATGGCTTTTCTGGTCCGTTAATTACCCACTCAGAGGATTAGAGTTTGTAATAATGCAAAAGAACCTGCATGTAAGATGAGTTTTACAGGGTGAAAAAGAATAAATTGTTTTTGTAAACCTGCCCTGGGGAACACCCCTTTTTGGTTATGATTTTCATCAGCAGAGGCACTGTGCCATCACTAGGTATCTGCTGATTCCACAGGGTTATGGCAATGATTCATGTGTGCAGTTGAACAGACTTCAAGAGGCAAAATGCATAGCAAAGAGTTGAAATCTTAGGCCTAAAGGTAACTAATTTTAACTCCTTTTATTTTTTGAAAGGAACTCATTAGACTACAATCTGACAGCAACATGGCACAGTGTTTCCCACCTCCCCTCTCCCCTTCACATTTCTGTCTGGTCTTATGTCTTTAAAGGTACAGGCAGTCCCCGGGTTACGTACAAGATAGGGACTGTAGGTTTGTTCTTAAGTTGAATTTGTATGTAAGTCGGACCTGGTACATATTGTAGGGGAAACTCTAGCCAAACATTTCTCCAGAGCTCAGTTTTATTCTCCCACACCTCACTTCCCTCAGTCCTTTATTCTCAAGCTGAGGTATCTGCTGAGAAAAGCCGCTCCGCGTCTCCCTGGTCTGCTGGGGGGAAGCAGCTAGTGCGGGGTTGCCTCACCACGTTTGTAAGTAGGGATCCGATGTAAGTCAGATCCATGTAACCCGGGGACTGCCTGTACATGTGAACTGATGACTTAATAACAAAAAGAGAGCCTTTTGATTTCATTTGCAGATTTCTTTTCCCAATATGGTCTAACTTGAGACACAAGTGCTGTCTCTTGGTAGGGTCTTTAATCAACTCAATAACAGTGTGTCATTTTCATTAAAACATATCTCAAAGAACTTACTACAAGTACTTTCTTTTATTCAGAGAGGAAAGCCCATCACAAAAGCAGTTATTCATTATCCACAGTGATGTCTGGACCTAATCATCATCTAGAAATCTCACAGGACATCAAGGTATAGGGCTGCCTCAGCAAAGGTATCTTCCTGCTTTTCTAACTCCAGAAGCACAGTGCTATTCTCTCTGTGTCTAGACTATAGGGTTTTTTCAAAAAAAGTGGCATTTTTTCAAAAAAACTTCCTCTGTGTCTAGACTGCTGCCACGTTCTTTCGAAAGTAAATCAAAAGAACATGGCAGTTTTTTTGACCATGGTAAACCTCATTTTACGACGAACACCTTTTTTCGAAAGCTCTCTATGTAATGCAAACTGTGTTTTTTCGAAGAGAGCATCCAGCATCCAGACTTGTAGTTTAGACACTCTTTTTCGAAAGAGGTCTGCAGTCTAGATGTAGCCCCCCCCCTCTCTCTCACACACACACAGACACTTTTTTTTTTGGGGGGGGGGGGAGGATTTACAGTTTAAATTCTTTAAATTTATTTATTTATTTATTTTTAATCCTGGCATTCCCAGTCTTAACTCTAAAGCAGGGTGGAATTTTTTTTCTTTTCAAGGAGTGTGTTGTGGTTTTTACATACAATGTCAAGCAAGCTCACCTGCATAAGAAATATATAAGAAGATTCTCTAGCGGACTCCTTGTTGTTTTAGCTCATCTCTGTCAACTTGGAGCTAATCTTTAATTGTGACAGAAATATTTATAATCTAATCCTTTTATCAAACTACCTACCACTGCAGGAGCCTCGTGTGTTTGCACAATTAAAACCACCATGTTAGCTATATAGAATACTGCATTACATTTAATGCAAATCCTTTTCTATTGAAATTAGCATTGGGCTGACAGCAGGAAGTGGCTGATAAGAAAGCAACAAGGCATTGCTGATGGCATTCTTGATAACTGAACACTAACTCATATGTATTCTGTCTACAGCATATTACCCAAAGAGCTCTTTTTTAAATGCGACTCCAGGAGGTGTGCTTTTGCTATATCTGTCACAAAAGCAGTGAAATTATCTAAGAAAGCTAAATATACGAAGTAAATTGTGGTTTTCATACCCATCTATTATGCTAGCACTAGAATAATGCTCTGAAGGGAGTATCTGTGCTGCTACATTCTAGATAAGAAAACACCTACAGCTTTGGACGCATAATGGTACAGCTGAGTTCACTATGTATAAGAAATAAAGTTAACATCAGAAAGATGATGGGGTAGAGAAATGGTTATTACTCTTAAATGAGCAAATAATTGAGTCCAGCATAGCTTGTTGTTCAACAGAAACAGGGTCTGATACAAATCTTGGGGTGAGGGAGCACAGTTTAATTTATGCTAAAACAATAGCTTCACCATGCTGATAAAATGATAAAATTAAATACATTTTCAAAATCCCTGTCCCTTCAACTAAAAGTTACAAAAGTAATGCTATACTGGAAGTAATAAACAGAGAGGTTAACAGATCTTATATGCACAGATTGTCACTAAATATGTAATATGGGAGCTTCAGCACAAGTGAAAAGTACATATCTTGCCAGATGAGATTATTATATGTTTTTAAAAAAATATTAAGGTCTCTCATTGCTAAGAGAGTTTGGCAGGGATACAGGTTCTTGCTGCATCTAGCAACGCTCTGAGATTATGATATCTCCTTTATTTGTTCAAAGAAATGTGTTTATACCCCCTCTCCCTCTGTTTCATCTTTTAAAGTGTGTATAGAGACTACTTTTTTGTATGTATTATTTGTTTGTATTACGATATCAACATTCTAGGGTTACTGTAACTGTCATACTTTACTGACAGCCTGGAAAAAATATTACTACAAATAGTAAATTTGAAGTACAGGATTCTGTACCATAACTAGAAACAGATTTGACACTGAAAATTTATATAAGAATTTACCCCCCCCCCAACATACACACTTGATGTTTCCCTAGCAAACTAAAAATATTACATACTGAGTAAAACATTCAGTCTATGCCACACTCTAAGACTGCATTAACTTCATAGCAGTAACTTGTTTTATAGTCTCAGTTCATCATGACCTATAAAATGTTAGACTGAAGTGCTTTAAATATCTGCTAACACCATGTGCAAGATGGGAAGTACAAGGCTGTGTGCTGTGAAGCAGCAAACACAGTACTCTTCTGAGAATCTAGCATGCACTCGTATGTCACTGATATAAACAGGGTATGTTAAATAATGTATGACACAGGCAGCAAATCTTTATATGAAACAAATTCTAGTTAGGATTTTTTGTTTTGTTTTAGCACTGAACTATTTTGAATCTTTTTAAAGATTGCAGATGACCCTAAAAAGTTAGATTTCACTGTAAATTTAGAAATATATAAAATACATTTAGTACATTCAAAGTTATAACATTTCATAAAAAACATTTTATCGTTCCTTTTAATTTGTGACTCTGGATTTTTTTTTCCCTGCAAACCACTGCTTTATACTACATAAAAAGGTATAAAATATGAAATTATATATATATATATATATATATATATATATATATATAATCTTCCAACCATTATGGTTGTTAATCATTCAGTTATTAGTTACAACTCCATTTTTAGGGAAAGGAAAAGAAATTCTATAACACCATACTGTTGCTCATATCTTAGGCCCTTAAACTTTTTCAATTTCAACAACCTCATTAATATCAAATAGCCATCACAATATCTGCCCACTTTAAGACTATATAGTTGAAGCAAATGGAAGATCTAAAGGGTTCAATATGTTTCCTTATTGCATTCAACCAAAAAGCTTAGAGATACAAAGATCCAAGGTGTGTTTTTTTTTCATTATAAGTAGGGGATAAATCGTTGTAGGTAAACTTCCAGAATGTGAAATATGTACATTCCTCCATTACACTAGAGCCACTTTTCAACTTCTAAATCCTTGTTTTTCTTTCTTTTTTTTTTTATCTTCCCCCAGCTAAATTCTCTGAGACTGCGTCTACACTGCAGGCTTTTTGCACAAGAATGGCTGTTCTTGCTTTAAAATGTGCAGAGCGTCTACACTGCACACGCGTTCTTGCGCAAATAAATTTATAGTAAGGTGTTGGAAAAGAGGGCTTCTTCCGCAAGAGTTATTCCTCTCCCCATGAGGAATAAGTCCTCTTGCGCAAGAGCTCTTGCCTAAGAAGGCAGTGTGGACGGGCAACAGGTTTCTTGCTCAAGAAACCCCATGGATAAAATGGCCATCATAGCTTTCTTGCGCAAGACAGCATCCACACTGCCATGGACACTCTTGCGCAAAAGCACATGGCAGTGTAGACGAGCTCTTGCAGAAGAATTTTTGCGCAAGAACTCTTGTGCAAAACAGTTCTTGCGCAAGAAGCCGCAGTGTAGATAAAGCCTCAATATAATAGTTCTTCTAAATTCTATAGTATAAATAATTGCATTATTAACACTGAAAGCTTTTTAGATGGTGTCATGGCCAACACTGATTTCATAATGCTAAAAAGTTCTCAGTCTATTTAAACATATTGTTCAATTCACACAGATCTCTCAATTTACGAGCTACACTCTTCCTATCATACTAATCTTCATGTACATTCTTTTAAAACATGTCAGTTCTGTTTACTAAGTGATATTCAACAGATTTCCTACAGAGCAATGAATCTTAACAGGCCACTTTTAATTGCTTCACATAGGAAAACACATTACTATTAATTCCAAAGCAAGAGTATAAAATAAAACTATTGCTTCTCAAGCTCTAGAGCAATTAGAGCTCTCGGCTATTTGGCTAACTCTGCTTCATGATACCCAGTGCAGTTAATTATATTTTTTGATGTTAATAGTCTCTGTCAGTTGCAAGCATAACTCCTCTTTGATGAATATTTAAATTATATTTGAATAAAAAAAATCTTGGTTACATTTCATATTCAGCAGTCATCATAGCTTAATAAAGGTCTTCTCAGCAAATGTTGAGATAAATGTCTATGTGAACACATGTATAAAAGTCCTAAATCAACTTATCAGATAATTTAGCTGATTTAACTAGTACTGTATGGAGCTAACCAAGCTGTTTATGGAAATATAAAAATAAATTATATTATACTATTATAGTGATATTTTATGACCCCCAAATTGTCTTAGAACATTTTTTTAACATTCAATATATCAGAACTAGGAATGTTAACTATCGGTTAATTAACTAATTGAGGAATTTCCATTGACTACTCGATTAGTCAATGGGGGGAGGGAAGGGCATTCCCAGTGCAGCTCTGCACTTTAAATGTAAGTAAGAAACCAGTAGGCTCTTACTTATATTTAGCAGGGTTAGCTCCTAGGGGCAGAGAGCTTCTGGGACCACTATAGCTCTGCCTCCCCAGCACTGCGAAAATGGTCCTGGAGGGAACCAGCTTTAGGCAGGCTCCCCCCAGCACTGGCTCAAGCCCCCACTCCTTGCTGTCTCCAATACAAAGGCAGCGGGGTTTGGGGGGCAGAGAGTAACTAGTTGAGTAATTACTCAACTAGTAGCTTACATCCCTAATCAGAACACAAATGAGAACATCCTGGGGCTGGACTAGAAAGTCAACAAGTGAACAAAAAATCTACAAATGATCTAAAACAATGAATGGAAAGCAAAAAATCTAATAGGTTGGAGGTAAAATAAATGTCTCGGCCAACTCCTCCCTGTCATTAAGCCACCAAATAAAGTGGTTAAATAACTTAATCATAACAATATGTACAGTGATACAAACTGCATAAGAGATTTTGCATACATTAGTGATCTTACTTAAGTAATACTAGACTGGACCTTTTATTTATAATAGTGATAGAATGTGAAACATTTCTCAAGACATGTAATGTATGCATACAATGCTGCACATGAGCATACTGCACATGGTAGGGATGTAAAATCCTGTTTAAAATGTTAACTGATTAAACTATACGTTTAACTAGTTACCTGGCCCACTGCATTGCGCTGCAGGTGGGGGGCTGCTTTGGCCAGGCTGGGCACCAGCTAACCAGTTATCCCAGAGTAAGCATGCTGTAGGGTAATGCTTATTGGTAATCCCTAGCACACAGTGACAAAAAAGTATGTCCCAAAACACATCAATCTACCAAATAAAAACATACAGTGGTACAAAGAAATAATTGGATCACAATTTTTCACAAATAAAAATAGCTTAAATAAAAGATCTCAAATTACAAGATAAAATATCAAACAGTTTAAACATGGAACCCAATTTAATTTCAAATCAAATTCATTCTTACTCAAGTATCCAAATAGGTAGGTTTACTATCTATTTCTTGAGACAACTGCAATGCCAGAAATCAATCTACAAATCATAATGCAGAGAACAGCCAAGGAACGTATCGCAAAAATAAATAACTTACACTGATAGTTGTTGTACCTCACCTAACTGTTCTTCAGTTAATAAACTGAGGCTTTTTGTATTACACTGTTACTAGTTTTTAATTGAAATTTGACAGTAGCAAAAATGAACATGGTCAAGTAAGATTTTTATCATTCCAAGGGCATGACTGCTTTTCCCTTTAAAAAGACAGCATATTCAGTGGGCTAAAGATTTTGGCATTCCCCATAAATATTCTCTGCTATACCTCTCTGTGATGAACAGCTTGATTCATAAAAAAGAAAAGAGAGAAAAAGAGAGATTGTGAGCTTGGTTCACTGTGTGGCCTCTGTTTTTTCCCTGCCTGAGTCATGAATCAGTACGTAGTCTCATACATAGAAGAAAAGCAAAATCCTCAGAGCCCCACAGCACTGGCGATGCTCAGAAACCCAATTTAATTATTGGGGCCCTTGAACATTCACCTGAATAAATATACTCATGTGGATGACTGTTATGATTGTATGTCTGCTTTTATACAAGCTGAATTTTAATAGCAAACTGAAAAGGACTGAATAGCTCTGATAAACATGTATGGTTAATGGTCGTTAAGAAGTTATCAGCAATCTGGTACTGAACTCCAATGTCATGCCAAAGCAAAATAAGGATCTCACATATTATATTCAGTCATTTATATGGCAGCTTATACATGCACATGCATTTAGGGCCGGGGCACTGGTACAATTTTTATGGTGTGGAGTGATGGGATCTATGGAATCTAATTGTAAATCTTGTATATAATGTGGACCACTTTAAACCAGGGAACCACCCTTATTTCCCCATGTTCATGGCAGTAATCATCCAAACTAGGGATGTAAGCGAATAGTTGACTAGTGGCTTCCCTGTGCCCCCACTTGCTGCCTTTATCAGAGAGATGCAGCTGTAAGGAGGGGGCAGGTGCTGGTGCTGGGAGAAGCCAGCTCAAAAGCCAGTTTCCCCCAGCACCATCTCCAAGGGGGGGCAGGAGAGGCAGAGACATAGTGTGGGACCAGGCACAAGCTGGGGAATCAGCCATCCCAGCTTGTGCCTGGTCCCAAACCTGTCCATGTCCTCCCCCTCCCCTGCTGTGCTTCAGCCTTTTAAATGTATTATAAGTCTGACAGCTCTTAATACATTAAAAAGGCAGAGCCGCAGCAGGGTTAGCTCCCAAGGGCAGGAGCTAACCCCGCTGTGGCTCTGCAGTTCCACCCCTTATCAACTAATCAACTAGTTGATGGAAATAGCATTGATTAAACGCTATTTAACATCCATAATCCAAACTGATATCTGATGTACAGTAATCGGTATTACTGCTTTTGGGATATAAAAAGAAGAGCAAAGATCCAAACTACTAAGGGAATAGAAATAGAAAAATGCAGGTTCCATCATACTATGAGACATGTTTCACTAACTAAATATCTTTAACAAAGGAACAAAAGGAACAATTACGTAGTCACATAAAAGCAGAACAGCAACAGTGGTGCAAAGAATCTTTACCTCAGCCTGACAGGCCCCCAAAAGAAAGGTGCTTCATCCTCAGTAAGCACAGCACCATCTAGAAGTGAGTTCACTGTGAAGTGTTGCCCATGATAATAGCTGTAAACTACATTAAGCAATATATTTCTGAAAGCAGACTGTAGTGACAAAATCATGCTTGAGACCTGCCAGAGAGAGTCAGGTTGAGATGCTCTTAAATAGTTCACCCTGGCAGATCATGCAGTACACCAATCTATTGCAAAACGAGTTTTGGATTTCTCTAGTGCAGACAGGGCTTAAGAAGTTAAAGTGTTTCACTCTGATGAGATTAATCAGCAGGGATAGGCGAGTGACGCTCCCTCCATCCCAGCCTGGAGTCCAGGGAAAGATTTGCTTCATTTCAATTAGAAAGAACTCGGCTTGTTTTCACTTGAAAGGAGATAATCTGATATGCCACTGTTTCTTTTGTACGCCTGACAAGCAAGGAACATATGTAGCACTTGCAGGGTATGTCTTCTGAGAGGAAGGGTATTTCATTTTTTTCTTTCAATGATCTATGATCTAACATGGAATGTTAAACATATTATACATGGAATGTTTAATTTCATTGCATTGCTAGGGGCAGACTGAACATATACCCTTTCCCCTGCAAATAAGTGGCTATTTTCTGTCTTATTTGCAGGGCTTAAGAAAAAGAGAAAAGGGGCAACTCTCAAATCAAAGGTCTAGGAAGTTAAAGTGACCTTCCTCCTATCCCACAAGCAGAAAGGTCAACGGAACAGATAGAGTAAATGGTTCTTCTATAGAGCTTTGACAGGAGTGCAGCTGTGTCATGTAAGTTAGAGTATTACAGTCTGGGAGGACTGCATGGTGCCCAGACTGTAAACAGGAACCTCACTGTGTTGTCATGGTAGATATGGTGATAGAAGTTGTGCCCTAACCTACAGGAGACAAGGTGACATGCATGAAGATAAATAAAACAATAATTGAATTAAAGGATTTCTTCCGTTAATCCAGCTTTCGTGTCCTCTATCCTCCTATTATTCTGCAGTAACATTTTATAGAGAAGGATTTTTGAAAGAGTGAAAGATCCCTAAACTTGACAAGTATCCTATGTACATTTATTGTTCCAGTAAGTCTTCTGGAAAACAAACCCATGTGATTGTTTTGTGAGTTTTCAAAAACAAATTTCAGTGCTGTTAAATAAACAAATTACAATCATAAAAATCTTGCACTCATAAACAGAATGTAAGGTCACGAAGAACAGGAAGTCTAATCTCAAAGTATTCTACAATTTGTCTTTATTAAAGGATTTCCCCACCTGCATAGAGGCATAGAATTTCTGCACTACTCCTGGGCTTCTCAGCATCAGTGGCTTTTCACATGGCCTTCTCTCTCTACATCCAGACTAGGGCTATAAGCAATTAGTGGACTACCGGATAAGCATATGCTTATCGGGGAGTCGAGTATTGACTCGACTAGTTGCATCCCCGACTGCCCTTGCTGCCTCTATCAGAAGAGACAGAAAGGGGAAGGGGAAGCATGAGCTGGTTCAAAAGCCAGTTCCCCTAGCATCGTGGGGGTAGGGGAAGAGGCTAAGACACAGTGGGGGAACTGTGCAAGCCAATTATTTATTTAAATGCTGCTGCTGTCCAAAATCCTCCAGTTATATCTACACAGCCTCTCAATTCAGGCTATGGGCTGTGAACTGTAACTCCTCTGTGGAGTTGCCAATGATGTGAACTAAAAGGTACCCAGAGTTCACATTAACATAGTCCTCTAAGACTGGGGTGAGGAATCTTTTCTGGCTTGGGGACTGCTGACCACAGAAAAAAAAACAGATGGTGGTCGCACATAAGTGAGAAGAAAAAAGAAAAAAAAAAACACCTCATTGACAAGGCCCTTGACGGAGAAGCAGAAAGACATTCCCCACATTCCCCTCGCACGCCAGAGCCTCGGAGGTCCAGGATAGTAGATTCCCCAGCCCCGTGGGGGGGAGGGTGGAGTACTAGTGCAGGATCTTCAATGCTGGTGGAGAGCCCTGAGCCTTGGGGCCAGATCCAGGCAAGCCAGGAGCCACATCTGGCCACCTGGGCCTCTGGTTTCCCACCTCTTCTCTAGATTTAGATAATGCAAAACTTTACTAGATACCTTTCGTATTTCTCCAGCAGCATACACAAGGAGGGAGTTATATCGAAGCATGCTAGTGCACACTTCAACTTGCTGTATAGGGAAACCCTTCATTTATTTTGTATTCATTTTCTCATAACACATTTGCAAATGAGCTGCATGTCATTTACTTTCACGGATTTAATAGTAAACTCATTGAAACACTACTTTAATAAAATTAATTTTGCTTCAACTTCTTTCATTTATGAAGATTTTTTCTAAAAATAGACTAATTGTAGATGTATATGTGTACTTTTAAAAGTGAAATGGTCAAACAGAGAGCACATCTACTAAGGATGATACAGCTTTCGTTGCCTCACTTTTTTTTATTATATACTTTTCTAAATCATTACAAAAATAAATCAAATTGGCACGGGTTCTTATTAATGTTAATGTCCTTTTTATACCATTCTGGGCGTATAAAGGGACCATAAGTGGGTTCAAGTGGAATTTACTTTAAGGCCCATTTACACTGCCAGAGAGGTGTTTGGGAGTCTTGAAGTGAACGGAAGTCTGGCCCAGGGAGCCCAATATTCAGGGCTTGACGAACGGCGGCGAAAATCGCTCGCCAGCCCCATACTGAACATGCACAAGAGCTGCAATGCGCATGCGCGCACCGCAAATGAACAGGGTGCGCGGCTGAAATCTACTCGCCATGGGCGAGTAGACTGTATTGTTTGTCGAGCCCTGCCAATATTATTAACAATGGAAATGAAATGCTCACTTTTTGGGTGCAGTTCAAAATTAATATAGTGTCTTTTCTACAATCACTTTTTAAAATATAAACAGGCTATTATGGCTGTGTGATAAATACCCTTTTGTTCGGGCACTAAAATTTGTTTGCCTCTCGAAGGGTATGTCTACACTTGCCACCCTAGTTCGAACTAGGGTGGCTAATGTAGTCATTCAAACTTGCAAATGAAGCCCGGGATTAAAATATCCCGGGCTTTATTTGCATGTTCCCGGGCACTGCCATTTTTAAATGCCCGGTAGTTCGAACTCCCTGCCCGCGGCTACACGTGGCACGGGCTAGGTAGTTCCTAATTCGAACTACCGTTATTCCTCCTGCAATGAGGTGGAAGTGTAGCCACACCCTAAATGAACTGTCAGGTCTGTGAGAGGCAGTCATGACAAATTTTCTTTTATGCTCTTTAGTTTCATTTCATATTAATTCTACCAGGTAAAAAAATGGTTAAATGACTTAGGTCACATCTCCACTTAGTGCACTGGAAATCAATCTTCTGGCATTCGATTTAGCGAGTCTAGTAAGGGCCCACTAAAACAAGCACTGAAGGTGCCCCTGGTTGGTGCCGGTATTCCTCGATGCATGAGGAGTAAGGGAAGCTGATAAGACCATTTGCTCTCATCAACCCACTGAAGACAGACCAAGCTCGGTTTAAGGTTAGCTGACTCCAGAAAGAGTTGCATACCTTAAGCCGACCTGCTGGATCTAGTATAGACCTTAGATCCGTGGTGTCCAACTAGTTCTGAAGCAGTAGTCACTATAGTGCGAACTGGCCACACACAACCAGCCAAATAGCTACATGTGGCTAGTGTGTTGGACACCAGGGCCTTAGATCAAGACAGTTGTAGAGATGGGTTTGGAACCCAGAGGTACTAACTTGCAACTTTCTTTTTATTACTCCTCACTGCAGAAATTTTACCTCCTCAAGGATCTAAAATTTTAAAGAAAGTCATGTGGTACATGAAATAGCATACCAACAGATTTGCACCACACAAATCTCTTTATTAATATTCATCAGGGTTTTGCTTAGTGCTTGTATGTATCATCCTCTAGGAATTCTTTTCAAAATATAAGTGGGAAAATTCACATCAACTATCTAATATTATTCATAAAGAATTACCAAAACAGGCCCCTTATTTTATTGTGTTCTATTGTATTTTATTTTTACCTGGCTTATGTTAATGTATTCCATCGATACTTGAAAACAAAATGCTCCCAATATAAAAAAATGTGTGTCTCTGAACAACCAAACACATTCAAATGGTATTTGGCTTATTACAGGATGCCAAATTTTAAAAAAAATGTTTATTTATTTACAAATATTTTAAATGTTATTGTTTAAAGTTATAAAAACTGAAAACAAAGCAAGCAGGAGTACCCTTGAAATCTTCAGTGCTTCCCTCAACATAATTTGGAAGTGTTCATCTGCAGTTTTTCAGTATCTGTAAAGTTAGGCTTTGAAACTGACAGTGCGGGAAAGGAAGAAAGTCTTCACAGGTGAACATGCAGTCTGAAAATAACTCAAACTATCTTTATTCTTCTAACACTGACTTCTAAGTGGATTTTTTTAAAAGTCAGATTAAAGTAAATTTTCAAGCCACCAATTTGTCCACAAGGAACAATGTTAGCTATTCATGTCAAGTTCAAAGTATCACAAGAGTTACTGGCTTCAGCTGCACACAGGACATCTCATAAGCAAGGAAGTGCTTATCCTGAGACTCACTGTGAGTATAACCTTATTAGTTCATTTTTTTAAAATGTAAAGAAAAATCTATGGGAACATAGTACATTTCTCTAGAGAGAGGGGGTGCCAGGGAGGCTTGTGCAGTTAAAAAGTATCAACTAATCCTGATTGTTTCTACACATAAAAATCCCACATGGCTTGGAACTAGTGCTAAGTGATTATATTATACACACACATCTATCGATCAATAGATCGATGAAACTGAACACATCTAGGCTGTGTCTAGACTGGCAAGTTTTTCCGCAAAATCATCTGATTTAAATGTGTTAAATGTAAACAACTAAAAAAAGAAAAGTTTAAAAAAATTGACAAGGTATGTAAATTGTTTCTGTGCTTGTTTCATTTAAATTAAGATGATTAAAAGCAGCAATTTTCTTCTGTGTAGTAAAGTGCCAATGCTATATTAATTCAATGTTCAATTTCAAACTTTTGAATGACCATATAATTTTGTTCAGTTACTAACATTTCAGAGTTAATAACAACCATCTTTCCCATGGTTTTCTTAACTCTAAGATTCTACTGTAACCTGTATGTGAAAGATTTTATACTAGAGTCACTGGGATCTAATTTCAAAACAGTGAACAAAAAATACTTCAAGCCAAATGATGAGGAACTAGGGATGTAAAATCCTGTTTAACTGGTTAACTGATTAAACATATTGTTTAACTGATTAACTAATGGGGGGGGGGGGAGAAGAGAGGCTAAAAGGGGGGAGCACTGGAGCACTCCAGCTACGGTTGCCAGGTGTCCACTTTTGACAGTCCAGTATTTGAGCTTTCTGTTTGGGGAAACAAATTGAGAAAATATAAATGAGAAAATATAAATGTTCAGTATTTTCTAAATAAGATGTAATGTAGATTGTGATGTAATGTCAAGTATGTCCGGTATTTTTGTTGAAACCATCTGGCAACCCTAACTCCAGTCCAGCTGCAACAACCCCATCTCACGCTGTGCTGGAACAAGCCCTCTCACCCCCACCTGAGCCCACCATGGATAGTGGCTGCTCCCGAGTCCCAGTTGGAGCAGCCCTGATCTGCAATAGGCCCCCACGGGCCTGGAGCAGCCCCCTGCCCATGGCAGGCGGACAGTTGCTCCAAACTCCACAGGTTAACCTTAACTGGTTAAAATGTACATTCCCACCTGCATGGAGGTAGTATCAATGAACACTGGATGCTGAAGGAAAGGAAATGTTAATGTAAACAGACTTGGTTTGTTAGAATCCAGAAGCTTCCAGAAAATGGGCCTGACTTCCAGTATTACAGTTCTACACTAAATTGGACAGCTCATGATATTTTTCAATCTTCCGTTTTCAGTAGGTCTTTCTTATTATGTTTGTAGTAAAAGATAAAACTGTTGATCAATACTGCTAACACTTGGTTAGCATCGAATAATTAGCAAACATTCTACAAATTTATACGACTTTGCCTGCTAAAAAGTTGCAAGTAGCAGTAAGTAGCTGAATGGACTGAAGTAATAATGAAAACAGAAACAGTAATAATGAAAACTTTTCTGGAGTAAAAAGAAAATACTGTCTCACTTAAATAGTAAGATGGAAAGACTTATTGCTCATCTCAAAAGACTCAGAAAATTGATTTCTTATTGAACTGAAGTAAAATTGACTTAAGCTTTTTTCTAATAAGTTAAGAAAGTAGTACACTGATTAGTCTGATGATTCCCAGTTAGGGATGTAAAATCCTGTTTAATAGATTAACTGGTTAAATGTGATGTTTAACCAGCTAACCAATTAAAGGGGGATGTGCCCCTTCTCCTCTCTGCCACAGGCATCAATTAACTGGATCCGGTAAGCATCACCCTTAAACCCTTTCACATTCCTATTCTTAATACCATTGTTATCATCAAAAATCAGCTGTAATAAAAACAGGTGTATGTTTTAGGACATACAACACCTCTTCAAAATACACTTTATTTATGACCAGCACCAATTCATCTTTAAGACTCTAAAATGACTAAGATCAATCACTGATTATGCCATTGTAGACACCTGAAAGGTGAAGACTTGATAAAAATTGCAACCTTTTTTTTATAGAGCATAAATAGAGCAATGTTAAGACAATATCGGAAGACAAGGGGAAAGTGTATTCCTATTAAATGTAATTGCTACTCTGTCTGAAAAGGAAAACCATAAAACATTCAAGCAAAAAAATCTAGAAATTTCAGCCAAGAAAGTAAAGAAAAACGTAACATGTGTTCTTGTTCATTTGCTTAGTTAAACGACAAGTTTTAACAACTGAAAAAAGATTAAAATTTCTCAGATGCAAAGAACCTAAACCTCTGATGCATGACACACATTATTTTTTTGCAGTTGAGATACAAATCAAAACCTAACCCAGTTCTGAGATTGTGAAAGTTCAAAAATATGTCTGCAACCACCAAAAGGTTTGTGATGCATTGACTGAAAAAGGAGGACTGATCTGCTTACTTCTCGGTGACACTTAAATGAAACTTTCAGGAAGACTGTGTATTTATATTTGCATCCAACTGCCATAATCCTGAAAATTGCATTGAGCATAAAGAGGACTTTGATCAAAGAACAACACATATTTTACACAACAAGGAACTCTGCAGAGAAGCACTACAATTACAAAGCAGTTATAAGTGGTTTAGAAGGGACGTGACAGATGAAGACTCAGGCTGATGACACTGCTGCTACAGTTTCAATGGAAATCTGGGTTGATCTATTTGACT
Organism: Pelodiscus sinensis; assembly: GCF_052426305.1. Taxonomy (NCBI): domain Eukaryota; kingdom Metazoa; phylum Chordata; order Testudines; family Trionychidae; genus Pelodiscus; species Pelodiscus sinensis. The sequence continues at coordinate 29,821,116 of NC_143060.1, read as the reverse complement.
ATGAACTAGAACCACAACAAAAGAATTCAAACTGATTCAGAGAACTTCTTGGATCTTTCTATTAACTTGGCCATGATTAGCTATGGAATCTTTCCACTACTGACCACAAATACAAAAAAAGCCATCAGTTGAAACATAATCCTAAATTCCTTAATATTCTTTTAGCATTTCAAATTGAAGATCCAGATTTCTACTGTAATTCTATATCTATAGGCTGTTGTTACAGTTAGTTATATCAAAAGGTTTGAAAAGAATGGGAAAAAAGCTGTGGAAAAGCTTCAAAATAGGCTATGTACTGAAATACAAAATAAATTGATAAATGTGTACTTGTGTAGAAAGGAAGATAAGAAAGTGATGAATAAGTAGACTGGAGATTCGATGACTATATTTGTAGGCATAACTTACAGAAAACATGCCTTTTATCATATAATAATATAAAGCATTATATACTATGCACCTGACTTCATCAAATCTCAAGGGTGCAGGTTTCTAGATTCTCTCCACCTTTTTCTGGTTGTTCCCCCTTCCAGAAAACTGAGGGTGTTATTTTTTAAGTGGGGAAAATCATATCAATCCTAACCAATTCTTACTCATTTGTCTTTTAAAATATGATTATTTGACTAGACATGATTTTTTGCATTTTATATAATAAAAATGATAATGTTAATCATATGTAGATATCACCTGAGCACTTAAAAAGCAGTTTTTCCTGGTGGTCTCAATCCAGTCTCAGAGCAGTAAAAACGCCCATGACCAATTTACAGTAGCACTTCGACAGTTGTGTGCACTGGCTGATCTGCACAAGTATTAGACTACAGCAGGAGAATTTGTGTAAAACTTCAGTGCAGATGCACTCTCTCTGATGCTTTTGTACAGTAAGTCCCTTTTTATTGTTGCTACATCTCATACCCTGAAAGTAACAAGTTGCTTGCTGAAACACTGGAATGATAGCAACAACTGCTGAGCAAGACAAAGTTGTTTTATCCTCTACGAGGACAATAGCTACATCCTATCCAAATAACTGACCTGAGTGTACAGTGATTTTAGTTTGAGATGTATTGAAGGTGAGCAGAGGGTTAGTTATTGATCGTATTGATAGCAAGCATTTAACTTACACAGGCATTGCTTTAACGTGCAGCAGCCATTTGAATACTTTTTGAGCACAGTTTGACCTCCTGAAAGATGAGGATACAGTGACACTTTTAAAAAGTGAAATGTTTCACTCTCCTTGTCATCACCTTCCTGCTTTCTCAGTTTTCCCTGGTTTAAAAAAAACAACCAGCTCTCATTATTCTGGAGGGGGGGGAGAGGGGGGGGGGGGGGGGGAAAACAAAAAAAAAAAAAAAAAAAAAGATGGAAAGAAAAGAAGTCACGTGCTAGTAGCTGGCTTTAATTTCTTTGTAGTATTATTAGGCAAAAAGTATTAAGGATATTGAATAATTTTTCCATTAGACGAAATGCAAATCAGTATATATACATGCCTAAATTAATTGTGTGGTACACTTTTTCTGTAATACACTTCTTAGCCTTGGAACACAGTAAATGTATTTTACCTTTGTGTCATAATTTTGTAGGCATCTGGGAGGAAGCATTCTGTATTTTCCATCTGGAAAGGGTCAGCATCACAAATCTTGTCATCTGTCCGTCCATAATTAGCACTCTCTATCATAATGACATCACTTCCTGGACACCGAAGGTCAATGGAGTAGCCCTCACAAGACAGTTCCCTCCTAACCAAACCAAATGGTAATGCTGCTCGGCTGAAACCTTTAAAAAAAAAAAGGAATCAAATTAAAACAATGAGAAAAATGGCAAAAGAAAAATATTCTCCGGCATATATATGGGTGTTACAGTTTCTATCCCATGCTCAAGAAGAGGAAAGCAATGCAACCTTGGGAGGGTGGCGGGAGCGCAACAGACTTGCGGAGCCTCTGGGCAAAGTGCATGAGGGAAGGGAGAAGCGGCTCCATTCTTGTGGAAGGGATTAGGCCTCCGACAGTCGAGGCGGGGCTGGAGCAGACTGTCCTCAGCGACACCCTGAACTCATTGCTCCAGCCCTCCCTCACTCAGCAGCTTTCAGAGCTCTGTGGACCATGCCACATGGCACTCTAATGGGAATTTAGAGCACCTGGGGCTCTGGCCGTTGTTGCTCCTCCTCTACAATTACCAGGACCCAGAACAATGACCCCTCCCCTTGCTCCATCCATGTCAGCGCGCCTGCACAAACCATTACAGATTTTTTTTTTTATCATGTTAACAGAATGTAGCTTTTGGAATTCTCATCATATTACCTTAATTGCAAAACTTCTTTAAGATATCTGTATATTTCCCAGAGAAATTAAATGCATATTGAATTGGTGCAATTGGTCTGCCTTTTCCAAGCAGTATACAAGATAAATAATTAGGTATTGCCGGGAATAAGAGAAAATCAGAGTGAAGAAACGTTTTCAGAATTTCAAAATCGCCTGGTGGTTTTTTCTGTATGCTACAAATTCTGACCTTTAATTTAAAAAAAAGTTACAAAGTGAAGTTTTCAGCCCTTTGCACTGAAAAGCTACTGTTTTTACATATGTGGCTGCTAAAGCACGAGCTCTTTAAATAGAAGCAATTGAAAGGGCTCACAGCTCCTGGCCCTGCTGAGTAGCCTAGGAGTCACAGGGGAGGAACAAGCCCTTTCACTTGTTTCTAAAGGCTCCACCCTTTCTGTCCGAGGCCACTTTGAAAACTTTTGAAGCCCCTCCCCCCTTCAAAATTATTGCCCACTTCTGCATTAGGGCATAGTGACAATGATAGGTATTGCCTAATTGACTGCACTTCCTGATTTGTGAAAGAATGGAACTAAACTCCCACTTGACCAAGCAGCGGCCAGCACAATGCATCCCACACTGCAATTGTACCCATGTCTGATTCTGCACCGCAGCAGGTGAACCTCCTCCACCCCTCCCCCGCAGTGGTCTCTGTACATGGAGAGTTCGGACCCTCCACAGACAGGGACTGTTGCCATCCTGTGCTACTGCCTCTGTATCAGAGGCAGCAGCATGGAGTGACAAGCAGCCAGTCTCCTCAAGGGGAGCTGGTTTTTAAACTGGTTCCCCTTGTGGACCGGCTCCTTCCTGGCACTCCACACTGCGGCCCTCCCCCCAACCTCCACACTGATGCCTCTCTATCCGAGGTAGCAGTGCTGGCAGGGGATGATGAGATACAAAGGCAGCACGGGGCAGGGGAGATACATGTAGTCAATAAGATTAACCAATAAGACCAATCTTATCAGTTAATCATGTTGACATCCCTAATAATTACCACATTCTGCATCCCCTGAGGATGCAGAATGGGCAGAAGAAAGGGATCCCCCCAGATGCATATAGCAACTAAGGATGTGAAAGGTTTAATGGGTTACTCAATTAACTGGTAAGCATCACCCTAAATGGGTAATGCCTACCGGTTCTGATTAAGTAGTAAATGGGGGGCAGGGGGCTGGCCACTGTGGACAGGGGCTATTCTTGTCTGCAGAGCAGCCCCTGTCCACAGGGAGCCTGGGCACCCTGCAGGCAGGAACTGCTCGGGCTGGGAGCTGAGAGCCATCAAAGGCTGGGAGCGGACAGAGTCCGCATCAGCCCCAGCACCAGGTGGGCTGGAGTTGTCCCCAACCTGGGCTCCCCACTTTTGTCAGTTAACCAGTTATACTCTAGGCAGATGTAACATTTAACCAGTTAACTCATTAGCCAGGATTGTACATCCCTCCAAACTAACTCCTCCAAACTAACTACTGTTGCCTCAGCCATGCCAGAACTAGCAATAGTGCTGCCAACAGTTGCCATTCCTGCATTCTGTGACTCTGAAATTGAAATAATCCAGCATGAAAGGAGGAGTTACTTAATTCCATCTCTGCTGAGATTTTTCCTGTGGCCTCCTCCTAACTGTTTGTAGAGGAGCCTTAGATGGCTGGGAAACATCTTGCTTTTTGAGGGAAGTTAAAGTAGCTGGAAGAGCGTGGCCAAAAGCACAGTAAGTCTGAGTTTCCAGAATCAGATCAGATTCTTCCATGTTACAGGGATGCATTATCTATGAGGAATACAGATGGTTACCTCATTTATACTTATGATAGCAACTATGGTGAATCCTGTAAGTACTGACATTAGCTTGCTGCAAATCATATATCTAAGGAAAGTGCCAATGGATTTCACTAACTGTATACTGACCTAGATTTTCTCTCCTACTTCCTACATGCATTGCTCTATATTTGGGCTAACATTTCAAAATATTAGACAAGCTAACATTAGGTCATTCCTCGGGCAATAGAGGACACTCCTCAGATTATGTTATAGGATGCTGTTTTGCAGAGACAGAAGGCAGTAAAGCAGTGCATTAGACCAGGAGATCCCTCTGTGGAATTTTTATATCACTACTACCATAAAGAAAGCAGTAAGCAAAAAAGTTTGAAGTCCTGTAACAAAGCTGATGTGATCTTTATTCCAAGCTTCATTTATATTTTTTATCAACAAAAAAAAAAAAAAACATTTCAACAAGCAAAGTGTAATTCAATCCATCTTGCAACCCTGACAATCGAAGAAAGAAGTAGTGGGAGGTCTTGTGAGTGAAAAATCAATATTGCAGCTTTGTGCCGTGCAAATGTGAACACTGCCAAATAGCAGTGCTTAGGGTAAAATGAACTGTTTTGCTCCATTTTCTCCTCTCTGAACAAATGATTTTGAAAAGACAGCTTTTTTTTCCCCAGTGCTATAAAATGTCAAGCAATAACGCACTGTGCTTTGGGTGAATGATTGGAATAAATACCTCTTAGCAACAGGTGCAGTGACTTAGGACTGAAATATATTCACATTCAGGAGATAACTCCTGATAAAATGCTACAAGATAGAAATTTGAAAGACCAGAGTTTTGCATCATTTCAAAGCTTTTTACAAGTAAGTATGCTACTATTCTGCCAATAATTACTATTGTCACTAGCAACTTTAGGCTTCAGGTACACTTCCAGCTATTAATATTTTGAACACCCTGTTTACTAAAGAATCTTCATTCAGTCTGCTGCCTTGATGAACATGGTTTACAATACCACTTTCAAACTATTTTGTGAGATTGCAAATAAAGTTTCCTTGTGTTTTTGCTAATTGCTTTAAGGCTAGCCCTGTCATAGATGATACCGTGTATACTGTCTAAGGTCAAAGAAAGCATAATGCTAGCCAACTGACAAGGACCAATACCAGGGATGGGCAACCACGAATAGTGGGTCGGTGGCATGAGTAGCCCTCCTTTACATCAGTGGGCTGCAGCAGTCTGTGGCCTACTGGGGGTTCCACCTGTGGCCCCATAGTTTCTCAGTCTACTTCCCACCCCATCCCATCTGCATGCACCTCTCATGCACTGTAGCCCTGGACTTATCTTCTCCTTCCCCTTCCTCCCAGCACTTTCATAAGGCCATGAATTTCCTGATTCATGCTCTGTCCCCATTCCTCCCCCTCCTTCCCAGAGCCAAGGTATCATTGGACCACACGTGGAGCCCCAGTGGTTGCATGCCCAGGAGTCACATGTTGCCCACCACGGACTTATATTGTGCTGAGGCTGTGACTGCAAGTACAACCTAAACACTAACTCAAGTAGCAGCCTATTGCCAACTGAAGCATATACAACCTCCAATTAGGGAAGTAAAAGGAAGAGGCTGGAGCAGCTCTCCACCCAACCCATGCAGGAGACGGCTCCAGCCCCAGGGGGCCCACTGGAGCAATTCCTGTCGGAGGCAGTCCCTGCCGGTCTTGCTTCTGGGAGGCTTCGCTGCAGGCTCTGCAGTATAAAACTTAAATAAGCTTTATACAGCAGAGCCCACAGTGGCTGTAACCACTGTGATTTATAGAAGCTACATGGTTACATTTTTAACTGCATTTTTACATCCCTACCTCTGATCATATTTTTCTTCTAAAATAGGTAAGAGAAAAATGCTTAATGAGAAAAAGAACAAAGTTTCTCTCATACTGAACACAACTTATACACAATTCTCATGGCAAACATATTTGTATGTTTTACTTGCTAAGTGAAGTTGAGTGTATTCATTATACAGGTTCGACCTCTGTGGTCCAGGGTTCGATAGTCTGGCACTATCTGTGGTCTGGCATCCCTGTGGATGCTCCTCGGCTGGAGCTCTCATGGGGAAAACTGGGGGTGTCTCGGTCTGCAATGCTTCCTGCAGTTCCCAGTGGCCAGGCACAGGTATCTGTGGTCAATGGGAGCTGCGATTGCCTGTACCAGTGGAGGCTCAGGTAAACAAAGTGTCTTGTGGCCATCTAGCAGCTTGCCCTTACAAGCCATGACCCCGAGTTGGTAAACCCCTGCACAGCCTACAATCCTTTTGAGTTGCCAATATTAACGTAATGAAACAAAACACCTTGGAATGTTTCCCCATGCAAAGAAAAAGAAATGAATAACACTGGTGTTGGAGGTAAAATGGAAGGTTCGAGAATGTGGCCAGCCCCAGAGAGGTGCAGAAATAGGCAGCCTTGTATTGAGTATTTTTAACTTTTATTGAAATGCTTTTAACTATAACTTTTTATTTATCAACTTTTTACATGCGTGGGCGCCAGATAACTATTAACAGTAACAACAAACAAACTGCAATACAATAGAGGAAAATGCCCTGGGGTTTCTCTAAGTCTAAGTAATTATCAATAACAGCCCAGGGATTTTTATCAGTTATATTTACATTAATTTCACTTATGAGGTTTAACATCTATTTAAACTCCTAACTATACTATTTAACAAACTTCTAACTTACTTACTCTTAACACTATTATTTATCAAACCTTTAACTAACTTTACACAGCAATACTCACATTTATCAGACATACAAGAGACAACAGAGACAACAGCATATTCGTTATTCGTTACGCTCCGCAAAAGATTCGGTAGATTCGGTGAGCGGGAGGGGGTCCTCGGGTGATCAGCCCTCAGAACCTGGCTCGTGTTCTGCCTTCCAAATGTTCGGGAACCCTCAACTGCATGCAGGAGGGAAAGTTGTTTTATAGAGAGAGCAAGAGCTTTCCCACGCCTAGTTGTGATAGGCTTGACAGATTCAGTCTGCCTAGTGACAGGCTGAGGGGGAAGGGGAGGGGGTGAGATGGCCCTAGAGTGGTGCAAACTTTGTAAACCCTTTACCTGCCTGGTGTCTTACTCCTGGTTTTTACTGATTTTAACTCACATAGTGCAGGATTTTTGGTTTGAGGGGAAGGTAAACTTGGGCTAGGAAGACTATGCGCACGAGGCCTGGCCAGAAAAGAGCCTGTTTTCACAACTGGCTATCATGAGCAATACTTGCTGATAAAAGCAAGGAACCTTTGCAAAACTTAAACCAATAGTAAATATTCCTGAAAATACAAAATTATTGCAGGCAAAAGAGTGCAGTCATTGAAGGTACTATGAATGATGTCGGTGTGTGTTAGTTAACTTGGCTCTTATGGAAAGGTCTTTAGAAAAGATTACATCTTTTTAAGCAGCATGTTCACAGTTGTTTCTTTCACAGTCTTTATTTTACCAAATCATGAAATATTATTCAAGTTCTACACAAAACACAGTGATTCATGTTGAGCAGAATCTCAACAATATCTGTTAAACAAATACAAACCTTGATGAGAAGGTTTTATTATCCCATCAAAACAGGATAAACTGGGATGAGAATATTTTATAATTCTGCATTCTATAGAAAAGCAAAGATGTGTGAACCATGTGTTTAAAATCACTGTCCCTACTTCTTAGTGTGTGTGTTGTGTTGTGTTGTGTTGTGAGAATTCCTAGCGTGGGCTCAACAAAGCATTTGCAAAGTCCTGCATAAAACCCTAAAAATCCAGAAATTCTTCTCTGTCTCCAAAACCACCATGAAGGGCAGGTCTTTCCTCCCATTTTTGTTTGTTTGTTTTTTGTATTCATAGTTCTGTAGATTCTATACAGACAAGTACATTATTTGGTTAAACAGCTTCTAAATTATCCAATACTGGTCAACAGATCATTCTTTGCAATAGCAAATACCACAAAGATATAGGCAATTTAAATGACAAAGTCTGCAATCTAATTCTAGCTTTGAAGGAAAAAATCGTTCGGGCAAGTATGTCTATTAAAAGATTACATAGGCACAATAAGAGCTTCTGATACTACTCAGAGGTCTGGAGTTCACTGTACTCAGCTCTCATTTCACTGAAATCCACTAGATAAAATGTTAACAGTGTGAATCAATGCCACTGTAGACAACAGCCAGCTGTTCCAACCTGGATAAAAATATGCAGAAAATGACCCGTTTTTAAAATTGGTTGTCCTGCCATCATCTTCATATAGAGAATGTTTTCACAACAGAGACAAAACAAAGGAATGTATCTAAAACTGCATCTAGAGGGAATGTATTATTCATTGCTGAAAATTCAATGTTAATTGTCAAACTAAATGTAAAGTATTCAGTTTTTTACCTGTTAAAATTATAAACTGCATAATTTTGAGGGAATTATATAAGGCATATTTATCATTTGAACTTTAACAAAATGAATAGAAATCCCAGTATGTTACCTGATCTTTGATACCCATACCCAAATGAGTTGCCTGTACTCTGGCATTCAAGCAATAGCTCTATTTCCGTGAATTACTCTAATAAGTAGGGGCTACTGACATGAGTACAAGAGTGCAGCGTTGGACAATTAGTAATGACTGAACAAGTCACTGGTAATTAGTAATGAACAAGTCATCTGACCCCATATTTATTTTACAATCCCACTCTACCAAATCTGGAAGCCTTGTCTCTTTTAAAACAATAATGTGCACTTAGCAATTTTCACATTCAAAGCACTTTACAAACATTAAGTAATTAATGATAGCTTTTCTCAACAAACTCCTAGATTAAAGGGCTGAAAATGGAATTATTTTAATATTAAGTGTAAAAGTCATTTAAAAATTGGAAAATGTTTGTTAAGTTGTACTGTATTAAAAAGTTTGCTGTACGCAACAGTTGGCAATTTTGTAATTGTACAGTTATTTTGTATATACATAAACGAATAGCACAGTTGGAGATACTGAATTCTAGCTTCCAGCTTCACGTGAGAATACAGGCAGTCCCCGGGTTACGTACAAGATAGGGTCTAATAGGTTTGTTCTTAAGTTGAATTTGTATGTAAGTCGGAACTGGCTCAAGATTCAGCCGCTGCTGCCGAAACTGACCAGGGGCTGACTACAGGAAGCTGGAGGCAGAATTGCTCTGCCCCCAGCTTCCTGGAATCAGCCTGATCAGTTTCAACAGCGGCTGAATCTCGAGCCTGGGACAGAACAGCTGGGCTGCCAGGTAGTCCCTGCAGGACCAACCCGGCAGCACCCCAGCTGCTCTACCCCAGGGTCCACAACAAAAGCCTGGTCTGCTGGGGGGAGGGGACACACTAGCTGGGACCCCGCCACCGCTGCGGCTTTGCTCCGGGTGTTCCCAGCAGACCAGAGGTCCCCAGCAGACAAGAGGCACCCGGAGCAGCTTTTCTCGCCCCGGAGGTCGAGGTGGCGGGACCGCTGTGCTCTGGGCGGTCCCACTGCCTGCGAACTCCAGGGCGAGAAAGCCCCGTTCGTAAGTGCGGATCCGACTAGTACTGCCTGTACTAGAATCTTCCTTTCATAATTTCCTTTCCACTGTAGTTCTCAAAATGACCCTATGAAGCTCTATTACCCAAAACATGTTTGTTGTTATTGGATTTATTTTTTTTTCAGGTCAGCCTGAATTCCGCTGGGCAGTGGAACCCATTTCTTTATTGGAACTGTGTGTCAGTCCTTTCTGCATATGCTTAACTAGTGTGGATACCTCATTTAAATTCTTATAGGCAGCCCTCTCTCTTTATTCAAGAGGGCCAAAAAATTGGCTTTCCATGGCAGCGGACTTAAGTTTTTCTTTCTTTAGAACAGCAGGAGAAAAGAGTGCTGGATTGACAGCACTGTAAACTGAAGTCCTCTAATCATCCAGAACAAGTACAGCATGGACAGTGGCAGTGCAAGCTTCCCTATCCTACTCTTGCATGCCTCAACCATATTCTGAAGGGATCACTATTATGGGTAAACAGAAAGACCAGCCTTTATGCCCATTTAATCCGTCACCTCCCTGCTGTGACTGCCACCATGGTGCTAATTAACACAACACTGTGTGCCCCTGAATGCTGCTGGACTGTAATTTGATTGAAACTATCGATTAATTTAATAAAACCTACCAAACCAGGCACTTGACACAGACAATTTCTGATAACTGTTAACTTGTTGTGCATAGGAATCATGTGAACTAAAGATGAAACACTCAATATCACATGGCAAATAGGCTTATGAGGTTTCAGTCCTCACGCTGGGACAAGTTTTATGCTCAGATGCATGCACATCCACCATTTATTTGAAAGGGACTTGCATGGATCTGAGGGAAGAACTTTGTCTTCTAGGTTTAGAATGATCCCATCCAGAACTTGCATTCATCCATCCATGACACGACCTTGTTTTTGCCAGTTTGGTGCCTATTCCTAGGTGGCAAGAGTCTCCTTTCTTTTTCTTCACTTCATAGGCACTAGATCTGCTGAAGGGGGCACCTATTTTTTACTTTACCACTTAAATACATTGCATCTTCAAAGCTTCTCAAAGCAAATCGGCCAGAAGGTGTCTTGTCAATCAGTGTCACAGGGCTTATTCCCCACTGTTTGTGCATTTAACTGAACATGCTACCTGTCTAAAAAGAGAAGCTGTTCAGTTTGGAACAACCTAAGTAATGGCTCAGACAGGGAGGAAAGCCGCACAAATGGTGTCAACAGGAGTTCCTGCTGAATTGCTTCTTCCACACAGGATGTTGGTAGAAGAACACAAATATCTTGCAATTTTTGTATTTGCTTTAAAATATAATTTCTTGGTAAACATTTATACTTCAGATTCTCTCAACCAGTCCTATTTATATGGGAACTTCAGCTAACCATTAGGTTGGTAAAGAGAAAAAAAAACAAAAAATGTTCATAAGCAACATTGAAAAGCCTCTGCTGAGTTGACAGTTGGACAAAGGCAAAATATCTTTGTTTTCTCAAGTTTTAAAATAACCCAAACCGTAACTAAATAAGTTCCAAACAATGATTGTGCAGTCACATTTTTTAAAAAAAGAAAGATTATGACCATGCACCAGGGATGTTAAACATCAGTTAACTGAATAGTTGAATAATCTCATGAATTCTTATCAGTTACTCAACTATTCTATAATCCCCGGAAGTAGGGCCAGCAGCCAGTGCAATCTTGAAAATATCAAGCAGCAAGAGTCCAATGAGCATACTGATTGCCAAGTGTATGCATTTTTAAAACAAGCAAAACAATTTGAAAAATGTTGTTTATGGCAAAAGCACAGTCACTTTAGATGTTACCAAAAACAGAATGAGTACTGAGTAATCTTGGAAAATGTCTAGGGTCAGACTGGCAGACTAAATAATCTTTTCTGACGATACTTTGTATGAAACAATTACTCTGTATCTTTCAGAAAATACTGGGGTAAGGGGAAATCAGACATCGTTCAATGTAGCATTAACCAGCTACAGAGGTACTGCAGCCATGTGTCCAAGCTCCATAGCCTTCTTGACAGTGAACTGAATGAAGAGAAATTAAGTAATTTAAATCAGAAAAATAGGAATTCAAGTCCTGTATCTTAAACCACAAAAATCTCTTTTTCCAGGCTAGTCAATGACTATGGTAATGAGAAAGTACAGAAACTGCTCTCAGCTCTTAGCTGAGCATTAGCATGGACAGCCTCAGATGAGAAGGGACCCCAAAATAGCCACCTTAAATACCCAAGACACAGTCAAAGTATTTTCTCTTACGATTGCACGGGACAGAAATTCCATAAATTAGCATTATTTATATTAGAAAGTAACTGGAACAAACATGCATTTCAACAGACTAGAAAGAGAAACTGTTTGCATATGTTAACACCTAACTTTTAAGAAGCGTGTAGCCAATAGCTGATAAGCAGTGCCGGCAGGGCATCAGAGGAGGACTTAGAGCATGGAGATGCTGTCTCAGGTTAGCCGAGGGCTGTGCTTAAAGGGTCCCGACCCCCACCCCGGACAGACAGTTCTCAGGGGTGTCCCGCTTGCAAAGCAGTCCTGGCTTGGAGTGCCCGGAGTACCCACACTGGGCACATCACAGCACTCGGCCATCAGACCGGCTGCACTTGCTGCAGGCTGCCATCTGGGGAGAGGGGGCAATTGGGGGGCTGCAGGAGAGCTTCCACCCCCAGAAGCCCTCAGAGCCAGTCCAGTCCTCCCCATAGGGGGCTCGTACCCCATTCCTCCCTCACCTCCTTCCACTTACCCTTCCCTAGCCCCTCTTCTTGATGTACAAAATAAAGGACAATTGTGTTCAAAAATGGAATCTGTCTTTATTGAACGAAACTGGGGGAGACAGGGAAAAGGAGGTGGGAAAGGGGAAGAGAGAGGCTGGGAGAGGGGAGGGCAACTAAAATGATCAGGGGTTGGGAACAGGTCCCATATGAAGAGAGGCTAAAGAGACTGGGACTTTTCAGCTTAGAAAAGAGGAGACGGAGGGGGGACAGGATGAGGTCTCTAAAAGCAGGAGAGGGTGCATACAGAAAAGTTCTTCATTAGTTCCCATAAAGAAGGACTAGAGGACACCAAAGGAAAGGAATGGGTAGCAGGCTTCAAACTAGTAACATAAAGTTGTTCTTCACAAAGCAAAGAGTCAACCTGTGGAACTCCTTGCTGCAGGAGGCTGTGAAGGCTAGAACTAGAACAGAGTTTAAAGGGAAGTTACATCAAGTCATGGAGGTTAGGTCCATGGAGTGCTATTAGCCAGGGGGTAGGAGTGGTGTCCCTGCCAAAGGTTTGTGGAAGGCTGGAAAGGGATGGCACGAGACAAATGGCTTGGTCACTGTCTTCGGTCCATCCTCTCCAGGGTCCCTAGGGTTAGCCGCTGTCGGTAGACAGGCTACTGGGCTAGATGGACCTTTGGTCTGACCCAGGACGGCCATTGTAAGCTCAGGGCTCAGGGTCGGGGGTCTCAGTGGACCACCTTGATTTTCATGCACACCTGCTCCTGGGTGGCCAGGCTGGCAGCTCTCCTGCCCTAGCGGGCCAATTTCCTGTGCCTAGTGCGGAGGTCGTGGACGAGGTCCACGATGTCCGCACTAGCCCAGGCGGGTGCCTGCCTCTTGCGGTCCCGGGCAAGCTCCCGGGAGCCGCCAGCCTGGTCCCAGGAAGAGGGGGAGGGCTGGGGGGCATCAGGTGGGTGGCTCGATCCGTGCCAGGTGCAGGGTCTGCTGGCTGGGTGCTGGCAGGCTTGCACCTGGCACGGGCACCGTAGCCAGCCCGTGCCCCTTTAAGAGGTCCGGGGCCGGGAGGGGGGCATAGAGTTTCCCTGGTGTTGGCCAGAGTGGCCACCAGGGAAACCTGGGGAGGGCTAGCCTCCCACTAGTTCGAATTAAGGGGCTACACACCCCTTAATTCGAACTAGCTAGTTCGAACTAGCGCTAGTGTAGCGCTCCGCTAGTTCGAATTAAATTCGAACTAGCGGAGCGCTAGTGTAGCGCCTATTAAAGTTAGTTCGAACTAACGTCCGTTAGTTCGAACTAACTTTGTAGTGTAGACATACCCAAGGTGAGACTGCAGACAAATAGCTAGTTGGGGAATGAGGCAAAGAAGTGGGGAGTAAAGGAAAGTGCACACTCATCAGCAGGGTAGCAACTCTGGAGCCCCCCAAGAGCAGTGCTGGGAAGAGTTGGGGGGGGAGGGGGAGGAGGAGAGGGGAGGAGGAGAGTCTCTTCCCTGTCTGGCCCAGCTCTTTGTCTGCAGGCTGCGGCTCCAGGGCTTGGGCAAAGGGGAAGGGGCCCGTCGGAAGCAGCACAGCACAGCCTGGGCCCCAGCACACCACATGTACTGGCTGCCCAGCTCCAGCTCTGTGGGGCAGGCCCAGGCCCAGGCCCATTTCCTCAAGCAAGAAGCAGCCCCAGGGATGCATGCATGCTCACACTTCTTCCCCGTCCCCCCTCAAGCAGGAAGCCGGAGCAGGTGCTCCAGCCTGTTTAAAATGGTGGGCTCAGCCAGGTTGTAGCAGCACACTGGTTAGCTGGTTATTCCAGTAAGCACGGCAGGAAGGTAATGCCTAGCAGGTAACCAGTTAACACTTTACATCCCTAGTTTAAACCAGTCCTTTGTGGGCTTTAGATTTGCCCTTATGAAGGGAAAAGTGCCACATCTTGAATCATTTGCACCACAACCCTGCATTCCAGCCCCAATTTTTGGCCCATGTTGGACCCTTGCTTAATTTAGGAAATCACAAGTAGGATGGCTAAAAGATGTAAACAAAATGCTTAGTGAAAACAAAAATGTAAAATGACATCCCCCTAATTAGAAAAACAGCACACATTTGGACATCCTCAGAACTAAGCCATTGCAAGTCATTACATTATCGTTGATTGGGATAGATTTCGGCCTCAACATACAATGATAGAAGCTTTCCAGTGATAGCTGAATAAAACTATATCTTATATAAATGATTAAGTCTGAATAGATCATGAAATTTTTATTTAAATTTACAACAGAGAAAATGTACCATACATCACAATTTGGTTTAACATTTCAATTCAAGAAATACATATCTGAAAAACACTTGAAGTAATCAGAAATCCATATTTAACTGTGTTTATAAAACCTCTGATTGACTGTACAAGTAACTGCATTTTTTCTCCAGAACATACCGAGTTCTTGTTCAGATGACAAAAGTGTCTACCTTGAGAAAAAAGTAATGTTAAGAAACACATCTATTTATTAAGGGTGGCTGAAGAATCATTGCAATACTTAAGCAAATAGAAAATAACATAACACAACAAACTGAAAAACCGGAGAAAGAATCTGGGTGAAGGCAGAAACTATTTCGTTTTTCTAGGTATCTGAAGAAGATTGAGTAGTGTCACTTGTTGCAAGCCAAAGTGCTTGAAAAAAACTGGGGGAGGGGAGAGAGAGTAAGCACAATTGTCTACTATCCATGTTAGTAAGTATAGATTAACAAGTCATCACCAGCATAATATCTTTTGAAATTCAGTTAATTGTTGTCTAAGCAACCTGCCTAAATTTCTACAAAGCTAAATGCTGAGCCTAATTTGTAGCTGTTTCAGAGCAACATCAATTTTGGATAGTTGCAGTGTAGTCATAACAATAGTGTTGGGGTATTCAAATTTGGAAGGGACTGGACTTATGGAAATCCTTCTCCCTAATTAAATCACAGAACGAGGGTTTGAAGTGGTAAATAATAAATCACATAGAATCCTCAATCTGGTTGTCAAGGAAACCAGTATGCCTCTGCCATAATTGCTGTGAGCCCCATCTTGCCCTTTTTGACACCGAGCCTTATCATGCATTCTGGTCAGAGACTGAGAAAGTAGCTTTTCTATTCCTCTCAGGCAATCACGAAACACGTATTGAGCTTCACTGAACAGGGCCATGCTACCACACAAAACGTTGCATTCAGCACCATCCTTTTTCTATCTGTAGACAGTAATTAACTAGTATAAGCTCTAGTATATTCCTATCAACCTTCACATTAGAAATGGGACTGAACTCCTTGACAGTGCTTTGGATGGTCTCAGACGCTTTATATACTAGAAAGGCTTCCTTAATTTATTGTTGGAAAATCTTGAAACTGGCTATCTTGGCCTAT
This sequence comes from Pelodiscus sinensis, assembly GCF_052426305.1. NCBI lineage: Eukaryota > Metazoa > Chordata > Testudines > Trionychidae > Pelodiscus > Pelodiscus sinensis. Next base: position 29,805,417 of record NC_143060.1, on the reverse strand, counting down.
GACAAGTCCTGGGAATCTCCTTTTTCTCATTGTTTCAGTCACAGTCTAAAAAATGTCCACTAGAACAAGTGGGTGAGATTTGGTTTTAGTGCAGTTATGTAGGATGCTAATTGAATGATTTGCTCCAACAATTCCCTGAAAAAAATGACCAGAAAAAATATGCATATTCTGTAGTAAATGGAACCATGCGGCTTAAAATCCAAAACCAAATAAATATTAATGGTAATCTGATGCCATGCTATTTGGGAGGTATAAAGTATTGCTTCTATTTCCCCCCATGAGAACTGATTTTCGTAAATGTAAGTGTCAGGGTGAGTAAGTAGTCAAACTTTGCCCCCTTTTTTTTTTTTTTGGTAGACTTGTATATCATCAGGGTTAGGGCCAGCTGAGGTCCTAGCAGGTAGAGCTACTCCAAAGGACAGTATCCAAAAGAGATGAGAAGAGGGGAGGAAACTGTGTTTTCCCCCACTCCATCCCCCACAAAATTCTGAAACAAAATACAGGACTATTGGTAGCACTTTAAAGACTAAGACAACTCCAACTTTTGAAAAAGGGGAGAACTGCCGAGGGGTTGGAGAGACATCTCCAACCACTTACATCTCTTGCATCTCAGGAACCTGGAGCAGACACAAATGGGGAGGCCAATCTTGGATGTGGAGGGAAAGAGAGAGAAACTAGAATTTGGTGATTCTTCTCCATTTGCTGGTTACTTATTTCTCCTTAATCCTGCCCCTCCTACAGTTCAGCGACTGTTCAGATGTCCTGCCCCACTATCCCTATCATTGTGCTTCTCTCAATTGTCCTTCCATTCATAAACTCTCCTTTATTGCTCTAACAGTTCCCCTCCCCCAGTCCAACCACAGTCACTGACCAACCAAAAATCTCTACCTCTCAAACTAAATTTTGTAATATAAACAAAACATGTCAAGCTAAACAAGATGAACCCTGACCACTTTACCTGTTTACTGTGTGACTTTCCTTCACTCTTCATCTCCTTCTGTCATTTTAGAATGCAAGGAGGGTACATTTGTGCAGGGGTAGTGCAATGTCTTTCCTGCATTTGGGCACCACAGACTATACTGGTAAGTTTAAAATTAAGGGAAAATAAGGGACAAAGTGATATTATTATAATTTTTTTAATTTATCCATTTTTTAACTTTAGCAACTTGTTTCCTTTTTTCTTTAAACAGATATTGCAATGTACACACGAAAAATCACAATTAAACTTGCTTGGTCTTCAGCGTGGAATAAATAAAACCACATGTTGACAGCCACTTCCTTCTGTCTATTCATCCACTTGTTTATTTAGCTTTATAGGCTCTACTGACTGTAATTGTTTTGTCTGTCTATTGGATAAGCCAAGCATCTCTAGATAAGATACAGCACAGAACACAGATTTTCCGCTGCTGTAATGTTCAAGTATCCCAGTATTCACCTCTGCCTAATTACTGATAGGAGAACAATGGGAAGACATTTTTTCTGAATCTCAGTAAAAGATGACTACTTCTGTGATTAAAAGATCTGTGAAACAATGGGTTATGCAATCACAGTAAATTCTGGTTCTATCGTAAGCTTCTCAGAAAGTTTGCCATACTCTGTGGTTAAAGGAAAACTCTGCTCCCAGGAAATGAGATGTATCAGTCATAGGTTCTCCTACTCAAGTAAATTAATTCACTTATGCTTGTCAACCCTCCTGACTTCCCAAATCTTGACCTTCATCTCAGAGCAGCTGGATCTGAAAATGTGCTTGCCTACAGTTAACTTCAACTACTAAAGGCTGACACTATTGATGCACTTGCTGCTTTCCCCAGCTGTCTTCACAAGTCATGTGCTTGTTTCCTAACTTCTAGCTCTACAGCCCAGTCTACATAAATGTTTTTGTACTGTTTTAGCTATGCCAATTTCGAAATTAGGGCTATGTGTACACTGATAGTTTCATCATTAAAACTTTTGTTACTCAGGGATAAGGAAAACAAACACTCTCTTGAACAACAAAAGTTTAATACCAGTGTGGACAGCGCTTTGTCAGCAAGAGCTGCATTCCCAGCAATGAAGCTAACACCCCTAGCTGGAGGTAGGTTTATTTGGTGGCTGAGAGAGAGCTCTAAGAGTGGCTATGCAGTAAACCTAGCATGGCTGCAGACGTGCAGTCAGGAAGATGTGTGATGTAGCTGTTGCCTGGTATAATGAAATCTGTGCATACATGTAGTTATATCAGTAGAAAGGTGCTTGAATATGAGTTTAATTGCTTCATCTAATAAATGTATAGAAATATTTTCACAGAAAGCTGAGTAGCCACTTCATCCCAAACATTACTGCATCCTTCCTTTTCTTACCCACTCCAAACACAATGTACTCCAAATACGGGTTTTCAACTATAGCAGCTGTTGTTGGTAACACAAGAGCAATATCCTATACATATGGGGCTGTGTCTACACTGGCAATTTTTTCCGGAAAATCATCTGATTTTCCGGGAAAACTTGCCAGCTTTCTATACTGGCCACTTGAATTTCCGGAAAAGCACTGACGATCTAATGTAAAATCATCAGTGCTTTTCTGGAAAAACTATTCTGCTCCCATTCGGGCAAAAGTCTTTTTCCAAAAGACTTTTGCCCGAAAGGGCCAGTGTAGACAGCACGGTAGTGTTTTCCGCAAAAAAGCCCCGATCGCGAAAATGGCGATCGGGGCTTTTTTGCGGAAAACCGCGTCTAGATTGGCCATGGACGCTTTTCCACAAAAAGTGCTTTTGCAGAAAAGCATCCTGCCAATCTAGACATGCTTTTCCAAAAATGCTTTTAACGGAAAACTTTTCCGTTAAAAGCATTTTCGGAAATTCCTGCCAGTGTAGACATAGCCATACATATTTAAGTTCAAACTGTCTGGCTATCACACGTGTTTAATCAGTTTAATCACAATTAACTACAATAACAAGCACTGGTATTTCTATTAATACATAAACCTCCAAACTTTGGTGACAGTAACTTTCAGGAAAATGAGATAAGCAAATCAATGTTTGCATATAAAAAGCCTGTACCAAACATATATTGTTCCATTTGAGTGCAAACATGTTCTTTTGGGATGCTCACTAATGGCATCCATGGAAGACAATACAAAGGCTTTCAGTTAATTTTTACAATTTTATTAATATGACATACTATAGCCAGAATTTTATTCTGATTAGAACAATTAATGACTTCCTATTTTTGAGTACCATGACAGGAACGCTTTCTTTGCCTTTTTTTTTTTTTGCTTTCTTTTAGAACCTCAAAGGCTACCCATATTTCAACACCCACTTATTTTTCCTCCTTCCAGAGTTTCACATTCCATAAGAACCATATCAGGTGTCGTATAACTGGCTTTCCCAGAGATACAAGTTATACGAGAGCATAATGATCCATGCCTTGCATTTTCGTAATCCACTGTAGAAATCTTAGCAACCTGACATTTCTTAATCCGCACAGTTTTCCAGGTGTTCAATTTGACTGGTCAGTGGTTTACAATCTTTAGTATTCCCCGGCAGAACAGCACTGTATCCATCAGTCACTGTATCCAGGTCCTCAATTTTTCTCTTCTAAGGCTCCTACAATCCTAGAGTTTTCAATATTCTTACCCAGTGTACCCTGAATTACTAAACATTTACTAATATCCACTGAGTTTTTAATATGTCATTGTTACACTGTTTGATTAAAAAAACCTCTGGCGTGAAACCAAGAACAGACCCTAATTGGAGGAAATCCAGGAGTGAAGTATACAGGACTGTCTGCCTTTCCTTATCTTGTATGACACACACAAAGTCTCTCTTTCTCTCTTTAAAGTAATTAAAAGAAACCACCTGGAAATAATAATAAATAAGATACAGTGGTTTGGGGAAAATTATATCTGCTAGCTTGATTTGCCTACATGGGCACATCCTTCCCTGGTTCCAAATATAGTTTTCCTCCTAAGAAATTAAGATAAGTGTAAAATATATTTTTTGGTAATAAATTATCATCCATTTCTAGAAAAAGACTGCTGGAAATGGAAAAGGATAAAATCTGGAAATATTCTGAGAAAGATTGGCTAGGATGCTAATAACTCTTCCATAGGACTCCTGACTGGAAGGAGATAATCATGTGTTACAACCAATCCCCCAAACAGAATACATAGTATTCCCCTTCATGAAAATTGCATGTACTCTATATTGAGGGGAAAAACTCGGGAGGCAGAAGAATTTTTGATTGACATTTTTCTTTTTTGAACTCCACTACCACAGCCTCTGGTGGCGTTAGAAATAGTTTCTTAATCACCCATTAAAAGCGAAAAAAAAAAAACCCAGAAACAAAAACAAATTAAATTGTTTAACATCAGCTACAGGATTAAAACTGGTAAGAGGAAACTGTGCATTACTGGTACACTTGTGTAACCCTTCTGCCAGCAGCGCCAGGAGCAGCCATGGGTCAGGGTGGATATCTAGGGTTCTTCTCCATCCAACCATCACAAAACTGGCTCATGCCCCCGCCCAGTAATCTGGGAAAGTCACAGAACACTCTGGGCGCCTCTGGGAGGCAATGCTTCCCCACTCACAAACATAGTCTGAGTGTGGAAAAGAAAACTTTAATAAAAAGGGAGAGAAGTAATGTGGCATTAACTTGGGAAAATGCCACAAACAGAGTTCATAGAAAACCACAACAGAGTTCATAACCATACCCACGAGTAAACATCCCAGCTCAAGCAGGTTGGGCAATGTCCTTTTCCTCTCAAGCTTTCAAGTACAACAATGTAAAGATGCCCCCTTCATATGCCCAACCCTTCTCTACACCCCAAGGGCAGACGAGAGTTAAGAAGTAATCTGCAGAGTTCACCTCCTATCCTGAGTGTGTGGGGGAGGGGGGAGATGGGTGATGATAGGAGGCATCTCACCCACTCCGTTTGTCACTCGCCATCCACCTGTTCACTGCTCTCTGAAGCTGCTATGCAGGCCATTCATTGCCCCTCGCTGCCACTGTTCTGCTGCCCACTCTTCATGCCTCTCCATCACTACCCTTCTGATTTCTCATTGCATCTTCCGCTGGCATGTGGTGGATTTGACTCTGCGCCAATTTTTAGTTATTTCACCTCTTGGTGACTTCTGCTCTTACCAAAAGCACAGTCCAGAGAGATTTCAGCACCCACTGGAGAAAGTTTCCATACAAAAGAGACTTCTCATGGAGCCTTTCTTTAACTCTAACAGTGGGGAAAAACAGGTTGAACCAGTCTCATAGCTCAGACCCGGAGGGCATGCAGCTTGCTGACTTATCTCCCTCCCTAGCTTAATCCATAGGGGTGCATCTACAAAGCAGCGTTATTTTGGGTTAAAGGCCAATATTCCAAAATAACAATGAGAGTGTCTACGCAGCAATTCCATTATTCTGAAATAATTTCAAAATAACGGACAGCTTATTTCAAAATCTGTAAACTTCATTTCCAGGGCTTGACAAATGGCGGCGAAAGCCGCTCGCCAGCCCCGCACTGTGCATGCACAAGAGCTCCATTGCGCACGGCTGAAACAGGGCGCACGGCTGAAATCTACTCGTCACGTCAAGCCCTGCTCATTCCACAAGGAATAACACTTATTCCAAAATAGCTATTTTGGAATAGCAGCAGTGTGGACGCTCCACTGCCACTATTTCAAAATAGCTCCTCTGCAGAGCCATTCAAGTTAATTACTTCCCAGTGCCTCCTGGGCTCTAATTTGAGGTAGCACGTTCACATTAGGGAAGCATGCCTCAGACTAATTTTGAGGCTTTCCTGTAGTGTAGACGTGTTATTTCAAAATAAGCTATTTCAGAAAAAAATTCCAAAATAAGTGTGCTATGTAGACATGCCCTTGGTCTCTGAAAGACCAGCTTCTGTCCATCCAAGCGTATTTACACTGACAGGGTCTCTTCTTTTAACTGAGTTAATACAATCAGACTTTTCTGCATTTTGCATTCCCACAATAACTGGAAGCATTGGTGGTCATATCTTACAATTCCTGCATTTAGTGTTAACACACTTTGTGACCCCCCTCCCAAAAAAACGAAACAAATTGGTTATAATGGGCATCACACCTTCTAAAGATTTAATATCTAGCAGGCCTAAGCAAGCTGAGTGAACTCTATTTACACAACCACACCCAGGATTTCCTTACCATTCCAGGAGGCTTACATCTGCAAAACTGTAAAGGTTACCATTGCTAATGATTTAGAAAAAAAGGGCCCTCCTTTCCCATGCTAATTTTATACACACAAACCAAATTGCAAGCACTTCTACAAGAGATGTTAGTTAGCATGTAATTGAATAGTCATGTAACCTCATCAAATTTTAGCAGTTACCCAATTATTCCATGGTTCCCACTCCCAGGCAGCCCCCAGTGTGGGTAACAAGCAGGAGCTGGTCTGTGAGAGGAGCCAATTTTAAAACCAATTCCCCATACAGATTTGATCCCAACTGTCACCCTTGTCCTCAGGGTGCCCAAACTCCCGCAGACAGAGGCTGCTCTGTCCACAACCTCAGACCTGCCTCTCTCTTCTAGTCTGGGGCTGCTATCGTACAGCAGCTTCTGGATGCAGTGGGCCCAGGCTCACCATCCTCCTCCCATGCTGCTGTCTCTCTTAAAGAAGGTAGCAGAGGGGGGACAGGCAGGTCTGCAGTGCCAGCATGTGCAGAGAGCTGCCTTAAGTGGCAGCTCCTCCCACATATTGGCTCCCACCTGCTCGTCACCTTCAGTGCTGCTGGCTCTCTATCAGAGGCAGCAGAAGAGAGTGGGAGGAGAGGGGCAGGTGGGTACAGTGTTCGTAGGGAGCCATCTTAAACCTTTCCACAGGCACCACCCCTTTCTGCCATTGATACAGAGGCAGCAAGGGGGTGGGAATGAGTCAAGTCGACAAGATTGACCAATAAGCCTGGGCCTATTGATTAATCGTTTAGTCATTTACACAATGACATCTCTAACCTCTATTTTTTTTTTTTTTTTTTTTGGGTACCTTTATTTTTCAGTTTCTTATGTTTGGTGAGCACCACATTCCTGCTGTGGGTGTTCATTTTTTGCTAGACAGATGCACATGATCTTAGGTCCAACAGCCACAGAATTTTTTAGCACATAACAAGGAAGGAGCTGCTGATACCTCAGAAGTGGCTAATGACATCCGCATCAAAGGCTTTTCCAACATCTCAGTCTCTGCATAGACAATAAATCAACCATCCTGTTAGACAAGCTGCATTTACCACCATTGCCAAATCTATCCGAGTCTTGTACAGCAGAGGTTTGCCAGAGTGCATCTGCTTCTACCCTTGCCACCAAAAGATAAGTTTATCACTGACATGAAATAATATTATGCATGTTGGATTGGGGCTCAGAGACTCAAATAGTCCTTATGGTTGGGTCTCTGAACTATTACAGAGCCATTATACACCTTAATTTTATACAAAGCAACTACCCATAATGCAACTACTCAACCACAAGTAGAATAATTCAATGAATTGTGATGAATGATTTCAACTTTCTCTCAAACACTTAGCATTCTCACTCGCAAGAAGTTTCTATGAGTTTCAACAAGTGACCTTCACAAAGTGTAATTTAGAGAACAAAACAAAAATTACCTTGTAAATTAACCTGCTTCAACCAGAATCTGTTGTGACCATGGTGCATATTAAGATGGCAAGCTTTTAAAAAATGTCATTTCAACTAAAGAAATACATTCCTTGTGTGTTATAGAGCTATATGAGACCCTATTTATTTCAAATTTCCCATGATGCCATTTACTCCAACTTTTAACCTTTTATGTGACATTGAGCTATTTTATAATCATAAAGTAGTAGAAAAAAACGACCTGTTAATTTGAAAGGGACACATTACAACATCTCTCCCTGGTGCTATAATATTTTAATTTCTTTTTTCAAGACAAACCAGTTGGAAAGTGACCATCTGCTAGCATGTTAGTAGTATTCAAGCACAGTAATGAACACAGTGTCCTCCTTGCCCAGCAAGAGAAGGAACATTAAATGAAAGGAATTCAGGAAACAAACATACGAGGTTAACAGACTGCTCCACCACAAAGTAAAGTCTCAATTTCTTTAATTATTGTTAAATCTAATGACTACAAAAAGGTAACACTGCTGGACCGCATGAACCCTCATACAACAGAAAAAGAAATTTTTAACCATTGATTAGAGGAAAAGTTAGATGATCCCAACAGAACTTCTCATTTTTTGACTGCTAAGCCATATGCAAACATATGGGCTGCATCTAGACTGGCATGATTTTGAGGAAATACTTTTAATGGAAAAGTTTTTCCGTTAAAAGTATTTCCGCAAAAGAGCGTCTAGATTGGCACGGATGCTTTTGCGCAAAAAGTGCTTTTGCGCAAAAGCATCTGTGCCCAGTATAGACGTGCTTTTGCGCAAGAAAGCTCCGATGGCCTTTTTAGCCATCGGGCTTTCTTGAGCAAAAAATTAAGGTGCCTGTCTACACTGGCCCTCTTACACAAGTATTCTTGTGCAAGAAGGCTTATCAGTGAGCGGGAGCGTCAAAGTATTTGCGCAAGAAGCACTGGATTCTTACATTAAAACATCAGTGCTCTTGCGCAAATCAAGCGGCCAGTGTAGACAGCTGGAAAGTTTTTGCTCAAAAGCAATCGCTTTTGCACAAAATCTTGCCAGTCTAGACGCACCCATGCTGTATACAGTATAAATAAAAAAAACTTTTATTCTTCAAAATGAACAACATAATTTGGAATTTGGGTACATTTTCAATATTGAGCAATTGTTGTACTCCCCTTCCTCTCCCAGGATTTTTTTTTGGGGGGGGGGGGGGGTCTTATGAGTTTCCACTACTTCAAATCAGTGGATAACAGGTAAGAAAAGTAAGAAAAGGCTTTATTGTCCAAATCTTCCAGGAAGCCTTCATACATCCTTCACATTTATATGCGCAAACCAATCTCCATTAACAGTCAACATAAAGCTTATAGCACAGTTGGGCTTCAATCTTGGTTAGCACCTTCATGTAATATTATAATACAAATAATTAATAAGAACTTTGTGTATATAAATTTCATCTATTGCACATGCATATGTTAGTGCTCAAAGTATGTAGAGCTGTTTTCATGTGTAAATCTGTGTACACATAAAGCCTGACCCTAACGTGCTACTTCTCAAGGTTACAAAATAAATGGTCCCATTCTTAGTTTTTAATCAAGATATTATTCATCTCTTTACCTTCTCAGCATGCCATTTAAGACTTAAAAGAAAAAAGTAATCTTGATCCTATATTGATGTTTTTAAAACATATCTTCAGTCAAATACGATGTTTTAAAATTAGGAGTATAAGAGTTTAACCAAAAAGTTAACCATCAGCTTATTGGTTTCCATTATCGTTAAACCTTTCTTCTCTGCAAGCACCTGCAGGAGCTGGCTGCCTCCTCTGCAGTATCAGGCTTATACTACAAAGCCTGCAGCACAGCTGGCTCCCTGTGAGCTGGCTCCCGGGACACACTGCAGCTTTGCAGTATAAGCCTTATGACACAGAGCCCACAGTGGCATGGCAGGTAGCTCCTGGGGACATGGGGGCACCTTTCCACCATCCTTCTCTCCCTAATAGTCCCACCCGACCAAAAACAATTAACCCACGTAGCCACTAGGACTTTTAATGGTTACTTTTTTAAAACCTTGTTTACATCCCTATTTAAAATGTACTGTATAGCTGCTTTTTATTTTACAGTATAGTTTATTTTAAAGGTCCCTAACCCACCCAAAGCATCAAGTAACATAAGCCTTATACAGAATCACACACCAGCAAAGTATGACAGTGACACCCCACATTAATTTATAAATTTATATAAATAAATGTATACATCACAGTGCTTCCCTTATTTTTAATTTCAAAAAATGAGGAAATAAGACACATTATGCAGTGTGTTTCTCAGGGAATGCTGAACATTTGAGACTGTTAAACTCACTTTCCCTTCAGCCTTATAATATACATAAAACATACACTGCTTATTGTGTGTCTTTTTAAATAGTTTCATTCTCAGCATTTTTCTGTGCTTTCTACTTAGAATTCTTTTCATACAACTAGAAGTAAACAAAGGTTGGGAGTTTAGTAACACAGTATGAAGTTAATCAGTTATCTTATCCACATAGCTATATTTGCACAATTTTTACTGAATTATGTAGTTTTTTAAGCAGTACCCATTACTGGCTATGTCACAAATTGTACATATTTTGACTCTTAGATAATTTTGTCTGGCCACTTTTACTTTCTAATAAGACACCTAAATCTAATAATTATGAAGATTGAAATTCCCATTCAAATACATGGTATGATGCTCTGTCATAACAGTCCTTCACACACAACTTTCAAAGAAGTCAATGGAAGATTTTAGTAGAAATTGAAGGAAAGAAGGTCACTATTCAAAATACATGTTTACGACTGGACATATATCTACCTAGCAACCTTTGGTGCCGCTATGCAACATGCAGAACTTACTTAAAAGAAAAGTTTCAGCCAAAGACAACAACCACACGGTGACAGAAACTAAGCAGAAGAACTTGTGCTCCTGCAAATATTCTAAAATACCATGCAGAATTTAAGACTCATAAATAAGGGTCCACTCTATAGACTATGTGAAAGAAAGAAAATATATGCCAGAATACACTGGAAATACATCTTACTGCAAAGACATATTGTACTGATCAATTCCCTACATTGTTCATATGATTCTACATTAGAAAAATTATTAATATTCTTTTACCATTCTATTTACTTAATAGAATTCCATCAATACTTGATCAACTTAAAGAACTGTTTAATTTTGAAAGGATTTAAAACAATTTATGTCTGACTTGACCCAATGCCCATTTCTCCTTAAGACAAACCAATTTTATAACCTGGATAAACACTAGAGGATGAGCATTGTTGGGGAGTTGCTCACTGTGCCTGTCATACCCTGTTAATGCAACTTTGATTTGCCTTTGTTCTGACAGTAGCAAACAGCTGCTTGTAAATGAGCCACAGTCCCTGGGCTGCCTCCCATTATTCCACACTTTTGTTTGACAAGGTCACTTGCTGTGGGGATTTTGGGGAGAAAGAGTGTGCAGCCTATAGAATTAGAGTTAAACCACAGGCAACCCAGCTTGAATGCTCTTTTTTATTTTTCATAGCAATTGCAAAGCAAGAATAACAAAGAGAAAATCTTTAGCTCTGTGAACAAACTTTTTCTCTCATATAGATTTCATAATCCAAAAACTATTTTTTAAAAAAACAAATCACGTTTCCATCAATTCTCCTTCAGTCAAAACTGTATGAAAGTTATAAAAAGGATGGATTTAATTATAAAACAGGATTAACAAATATAAATTAATATTATTGGTCATCCCCAGAAGCAATATGAGACAAAGTGCTTCCAGCTAACAGCAACCATAACAAACACCGCAAGGAAAAGACTAAGATAAAATCTGAAAGGTTTACATCAGTTTCTGTGGGAACGTTTATTTGTTTTGAGCCAAATTTGGGGCAGAAAAACTGTGAAAAGAAACTTGTAAGCAAAATATTATATTTGCTGCTCTTTTAATGAATAGCAGACATTAATATGGCTTGCAAGTTTTTAAAGTTTTGAATTTTGCTATTACAATACAAAATCAGTATCTAACCAAAGTTACAAATACTATGAAATCATTCCCATCTTTGATTTTTCACAGTCATCAGTGATTTTAAGGTGAAATTTGTCAATATGTTACCCTATTATTTTGTTTTTGAAGACCACACAGGAACAGGTAATATATGGCAGATATCAAAGCAATGGCAAATATGATGGGAGGAGACAGACTGTGGCAGTTTTCAACTATGAATGAATCACAGTGAAGTCCTTTCAAATTTATAGATAAAAAAGGGGGAGGTGCTTATAATAAATGTGTCAACTTCTTCAAGAAGGACCATATAAAACAATGAATGGAAATCCATCTAAAAGCCCTTCAATAGCTGCCACCTGTCCTATCCAAAGAGACATTTCTGATTACAGTATTGTATCCTTTATCTCATAAGCCCAAAGATAATTGGGCTCTTCCTGCTTAATGCCATTCTTATCCCAAATAAGTTTATATCAGGCACTAGAAAACATTAAATACGCACATCAAGTAACATACTTACCAAAAAGGATGTTTCATCTGTATTAAAAGTAGAAAGCCACACAAGCTACCTTTCAACATACTGACAACTCTGTAGTCTTTGACAAATTTTGGCTAAAGAAGAGAGACATGAAATTTGCAAGCTTCACAGTAAAGTAAAGAAACTGGCAGGGAATTCTAGACAAGTTCTTCATAGGTTTTCTATGAATACATTCTTGATATTCTGAAAGAGGACAATTATATTTGCAATTAAAAAAAAGTCAGCTTTTTAGGCTCTTTTCTATTTTGGTTAATCCATTCTCTCTCTCATTATTGGCCATAAATTCTTCACTAGTAAATTCAGGTAAAATGGCTTTTCTAAGTTTCAATCAGAATTACTTCCTTCCTGACAAAAAGCATTTATACCATACTTATTTAGTGACATATATTAACTAGTGTGTACTCCAACTGAATCACATTCAAATTATCCAGCGCCAACAAGAATTCAGCTAACAAAGAAGAATCTAATTGTAATCCATTATGACAGCCCTCACTTCCCAACAAAGCACAACGAACACACTTTAGTAGCTCAATAAGAGAGTACAGAATAGGAGATTTGTACTCAAAGGAAGGCAAATCAACTAATTTACATCCCTAGATCTTCCTTACTGCATGTGAACTGGTGGTCTAGCAATACTACTTTTGAAATAAGAAGATATCTTAAAATGCCTTCACATTTCAGTAAAGATCCTGAACTACAAAACCTTAACTTTTATTATTTTCTTTGTTTAAGCTGAAATAAAATACGAATAGACACAGTCTTTACTTAGTTCTCATTTTAATCTACCTTGCAAAAAACAGTTTAATACTATTAATGCAGTCAATTTAATCTGGAACGTTAGAAAAATCTACGGATTAAGCCCATTAAAGGTATGATTGTATGGCACAGATGGCAGGTTATGCTTCTTAAATGACAGAGGAATAGATGCCAATTTCCTCCTTCCTTTTTTGCATCCACACTGGATAAATGTCTCTATGTTAAGATGATGAGTTACTTGACAAAAAGATGAACTAGAGTGGAGATCAAAAACTTCTTCAGCTAAAACCCTATCTCTTTGTAAAATGACAACTGGCAGAGGTTTATTTGCAAAGTTGTGAGTAAAACCCATAATAAAGCATCATACTAAAGGCTTTTTTCAAATATTTTAGAATAATAAAACAAAGATTGGTTCTTAATTAAGTCTTTGATGCTTGCTTCCAATTTTCCCAAAGCCAGTTCATTGTCAGGGATAGGTAAGTTGGAGAAACTACTGCCTTTAAAGGATTAAAATCCCCATGCACTTCCAAAGCCATATGTCTGCTATTATTCACTGTGGCATTGGAGCATTAATAACACGCTAAAAACACAAGTGTCTGTTGTCAATCAGGCCCAATTTCTGATAAAGAGTGAACAAACATTTCATGAGATAGGACCACGGGCATCCTCCTGCCCAAAAGCATACACGGCTAAAAGTAAGCAACATTAAATGTGTTTATACAAGAACAAGATCAATTAAAATAAGCTAAACCCTGCAATCAAATGCTTTTGCTACCTAATGTTTGCTTTCACAGCGACAGCTTTCTCAAACTCTCTAAGAAATTCAATGTACGCTTGAATGATGAGAGGAAATAATAAACTAATACTCTGATGTCTGGTTTCAAACTTTTCAAGTCTTTTGAAAGTGAGCACAGATGGGACAATAACAACTCTTCACACCACTGACTGGTCACACTAATGCAGCTCTCCCTCCTTCACTACTACTCTGCAAGTATGGAGGAGAGATATGGCTGGACCAGTAGGTGAATGATGCCTCTTGGGGTACGTCTAAACTACATGCCTCTGTCGGCAGAGGCATGTAGATTTGTTTGTTCAGCAAAGGCAAATGAAGCCGCGATTTAAATGATCGCGGCTTCATTTACATTTACATGGCTGCCGCGCTGAGCAGACAAACAGCTGATCAGCTGATCAGCTGTTTGTCGGCTCGCGCGCTAGTCTGGACATTCCCCCTGTCGACATCAAAGCCCTTTGTCGGCAGCCCCGGTAAACCTCATTCCACGAGGAATAACAGGGCTGCCGACAAAGGGCTTTGATGTCGACAGGGGGAACATCCAGACTAGCGCGCGAGCCGACAAACAGCTGATCAGCTGTTTGTCGGCTCAGCGCGGCAGCCATGTAAATGTAAATGAAGCCACGATCATTTAAATCGCGGCTTCATTTGCCTTTGCCTATGTGTCTAATCTACATGCCTCTGCCGACAGAGGCATGTAGTCTAGACACAGCCTTGGAGTCCTTACTTAGGCAGGAAAAATGGGTAGACATTGTGTCATACTCCAACAAAAGAGATGGCAGCATCAGCTGAGGAATGATTGAATTAAAGATTTCTTTGCCAACCTCCACCTCATTAGACATGACCACGTAAGGCAGTGGTCACCAACCAGCAGGTCAGGATCTACTGATAGATCTTGGAGTCTCTGACAAGTGATCTTAACTGGTTTGGCTGAGAGGCTATCAAGTGTCGGCATTTTAGCTGCCCCTTCCCACACTTCCCTGCTGCTCCTGCCCAGAGCCTCAGAGCTACCTCCTGGAAGCCCCAAGGTTGGAGAGACAGAGGCAGGGAGGCGCAGACGTCACTCTGTCCCCCTCTCCTGTACCGTATCTTCACAGAGTGAGGACAGCGGGGCCATAGCGAAGGATTGGGGTAGAGGCAATGCCTTTGAGAAAGGGCAGCGGAGGGGTATTTGGGTTTGAGGTAGATCCTGGACTGACAAATTCAAAAAGTGATCTTGTGATTAAAAAGGTTGGAGATCACTGACATACGGTCTCAGTACAAGCTGTGAGAGAGATGGTGGACCACAGCACTGGGACCTGTGGCAGATCGAGAAAGATATCAGCAGTGCATTGCCTCAGCAGGGACTAACAATGCTCTCGAATGGGAGTGTGTGTTTCCTTTTAGATCACGTCCTTGGTTGGTTTGGTGAACTGTGGCACTGCTAGCTCCTGCCTATAGCCCCTCCCTTTGATTTTACTCCCCTTTTTTAGTGAGGGGTTAATAAATTCTGTACTGACCCCTTCCTGCAGAACAGAGATGAACTCTGTATTTTCTTCCTCTACCCTTATTTGGGATAGAGGTTAATAATATACTCTATATATGCCCACTACCCACATGTTATGGGGACTTGATAATAAACTCTGTTTTCCCCTCTCTCTTTAACAGGGTGGAAGCTAGTAAGCTCTGCATTTCTTCCCATGATGTTCTGGCAGTGGTACAGGTTAAACCTCCCTACTCAGCACTCTCTGGTCCGTCAATTCCATGGTCCAGCATTTAGTTAGCTGGATGTCTGTTTATGGATGTGGCCAAGTTTCCCACCATCTCATAAAAACTGTTTACAGCCACCAGTCCTGGCTCTCAGTGTTCTGTGTTGTTATTTAGCTATATTTTACCCCTAAAGTGCTTCTAACAGCCCAGTAAGCAGTGAAAGTGTTGGTAATGCTGCTAGACCATACTGACCTTCCGTGGTTCAGCAAATTCTCTGGTTCAGCACTGGTGGTCACGTCTGGAGGGTGCTGGACTAGAGCGGTTCAACCTGTATTTGGTCAAATAGTCTGACAGCATATATAACCTGACCAATCTGAAAAGGGATTTTGAGGACTGTTGATGCTATTTTAATATTCTGTTTAGTCTAATTTCTGCAAGATGAAAGCAGGGTTTTCTTCTGGTCTAATAATAAATGCTCTGTTGGGTGGTCGGGAGAGGATTGGGAGGGAACCAATGAGTTAGTCAAGGTCAATCATGCTTTTTAAAAAATATGCACCATTAAAGAAGGTGGCCAAATATCTTCGGAAATCAGTGAACTGTCATGGAAGGCTATATTATCCTTCAATTAAACTTTTCATGGAAAAATTTCCAGGCCAATGCTGCACATATTTTAAAACTACTCCTTCCTATCTTTGGTTTCATTTATTATTTACTGATTAGAACTGATATATAAAAAGGAAATAAAGATTATTTGCAAACATTTGTTGAAGCAAAAAATACACACCCAACCCCAAAAAATAACCCTCCCTATTGCATACATTTAAATGGTCAGCATTGTGCTATTCAGTTGTGCTTCTAGTCAGGCATCATGTGGCTTCATTTTAGGATTCTAACTAAAACTGATGTGATGCCAGACATCAGTACAAATGCTGGAGGAAAAAAAAACCCCACTACAAATCCATAGGGAGGCTCCCGTCTCTTCCCTTCCCTAAAATTATTGTTGTTTTGGCAAAAAATACTTCCTAATTTATCACACAGACCTTTTTGTAAATGTAATCTTATGTCTTACCCTCTCTTGACAACTTTTTTCCTTTAAAACTCATAGCAGCAGCAGCTGATATTTACACTTTGAGGCACAAAAGTAAAGGTGATCTCACCAGAGATGGGAAAAAGAAAGCCTATGTCATGCCTGCATCACCCCAACTAGCACAACACAGAGAACAGTAAGGAACACCTCTGAAAAGAATAATAAACTAAGTAATATACACATAAGGGCTGTGTCTACACTGGCATGAATTTCCGGAACTGCTTAAAACGGAATATTATTCCATTTTCAGTTTTTCCGGAAAAGGAGCGTCTACATTGGCAGGCTGCTTTTCCGGAAAAGCCCTTTTCCCGGAAAAGTGTCTGTGGCCAATGTAGATGCGCTTTTCCGGAAAAGAGCCCCGATCGCCATTTTCGCAATCGGGGCTTTTTTGAGGAAAAGACTACTGGGCTGTCTACACTGGCCCTTTTCCGGAACAGTGTTCCGGAATAAGGACTTATGCCCGAGCGGGAGCAGAATAGTTTTTCCAGAATAGCAGCTGATTTTGTACAGTAGAGCATCGTTGCTTTTCCGGAAATTCAAGGGCCAGTGTAGACAGCTTGCAGCTTATTCCGGAAAAGCGGCTGATTTTCCGGAATAAGTGGCCCAGTGTAGACACAGCCCAGATGAATTAATGCAGCACTCGAAGTTTTATGGTCCAGTGTAAAGTTATTTTTTCTTCAACGCTAATTACAAAATCAATCAGTACTTATTTATATCTTCCTCTTTTGCAGTACAGTTAATAAAATGCAGTATTGCTTTTCTTCCAGGTCTGTACTAAAGAAAGTAAGAAAGCATACTGCAGCATTTAGAAGCATTTTTATGCAATCATGCATCCTTGAATCTTCAAAAGACACTGTGTAAACCAAAACAAATTACATTGTGTAGACAGTGCAGAGGGTAAAATTTATGTAGCCTTGCATGACTGGGCAAGGCCCATACAACAGCTAAAATGCGGTATTTCTGCTATATCGGGTTCAATAACAGAAATCTCTCCTTCTCCATACAACCTTCTCTGCTCTTCAACTCTGTTTTTGCTATGGTTGGAACTGGTTGGAAAGAAAGGCAAAATGGACCCTCTGAACAAAAACTCAGTGTTTCCTTGCATCCCCTACTAGTGGCTCTGGCTTGGCTACATGCTAACTGTAGCAAATAGGTGCTGAACCTTCTGATCTGCCCTCTGGGTAAATGCACAACTCACATTCCATTTCTCAGGTCTGACCCATACTGACAATTCAGTTTGTTATATCTTATGGGTTTATGTAGATACATAGAAATGTACTTAACTTAGACTTCTGTGGACATTTGACTTAAAATGAGACATTCTATTTTAAATGTAACACTATCCAAAAATCAAGATAGCACATAACAGACAGATTAAAAACTGGTTAACAGATCTAAAAAAATGTAAAGGGGAGATCACTCATTATGGTGTTTCCAGTAAGGTTCTACAGGAGTCTTGTCTCAATGATTTTCCAATGACGTGAAAGAAAAAATAAAATAATTTCTAATAAATAGATCCTAAGTTTCACAGTATGATCTGTAACACTTGGGAATGTGGGGTCCCTTGAAAAACAAGTTTATTAAATCTTTCTGAGGCTATGTCTAGACTGCAGTCTTCCTTTGGAAGAATCTTTTTTCAGAAGAGATCTTCCGAAAGAGAGCATCCACACACAAAAGTGCATCGAAAAAGCAATCTGCTTTTTCAAAAGACAGTGTCCACACTGAATGGACACAATCTCGCACTGAGTGGCCAGCAGGGCACCTGTGCTTTTTCCTCTTCCCCATCCACACACACCTTTTTCCAAAAGAGCTCTTTCAGAAAAAGGCTTCTGCCTCGTAGAAAGAGGATTACCAACACCGGAAAAACCTCTGTTCTTTCAATTTACTTTCGGAAGAATGCAACTGCAGAATAGATGTAACTCAGGTTTTGTCGGAAAAATGGCTATTTTTCAAAAAAAACCCTCTGTAGTGTAGACATGCCCTAAGAGAGATGCTCTAGCTCAGTGGTTCTCAAACTTTTTTGTTTCCTGAGTCCTTTACATGCATAAAAATTTATGCGGAGCCCCAGCGGTCCACTGATTGTATGTGTTGTACCTATCGATGTTTCCAGTTTGTCAATCTGAGGAGCCTCTCTGAAGAGGTCTCGTAGAGCCGCAGAGCACAGTTTGAAAAACACTGCTCTAGCTCAACCAAAAGTTATAGGCTTGATAGAGGAATCATTGGGTTAAATTCTGTGACCTATTTTTTTTTTTTTAATAACATAAAGGTTCCTCCTACCAATAAAATCTATGTAATGTTTCATCCACTGGACACCATGCTATCATATGTATTTTGAATCGCTCAACTTATACGTGCAGAACATAAATACCAGGTACACAGATTAAGACTGAATCTGAGAATTTACTCCTTGAAGAATAAGTTTAAAATGCTTTCAAACCCTCTCAATATAATCAATGGAAATAAACTCAACGGGAGTTTTATGTGTATATCAGTAGCGAATCAAGTCTCTTCTTTGAGATTTGCAACATAAATACATTTTAAACCTTAAAAATTGAAATAATAAATCCCTCTCTAAAAAGTAAAATGTCAAACTTTTTAGATCCAGTGAAGGTTTAATGGTATCGGTGCCAGGATGTTACACAGACAAGGTGGATCAGCTTGTGTTGTAAAAGACACAAGAGTGCTGTGCAGATCAAACTTTTCTCTCTCTCACAAACACAAGTTGGTCCAGTAAAAGTTATTACTTCCCCCAGCGTATCGCTTAAGTTTTTAGACTCAGAAATTGGGTACACTCTCTCTTACAGCTTTTTTTTTTCAAGCTCATAGGGAAGTGTCTTTAGATAACAAATATTTCTGTTGAGAATGGAAAGTGCAGTGTGGATAAAAATTGGTGATGTACAATGAAATGTTTTATTTAACTTAAACATACAGATTTAAAATAAATAGGTTTAAATTAAATTTGAAATTAACAACTGACATTAAGATATAAGGTTATTATAATCTACTAAATAATTTAAATTAAATACAAAAAATAATTTTAAGTAGTACATATTTTCTGCTAAGTTTTAAAGAAAGTCATACCACTGAAAGGTGGAATCACTGGCTAAGCATCTAGAACCATAGCCTGTTGAAATGCAAAAGCAGACTTTTATAACAGTAGCCTCTTCTGCAGCGAAGAGAATATATTCTTCATTTCACTTTACTCATTAGTTCATTTCAACAACTAGCTCATTCAAAATTAAGTAACATTGGGAGTTGCAAAAGAAGGAAACCTTGTCTTCCTCTACCAAACCATGCATAAAAACTCAGTGGGAGAGAATAAGATTTACTATATCTTGAAAGACATAGTATCCAGAAATAATCAGTTCAGTTCACTAACTGAAGGTAATATTTCAACTGGTCAATAAATCAATCATAAATGCAACACACGTTTTAATAAATTTATGTTTCTTTTATGTTTCTAGCACATTTAAGATGTAGTTATCTATTTTTAACTAAAGAAAAAAGCAATGGTGTTTTCATGTATTTTAACTGAATTTGAAAATCTTATACAAGTACAGCCTGATGCAAATTACCATTAAAAATAATCATAACTCACTGAAAAATAAATGTATCATTCTTTTATAAAATAATACAAATCTAAACATCAATAACTTGAATAAATTTAAACTAAGCTATACAATTGTTTAAATAAACATGTATGGATATCATGTATTCTCCTGGTTAGCAGAAAGAAGCAACACTTTAGTGAAAAGGCTATCCTTAGCTGCAAATCAAGATGATTTAATGGTTACCAACTAACGAGAATCAACCTTTTTTTAGGAAAATAACTAAGTAGTATACATGAAAAAAACCAGCATTAAAATAAATTACTTACACTAAGTAACTTCCTGCTTGTTGATTTAAATCATGATTAAAATCAGCATGTTAAATCACTTTGATTTAAATTAATCTAGTAGAAGAGATGGCAATAACCACATTGCTATTGTCATACTTAAAGAAATGTCAAACGATCCTATTTCAATTTTGCCCTTAAAAACAGCCAAGATATATTTGTGCAAATTCTGCAGCTGCAATTAACTTATAAACAGATCGATCAGTGATGCACAAACAAATACATTTTGGTGTAATGAAGCATTAAAGTTATTACTACTATTATACAAAAGCAACCATATTAATTTTAATTTCAACTAAAACATGGGGACACTCCCAAAAACACTGAGATAAATTTATCCTCAAATACACTCGTACAACTGATGAGAATTGTAACACAGAGAAAATCAGTGGAAAACTAAAAAATGTAAAACATAAATTGAGGTTTTAAAGTGTATTATTTTTCCAATTGTGAGAAACATGTTCTACATAATCCAGAGCTATAGAATTCCTAAGTAACTTTATGTCACTAATTTATTTTCTAGCAACTACATTTATATTCACTTTGTAATGATGTGTTACTGTACCCTGCTTAGCATTTATAGACAGGATATCTAAGTCTACAGAAAGAAGGCGGATCTTTGGAGTATCTGTTTAGGCCCCAGGATGACATTACATATATTCCCAAACATCATGACTAGATTACTATCTTGCATGATGTACCTTATAGTTAATAGGCCAATTAATCATGAAGATGTGCTTGCAAGTGACACTGAAATTTTTTTTGGATAATGAAGTAAAGATTACATGATGGCTAAGCAGAAATAATGCTGTATAAGCGCATATTGAATATATTCACTATGGTGGTACAATCGACTTTTCATTATAAGTTTTAAAGCCATTAAGTGACAACATCTTAATTATCGGTTTACAAATTAACAAATATGGATGAAAAACATACTGAAGTTTTTCAAATGGGACTGAATAATCTGGTAAAATATTTAGGATAACGTTGTGTAGTTCTGAGGATCCATTCTTAAATAAATGGCATGGCTGGATGGGGGTGTGAATAGCAGATGGCAAAAATGGCTCCCTTCCTTGTAATACTAGATTGAGTTTGCTGAACTGGCAATTTAAAAAAAATCAAACTGAAAACTGAGCAAATTTAACATAGAAGCTATTGAAATACATGAATAGAACCCACAATGGCATTTAACAATCACTTTTCAGAGTTGAACTGTTCTTTAAAGAACACTTGATTCCAAACCCATGAAGTAGTAGGAGTCTCTTGTAATTGAAAAAGGAAATTACCTTCAGATTCACTCCGGTGCGGGATTTTTTGCTCTGCATTACCACCCCCACTGGAGTTAAGAACAGAGGCCTTTCATAACAACAGAAAAAAAAGTAATATGGCATTATTTTGAAATGTAATGTTTACTTACAGCCTAGTGATACTTCCTGTAATACAGATTTATTTTGACTGGTCTGAATATCAAACTTATCTGAGGGTGCCCAGAGGAAATGAAATTGTTGGGCCTCTCAATAGAACCATAATGAATATGTAGAAGTAAAGGATGTGGAGCAGGGTGAATTTTTCTACCTGACTGGGGTCAATGGTGAGAGGACCAAGTGACTAAAGAGATGGACTTTTTTTTTTTTAGGATTAAACGTAAACAAAAATAATTACTACATACTAGGGATCTTAAATTTAGTTTAATTAACCAGTAGATGGAATTTCCATTAATTAGTCGATTAGTCAATTAGTGGGGGAGCTGCAGCGGGGTTAACTCACGGGGCCAGGAGCTAACCCCCACTGTAGCTCTGCCATTTGGCTCTTAATACATTTAAAAAGCAGAGCTGCAGTGTTCTGGGACTGGGAACAAGCTGGGAATCCGCTGCCCCCGCAGAGATGGTGCTAGGGGAAACGGGCTTTAAAGCCGGCTTCCCTCAGCACCAGCTCCTGCTCCCCACCAATAGAGGCACCGGGGGGGGGAGGGGAGGAGAGAGAGAACTAGTCGAAGGATTATTTGACTATCCGATAAGCATGATTATTGGATAGCCGACTAGTCGCTTACATCCCTACTACATACACAATCTGATAGCTTTCTTTGATAGGACAACAAGTCTTATGGGTAAGGGAGAAGTGGTGAATGTGGGATACCTAGACTTTAATAAAGCACCTGATATGGTCTTGCATGACCTTCTTATCAATAAACTAGGCAAATACAACTTAGATGGGGCTCCTATTAAATGGGTGCATAACGGGCTGGAAAACCATTCTGAGAGTAGTTATTCATGGTTCCCAATCATGCTAGAAGGGCATAACAAGTGGAGTTCCACAGGGGTCTGTTTTGGGAATGGGTCTGTTCAATATCTTCATCTACGATTTATGGCATAGAGCAGTGTTTCTCAAACTGTGCTCCGCGGAGACATCTCCAGGGGCTCTTCAAGGTTGACAAACTGGAAACATCGATAGGTACAACACATACAATCAGTGGACTGCTGGGGCTCCGGAGCCCAAAAAGTTTGAGAACCGCTGACATAGAGTATGCTTACTAAGTTTGCAGAGGATACCAACATGGGGGGTGGGGTTCCAAGTGCTTTGGAGGAGAGGGTCATAATTCAAAATGTTCTGGACAAACTGGAGAAATGGTCTGACGTAAACAGGAAAAAGTTTAATAAGGACAAAAAAGTCTCCACTAGGAATGAACAATCTGTTTCATACACACAGAATGGGAGGTGACTGTGGAGGAAGGAGTACTTCAGAAAGGGATCTAGGGGTCATAGTAGACCACGAGCTAAATATGAGTTACAGCATGACACTACTGAAAAAAAGCAAACATGATTCAGGGATGAATTAACAGGAGTGTTGTGATCAAGACGCGAGAAGTGATTCTTTTTCTCTACTCTGCACTGATTAGGCCTCATTTGGAGTATTGTGTTCAGTTCTGGGCACCACATTTCAATACAAATGTGGAGAAATTTGAGAACGTCAAGAGAAGAGCAACAAAAATGATTAACGGTCTAGAAAACATGAGCTATGAGAGAAGGCTGAAGGAATTGTGCTTGTTTAGTCTAGTGGTCAATTGCGGAAGAACTTTTTAAGTGTTGGTTTAGGGGTGGTGAGGCCTGCATTCTCCACCCACCCCTTTTTCCCTATATCTTATGAGCCAGAAGCAAGTCTTTGGGAACATACGCCATTAAAGATAAGCACTGTTGCCAGTATAGCAGGAACAAGTATGAGATAAAGGTAAAGCGCAAGAACGCATAAACAATTCTGTTTACCCTAACGTACTGATCATGTAAACAGGGTCAAAGAACAAGAAGAACCAGATCAGAACCAGATCGATAACTAACAGCTAAACCCTACATCAGCACTAATGAGTAAGCCCTGTGTAACTCCCAAGGAAATGACCTAGAGTCCCAGGGCTTTGTCCGCTGGCAGCTCAGGGACAGGCACTCTGAGTTTGCCTTGGCTCCCCCTCCCAACCAGTGACAGAATCTGCCCAGCAACCCAAAGGGAGTGAGATGCCCCTCCCAGGGAGTTCAGGAGGGGAAGGAGGGGCCATTGTTGGGGGAGACTGGAGCCAGCCAGGGCAAGGGGAGGACTGGCTGGGTGGGAGCTAGTAAGTCCCAGGCCTGCGTGCAGGGCTTCCCCCTGAGAACTAGCCTCTAGGGACCTGAAGGCAGGATCCCTCAGCTGGGTTTTATGTCTCCACTATTGATTCCCAGTTTGTGGAGTTTGCTGGGAGGTTTCCCCAGCCAGGCTGAGTTGGCTCTCCAGCTCCCTGGGTGAGACCAGTCACTCCATGGTCAGCTCTGCTCTATCTGCTGGTTTGGGGCTGCTGCCTGCTATGTGTGTGTGTTTGAATGCTGGGTAGGAGGTTATAGTTTGAATTTTGGTGCAGTTGTGTGGCCTGCACCTTGAGCCTTTCACCCCTTTGTGGTGAGGGGAATTTCTGATACCAAAGCAGCCTAATTCCTGGCTGAAGAGGATCCCTGCCAAAAGAGAGCAGCTCCTCTGCAGTGACTGAGTCATCTCTCAACCTGAGGCTCATTCATGGAGTGTGTGAGTGCACCAATTTTTAGTTAGTAAGTCTGGGAATTTGTTTGGGGATTTTATTACCTGCTGCATATTAAGCCTGTGGAGGGATTTACTGCCTTCTCCCATGTGAGTCCTTTGGGCTGTACTGGACCTAGTCAGCCCCACTGCTAAACCACTGCAGAGAAGAATTTTGTGGTCAAAAGTCATCAAGGGCCCCAACAAAGTATGCGTACCAACAGGACACTGATCTTACAGTTGCTGGGCACCGGTGACCCTAAAAATAGTATTTTACCCTGTTCTATTTGTTTCCTGTTTAATATACTTCTGTTTATTATAGTGTATGGCTACGTCTACACTGGCATGAATTTCCAAAAATGCTTTTAACGGAAAAGTTTTCCATTAAAAGCATTTTTGGAAAAGCGCGTCTAGATTGGCAGGATGCTTTTCCGCAAAAGCACTTTTTGCGGAAAAGCGACCGTGGCCAATCTAGACGCGGTTTTCCGCAAAAAAGCCCCGATCACCTTTTTCACGATCGGAGCTTTTTTGTGGAAAACAGTACTATGCTGTCTACACTGGCCCTTTTGCGCAAAAGTCTTTTGGAAAAAGACTTTTGCCCGAACGGGAGCAGCACAGTTTTTCCGGAAAAGCACTGATGATTTTACATGAGATCATCAGTGCTTTTCCGGAAATTCAAGCGGTCAGTGTAGACAGCTGGCAAGTTTTTCCGCAAAAGCAGATGATTTTGTGGAAAAATTTGCCAGTCTAGACACAGCCTATGTGTTTGTCCTATTTTCTGGGAGTCTCCAACTATCTGGCAAATACATGGGGATTACCCTGGGTTAGAATTTTCCTCCCAAGCTGCCCTGGTGACCCTGCCAGGAAGGAGTGAGGGGGGTCGAGGCACCGCCAAATAAATCGATCGGAAAAAATAAAGTTCAGTGGGTGGTGGGATCCAGGAGAGCCCAGACCTGTCCATCAAAACCTGTAAGGAGATTGGCTTTAAAGAAAGTAACCAGGTAGAGAGGGAGCGCTACACCTGGACATTTCCAAACTGCCAAACAAGGCGCAGGTTGTACCCATGAAAGCTCATGATACCATCTACATGTTTTGTTAGTCTTTAAGGTGCTGTTAGACAAGTGTTTCCAAACTGGTGCTCTGCGGAATCCTGGGGTTCCGCTAAGCGAAAGTAAGGGTTCCATGAGGAGCCGGCACTCCCCCGCCCCCTCTGAAAGAGAGAGCACTGGCTAACCAGCTTCTTAAAAAAGCAGCACACTTGTTTCCACTTCCTCCCTCTTCGACACAGAGGCATAGCGAGGCAGGGGCAGAGGGGAACAGTTGATCCCAACTGGCACACTGGGGGGTGCTGGACAGGGCTGACCCCACGTGACCCATGGCAGAGAGAGAAGCACTTCCCCTCCCCAAAGGAGCCGGCGCACGCTGCCTGAACAGCTGGAGCTGTGGCACTGGGTAACTTAGTTCCGCGGCCTTTCTGCACAGTGGGAGGAGGGGAGTTCAGGAGACCCAGGTCTGTGCAGCTCCGACTGTGCAGGCAGCGCTCTCTGCCCTGGAATTCCCCGTGCCAACCCCCCCACAGGACGGCATCGTGGAAGTAAGTTGCTGGAGTGAAACAGCCCCTGCTGTTCAGGCAGCGCACACGCCAGATGTTTGGGAAGCGGAAGTGCAGTCACACACTCCCTGGAACCCAGAGGGGCTGCAGCATTGCCAGGTACTGGTCCCAGCTGCCCCTGTCCCCTTCCCAGACCCCCCCCCCCCCCCCACGAGTACCCTGCTCCCACCAGCACTCTCCCTAGCACCCAGCAGCACCGTGCCCCAGGCCCAGAACCCTGCCATCCGCCCTAGCACCCAGCACCACACTGTCCCTGCCCCCACCACTCTGCCACTCACCCCAGGACCCAGCAGCACCCTGTCCCCAACCCCAGAACCCTGCCATCCACCCTAGCACCCAGCAGCACCTGTCCCCAGCCTCAGCACCCTGCCATCCACCCTAGCACCCAGCAGCACCTGTCCCCAGCCTCAGCACCCTGCCATCTACCCTAGCACCCAGCAGGACCCTGTTCCTTGTCCCAGCACCCTACCACCTACCCCAGTGCACAACAGAACCATGTCCCTGACCCCAGCATCCTGCCCCAGCAGCACCCTCTCCCTGTCCCCAGCACCCACTAGCACAGTTGGGACCACATTAGTGAGGATTGGGGGTTTTGGAGGTTTTTTTTTTTTTTGCATCTCACTTGTGTGGCCCCAAATGACTTTTCTGTGAGTCAGTGACCCTTGACTCAAAACAGGTTCCCTGTCCCTCTCATAAATAAGGACAATGCTAAAACCTTTTGAGTTTGACATAATATTTTATTTAAAATGAAGCCTGGCCAACATGCCCCCAATTGGGGCCAAATCCCCATCTCACTGCAGCATCATAACACACCTGCGCCACCTGACCCCAAAATGGAGCCTATCATACACTGGAACCCCTTATCCTGAGCCTCTTACATCCCCAAACTCCTGCTTCCCCACATCCTCAGTCTTCTGCCACAACACTCCTGCACCATCCACACATCACAAACCTGTCTCCTGAGCCCATCATACTCATAGCCTCCTTGCCCTGAATCCCTCACATATCCAACCCAAACTCCTGCATCCTCACATCCAGAAGCCTGTGACTTGCTCGGCACCCCAACCTTCCACCTGAGCCCAACACTCCCCAGCCTGGAGCCCCCTCCTGGAGCCAGCATCTCCTTTTCCTGCATCCAAATTCCCTCCCAGAGCTTGCACTTCGCACCCCTTCCCACACCCAAATCCGTCATTCCCACCCCAGAGCCCCTGCCTCCTATCTCAACCCAGTGAGAGTGTAGAAGGGCTGGGGATAGCAAGTGAGCAAATGATGGAGAGGAGGGGAACAGAGAGGATGGGGCCTCAAAGGGGGAAGGAATGTGATTTTCATGTCTTGGGGAAGGAATGTGATTTTCATGCATTGGTGGAGGCCCCCCCTCCCCCACACTTTTTTTTTTTTTTTTTTTGGCTTGACAAACCTAGGGGTTCCTTGAAATTCTGAAAAGGGTTCCATGGCCAAATAAAATGGGGAAACACTACGCTAGACTATTCGTTTTTCCAGTTATAGACTAACTCACCTACCCCTCTGAAGCTTTTATTCTGTGAAGTTAAGAGTTGATGCAAAATCCACTGACATCAGTGAGTAGGAAAAATCATTCATAATACTTTCATCTTCTAAACTACAGGAATACCCCCCCCCCCCCGCCACACACACATTCTTTCTCCTTCCCGCCCCCCCCCCCCCCCGAATGAGAATTATGGGCATCCTAATTTCTGTATACAAAATCCAAGAACAATGTTTTAAGGGCTTAAGGGAACAAGGACAATTATCAGTACTTCAACATTCCTGGCTATTATTAATCGAAAGGAATAATTATCCCCTGGTTCAGCTTTCCAAGAAGTTACCTATTTCATTTTACTCTTGCATTTTAACAAAGACTTCTCAATAAAAGATTGCCTTTTCATCTAAAAGAATCTCTAATAGTAACAGAAAATGACCTATATCACAAAAGGGGAGGAAAGCTCATTAGTCGTACTTCAGGCCACCACAGAAAAGATAATAAAGCTTTTGCGCAGCACTCACATGAAAGCATGCAGTGTTTCCTGTTAAACCTTAATTATGGTTTCAGTATATGAACTGCTGTATTTTGAAACAAACCAAACTACAGTCATCCAGGAATAACCAATTTCAGTATTTACCAAAATATGTCCTTTTATGGACACAACTGAAACATAACACAAGAAAAATAAAAATGACTTTATCAGTTTTAGGCATTTAACATTTAAATTAAATTAGAACATCACTGAAATTTGTAAAGGAAATTACTTAAGTAAAAAAAAAAAAACAGGAAAAGCACGTTGGGCAATCGTCACATGTCAATGAACCAAAAAGTCTGTTGGTTTGCACTGAAGTGACAACTCCATGCACATTTCAGTTTTGAAAACAGAATTTTAACTTTATATTTTTATCAATATAAAATAGGATCGAAAAACCTGAAATTACAACAATTGATATTATAATTGATATTATAAAATTACTACTTCATTTCATGCATAAATATTTACAGCTAGTTATAAGGATATTTCTGAAAATAATCTACGAAAAAATTCAAATCATTTTTACATTACTAAGAGAACATATTATCAATGTTATCTAAAACTTATACATTTGACAGTTAACTGTACTCTTCTGTATGCATGCTATTTAGTCAGTAAAATAAATAGGCCTAAAGATATAACAGCACAGAGCAATCTGAATCCAAAGATTCCTTTTACCTTTAATAAACCATTGTCCAACTCATTCAATAATGGAATATTCTACATGGGTCAATGATGGCAGTTCAGGCAAACAAAAGAAGTCTTTATGCTCCATCTAGACATTGCAAGGTGCTTATTCAATTTCTTCTGCATCAGGAGCAGTGTTCCTTACCTAATATGTATACATTTGCTGAGTGTTATTCAGCCTTTGTTGCTTCTGACCCTCACTTGGCATTTAATTCCCAGTCCACCAGGGTATTCATGCTTGACAGCACTGATGCACATACTGAATGCTTTATTTATGTAATGGTACAGGGAATGAAGCTATAAACTGTATTAGACAATATCCATTTTACAGATGCCAATGGCTAGTGTCACAGCATTACTGACCCACACCTACAGCAGTAAATATATCACTGGAATTTAGATAATGGACTATAACATTTGCCAAAAAACATTAAAATAAAGGAAAAATGAAAGTCTCCAATAAATTTCTGATTCCAGGTTGCATTTTACATTTTTCAAAATCATTCATAACATTGAATTTGACACATTTATTTTTTTCCGCCCTCTATCTTTCAAAACTCAGGCATGTCCTCACTATTTAAGAGCCAGGGTGACTGTGGTAGACCTCACAAACTCCCTGAATGGTCACTGACTATTCCAAATCAACTGAAATTGCACTTGAAGCTAAGGCTTATATGTGCATCCCTGAGTGCAGCTACAAAGACATGTTTTAATTGGTGATGCCCAGTGAATAAAATAGTCTAGCACTGATTTAAAACATATGACATGCAACTTGATAGTCTGCATGAGAAGTATTGACCCTTAGTCTTTTGAGACAGCTTCATTATTTATACCATTATATGTACATCAACTAAAGAGTATTTTTCTTGTTTAAGATAAGGAATTTCATTGCAGTGACTACAATAAATTTTATTCAAATGTTCTCTCAAAAGAATCTTTTTATATAAAATTAATTAAACAATATTTTACAAAAAGGCTATGAAGATTGACCAACATAATCATGACTTATTGACATTTCCACATCTGCTAAAGTGAATACACTGACTAAAGAGAAATATTACAAACATGCTAATAAATGACAATGGTAAGACAGATTTCAGAAGGACTTAAATTATGCTGAACACTTGGAACTTAAGATCCATAACAGTCTGTATCTTCTTCCTTTTTTTTAATTATGTCTTTTAAAAAGGCCCCCTGCTATGTTTTTTAAATACTAAATGGCTTCCATAGATATGTGACATAATTCATGAATATTTTCAAATTATTCCCAGTTTCTCAGAAGCTACTTAGAAGGAAAAAAACCAAAACCTTTTCCTATTCAAACTGCATATATTTTGAGGTATAAATTTTGCAGAAGAGTATCTGAGGTACAGTTACACACATGCTGTTGGCTTTAGAATTTTGCTGCATTTCTTTTAAGAAACATAATATAAAGTATCAGACACATGCTGATTTTTAAAACTTGCTCTTCGAAGTACAGACTGGGAGTGTTAAAATCCCACTGTCTCTGTGGTGTGAATCTTACTGAACTACATTTAGCTTCTTTAAAAAAAAAAAAAAAAAAACTCCCTTCGGGTAGGGGAGGTGGAATTTTAAAACTCCAGAACTATGCCTTCAAAAAGTACAGGGTTTTCTGCTGAGTATGGTAGGTATGGCGTTGCACATACAGTGCTTTCAAGGAACTGACACCTGCATTTACTTACCAATTGTACTTTTCAACTTTTATCTGTACCACTCTAACATACTATTGGAATCCTAAAAGCTACAGAAAAGATGAGGTCATCCTGACTAATCGAGTCAGTACAGAGCTGATCCCAAAGTCATATGTAGCACTGTTTAATGATTTCTCTCCTTCATTCCCTCCCCATTTCCAAAACAGGATATTAGTAGGATACAAAAAATTCTACCTGCAGGTCACTTCATCTGCATGCTAGAATTGCCCCTTATTGTTTTACTGAGGGAAGCAGCACAACAACATGATAGAAAGAGGAAGGAAATAATAGCTTGCCCAGGGTCATAACAAACAAGCATTAAACAAAAGCAGAATATATTCATGAATTTGCATCTGGTCAAAACGTGCCAAGTACTGCACATCCTGTTCCAAGTGCTGTTTGCGGCACATCTAAGTGAAAGGCAGGCTAGCCCTGAAAGAAAGCAGTATCTAATTTTCTGGACAGCGTTGCAGTGTGTTGTAGCTTGGGCTCTGTTTATCTGGAGTAATGCTTGACAGCTGCATCCCCCAAGCACATGCTCTGATACGTTGTCCCAAGATGGGTGAAGCATGTATAACAAAATGAAATTTAAAGCAAGACAGTAAAATCAGACAGTTTCACAGAATACTTTCTTGACTGATCTACAGAAAGACAGTCTCTTGGAAAAACTAGCAGAGAAATCAGCAGCTCTGGTGGGGTGTTCAATGTCATTTTTAGCCCTCTTCTCCCCCCCAGCATTGAGTTTTAATGGCACATTAAGAAGCAGGCTGACAGAATCAATAGAATTTAAGATGCTCTTGTAATCTGGGTTTAACACAGTAGTAACACCTTTAATCAAAGATACAGAACCCTCTGTGGCATATTGACATCTACATCTATCAGCAGGATACTGCTTTTATCAAACTGAATTAATAACTTTAGTCAATAATTAAAACCTGGCTGCCCAAAATGTCATGGTAAAACTAGTCTGACACTTTATCGTTCTTATAAAAGCATCATTTTAATCTACATGTTCTGCCAGCTTTTTTTAGGGTTATAATAAAATTGATCGAGATGGGATAAAATGCTACTGGAACCTGTAGAATAGCATAAGAAACAACACTGGTGCCGATTTTCTCCATGGAAATGAACTGTACTATAAAAATTGATGATCACCAGTGTTCGGTAAGCTTGTGCAGCCACTTAGGACAGATTAAATGCCGCCCAGCTAATTAGCAGAATGTCCATAGCTAGGTTTTTGTTTTTACTGGTGGTGCACATATGCACATGCTTTGGTGCAAATACAAAATTTATTCTGCACATGGATGGAAAAGATTAGAGGGAACATTAGAGATCACACCAAATTTATCAGCAGGAGTCTTATAGTCAACATAGATTCCACCCTATTCTTTTCTTAAATAGAGTCATAAAGATCTTCCATCTTCCAAGGGGAAAAGGGAGTAAAAATCATGAGTTCTATACTATTTGTCTCTGAGCCAACCCATTGAAAAAATCATATTATCTTTGCTCCAGTTTCCCTATCTGTAAAATGGGAATAGAAATAACTAGTTTCCTACATCACAGGCTATTGTGAGGATCTATTAATAGTGTGTGAAGAGCTTTGAGATCCTCAGATGAAAAATGTTATATAAATTTACAAATTATAATTAACACAAAGTACAGGTGAAGCAACATCTATGCCTCTGTCTCACATACAAATATTACAGAGAATCAATCATGCTTTATCATGTTACTATGGGGCTCAGTGTGCAAGATCTTCAAAACACATGACTTTTTGAAAATGCATGTGTGAGTGTCAGATGGAGAAGTGGTAAAACTATGCGAAAGACTGCTTATGTGTGTCATTTAAACTGCTGAAGTCAGAATAATTTGAGAGGTCAGCTTTCCACAGCCTGTACAAATGGTGTGTTTTGTTTCAGAGAATGTTTCCTTCACTGAAATGTTGGAAACACATATACCATTGTAATATTTAAAAAACTTGATTTAAAAATGTGCTATATTTTACTCACTGTGTTTTATACTGCTGCTCTGTTTATGGTTATTTCTGACTTTTATTGATATGTATCTTTGTTCCACCCAGTCTGATGTAAAGAACAATTACCCTCAAACTCTTATACAGAAAAACTCTTTGATCATGTTGTATGTTTTACAATCTAAAACAGAAGTGGGCAAAATACAGCCTGTGGACCAGATTTGGCCCACCAAACCTTCAGATCCAGTCCACAACGATCCTCCAATGTTGTAGCTACATGGGCCATGCTAGTGGGCACGGGCAGTTCATGGAGTCCCTTCCCCCCAAATGCCAAATGCCACACATGCTGGCCCAAGCAGCTGGCCACTTTGAACAGGGTGTAGGAGCGTGGCAGGCAGGGAACCTTCCCAAGGGTCCCACTGGGCACAGACTGAGAGCTGCCTTTGGTATGCATTCCCAGCCACAGCTTGAACTTAGCATCTCACCCCTTCTCTTCGCCCTCCCCCCTCACCTCCCCAGAACTCCCTGCTCCAAGTCACAACCAGTGTTCCCGCTAAGCTGCATGGCACCACAGTTTCATAGGCGATTAATCAGCTACCTCCCTCCCCCGCAGTCAGAGGCTGAGGGCTCCATGCACAGAACTGACGGACTGGGCGGGGCTGATAAATCATCTGTGAAGCTGTGCTGCCTCCCATCTAAGAGATAACACTGGTCACAACCCAAATTGTCTGAACCACTGACCCAGTTCACAACTTCCTCTTTCACCCAAACCCTCCCCTCCCCTCCTGCATCCCAATTCCCTGCCCCGACATTCCTTCTGCACCCAACCTCCATCCCACTTCTATCCTAGAAGAGTGTGGCCCTTGATCACTTACCATATTTTGAAGGGCCACACTTTTCTGGGATAGAAGTGGAGGAGGTGCGGAGTTTCGGATGGAGTTTGGGTGCAGAAGTATAGAACTCATGAATTTTACTCCTTTTTTTCCTTGGAAGATGAAAGATTTTTATGACTATTTAAGGAAAGAATAGGTGGAATCTAAGTTGACTATAAAACACAATTACTCACTACCCTTGGCCACAAAAATATGGAGAATATGCATGTCAGTAAGTAGGAGCCCTATATTAGGAATTGGAGGCAGAATTTCAATTACTTTTATTTTTTTCCACTGCTGACAGTGTGCAGCACTGGGCAGTGCATAAAGGAAAGACAGAGAGACTAAAAGTCAGGGGCAGGAACTAAGTATAAACAATGATGAAACATGACAAATTCTAAACATTTATACTCGTTACAGGAGGTGATGCTGACATCTTCCTCAATTCTGCTAAGTGAAAATGGTTATAAGACAATTAAGTTTTGTCATATTGTATCAATGCTACCTAAGCTTACAAAATGCAGACTCGGATCTACAAAATGCAGCTGGCATCATTGATCTGAGACAATACAAAAAGCAAGTTTCTAGGTTAAAAAATGTAACCTTCCCATTTCATATATTTCATAAAGGAAAAAAATAGAAGGATGGTTCAACTAGAATTTCTTTATGGATATGTCTACACTACCACCCTAGTTCGAACTAGGGTGGTTAATGTAGTCAATCGACGTTGCAAATGAAGCCCAGGATTTAAATATCCCGGGCTTCATTTGCATCTTGCCGGGCACCGCCATTTTTAAATCCCCAGTAGTTCGGACTCCGTGCCCACAGCTACACGTGGCACGGAGTAGGTAGTTCGAATTAGGCTTTCCTCGAGGAGTAACGGTAGTTCGAATTAGAAAGCCTAATTCGAACTACCTACTCTGTGCCGCGTGTAGCCGCGGGCACGGAGTCCGAACTACCGGGGATTTAAAAATGGCGGCGCCCGGCAAGATGCAAATGAAGCCCGGGATATTTAAATCCCGGGCTTCATTTGCAACTTCAATTGACTACATTAACCACCCTAGCTCGAACTAGGGTGACAGTGTAGACATACCCTATGTCTGTTAAAAAATGCTTCCTAATTTTAACTGGCCACTTCAATGGCAATAACTTGGAAGCTTTGATACTTAAGGAAGTTTGGAAACTACCCAGAGATGAAGACATTGATATAAGAAATAGAGAAATTAACTATGAATAACATTTCAAAATAATTTTGGGGTAGACAAGATAGAAATGTGAAGCAGTATCTAGAGCAAACAAATTAAAAAACGTATCTAAAAGGAGGAGAACTGCTGATGGAAGGATCCAGCATGAAGGCCATGAAGGCATGAAGGCCATGTCTACACTAGGGAACTATTTCAAAATAATTAAATTCAACTTAACTCTCGATTTTACAAAATCAAAATAGTATGTCCCCAATATGGGGAAGCCTTGAAATTAGTCCAGGCAGGCTTCGTAAATGTGGGTGCGCTACCTCAATTTAGAGCCCAAGAAAGCACTGGGAAGTAATTAGTTCAAATTACTATGTGGAGCAGTTATTAGGAAATATTGGCACTGGAACTTCCACACTAATTATTTCACAATTAGCATTATTCCCCAAGAGAAGCAGGAGTATAGATTTAGAAATAAGCAGCCCCTTATTTAAAAATAATGGGCTTGGTAGTGTAGACGCTCCGTTTACTAATTTAACCTAAGAGGGGTTATTTCAAAATAAAGCCCTAGTGTACATCTGGGCTTAGTGAGCCACAGGGCTGGATTTAAGGAGGTATACATTGTTACTTTTACCCCCTTTAACAATTTTTGCAATTCTGATCAAATGCAACACATATTACTGGAATGTGTACAGTGCTGATTAGGCTGTTTTTATTATAAACTTTAAAAATGTCCTGTATTTACAATTTTAAAAGTGGATAATTGTTTTAACTTGCAAATACCAAACAAGTATCATTCAGAAGAAAACAAAAAGCTACTGCTAACAGCAGCCATGTTCAGAATGCAGCCAAATGCCATTCCCCCTTGCCATGAGTTAAAAAATCTTTAGTCAATCTTTTAAAAATTAACTGGGATACTCACTGTCTGTTTTCTAGTATGTTAATTGTAGGTTTAAACAGTTATTTGTAACTTATAAAAACCATCGCAGACTAAGGATGTTAAGGACTAGTCGACTAGCAATCGAGAAACAATCGACTAGTTCAGAGTTTCTCTACCTTTTTTTTAATAAAGCACCCCCTTTAAAAAAATGTTAAGTACCCCCCCCCCCCCCCCCCCAGTACCTATAGTTTTCAGACACACAACATTTTTTTCTATCATTGCAACACATGTGTTTAAACAACTTAATCATAGCCGGGCAGGCGATGAAATTTTTGGGTATGAAAAGTACAAAAATAATAAAGTGCTGTAAAACTTAAAATAAAAATTCAGTTGTCTACAAATTTCAGTTACGTTGACATACCCCCCAGACTTCTCTCGAGTACCCCTAAGGGTACTCATACCACTGGATGAGAAACACTGGACTAGTCGATTCCCCCACCTCCCCTTGCTGTCTCTATCAGATAGAGGCAGCAAAGAGGGGGGGAAAGAGGCAGTACTTCAGAGCGCCAGCACCGCACAGCTGAGCCCAGGATCAGCTGTGCAGTGCTGCCACTTTGAAACGCCGAAAACCAGCAGTGCTGCATGGAGCCCGGGGTCAGATGGGGACTCCCCAGCTGATCCCGAGCTCTGTGTAGCATTTCAAATCTGCAGTGCAACGTGGATCCAGGGTCTCCTGCTGACCCCAGGCTCCATGAGGGCGCTTCCACTTTGAAATGCACAAGAGCCTCCGGTAGGGTCTCTTGTACATTTCAAAGCTAGCACTCCCGTGTGCAGCTCAGAGTCAGCGGGACTTCCTGCTGGCCCCGGGGCTGCAGGAGGCGTTCTGCATCCTTCCTTTGAAATGTATAAGAGCCCCAGCAGGGACTCTTGTACATTTCAAAGGAGGAATGCAGAACTGCCTATCAACTAGTCAAGTAGTCTATGGAAATTCCATGGACTACCTGACTAGTAAATTAATCGATATTTAACATCCTCAGACACAGTTGTTTGGTCTGAAGGGAGCAATTCATTTTTGTGAGGTCCAGATTACACTATAAGCTTACATTGATATAACTACATAGCTTGGTGTGTGAAAAACTGGTTAAGTGCAAGGGACTGGAGCAGCCCCCCATACACACTGCAGGTAGCGGGTTGTTCCTGCCCTGGGGACCCGCGGATGGGGGCTGCTCTAGGCCAGGTTAAAGCAGCTCCCATCCATTCCTGTTTAATGTTTAACCAATTAACTAATTAAACAGGATTTTCCATCCCTAATGTTGACAGGAGGGCTTCCCCCAAAGAGATGAATTAACTACACGCATAGGAGAACATCTCTCATCAGCATAGTAGTGTCTTCACTGAAACACAACTGTGCAAGTATGCTATTGCAGTGATTTAAGAGTAGACCTATAGCAGAAATATTAAGTAAGTAGGAATGTTTATTAACCTGTATGAATTAATTGGATTTCTAAGTGATTCTTTAGAATAAAAATAGTTGATATGTAAGGCGTATCAGACTACTTTCCCCAGAATTTAAAATTTTAAAGTTTAAACATGTATTTACAATTTAAAAAACGTAGGTTGACAATATCTGGGGAAGAAATGCAGACTATAGCTTTGCATCTCTCTTTTAAAGAGGATTCCCTCTCTATTTTTAATAGCAGGGCGGGAGGGAAAGGAGACACAGGGGCTGCAAAGGTCCTAACTTCCCACTGGAACCCTCTGTTCATAAGGACCGTGAAGGGCCAAAATCCCAACAATATGTATGTAAGATCTTGACCACGGTCTCTGTTAAGAATCTTTCACATATGCCCAATCTCCATGGGCCTGGTGGAGGTTCCACTGAGACTGTGGTCAAGATCTTACATACATATTGTTGGGATTTTGGCCCTTCAGAAGCAGCCTTAATTCGCAGTGGTCCAGCCAATGGGAGCCACAGCAGCTGCAGGGATGTGCTCGTCCCCACTTCACTTTCTCCACTATGATTCCAAACTGGTGACTTGAAGTTATAAATGACCTTATATGTAACTTCATGATCCAGAAGAAAGGACCTTTACGCCTTCTTAGTTAGCGGTTTACTTATGAACATTCCTGAATGTTAATGTAACAAAGCAATAACCAGTAGAGATGTAAAATCCCATTTAATTGGTTAGCTGGTCAAAAATTATATTTAAGGGTGAGACTTAACTGTTAACCTTTCACATCCCTAGTACTGGCAATCTAGCCCTAAGAGCCATAGCTGGTGGAAGAGTGGTACAACTCCTCTTGAATTCTCATTGGCAGCATATAGTCTACTGAGAAGCTCAGAAAAGATTTTATGAATTTTTAACAACCTTTGATAGAGCTTTGATAGGGTTCTTGAGAGAGTCATTAAAAGTGTAGCCCTTATGAGAAATGTTGAAGAAAGCAAAAACTATGAAAAAACAGATGTTGCAGCTACCCACAATAAAGTCAATGTGCATACTATAGATGTAAGAGAGAAATGTGGGCGGTGGTGAGACAAGTGGCATGAAAATTCTTCAAGTTTCTTTGACTGCATCTGATTAATTAATAGGCCCAGAGAGGGATAACTCAGATCTCTGTATTATTGGATTATGAACAAAAAGATGGATTTTTAGGTTCTATGCTTAAAGCACACACTTTCTAACAGTCATATTTGGCAACGGCCTGTAATATGAATTCTTAAATAATTGTAAAAATATTAATTCCATTATATTCTGTTAATGATTAGCTCTAGCCCACAAAGAGCTTTTCAGAAAACCCCTTCTGTTTAAATGACAGATGAAAGTACTATTACTAAAATTATGTCATTCATTTAAACAGGAATCTGGAAAACAGAATGAGAAAAGGAAACCCTGACTCCTCCACTTCCCTAAACTATCAAATTTTTATTTATTCTGTCATGAAGTTCTTTATAACACTCTTACTGATGTGTAATAGGGATGTGAACGAGTAGTCGACTATCTGATAAGAAATGCTTATCGGATAGTCGACAGACTAGTCGACTATCACTCCCCCACCCCACGTGCTACCTCTATCGGAAAGAGGCAGCCAGGAAAGAGAAAAGAATAGGGGGTACTTCAAAGTGGCAGCACCACATGTAGCCTGGGGTCACACCTTGGGCTCCACATGGCGCTGCCACTTTGAAATGCCACATGCAGTTTAGGGCCAGCCAGGGTGCCCCCCGGCTGCACACAAGGTTTCAAAGCAGCATCACTGCGTGGAGCCCAGGATCAGCTGGGATCTCCTGCGCTGACCTTCGGCTCCACGTGGCGCTGCCACTTTGAAATGCCATGTTGAGCCTGACGCCGGGATCTCCACAGCATTTCAACGGTAGTACCACATGGAGCTTAAAAGGCAGAGGTGCCCTATCAACTAATCAAATAGTCAATATAAAATGCATCAACTATTCAATTAGTCAATTACTCAAAATTTAACATCCCTAATATGTATTTTACATTCTTAAAAACACACAAGCTGTAAAATCAGGTTTCTAAAAAATACATTTTTCCTTAAACATTACTTTGAATAGCTATTTTCCTTACTTTTTCATATTCACAAGTTACATAGAAAGTGAGGAATACTGATGGGCTTTTCTTTAGTGCACTATGGACTAAAAACCTTGCATTTAGTAAGAATTACACAGGTGGATGCAGGTATCTTTGGTGTTCTATTCATTGTCCTTACTGCCACATGAGCACCTGTAGTCTTGCACTGTCCTACTAAGTATTCCTGAAAACACCTGGACAAGCTGTTTGTCCAAGCACTACATACTAGAGATGATATAAGATAATTAGCAAATGAAACTATTCCTGGCACTACATTAACATTACTGCAGAACTGCTGCAGCAAACTGGCACCTGGTAAAGGGAAATGCTAGATGTGATAATTCCAATTTACACATTCAGCACAACATTCTATCTGCCTGTCAATATGAAACAGTTTCTCATTCAGTAATAACACAAATACCCCAAAAGAATGTTGTGTTGAAATGCTGACATGAAACTTCTATGTCCCTCTCTGGACTAGCTGAAACTGCCTTTTCTTGCAGGGCATATGTTGGCTGTACATTTTGCATTAATAACAAAACCTGACTTTCAAAACTGCAAACTTTCAAATAATCCCTGAATAGAAGAGCATATTATACTACAATTCCTACAATGCATGATTCGCACAGCAGCGAGAACTATTTAAGACATATGGAAAAGTGTGCTATAATTACGTGTAGTAAAATGTTCAGTAGAATATATCTATTACCAAATTATAGAAAAGTATCTGCAGGAACTAAAAATAGCCATTTATAATAGCCATTTAAAGGTTACCAACATGAATAAAGCAGTGTTGTACTTTCACTCATATCACAAGAAAATATTCCACAATGTTCTGTGTACATATATAGATGTTTTTCCAAACACTGTCCAATGATCTCATAACAAGAAATTATTTAAGTATAACAAAAGTTGGAAGCTTGTGAAAGAAGTGATGGGTCTGTTGGACATCAGGGAGCAGTTTAAGGAGAATGAAGACAATGCAGAGAAGATGAATGATATCCTCATCCCAGATGGTGTTGGCTAGGTAAGAATAAGAGAGGGAGGGAGGTTGGGAGAAAACAATAAAAAAGATTCCATATTTGGACTGGCTGGTGTTCCATATATCTGTTCAGGCTCTTGAAGTGGTGGTGACCACAATGACATAACAAAAGCTGCTTATAATAAAGTTATTTCAATTAGTCAAGACTACAGAAGACTAAGAAACTTTACAGAGACCTCACAGAGAAAAGTGAATGATGGTAAACAAAACTGAATGTTGTTAAATGAAAGGTAATTCACATTAACAGAAATAATTTAAAACTACTTATAAGCATTGATATGTTCTAAACTAATTATAATTATTCAGGAAAAGGACATAGGATGACTCAATGAAAACCTGTACTCCACATACAATGGCAATAAAATAAAATATTGAGAAAAAAAATGGAATAGAAAGCATTATGAAAATGTAAATATTAACATTATTATATGAATTCCTGGTGGCCCAAACTTGGAAAATTATGTTCCATCTTGGTCACCCTATCTAAAAGTTTACAGCAGAAACAAAAGGAGTCCAGAGATGGACAACAAAAAGCATTAGCTATCATGAAATATCC
The DNA here is from genome assembly GCF_052426305.1 of Pelodiscus sinensis. NCBI lineage: Eukaryota > Metazoa > Chordata > Testudines > Trionychidae > Pelodiscus > Pelodiscus sinensis. The sequence goes on along the minus strand of NC_143060.1, from coordinate 29,764,859 downwards.
ACGTGAAGCGAGAATGAAAGACTGGAACTGTTTAGTTTAGACACAGAAGTAAGAGGACATGTGAGAGGTATGGCAAAATCATTATAAAGAGAAGGTAAATAGATATTCCTACTTTCTCTTATTACACAAGAACACAAGACACTGAATGAAAAGAAACATTTAAAACTGGGTAAAATAAATACATTTTTACACACTGCTCTTAGTGCCACAATATGGAGTCCAAGGATATGTCTATACTTGCACCCTAGTTCGAACTAGGGATGCAAATGCCTTAGCATCTGACTGGCCACTGTTGAAGACAAAATTCTGGACAAGAGGGGTCATGAATATTGCAGAAGCGATTCAAAGGGGCAGCCATGGAGCCCAGGGTCAGTTGGGAAGTCCCCAGCTGACCCCAGGCTCCACGGCTGCCCCTTTGAATGGCTCAGAGGCAGCTCAGCCGTGCAGCGGCCACCTTGGGGTTTCAAAGTAGCAGCGCCGCTGTATGGTGCTACCACTTTAAAGTATCCCTTTCCCCCTCCCTTTGCTGCCTCTATCTCATAATGGTGGGGGGGACGGAGGGGAAATATTGACTAATCAAAAGACTCAAAATGCTTATCGGATAGTTAACTAGTCTTTAACATCCCTATTCCCTACATGTATTATAATCAGAGTATTACAAGGAGAACTTGCTTAGGGCTACATCATAGAGTTTTCACTAGCTCTCGATGAGTGATAGTATTTAGTTGCCCCGAGAACAGAATAGGGACTAGATTCTAACAGTCACAAAGATGATCCCTAGTTTTCCTCCTTTGGATATAATCTGAGCCAGCCATTTACAGAGCACAAATTATTCCTCCTGTATGTGCGGGTGTAGTCAAGGCTCCCCTCCACCCTTCACCCATTTGCCTAAATGCAGGAGTAGCAGTCCTACCTACTACCTTGCTATGCTATATGATGAGCGTAGCCCATGCCCACTGTCTTTCCTGTACCGACATATAGATGAAGCCACAGTCTTCACTTGGGAGAGTATACCAATTCTAAAAATGTGTTCCTTAACTTGCACAAACATCTGCAGGTGTGAGCAAACGTTCATAAAAACTAAACTTGTTACATTTCATTAAGATTAATTTATTTAAGGGCGTACAAAGACTTGCATTTTCTCGTATGCCTACCCATTGATAGAAACCATTATTCTATCCTATTTCTGTTCTAGGAAGTGAAAAAAATGGTATGAGAGAAGCATTGTACATCTCCATGAGTTCCAGAGAGCTCTCCTAGTTCACTAACATGCGCCACATACACCACTGATGCTATTTTACCAGTTGAGAGCTAACAATAGCTGAGAATTATGTCAGACATCTAGGCAAAGACACTCATTATTCATCAGAAAGGGACATTTCAGAATGATGATGAAGGGACATTTTACAGGATTTAATTATTTCACATAAGTAATTTTTTGTCAGCCACTTCTGGAATCTACTGGGTTTTTTATTGGCATTTAAACTTCTTCATTACATTTGTTATTTATAAAATTCCATAATTAAATTTTACCTAGTTTAAGAACTTCATTTAAAAATGTGTTTTAATACAGTATTTTTTATAAACCACACTGAAAAGATGCATTAATGTGCTATGAAATAAAAGCTTCATTCTGACCTCAGCAGAATTAAACCACTTTTGTGTTTAATGCCTTAGGACACTATAGCAAAAAGTAAGCTTAAAGGCATGTAATTCCAACTACATAAATAAAATAGTCAGAATCAACATACCTTAAGCCGAATTTTGGCATTGTCCCTACAGTAGGATATCAACAGGAGAAATGCTCCTGTTGACTTCCCTTACATCTTACGACTGCAAGGAGTACTGCAGTTGATGGGGGTTCCCTTACTGTTTGATTTAGTAGTGTCTGGGTGCTATATATTATAATCTGTAGTAAAACTCCTTGTTGAGGAAGTAATCATTCCACATGCACAGTAGCGTCAACTTCTTAAATTTAAAAGCTCGAGTTAAATAATGTTGTAAAATAATCAAAATAATCCATCTCCATTGTGCATCAAATATCTGACTAAGCACTGGTTTAGAAAAAATGATGTACTTTTTTACATTACATAAAATGTCCAGACTGAGAAAACAGCTATAATTTATGTACTTTCATGACTTAAATGGCTAATGGCCCAACTAGACACTAAATTCATATATTAGATGTTTCAAACACATCTGTATCAAGCTTCTGGGGAAAAAATACCCTTACAAAAACCGAATCTAACATTCATGAAAATATGAATATAATCCTTAATTATAGCCACGCTTTTACTTTGTAGTCGCTATAATCAATTGGTTGCAATGAGGTTTATTCTGACTCTAAGCCTGTAATCTTTTGAAATAAAAATACTTTATCAGGTATTGTAAAATCCTGTGATGGGGGTGAGGAGGCAGTAAACTACTAACACATTTTTTTCAAAGTGCCACTGGAAACAATTCATTGGGTCTTATCAGAGGTGGTTTCAATTTTCTATCGTTCCATTTTAACCCGCCTAATCAGTTGAACAAAAGTACTTTATGTGAAATGATTCCTTCAGTTGCCTTAGCTACAAATCCCTACAGTATGCTATAATTGAAATCTACTCACGTAAGTTAAGAATAATTAGAACCCCAAATTAAGCTAAACACAAAGTTAATTCAAATAGTCAGCTGCTGTCATTTACATGGTTACAGTTTTATTGTTCCTTACCATCTCTGGATACTCTTAAAAGCATTTTGTTGGTTCTTCACTATTTAATATACTATTCCAAATGTAAATGGGAGCAAGAGCCCAAATCTGGCCAGAACCCGCCACTTCAGTAACAACTTGATCAAGTCTTTTCTCATTGTTTTCCCCAATACTGTCACTGTACCTTTGCTATCAGCAATCAGCCAATTAACCATACTGCTGAGGAATGGAATGATAGCTCTCAGATACAACTTTCATGGTAAGTAAGACTAGTATCACTGATTCTGATATGAATGTCATCAATGCAACAAAGGAAAGAGCTTTTGAAAGCTAACAGTCAGAGCACTTTGCTTTGTCTGAACACTAAAAGGAAAGGATTAAACAAAATTTTGGTCATAAATAAATGGCAAAGTGAAACTGCTATTCAAAAACATATCATGCAAAAGCTAGATAATAATGTATGTTACAAACTAAATATATCTTATGCTGTAATCTTATGCAGATGCCAGAATATGTTACAACTCCACTGATTTAATCAAGCCAAATGCAAAACTAATCACTATATTAATGTAGTTAGTCAACATACACATTTGGTAACTCAATATATTTATTGAATAATCTTCCTCTATGGGCACTCTGCATATACTAAAACACAAGGCCCATTATTTCTATAAAACCTTTTAAGGCAGTTTATAGTATGTAGGTATTCAAGGTTTTTATACTCTAATTTACACTGCACTACTTCAGATGGTTTGAGAGCCGAAACATTTTCAGTTTCATGTAAAAAGTTCTCTCCCCTCCCCAGTATACTATAAAACCATTTTTAAACAAATAAAATTCAAAGTTGTTGGTTACTGAGTGGTACTTGATTTTTAAGGCTGGAAATGACATTATATACCATGTTGAGTTAATCACATTTTCTTTTAGCTGGTATTGTATTCTATAAAATGATGTACTGTGATTCCTCCATACTAAGGTACGATAATCCACAGCGCAAACCACTAGTTTGCCCTCTAGTACTTTCCAGGCTTCCCTCTTCATGCACACCAATTTCATCTGTTGCAAATTAAACAATGTAAGTGCCAAACTGTTGTTCTTTGTTTACTAAGAGCAAATTTATCTTGAAACCATTGAAATGCCTACTCAGTTTTAAATGGCCACAAAACCACTTTTTCCAAACAGAATTACAGTGCTGAAGATACATTTTTGAATCAGTACATTATTAACATTCATTTTACAAGTAACACCCTTTTACTACAGAAATGTATGAAAAAATATACAAAAATATCAAAGGCAACTATCATCCTTGAGCTAGAGAAACGGAACTGTGACAGCTCGGTGAAGAATATGGGAGATAATAATGTGAAACATTAGGGAAGGAAGGTCAGGTTGCATGCCAAGTAGTCAGACAGAATCAGTGGATAAAAGGCCAATTAGAATGAGATGTTTACAAGTGAGAGGTGATATGAAATAGAACAAAAATCTTCCAGCTACAATTTAAAGACAAAATATTTCTCATTTCTTTTCCCACCTAAAAATCTTATTTACTATATATTTCAGAAACGTATGTCTGTCTGTCCGCCTGTAAATCTAAGTTCAAGAACTTCTTCTAAACAGTAAGAGCAAGGGCCACCAAATTTGGTGTGCAGCTTCCTCTTATCATAACTTGAAGCAAGACTAGAGTTTGGTTGTGCTAGGATAATGGAATGTGCCCGGAATTAGATTGTTTCTCATAAAATGGAAAGGGGGGGGGGGGGGGCGCGGGTCTGGCAGAGAGTTATACTGCAGAATGACCACAGGGGGGCAGTAAGGGGCCAGAGAAGGAGACCAGGCAAACCGCAGAATGCAGTTTATGTACCCCACTGACAGGAGCTTCTCACCTGGCCCTAAGCTGCTGTGTTGAGAGAGGACTAAGTCTGTCCTCTCTCCCCAGAGCAGCCTATATATTGAACCCCCTTATCTCCAGCCCCATCCCAGAACTATGATTTTTTAAATGAAGAAAAATGAGTTAAGGCCCAAAGTAAAACTTCTAATGTAACATATATGCAGAATCCGCTGAGAGTGACAGTTCCCCATTACCTTTCCTTATTTTAAATGAACTTATTGAATTCAAGTTTAATAGAAAAAGTTTTTTTTTTAAAGTAAGATACTGATTATATTCTGCTAGTATAGAACATCAATGGACTGGACTAACTCCTAATTTATGAGGTTGGGAGGAAGGAAGGAGTTAGCTCTCCTAAGTCTTATCGTCAAAGCCAGAATTAAAGTTATGTGGACTCTCTGAGTTCTCCCATGTATAAGTTGCTTAGTTCGCTTTCCAACCCCTTCCCCCCCCTCCCCCCCCCACACACACACGTTTCTGAGGAGGTAAAAAGATTTTTTTTTCCAAACATCATTAATGCACAACATGGAAACACCAACAAATTACCTTATTAGTACAACTTAACAAAAGAAAAGGGATGAAAAATTCCCAACCACCTAAATTGGTGTAATGTCACTGAAAAAGAACACATTTTCCCTCATTCCCCTTAAAAGGGCTGTCTTAATGTCTGTCACTTGGACATGGATGAATTGTTTCCATTTACTGAAAGAGGCGTCCACCAATTGTGCAAATAATTATACAGCTCTATTTCTTTACACTTCAGAAGAAAGTTAGAAGACAGAGATAACAAAAACACAAGGGCTGTGTCTAGATTGCACCCCTTTTCCGTAAAAGGGATGCAAATTAGACACAGCGCAATTGCAAATGAAGAGGGGATTTAAATCTTATTTTAAAATCTGATTTTAAGAGGAATAAGGGATCTTTTGGAAAAGGCTTTATTTTCCGAAAGATCCCCGTCTAGACTAGCGCTTTTTGCCGGCAAAGCCCCGAGCCGGAAAAAAGTGGCAGCCATGTTTATGCAAATGAAGCGGGGGAGATTTAAATCCCTGCTTCATTTGCAATTGCGCTATGTCTAATTTGCATCCCTTTTATGGAAAAGGGGTGCAATCTAGACACAGCCAAAAAGTTTTATCACAATTGGGTTTTGAAAGTTAGCGGTCTAGGTCGTTCAAGTTTCTTTTTGGTAGACAGAAAATTTGAGAAATCTGGAATCATGGGGCTTTCCTTAGTTTACATGTCAACAAATATTGCTGTTTAAGTTTTTTATAATATTTCCATGGATTTAAGATGACACAAACTTTACTGGTATGCTAAATGTGGCGAAAATTTACCTTTTTAAGAACAATGATGGCAATTCAAGAGAAAATCCAATATTATTATTAGGGATAACATTCAAAATGTCAATCCAGTAATCCCTGTACATTACAATAAACCTGTCAAGTTTGATAAGATTTATCAACGAGTAAACTATTGCAGCAGTTCCCAGCCACCGGTCCACAGACTGCCAGGCCAAGATGCCTGTCAGAGCAGAAGCTGGCTCAGCTCCAGCAACTGTGGTGACTGATTTTGCTCGATAGTGATAATGGGGCTGAGGCAGCAGGAGGAGGCAGGATAGGCAGCTCCCTCCCTGCTCCTTCCTTCAACCCAGGTTAAAATGGCAGCCTGGCCAGGGCTCTGCGCTTCCTCCCCTCCCCTCTGCCTCTACCCACATTGGCGCGAGACATGCTTGGGGAGGGAGAATGCACAAAGGAAGAGGGAGAGCACGTGCTGTCAATGGCCACTCTCCCTGCCCACGTGGCCAATTCTGCCCAGCAGCAGCACTGGGGCTGAGGCGGCGGAGCAGGAGGAACCTCCTTCCCTCCTCCCTTTTCCAACCCAGGCAAGATGGTGGGCCCCTGCTTCTACCCATAGGGGTGCGAAACGTGCTTTGGGAGGGAGAGAGTGCACCGCTAATGGCCACTATCCCTGCCCACGTGGCAGTTATGGCCATGCTCCCTAGAGGGGGCAGTCTCACTCTGGGGAGCACAGAGGTGGGGTGGGGTCAGGTCAAAGAGCAAAGGGTTATTGGGTGAAGGCATGGTCATGGGGCAAGAGAGTGTAGGCATGGGCTATAAGGGTCAGAGGTTAGAGAGTCAAAGGGTACGTAGGGTTGGGGGGTCAAAGGGTGTAAGGCACTGGAGAGCAAGGGACTGGATTGGGGCTAAGCCAACAGGTAACATTTTATTTGTATATGTAGATAATGAATATGCAAATATGCAAATTAAATGTTACCAGTCCACCAACAGTTTGTGAATGGGTCTGTCGGTCCACAGTATAAAAAAGGTTGGGAACCACTGACCTAATGCTACAGAATACAGTGCATAAAAGTGAAAATGGCAATAGTTTTATTGGTGTAAATTTTTATTATTTTTTATTAAGGATCATTATCCTATAGAAACAACTGAAGAGAATCTCCTGTCCATGGGGACCCAGTGTAAGCTGGGACTCAGCAGTACCAGCTCACACCAGGTCTGGGACTGCTGTCCCCTGCCCCCTCCTTTTAAGCTGGTTTCCCTCAGTGCTGGCTCCTGCTCCCCCCTTTGCTGCCTCTAATACAGAGGCAGTTGGGGGAAGTAGAGAGAGAGCGAGTAGTCAAGGAGTGACTCGCTTACATCCCTAGTCATAAGCAACTGTATACCAGCATACAGAAATGTTATAGACTATCAAGAGAACATACACAGACATAAAGCAAAGTTATTTTTAATTCTCAGTGGACTGTTTTTTTGTTCCTTGTGAAATGCACCCTGAAAGTAAATCACAAAGAAAGAAGTGTATATGAGAATTAGTGTTTCATACGAAACTTTCATTCAACAATATACTTGTATTACCAGCGCACAAGTATGTTTATTGGTACAAATTCAGTAAAAATAAATGCATATTTTAAACTGAACTACTACTTTAACTGTTCCATTCAGTTTACTGATGTGATCCTGCAAAGATCTGTTCATATAACTTTACTCACATGAGTACTCCATAGACTTGAACTGAACTTCTTGTAGGTGTAAAATTAAATGCGTGATTGCAGTGTAGGGTATGCGTGTTAAATTCAGATTTACTTTATGAGAACCATTATTATTTCCTGATTCTGATGTGGACAATACAACAATAGTAAGACGAGAATGTTCAGTTATATATTATATAGTCTGCAGTTACACATTCAATCAGATGTTTTATGTTTTTTCACTCCCAAGTCTATGAGTTACAAACCTATCCACTTTGTACTGTTTCAAAAATATAATACAAAACACAGCTAAGGAGGACTGAAGAGCGTATTGATAAAGTTAAATAAAATACCCTCTCTCTCAGGTACAATAGTGCACCTCCAATTACACAGGAATTCAATCATTGAAATAAACACGTTATTTGGTTTTGAAAACATTAAAGCATGAGTCTCAGAGCCGGTGGGCCATCTACAGTTCCAAACAGGTCTACAATCCGGCCTGAATGCAGCTACCAGCACATGACTCCCTGTGGCCTGGGAAGGGGAGCAGGGTGTCCATATCCTTCCTCCAAGCCCAGCCCCTGCTCTGCCCTCTCCCTCTACACACACTGCACCCCTTCTCTCAAGTCCCCTACCCTCTAAGGAATGCAGCCTGGGAGATGGCAGCAGAGCAAGACAGGCTGCTGTGTCTCTCTGCTTCTCCAAGGCTCCTGCTGTCACTGAGTGGGGGGAGAAGGGGCTTCTCAGCCCTGCTCCCGTTCCCCAGCCCATCAAAGACCACATGGGCTAACCTAAGTATGATGTTCAGTCACATCCATAGACCAGTTGGGGTGGCTGCCACAAGGCCCCTCAAAGAGCTGGGCCCAGGGAAGCCGCCTGAACTGTCTATGGATGTAATGGCTCTGCACACACAGGGACACGAGGCAGTAGCACAGAACTGGTAGCCAGAAGCAGTGTTAGCTCCACTGTGCTGCCAGTGAGGCCCCTGGGAGTATTGTTTATCACCTGGGGACAGGGGATGTGAAGGGATGACAAAGCCGCACACTTCTCCCTCAGTGTATGTCTACACAGCAACATTATTTCAAAATAACTAGCGTTATTTCGAAATAACTTAGTCCACGTCTACACAGCAGGCAGTTTTTTCGAAATAATGGCAAAATACTCTGACTCCTGTAAACCTCATTGTACAAGGAGTAAGGGAAATCAGAGGGAAAGTGCTCTATTTCAAAATAAACACTGTGTAGATTCTACCAATTTCGAAATATGCTATTTAGAAATAAGCAACACAATTGACGTAGCTCAAACTGCATAGCTTATTTCGAGTTAAACCCAGCTATGTAGATGTACCCTACCTGAGTCCTACCGGGGTACCCGCTGGCCTGCTAGGAAGATTTGAGGACTGGCACTGGCCCTAAGGTAAATTGAGACAGAGACCCCACAGTGGAGGTAGTAAAAATAAAAATTATATATTACCAGTCGCTGTTCTCTATGACATAGCCAATAAATTTTATATAGGTATGGCCAATCCACATATGCCTTGTAGAACAGCTAAAGACTATAGGATCTTTAATCTTAACTATATCCAACTTTGGGAGTGGGAAGAAGACTTTGAATCAACAGTCAGCTAAGCCAAGGTAGCCAAATCAATTCAATCTCATCCTAGTGGTTGATCATATAGCTATTCCTATTGAGACTGAGCAAATGTATCACTATGAAAAGTGGTAAATTGAAGCAACAGTTCAGAAGACTTTGCAAAGGCAGCATCTGCTCATAGCATGAACAAATTGTTTTTGTACATTTTTGACAATTTTCAAGGTCCTTTTTTTCCTTGTGAAGAAAGCTTCTGAAGCTACAAAACAGTTTACCCTTTCACAAGAGGAATTTAAAGTTTTAGCAAATGACAGCAGGAAGATGGATCTTGAAAAGAATAGCATACAGTAATTTAGATTTAGAGTTTTTGTTCAAATTTTATAAAAAATACTAATGAATAAAATAATTTAGTGGCTAAAATTAACATATTTAATTCCTCTAAACAACTATTAATCCAGTATTTAATATAGAACTACAGAAACGGAGGCTTCAAAGCTATCAGACTTTTCTATAGCAATGTCATTTCTCCTACACTTTTTAAATAACTATTTTCTTTCCCCATGCATGAACCTCAGGTCCCATCATAGACGAAACAAATGAAAGGACACGCAGTGCCCACATTCTAAAGAATCTCATGTTTTCCTCCACCTCCTTTTCAGCTAGTCCAATGGCCTCCTTAATCTGAAACTGTACTTGAAAAGATTATCTCGAATAGTTATTTAAAAATAAATCTAATTTCACTATTTAGATCAATTTACTTTTTAAAATCTGTGTTGACCCTAGGTCTCTTTCAGGATACAAAAGGGAGACATAACTAACTAAATACTACCAAAGTACTCCTCCTTTTGTTCAGAAAAAATATTTAAAGCAGATCACATCTTGTTTCAGTTTTCATAGGCACCCCACCATTCCTTTTTACTTAAATGTTTGCCTCTAAATAATCTGCATTATTTAACAAAAACATTTTTTCCCTGATAGAATCATAAGATACACTGTTGGATGACTTATCCTGGAATCTTATCACCATTTTTCTGAAGCACTGTTATTTATAATTAATCAGTGGTACCAAACAGCGCCAGCATTCAAATGCCTGACTTTTACTTACAACTACATTATACAATATAGGTTTTACTGAATCCACCAAGGAACTGAAAAAATTGGTTGCTTAACAGATCTAGTGCAAAATTATACTCATCATGTTCCTGGATACTTTGTTAAACCAAGAAGTTCCTTAATAAATGTTGTGTTTCACACAGATCTATTGTGATTTAATTCTCCAAGATGGAGAAATTCAATTTCCATTGCTGCTTACTGATACATAATACTACAGGGACCACTACCCCCGAAGAAATGGACAAAGCAAAAATTAAATCAATTAAAAAGTTGATTTCCCCTCTTAGTGAATTTCTTCTATCAATTGAAAGGTATACTATGGATAAGAATTTAAGTATGATAGGCCCAATCCTGCTAACATTTACACAGGCACATGTGAATTTACTCATTTTTATAGATGAAGAGAGAAATGTATGAATAACTATTACTTGAGGAAACAGGTTTTTTAAAAAATCCAATACATGCCAACGAGAAAAACTTTTAAAATGCTCCTACACATAAAATTTTAAACCCACTCCCAGTAAAGTTAAATCAAGTATTGAATGTAATATTAAAAACTACCTAGATTCATTATTTTTATTGTTCATCTGTTCTGATTATGTGATGACAAAGAAATAAAAAATAAACGTAATTCCAATAAATTGAAGGAATAGGTGAACAATTATCCATCAAAATAGTAAATTAGTATAGTCATGATGCAACTTAAGCGTCTAGATATGAAAGCATACTAGGCAATCATATGCATAACAGATACCTATCTGCCTTTATTTATCTAAAAAGGGGAGGTGAGCTTACCAATGATGTTCTTTAAAACAATAACCACCACCCTCTGTAGTTCAACTAATTCTCCAAGGCAATTCTCTTTTTAGTTAAAAAACAATTCTCTTTTTAGTTAAAATATTTCTTTGTAATTAGTTTATAGATTAAAGGAACTTCTTGTACTAGACTATGCTGGAAAAAGAAGCACAAGAACAGCTTTAAAAGTAATGTTAAATAGGTCAACTAATTAACTTTAGTTCTTCCATGACGTTTCTATTTTTTGCTTGGTTCTTTTGTTTTGGTATTATCTACTTTCTGCAGTTAGCAAACTAACAGACTTCTCTAAAACAAACTGAGATGACACAGATCAACGTACAGGGCATACCCGCTATAAGTCGCCTTGCCTTGGTATACATCCGTTCCACATTAAAGTCATTGACGCTTATAGGAACTAATGCATTATAAGTCCTCCCATTCCCCACTTTTAAGTCACGCAAAACAATTTTTGGCAGAAATGGAAGTCAGCCACGGAAAAAAAATATTCCCTGCTTTAAGTTTCACTACAAGTCCAAGTTTTTTTTAATGTATCTTGGACTTATAGCGAGGACAACCTGTATGACAACCTGTATAGTACAAGTACGTACTAACCCTCTACAGTTTTCCTTCTAACTGCCAATTAATGTCCTTTCCAGGTTCTCTGTACCTGTAGAAAGGAATTGTTTCCAAAGCAACCTCTTTGGCCTGTTGCATAGAAAAAGAAAGAAAAAAAACTTCACTTAAGTACAGATATATGATTCTTGACTTGAGATACTGCAGATAATACGGTAGCATTTTATGGAACACTCTCTGCCTGCTAACCCCCTCGTGGGTTAACTCACTGTGACAGCAATGAGGACTTTGTCTTGATTGGAAAATTTTTCATTAAGTGGACTAATGAACCATTGGTCCACACCTGGAATCTTTTTTAACTGTACAGAAACATTCACACATGATAGTCTGGAATTTAGTTAGATTTCTTTTTTTTCCACCACCTGAAACAACCTGTTTATGTAACACACTTAAGTAGCTAGATTTCAAGTCAAACAATTAAAAATATTCCTACTTGACTTATATACTTCTTTATTTTAACATTTGTTTCTGGTTATACTTCCAGGGATGAAGCGTCATTCTTAGCGCATATTACTTGGCATAGTTTTATGACTGAAGCAAAAGGCAGCTCCATATCATCAGAAAGTCTAACAATTCATTTTGCTTCTGGTGGCTTAAAGTCAACTCAATATTAATATTCACTTATTCACTTTCAAAATACAGTGCCATAATAATTCATTTATTCTAAGAATTTTCAATTAATACTGTATTAGTTCGCTAGCTACTCCAAACTCCTTCCACTGCTTTAGCTGAGGAAGTCTTGTAGAGAGTTTAAAGGAATTGAATTCAGCAATAAAGCATCAAAAGATGGCTACTGCCTCCCAGAACAATAGGGATAGTCAAACAGGGATCTGAAATACTACAGTTGAAAATGAAAATTAGCTTTCTGCAAATTGTAATAATTCAGCATGCAAAAGTTTTCAGTTTATTTTTTCCACCCAAACATAGTAGATAAGCTTTTTGTTGCTGCAAACTTCTTGCTATATCTACGTTAATCAGAAAAAATTATAATTGTTTTCTACATTTTCCTCTTCCTGCTTCCAGATTTTCAACTGCAATATATTTCTAAACTCTAATACTGAAATATTCTAATAAATATTTAAACAATCTTGAGTTGAGAGATTTTTAAATAACTATACACACACACACACACACACACACACACACACACACACACACACACACACAAACTTAGCATTGTATAACTGTCATTGAGCACCTTTAATTGGAAAAGCCATGAAGTGAAAAACGCCATTTCCCAGTACTATATTCTAAATACAATTTCAAACTAGTTCATTCATTCTTGCAAGATGAATGCATTTTTGCACCAAACACAGTAATTACCAAACCCAACTAGCTGTAAAATTTAGATACCTAAGCTCCTACTGGCCTCGTCTCTGCAGAAACTTGTCTTTAATATGCCAATAAGGTTTCATCCAAGACTAAAAACAAGGACACCAAGAACACATTTATGCATGACTCTAATGAATCATAAGTTACCATCCAATGAAGCCGCAAAAGATTAATGTGTACTCCCTAGGAGAGTAGGTCTTCAACACTATACTCACCACTCATTTGGGTGGGTGCCAATGAAATCTTGTATGAGTTTTAGGCAAAACTAGACCTCTAAAGGCAATAACCCTTCAGAAAGGTGCCTAGTCTGTACTCCTTGAAGTCTACACAGGAGTTATTACTATATTTCAGCAAAATAGGTTTATCAATTCAAGCCCAAGAGCTCAGAGAGTCTTAGACTAGAACAAATGTTTAAATAAACATATATTGAATATGAGAGCTTAATCCTTTAAACTGTGGGTTTTGTTTGACAGTAGTTCTTGTTTTCTTTTACTGTACTTTGTATTCTGATTACTCAGTGGTGTTTGGTCTATGAATCCAAAGAATTCATACATTGTGATCTATGCCCCTATTTTACAAACAAAAGTGGCATCAGATGTTACTGAGGATCTGAAAATTAAATCACTACACTCTTAAAAGTTGTATATTATCTATCAGTCATGATATCTAGCTATCGGAACAAATGTTATTATGGGGAAACTGCCAATCTGAAATCTAGGTAATTTTTAAAAATACAAATTTTTACAAGTATTCTTAGATATTACACTTATTCCCCTTGCCAATACTTGTAGTTAAAAAAAATCCTGTTCTTTTAAAATGTTTCTCTCTCCATTACAACTGTGTAAAGGAACAACAAAAACAATTAAGGAGACTGGTTATAAACAAGGGAGTTTGCCGGACCAGGAGAGGTCAGGGCCCTTGTTGGGGGACCGCCAGCCTCCAGGCCAGCTCCTCTCCTGGTCACCTGGCCTGCTGTCGACCCCAGCCAATGTGTCAGCTGTACTCCTGGCCCCCTATCTTGCTCCCAGCTCCCTCACCCACTGGCTAGGCTCCCAGCCACCTGCCTCCTTTGGGTTGGCAGCTGGGCTCTGCTCCCTGGCTTTGGGGCTACTAGTCACCACCCCCTCTGCCACCAGACTCCTAGCCCAGAGCCACTGGGACTCTGGTCCAGCAACATCTATGGCCCTGACATGCCACAGTGAACTGATATTACACAAAGAAAAAAAAATTCCTCACTAAGCCTATCATTTAAGAGCAAACTTAAGTGCTATGCACAACAGAGGTAAACAATGTACAGAGAACAGTTAGGTTTTTCAATTGGCAATGTCCCTATATCCACTTTCAGTTTTATTTGTCCATTTACAGTTTTATTTCCAGGAAGCCGGTCAATGGAAGAAAAATAGGTACTCCAATTGCTGCTTTTGGTTCCATTAAAATGTATTTTAAACTACTGCGCATTGTTTATGTATCTTACAATTTACTTGTGCTCAAGGACAGTACAGTGAGAGGACTAAGCAGAAGGAATCCAAAAATAAACCACCTACCAACTCTATCACTCCAGCTGTCTGAATACTGTGATCTAGTGTTACTATATCAAACAATATACATGTTTATTTTTAATGTTTGTTTTGTTTTAATATCAATCATTTTGACTAACAGCTCTAGATCAGGACAGGTAGCAATTAACTGTTTCTAGTTAAGCAGATGCATCCTAAAACAACTGAGCAATCTAAAAGTAAAATAAATATTTTAAAATTATACAAAGTATATGCTGGTCTCTCATCTGAAGCATAATTAAAATATATATCATCTTACCTTCTGTATACTGAAGGAAGCTCATTATGAGAAGTAACCAAAATAATTGCATTCTGCAACCAGAAGATACCATTATTGATCCTTAAGTATTTTCTTTGTATTCCTTAATGATCCCAGTTACAAATGCCCAGCATCATTGAAGCCAGTGGTCCGTATCATTGATCTTCATACCTGGTGATGGAAAACAACAAAAGAGATTCCCTTGTTAGTCATATGCCAGCAAATTAAAAAAAAAATCACAGATTGAATATGAAATTTTAGCTGACATGAACACAGAAAGTATTAAAAATATAACAAGACAGCCCCTTTACTGTGGCTGGAGAATGGACAGGTGTGCTGGATTTATGATCAAAGTCAGTGATCAAACAGGATTTACAACAAAACAGGATGAAGCAGTTTAAAATGTGATTGTAGTTAGTTGCTCCTTTTAAGAGATACAGTGAAGATAAGAAAATGGATTTGAAGACGACTGAGGTACAGATCCAAGTACAAAAAAAGATACAGCCCAACAACAAAACTTCTAAAGAGAAGCTCAGTCGGACCCCTCCCCCATCATGGCTTCCTTGCTCTCTACAGGAGATAGGAATGCCAGTTTTTCTGTTATGCATAGTTCTGCCCACTCAGACAAAAAAAAAGCAAAAGCAACAACATAATCATCAAAATAACCATTTTTCTGAGGATGCTGGTACTTCCTTGATCAGTAGGGTTTCAGAGTACTTCTAACCATAATGAAAAACCTTTTAAACAAAAATAACCTAAATGTGTTGCAAGCACATTGTGAGTATTCCCACTTTGGATCACATCAACATTAACCCATGTCAAAGATGGTACTCCCCATGACCACACTGGGTTTAGCATGTGACTGAACTCCTTAGTTCTACAGAGAAGACAAGCTCACCTGAAGAGCTTCTCCTACATACCATGTAACATGAAAGGCTTTTAAAAGGCATGGTTTACATTTTTCCATTATAGCACAAAACAATTATTGAACTTGACGGTCTGACCAGCCACCAGCACTCTTCAGTCAATGCCTTCGTTCTTGCAACCACCATTGGAATATCAGGTCACAGCAGATAGCTCTTTGAGATATTTTTACTCTCACTATAATGCACAGTTGAATTTCCAGTATGAGTGTGTGCTCTCTGAGCTACAGGAGTGTGCAACTCAGAACACGGTAATAATGAAACTCTGAACAATGCTGCATAAGCACAGATCAAAAGAGAAGTTCTGTGCCCAGGGCCTATAGGCAGACAGATCAAAATTTTCAAAGTGTGGGTGCTCAAGGTTACACTTAAAATAAGCGCCCTGATTTTCCACAGATCTTGTAGTCTATCTTATCTTTCTTGCTTGTGCATAGCAAACTGAGGCTGGCAGCAAAAAAATCACGTAATGAAAGGCAACTACCAGGACACCCCTGATTCTAAGTTACTCCTCGCTAGTTCATTTCAACCCATTCACACTTAAAAAAAAAAAAAAGTCCCCAGGCCGTGAATGAATGACATTTTATAAAGTTTTATAGAACAGCCTTGAGATCCTTTGGGATCAAAGCTGCCACAAAATGCATCAGTGATTATGATAGTGCCTCATGGAGATACAATGTGGAAGTTTCAGTTCAACAGCTATATAGGGAGTCTAAAAATTGGTGTACACTTAGGACTTGAAAAAAAATCTATTCATCCAGTAACCAGTGACAAGTGGGATAGTTTCTCCTTCTGATTTTTACAGAATTTACACTTTCCCCTTTAATAAAAAGTTTTGAACTCTGATGGTCAGAGTTTTCCAAATGCTCAACAATATAACATTTTTACTCTGCCATTGTAGACATACAGCTGCAATACCTCTGATGTTGCTCATTGCTTTAACAAGCAGCAGCAGGGTGAAATTAACAATCACTTAATTTGTTTCAGAGCTGCCATACAGAGTCCTATGGGAAGAAATGAATCCATCAGTAGAATGCTGCTGCCTCTTGTCCACAAGACTTGCACACTTCCATAGGCTGTGAGTGCAGGAAGACACAATGCCATTGCAGTCTGACAAGCATTTAATATTAGAGTAGCCAAGTATGTTGCATCACGGTGGACGTGGCTTTAATGGCGATGCCACTTCACTGTTGGAATTTTTCCACATACCTCTTACAGAATGCAAAGCTCTTACAGTCTCATACACAGGGAAATGAAAGAAAACTGGCATTCTAAGCTTTCAACAAAAGAGGCTCTTTTCCTGTAATTTGCAAATACAGCCAACAAGTACTCTTCAAGCAAAGGGGCAGAACGATGCATACCACACATGTATTTCCACAAAGAGCAGGACAAACACAGAGTAGCTCTTCCTGGCCCAAGCCCAAGTGCCTAGAGGTGAAAGATCCATCACCAATTAATCTGGCACTGGTACATCTGCTGCTGCAGGAGTATCCTGCAGCAGACACAAAGAGATAGTCATATTTTATTTCTTAAGTCTTCCACCCTGGGCTGAGAGGGCTTTGCATATTGAAAAACCTCAAATCCGTACATGACACACTGCATACAGCTGAAAGTAAGATTGCTGAGAAGTTCCTGCTTAGGAAGAAAAGCGGGTATTGCCACTAAGACATCTAAAAACTGGGAATTCTCCCACAGAAAAAGCCTAAGGAGAATTTAGAATAATTCTTCACCCGTCACACCCAAAGGGCTAAATCACTGAACTATTTCACAGACACTACAGACTGCTCTTTATGATTTGAGCAAGCAATTAGAATAATTTGAGAGTGTGGATAAGGCACAATAATGGCTACAAGTGAAATTAAGTCAGCCTTTTGATTGCTCCCAATCCGTCCAGAGGATTTTGATTTTCTGAGATTTAGTTTTAAATGGGCTTTTTTAAAATTTTTATATCCTAATGCTGTATGGGCTGCTTAGAGGCATGCATGAATTTCGAAAAGGTTTTCCCACCTTAAAGTGGATAGTGACATGGCTGTGCTTTATCATCCTTCACCTTCATGCTTTCTTCTTTGTGAGAAGAAAGGAAGCAAATAATCAGAGAACAGTTAAAGACTGATGACCTTTTCCAGGAAAAAGCTTCCCACATAGGAAAACCAATGGCAGAGGGAAGGAGTAAAGGCCTCAAACCTTCTAAACTAAAAGGACTTATTTTAGGTGTTCTAACACCCAGCAATAGTTTTTAAATGAGGCTTAAGAATATTTCTGTAACACTACAGTAATGACCACCCTGCTTTGGGAGCAATATGAACTGAAATGTTTGTGACGAACAAGACAACAGGGTGTACAACATCTATCCCATTGTAGTCCGCTGTGAAATAAAACTTAACTCACTTTAATGCCAAACCAAAGTATGTCTAATGGCAAAGTATGTCTAAAAGAACTAATTCGCTTTCAGAAAACTGCTTATCACCAAGATGTGCTTTCAAATAGCCAGAAAAAAATAAAATTGAATTTAAAAACTGAGATTTTTTTTGTAAGCAAATTAATAATAACTCTCCGTTAAGCTAAATGTTATGAAGCCCTAAATACTAATTTAATCGAAATAAAAGGACATTGCAATACTGAATCAACTGTTCAGCAGCATAACAAAACTAATCCTGGAAAAAGTTACCCCAAACACAAGCTGGAGCCAAAGGACACTTGTAGGGATCAGTGTTGCTTTCAGTCTCATCTTTCTGATCACGTAAATGCCAAAGATAGAGAGGCAGCAGAATCTCACAACAATAAAATCCAAAAAACAAACAAACAGGACCAGGAAAAAGCCATATTAAATTACCTCTTTGTGAACAGAAAAGTAGATCATAGCAAGTGGTTATCCTGAGCAAATAACTTGTTTCCTCTCAGATCTTAACAGACCTAAGCTGCTTGTGATCCAGAAAGAATGTTTGAGAGTGGGGAAGACATGTTCACCAGAGCAAAGACTGCTTAAGTTTCAGAGTGCAACAAAAGCTGTCCACACAACTTCAGCTGTAATTTAAATCCCTATTTTCACTGGCACACGAGCCTCCCTGCCAGATCCATACACCGACCATATGGGACCGTCCCGATTTTAACTGCTATTGCTCCGTGTGTGGCACAGCAGCCTCCTCTCTCTCCACCTGACCCCAATAGAGCACATAGGTACCTCCACTGGAGATCTGACGGCAGGCAGCTGGGCCGGCTTCCAGTGGTGTGCATTTTCCAGCCACTCTGCCACCCAATGCCCTACCAATGTCCACTGCACGGCCCTCTTCTTCCCCCCACGAGACTGCCTCTGGCTTGTGTGGCCCCTGGTCCAACTATGCTGCCACCTCCTCCTCCTCCAGGTCACTTGTTGGTACAGCAACCACTGCCACTGCGGCCAGGGGGGCTGGGTAGGTCCAATGTGAAACCTAGCGTAGCCACTCCCAAACTTCTGCATGTTGGAGCTGCTGCTTCAGGCCCGGGCATGGGCTGTATGGAGCCCAGCTGGGATGCTGAGGGGTGGGGCGCACTCAGGTTCAGCAGGTGCGCTCCATGCACTGCCACTCTCTCCCTGCCCCATCCCGCTGGTGGAGTGGCAGTGAACCAAGTCTGGCTGAGAAGGCTGGGGTTTCCTCCACTCCCACCCATTTGCGCCAAGATCCCTGATGTATATATGGGGGGAGGGGCTGAGCTCGCGCCCTCTTCCCACCCAGCTGGAGGAACAGCAGTGCGCTGTCCACAGAGACTTTCCTCTTTGCAAGGGGAAGCAAAGTCAGGTAAGCATCGCCCCTCATGGCTAGACCCCTATACCCTAATCCCCCTCACTCACTCTCCTCCCCCCATCAAGACCCCGGACCTCCAGCCTGCTCCTGCACTCTTCCTTGCTCCTGTACTTCCCCCATGGCCAAACACCTACCCTGCTCCCGAATCTACTACTGTTCCTGCACCCTCCCTCCTGGCCACACACTGCACCTCCCTTGCTCCTGCTTCCTCCCCCTGGCCAGACACCCTACTCCCAGTCGGCTCCTTCAGCTTACCTCCCTCCCAGACCTTGCAACCTCTCTTTCTTCTGCACCCCACCTTCCACCTAGATCCTGCACCCTATCCACCTCCCACACACTGGCAGCCGTCCCACACACTGAACCCCTCATTTTTGTCCCCACCCCCGAGACGAAGGGGGTCCACAAAATCCACTAACTCTGGAACCCCCAAAAAGTAAATTTGGCTTGTGGGAAGCCCTAAACCTCAGTCCTCCCTATCCCTTCCCTTCTACCTGTGGGGCTGGAGCGCCAGAAGAGTGAGGTGTCTCAGTTTGAGGCCACATCAGTGAGGGTTGGAGGGTTTTGAGGAGTGTTTTTTTTTTTTTTTTTTTTTTGCTTCTCTCTTGTGTGGCCTCCAACTGATTTTTCTGTGGGTCAGGGGCCCCCCAACCCAAAAAAGGTTCCTGACCTCTGCCATAAATAAAGAAAACATTGAAACCTTTTGTGTTTGACATAAATTAATATTTTACTTTATTTAAAATGAAGTTTGATAAACTAATGAGAACGTTAAAATACTTAATCTGTTTAATCGTTTAAATTAAACCGTTCTCCCTAGCTGCAGCTGGTTCAGAAAATATGGATAACGTACCCAGCCTGCCCCTACCCCTCTCCCTCCAGCACACAGATCCATAAATAGAAGTGAATAAGTTAAATCTTGGCATGCCACTTCTGAAAGGTTACCAACCCCTGTCTAGTCTCTCTCAGAAAAAACTGAGAGGTTTACCTTGTGGAGTTTCCTGTTGAAAGAGGGAAAATAAAGGGAAGTAGGCATTCAGATTTGTAAAGTGCTATGGGATGCAGAGAGCTCTGTTCCCAGCCCTATATTCTACAATATATTTGAGAGAGTTTGTCTGTATGTGTAACTCTGTCTGTTCAAGAACTCTTTGTAAACAGTAAGAGATAGGAATAACAAATTCGGAATGCAGCTTTCTCTTATCAAAACTTAAAAGCAAGGTTTGGGTTTGGTTGTGGCAGGAAAATGGGATGTGTCCAGAATGGAATTGCTTCTCATAAAACCATACAGAAAAGAGACAACCACCAGGCAGGTGAAAGGGGCTAGCTGAGGTTTTAAATAAGTAAAAATTTTAAAAATGCATTTCATAGAGCCGGAAGGGATCTAGAAATCATCTAGTCTAATTTCCTGTATATCACAGACCATTACATTTCATTCTGAAACTCACACACAGAGCCCAGTTAGTTTATTTACTAAAACACTTCAGTTCTCAAGAGACTAAAATACATCTCAAAAAAGGATGGGGAGGCAAAGATTTATGTAGACATGTTTACAGACTACTATGTCCCAACAGAAAGCCTATGTCCCTGAACTTTCCAGTCATTAAGTTTTCCAATTTTAGAAAAATATCTATTAAAGATCATATAATAATACTGCCAAGTAAAAAGGTCAATTAGTGCACCACTACTGCTAAAACCTTCTTCCAAGCTCCGCTAATGAAGTACAGGCAGTCCCCGAGTTACGCGGATCCGACTTATGTTACAAACGGGGATTTTCTCGCCCCGGAGGACTGGAGCGGCGGGACGCCTGGTCCCGCCGCCCACCTCCTCCAGGGCGAGAAAAGCTGCTCCCCGTCTCCCTGATCTGCTGGGGGAGCCAGCAGACCAGGGAGACGCTGAGCAAAGCCGCGGAGGACCCAGGCCTGGACCCGCGGCGCTTCCAGCTGATCTGGAAGCGCCGCGGGTCCAGCCCCAGGTCCTCCGCCGCTTTGCTCAGCGTCTCCCTGGTCTGCAGACCAGTAAGACGCTGAGCAAAGCCGCGGAGGACCTGGGCCAGACCGCGGCACTGATCTGGAAGTGCTGCGGTCCGGCCCGGGTCCTCCGCCGCTTTGCTCCGCGTCTCCCTGGTCTGCTGGGGGGGGGGGGGGGGGGCAGCTAGTGCCCCCCCCAGCAGACCAGGGAGACGTGGCGCAAAGCCCGGGGCCTGTGGTAGAGGAGGTGGGGCGCTGCCGGTTGGTCCCGCAGCACCGCTCCTTAGCGCTACTGGACCAACCCGGCAGCACCCCAGCTGCTCTGCCCCAGGCGTCCTGATTCAGCCGCTGCTGATCAGTTTCAGCAGTGGCTGAATCAGGACGCCTGGGGCAGAGCAGCTGGGGTGCTGCTGGGCTGGTCCAGTAGCGCTGAGGAGTGGCCGCGCTACTGGACCAACCCAGCAGCACCCGAGCTGCTCTGCCCCAGGCGTCCCCAAGTCAGCCGCTGCTGAAACTGACCAGCGGCTGACTGCAGGAAGCCCGAGGCAGAGTTGCTCTGCCCCGGGCTTCCTGGAATCAGCTGCTGATCAGTTTCAGCAGCAACTGACTTGGGGATGCCTGGGGTTCTTAAGTTGAATCTGGATGCCAGTTCCGGCTTATATACAGATTCAACTTAAGAACAAACCTACAGTCCCTATCTTGTACGTAACCCGGGGACTGCCTGTACTGGAATATGCCTTGGAATTGTTTATTGTCCAACTACATTGTCTTTGTTGGCAACATAAGAGACAGTTGCAGTCTTTCCGCAAGTAACATATTTACATTTATTAGATGCTCTGAATATTCAAGACATGTCTAAACCATCAACAAGGTTATTTAAAAGGAGGGGGGGAACCATAACTTACTTTAATAGTTTACATTAATGCTAGACAACTGGGAAGCCATATCACCTCTTTTAAATTGAAAGACCAGGTTTTTTAAAAAAAATGACAGAAGCAATACACAACTCTGTTTAGCTAGCATAATTTTAACTATTATGTTCAAAAGCTTCAGAGGAGTAGCTGAGTTAGTCTATAACAGGAAAAACTTTAAAAACAACAAATAGCCCAGGAAAGCTCATGATACCATCTACATATTTTGTTAGTCTTTAAAGTGCTACCAGACTATTTGTTGTTTTTAAAGTTTTAACTAATATGGTAAGTGGTCAATCTGCAATCCACTTCCAATTAAACAGGTTGCTTATTGCAGAGGAAATGGAAAGGCTAAACCAGCTCCATCTAAAACTGGTCAACAAAGGCTGTATTCCATTAAAAATATTGCAACCCTAAAGACCTGCCCAAGGAGTCTTATCTTTGGTTCTGTATACAACAGTCCACATTAATTAACACTTTGAAGATTTGGTGTCTAACACAAAACATTTCTGTCTGTGCTGTACAGATGGAATGCAGTATCAGGGAAGGGAATAGCATAGTAAGTACAAGATGTGACCAAGGTCACCCAGTCTTACAATAAAAAGTCATTTCTATGCACTCAGCTGCCTTGTGCTCTGAAGTGATACATCAATGCTTTAGCAAAGCCTGAAACAGTATGGGATAAATATACACGCATCCTGAATCTAAACTGAAGCAGAGATCACAAAACTCAGTCCCTCGTAATTATAACAGCACAAGTTTACTCAAAAAGGCGGCTCTACCTGTATGTGAAGCAACACTAAACAAATAAATAGTATGACATCATTTATCCCATCAAAATGCAGCAACTCAGTGGTCTGCCTCAATAATTCACAAGGAGAATAAATGGAATTCAATTAAAAAGGGCAAAGATGTTCATTCCTCTTTATCATTCCAATTTGGCTCAGCTCCATTCTTGTGTTTTCACCAGGTATTGTATATACATTACTACATTGAGTGCCTCTCCTGACAGGCTAGTTCAGCCCCTTCTTGTTAACACAGGATACAGCATGGACGCTCTGGGGAGTTTTCATTCAATAAGCTAGGAAAGTAAACCCTTGCTAGTGCTAATCAGAAAGGCTTTTCTTGGCTCCAGGCACTCTCTTTTTGCCAAGTTTTAATCTTTCTCTTTTGCCTCCACTAGATCCTCAGAATCATGAGGGTCACCCGTTACTCATTAAATTACTCCTCCATTTCATTTCAATTGACACTGCATCACTGACTGAGACTACTTCAACTCAAAACAGTTACACTGAAGTTCTTCCACATTTTTTGGCTTCAATGTATTACTGAATCTTGCTGATGCCCTAATGATAAATCCCCAGTACATGAAAACTGGGGGAGGGAAATAGATTCTTTAAGTCAATTACAACAGTTATCGGCTGTAATATCTTAGTGTCATGCTGAGCATGTTAAATATGCTGATCGCTTTGGACACCAGAGGCACAGTCTGAGGCTGTTTGCAGTTCTCTTCATAAATAGTTCTAGGCTGTTGAAAATGCAAAACAAATAGCTCTCATTTTCAAACCTATATAGGATAGATTTTTATGATAAAAAATAAACAAGGGAATAAGAATAGCTATGAAAACACACAGAACCACATGAGAAACCAAAAGAAACAATGTTATAGCTAAAGAAAATTCAAAGGCTTTTCAAACTTCTCACAGATGAGTAAACTGCAGAATAATCCTTTATTTTACAGAGATATATCTTTCCTTTTAGATAAGAAACCACCCATCTAACATCAGACACACACTGTAGTCTTATAAGACAGTAAAATGTTTGTTGACAGTCTTGACAAGGATTTGCAAAGGCTCATTTTCCTGAAAGATGTTATGTCATTTGATTGAATTCTTTCCTCCTCCCCCCAACCAGTATTTTTCACAGCGGAGAATTTGTTTAAAGTAGAGGTAGGCAAACAAAATAGAACTATGATCAGACAAGCCTATACCTCTGAAATGGATGTCACATGATGCTTTGTGCAGCTGACTACAAGGATTTTAACATAGTTGATACACTTCATGACCTTTCCTCTCTTGGCATAAGAGCAGAGAAAAGTATGTCAAAGAGACGAGAGGTTCAGACATACCTTTTATATCCGATACACTGAAAAAAATTTCACCACATCAGCATAGGACGCATCTACATAGGAAAACACAACCAAAGTCCAGGAACCTAGTTATACCCAACAGATGCTTAAATAGTGAACAAGGACTCATCACTTTTTAAACGCATTTCATAACTGGGCTAAATAAAACCTTGAGATCCTGACTGTACAAACTGCAACTGTGTTAAATTCGGGTAAGGTAACAACTGTTCTGCAACGTGCTCCTATGCTGCAAGAATGAACAGACCTTTAAAGATCTGGATTTAGCAACATTGCTCTGGCTGGAAACACACTGTTATACTCTAATGCCCTAATAAATTTGTTAGACTATAAAGTGCCGCCTGATTCCTTGTTGTTTTTACAAATTCTTTTTTTATGTTATTTGCATGTGAGAAATTTCCTATTAAATATATAGGAATATCATGACAGCATCCATTTCAGTAGCTTCCTGCAGGATAAAAGTCGGTTCTTAATTTGGCCCTTTTCCATATATTATGTGGAAAATAAATTTCTATACAGGGTAAAAATGATACTGTTCACAGTTTTGAGGACAGGTCCATAGAGATGAAAAAAATCACCTTCGATATTTTCTTAAATCAGATCAATCAGGCGAAAAACAAGTCGAAAATTAGCTGGGTTTTTAAGCTATCAGAAATATATTATAACAATACACATACCTCACTGGATGTAATTAGTGCAATGATGTTTGAACCATATTCCTTTTGTAATCATCAACATCTGGATGATCGTGACCTAATCATTGTGCAGTGAAATATGGGGAAAAAATCAATGGTGGAACAGAAGATGTAATGCTGATTGTGTTTGGCTCACTGCACTGAATCCTTGATTAATAAATCACTGTTACTAGCCATTCAGTGAATCAATATTCAGATTCCCTCTTGGTCTATCCATATGACCACTAAATGAAATAATAATGACCCAAGATCTGTCATATATTAGGTCAACAATATTACCAACAGAGATTTCTTGGGAACAGTGAGGTAATCTAGGAAAAAAAATAGCTGATCAGCTTGCAAATAAATGTGGAAAAGCTGTAACTACATATAAAAAGAAATACATATCAGGGAGAGAACCCTATTTTTAAATATCTGCTATTTCTTTATAACTTCAGATATTAATATTTAACATAGGACTGTAATAATCCACTTTATGAAAGATTGTGTTTATAAATGTGCATATCTATGGACTTTACTATATACTTTCTTCTTTTTTCAAACATATAAACCATCCCATTTTTTGTTTTGTTTTAATAGCAGCACTAATATTTCTTTGATCGGAAATACTTGTTTCCTTACCGTGGTTCTGATAATCAAACCTCAAAGGACCACAAACTAGTCCCATTAAAAACCAACAACAACAAAATAAAAAAAACCTTCTACAATGCTTTCAATGAAGCCTTATTCCCCAAGCACTTTACAAACCATTTAATTAAATAAAGGTAGTGCAACACCCCTCTGCAGACAAACATGAAAGCTACTGTGCACTCTCCAGCATCCCACATACAATCCTGAGTCATGGTACTATTAAAATATCTAATGGTAATAATATCTAAAGCGGGGGGGAGGAAGAGGGAGTAAATAGTCAGGACAAAATGCTTAGCCCTTTAAAAAACGTTTTTAAAAATCCATAGCATACAACCTTTAAACTACGATCAAAACAAGTATGATATTCCAGAGTGAAAATCTGGCTTGTATGAGCCGGGCTGTACTGTATCGAGATAACTCTCCCATTATGAATAACAGCAACAAAAAAGCAATTCCTCCTGCCAATCACTGACAGCAAGTAATTCCTCCAGACATACTAATTTACACAGTGGGGGAGCTACACAGTAGAGGGCTTAAAACCTACAAATAATTAAAGTTAAAAAATGCCTCTCATCTCTCCTCCTTCCTTCTCAATTTCTTAAAGCTCCAAAACCATGAAATGATATAGTTAAAGCTGGACATGCAGCCTTAACTCTGTCCATCATATGTACCAATTACTATACGGTCCTTAATTATATATCATCTTTATACAATTGTCATGCATATATCTTCCAAGGAATGCAATAAGTTTTACAGAAATCATTCTATAGACAATCTAACTTGGGCCTGATTACACGCTGAAATGTATGTAGGTGGAGGCCTGTGCCCATTTAGAGACTCATTTACTTCAGTGGTATTCTGTGCAGATACATGGGTTATCCATGCACACTGCAATGCAGAATTAGGGCTAAAAAAAAATTCTGTACAACTAAAGTATCCATGCACACAGTGACCTCTCTTACTTTTGCACTAAAAAGGGACTTAACTTCAGTGTTGCATGTGTCTGGTACTGTCTCCCTACATGAGGGTAACTCACCGATTATGAGCTTAGTGTTATTTTCAATGGGTTAAAACTCTGTCAAATCAAAAAGCTATTATACCATCTCCAGCAGCTCCTATGTTCTATTCCTGGGAATGGAATACTTAAAAGGTATTTCTCCTCAGTGAGGGCTATTTTCATGTCTAATTTCAATCTTATGCTCCCAGACATTTCACGCGAGAGCTGAGAACTACTTAAAGACCTATGTAGAGATGGCAGAACAGTTTTTTTATTTGCATTACTTTGGGGGAAGATCAAAGCTAGAAAATATAATGTGCAAATTCTGCAATGTTATAAGCAATTAAACCCAGGATTTTGAATATAAACCTTACCTAAAGCAATTACGAACTTAACATTGTAGCTTAATTTCAGTTTACCCTTTTCTTTTCCCATATACCTTATGTGCTCTCTCTCTTGCTCTCTCTCTTTCCAGTGACAGTGGGTACTAATATCAAATATTCAGTAAAGATTTAAGGGCATTATCTGAACTACAAAAGGGAAAATTATTTTTCTTCCTCTAACTGTAAAATAATGTGCAAGTCCAACAAAAGCCATCCTGCACAAAATGAATATTGAAATAAATTGATGAGAGAAGAACAGCAAACAGGAAAATAATAGTACGTACTGGAATCACTGAAAGCACCACGCCCTGGTCTATATAATAACAAGCAGAGTATCCACACTACCAGGTCCGTTATTTCAAAATAAGTGGCTGGTTATTTTGAAATAACTCCTGCTTTCCACAAAGGAGCCTGCCTTGGTCTAATTTCGAGACTTCCCAGTAGCGTGGCCATACTATTTTGAAATAATAACTCCAGAAATAACTAAGTCATTTTGAAATAATTTCCTAGTGTAGATATACCCTTCATGTCTAGGCTCACTTTGAACTCTTACAATACTAATTTCCATTATTCCAGTCCAGGCAAAAAAATCAGGTTGCATCTCAGTTTCATTTTAATTTTTTCTCCAAAAAATTGACATATTAGGAAAGTAACTACTAATGTTATTTAACTTATTCAACTTAAATCTGACTCAAAGCAGGAGCTGTCCTTGTATATATTTATAATTATTTTTATTTCTGACAATCATGCCAGGACATGACTTGGGAAAAATTTAATTCCTTCTACTCAAAAGAACAGTTCAAAATTCCCAGTAGGCAGAGTTTAAATCTCAAGGCTTGGAGATGTGTGACATGTAATATGCTGCTATTTTGCATTACATGCTGTTGACTTTTGAGTATTTTATTAGTGATACTATTAGTGGCACTGTTTCTTGTACCAATAATAGAAATTACTTTTAGAAACAATTAACTACATACTCAATTTGTCTGCTACCGTTAATGTGTACACCACAAGAGAACAAATGAAGTCTGCATTTGTCTATCCACCTTATTTATAAGTGAGAAGTGGAGAAGGTTACAAAATTTTAATAAGAGCATTATATTACGGCAGCAATAATCTAGGTGTTTTACTGGAAGTGAAGTGGATTACTGTAAATGAAATTTTAAAATGTCCTTTCCATTTTACAGATAACACAAAATGACTCTTTTCATGTCTCCAGCGATAAGGATACATTTGCCACACATTTAAATAGTGCCTTCACCCTATCCGCCCCTGCTCATGAATTAATAATTCAGTGACATTAATACAAGAAGATAAATGATAAAGAGGTTACAGCACAGGGGCCAACAGTATATACATACGTCTTTTAGAACAGCTAATACCTCTCTGACAATTTCAGTTAGAACTTTTTAACAGTTTTCAATGGCATTTTTAGAATCTAAGTAGCAGCTTATGCACACACTATTTCACACAACTCAAGCTTAATAAATCTCCTGCTGGTACCAAACAATCATTCTTGAGGATTAAAGTACATCTGCTAACAATAATAAGCATTTTTATATAACAAAATATATAAAAGCCATCTCTACTGAACTGTCAATCTTCTGAAAAAGCATCTAAAAATATACATTTGTCTGGCATAAACTGTACCTTTATTGGTCAATTGGTAATATTAGTTTATGACAACAATTAGGAGTATTACTATGTAGTGACTACAAGTAAATTTTATTCTTTGTCTGGAATTATTTTACTATAGAGCTGTTTTCAAAAATTTGAAAAAAGAAAAAGCATATTATTTATTTGTGTGTGTGTTTATCCACACTCACAGACTATTTTAGACAAGAGCCTTGTAAGAATGCATGCTCTAAGTATATTTTCAGTAGCTGAAGTAAGTTACCAATCAATTTCCAAGTGTTTATTACTATACCAAAAGTTACAATTTACATTTCGACTTTTAAATGAATACAAACATTTTAAAGTTTTTAGTACCTAAGACTACTTACATTCACCCCCAAAATATGTGTTGATGTAAACATTTACTACTTTATTTTTTGTTTGTTTAGAAATGGAAACTTAAACTTTGTTAAGAGATACTGGCAAATCTCAGATACTGGAGTCGCTTGGCTTTTTTGTTTTATGCCTCAAACTTTATCAGTGTGTTGATCTCTCTCATAGCATGCATTCCTCCTGTTGTTTGCTAGGCTTGCTTATTATTAAAGATTTACTGTAGTCGCAGTAGCCCCATGGTTATTTTCAAATCCAGATCACAACCTTCCACAGTTGCTCAGATTAGCATTTGCAATTTAATCAACTTTAATACAGGAATCAAACAATGCTGACAATAAATCTAAGCAGCTATTTTGCACAAAGACATCTGAATATTAAATATGAAATTTAACAGGTTTTAATCATTAGAGTCTTAAGTAGTGTGAAATATACATCTTCCCTAATTTGGTAAAATGGAATTTTCACATAACACTCACCAAACTGAGCACAAAAAGACATTACGGCATTTCACTAAATTAAAATTCCAAATCGCCAAAGCAAGAGTGTACAATTTTAGATATTAATACTTTAAATCAAACGGCTTCAATCAGTTTCATTTAATACAATTTATGGACGCCTTCCACTTTGGTAGCAAAGTACAAAATGAAGTCAATTAAATTTTAACATTCTTTGTAAGGTAAAGACACTTTCAACAGAAAACAATAGGACAACACAGAAAATAAGATTGTTTTATCAAAAAGTCTCCGTTGTTTGACACACAATATTTTCGTAAATAGCGTTTTACACATTTACTCACCTCAGATTCAGGATGAAAGAATAGCTGACAGAACAAGGAGAGAAAACTAGATTTAGGAAAGGATGTTTCGGCCCTGCTAGACTATATGAAGCTGACAAAGAGAAAAAAGTATTCACATCTAATCTAGACCACTGCATTTTTACAGTTTTCCCAAATATATCTCTCTGTATAGAATCCTTTGCCCCACCTCAACTATTACCACACACCCTAATCCTTGAATAGGTTGTTTATTCTTTTTATATGTATCAGTAAAGGTGGTCACAGTCTTTTGGGAATCTCTGTGATAATTAAAAATCAGAAAACACGGTAGGCATCACTAAGTAGACTCTTTCCCCCAACCCTAATAATGACTCTCCAGAAATCAATTAGAAGCATACCGTACAGGAGAGGGGGAAAGCAACTGGAGCATGGAGAGCTGAAACAAGGCATGCTCCCTGTGCTCCCCTGAAGTAGAGTGGTAGTGGGAAAGCCCTTGGGTAACATATAAAGGGAAAGGAAGCAGATGGGACTGGAAAGACCCGGAGAAGAGAGGCACCAAAAGGAGCAGGACTCTACTGAAGAAGTCTGTGCAATGGAATGAAGGCAATAAAAGTGACGAAGCTGTCCAGGAGTCTGTGCAAAATAAAGATGCAGTAGAGGAAGCAGAAGACTGACACCTGAAGAATAAAATACAACAGGGAAAAAGAAAATGCTTAAGAATACAGGGAAAGCAAGGATGCAACTGGCAGAAGAACTTACAGGTCTAAATTATCTCAAGGGTAATTTGTTTTCTTTAGAGTGGGCAGTCAGCATTTACCAATAATTGACATACTATTACACCGTGGGATCAATGTACAAGCATTATCTCATATCGTAACCACAGAGAAATATTATGGTAACTGTAAATGCTGACTTTAAGAAAGTTAACTAACCAAAATCACAAACTGTACATTCATTTGGTTGAAGATGGTCCAAAATAGCAATAGATGTGTGAGAAAAGAAATAATTCTAGCTACAAATTATATTTCAGTGATCAAATGGCAATACATGATGTGAGACAAGGGGCTTTGTGTATGTGTGTTCAAACACACACACAAGAAATATATTATCTGGAAGAACTTACTAATAGTTTAATGTTCTGCAAGTTACCATGCTCTATATATTACTGATAATTTTACAGTGATAAAAGAATATATAAAAGTTAACTATCAAGTATCGGCTATCAAGTATTGGCATGTCTGCTACAGTTTTTGGATAATTTTTTATTCAGAATCAAATCCAGAAGTGCAACAGAGGTATGACTGAAGTAAATGACTAGTTTATTTGTAATATATTATTAGGGACAGCCAAAGAAGGGAGATTCTTTGTTTTTAATTGGGTCGGGGGAAAGAGCTTTCAAAGTCTATTCTTCCATTAAACAAGAAGACTGATGACTCGCTGACAATGAACCCAGCTTTCTTATATTGCAGATTTTACAATACTATTTTTCATTGTATTGCCTATGAGTCAACATGCTCTCTAAAAGAGCCTTTTTTAAAATATGATACATTCAGTCGAGAGGTGAATTGGTGTGTTTTGAACTAAAACAATATTCAATATTCTCCAAAAAAAATATTCTATATGAAATACTTTATGCATTAAAGTACAGACTACAGCATATTTTTCCTCAGTCAGTACACCATAATGACCTCTAAGCTACAGATCGAGACCAAAAATAAGCCAGTGAATGTGCGATCCTGAACAGTATGTTTGTGCTTTCTCACACTGTGATCATCTACTAACTAAAGGAAGCATGTATCTGCTTCTAGTACACTAGGACTGTGAGCCAGAAGACTTCACTTCTGTTCCTGTTTCCTAACTCTGGTAGTGAGTTGCTGGGTGACTCCGGATAAGTCCCTTACCCTCTTTTTATGTCGTAGTTTTGTCACCTGTAAATCTGTGATAATACTGTTTACCCATCATTTGCAAATGCTTTCAGATTTTCAATTAAAACGTGAATATGTGTGTGTGTGTGCATTTATACACTCAGGGAGACATGGATTAGAAATATAAAAGCCAATCAATCAAGAATAAGAACTCATGGAATATCTTTCAACTTGTGTTTCTTTTTTGCTTATTTTGCTTTGAAAATATTTCTCTCTAACATACTGTCAAAGCAAGGAATAAACACACACTCCTAAACAAGTCAGCTAAACTGATCCTTTCAGTTATATAAATACTCTGGTAAACATTTCATTCAATTTTAAGAGTGTATTTGTCTTGCAATGATTATAGTTATGGTGTCAAAACCTATTCTCTTCAACATGTAACCAGTGAAAACATCAATTTCCTAAGGCCTGAGCACTGCATAAAATTTATTTGCCACATATTTTGCAGTTGAAACTCTATTAAGTAAACCACAATTAGGAAAACTGTATTATTTTTTCTAGTTGCATTGGGATGTCGCTTGTTAAAATACGGTCACACATACTGCAGCAGGGTAAGAAAAGTAACAGTGTTCTTCTATCATAGACCAAGGCATCAATAATTCAAGTTGATTGAGAAACGCTATTCAAAAAATGCTTAATTGTTAAGAATACGGTATTAGTAGCAAACACTGCAAAACAACTGGAACCTTCAAGCAAGTTTACAAATATGAAGATTTTGAACAACCAAGCCGTATTTAGTTGTTAGTTACCTGACTAAAAATCTAACCTCTAAGAACTACTTCATACAGAAAGAGGGATAATCCAGGCTACTATCCCAGCTTGCTGATCAGTTGTTACAGACCAGCTTTACTCACAGGAGTAATGACTGTTAATCACGCTACACTGAGTGGCCTAGGGCTTGCTTACCCAAACCCCTTGTTTGATAATTAAGAAGTGATTGAGAGAGATGCTGCCAGGGCTAAATCCCATTTACTTCACTATCACACACCCACACAATCTGCCCTATGTACCCAAAGTTCTTCTCCCTCTTCTCCAAACTAAAGGTGCTTTTTTGCTATGACTTCTGATAAGGATCTGAAGTCAGTAGAGTATTATGTACGTGTAAATGTACATGCAGGAACACTGCAGCTGCAGGCCTGGCAGCCTATCCTGTCTAGCCCTGTGTTACAGGATTTTGTTTAAATTTTACATAGTTTTGGTTTTATGGTTTTAACTCACATAATCTGTAAGTTTCCTTTTCAGCACTTGATGATTATTTTACTAAATGCGAAGCAATATATGAAACCTTATCAGTTAAAAAAAATCACAACAAAGGATAGGAATTACACAAAATCTTTTCACTTACAGGCCTCTGTCTGGAGTTGGTAATTGGTGTAAATGCACTGTTATCAAGGCAAGGTGCACATCTCCCTGGACCTAGAATGCCATCTCTCATAACTTTCCAGAGTCGACATCTAGCCCATTTGCATTCCTATACAGGGAGTTTGGACAAGGATTATTGCAATCTGGAGGCTGGCAAACCACAATTGTTCATCAAGCCCAGCACTTTCATGTTTATATGTCCCAATGTTTTCTATAATGAATTCAGTTTATATGCAGACACTAGAAAATTTCCAACTTAATAAGGCATTTCTATCATTGTAATCTACACTGTGCCAAGTTACTTTTTCTTCATTCCCCAACATAAGCAGTCAAGAAACAAAAGGGAAACAAACTGAACACCACCAAGCCATTTACAATCTATTTCTGAATGATAAGACTTTATTGCCCTTGTACAGATTAAAATAAACTATACGGGTTAATATAATCTTTAATTTATTCTCTCAGGGTTCTACGCTTTTAAAAAAGGGTGTAGAGAAATACAGGATCTTTTTCAACATTCTGTTCTTTGAAAAGTCTTCATTAAAATGGAGATTTTGACTTCCTGCCTGTAACAGAGAAAGGACACATTTTGGTTCCACATGTCTAACTGGAGATAGTTCGTTTTCAGATTCCAGTGATCCTTCTTATAATGATCTTATTTTTATCAAGTAACTAACCAATTTATGAAACTTTAGAGTGGGAAAATAGTAAGAGGAATTACCTCCATTTCCTGATCAATAATTATGGTATTATAGCTTTGTTTTATTATAGAGCAACTGAAGAAATCTAGCTGTCAAATTAAATTTGCAGCATGGAAATAATCTTATTTTTCCAGACCTATGAATGTCAGATAGCATTTGTATATTATTCCATATATTAAATACATATTTAAATACTATCAATGGATAATATCAATGCATTTTTAAATACTATCAATGATGAATTCTAAACCATAAACCCATAGCAGAAAAATATGTTTTCCTATAAGGGAAAGATTTATGTGTGTCTGTACATAGAATGAAACGTCAAGTCTCGCTCAGTAAAAGAACTTCTCCAAGGATCAAACAAATGTAACTCAAGGAGCAAACGTTTTCGGTTTAGGGAGAAAAGACCTCTTTTCACCACTTATGAGTTATAATTAGGCTCCAAAGTCACACGACATATCAGCAGAATGCTGTCTTCAGAAACACTAGAGTCAAATGGTATCACCCACATGGATAGCACTTGAATATGTTTAGAGAAAACCATCCTACAATAACATTTTTTACATTACTTATACATGAATAATTCTCAGATATGAAAAAACTATGGAAACTAGATTATATGAACTAATTAGGGATGGAGGTGTGGCATTTAGACACATGATTTTTTTCTCATCAAGTAAAGCATTAGCAAAAAGCAGAACCTATGAATTTT
Organism: Pelodiscus sinensis; assembly: GCF_052426305.1. Lineage (NCBI taxonomy): Eukaryota > Metazoa > Chordata > Testudines > Trionychidae > Pelodiscus > Pelodiscus sinensis. The sequence continues at coordinate 29,730,114 of NC_143060.1, read as the reverse complement.
TTAAACAAAACACACAAAAAGAAATTTAAATATAAATAGGTAAATAATTACAAATCACTGGAAAGGTTTTAAGAAGCTGTTACAATAATCAAATTGTACTACACCAAAATTAACTCATGAATGACATTTTCTTAATTTCTCCAAATCAACTGCTAATTCATTTCTAAATAAATTTAATAAAATGTGTACTCCTAATATCTTCTACTAAATTTAAGGTGACATTTTAATTTATATCTGACTTTATTTAGTCATGTTAAACTTTTTCTCCAATCAACAGTTGTTTCCAAAGTGGAAATTATATCAAACAAAAATACCGACAGTACTTTTAAATGCAAGTACTAATTTTTCATTTTGCATAACACATCCAGTATGGTGAATGCTATAAGAACAAGAATTATATGGCAGCTTGACAACTACTCAGAAACAAAACTAACCATAGCCAGACACTAAACATTAAGAAACTATATTTTAAAAATCAAAACACCTATGTACACCCACTTACAGTCGACCATTAATCAACATATACTAAATAGGGTGATCTTCCTAAATCACAGTATTATATACAAATTATAAACCATCATATAACTTACAAACAGTTTCCATTAATTTCCTTATATGATTGTATACACTGATATTTGTTCGTATATCAAAAATAGTTTAAAGTTGGAAAAGATGTTGCTAAAAACATAATACCTTAATGTGTAGCAAAAATATTTAACTTCCCTGAAAATGAGAGTTAAAAATGAAGAATTTAATTCACAGGTGTGTTTCTATGGCACATTGCTCTGTTTTATTCTATGTTGTGGATTTTACATTCCATTTGCCTAATACAAGTTTTATTTATCATGATAGATCTGCTCTCTAAAACAGACAGTGAAATACACTGCAAAAAACTAAAACTATATCCTCTCTCTATGTATGAATGTTGTCTACGGGCAGTTAACTATGATTTGGTAGAGTAGCTTCATTTTTAATGCACTTTACTATTAAAATCTTAAAAGCACAGACTTGCATTTTGATTTACTGTCATGTGTAACAGCAGAATATTCATTTAAATAAAAAGATTCAGTATACAATTTGTGCAAAAAGGCTAATAAAAACCCAAATCTGTATGGCAATGGAGATCTTTTTTATTTCACATTTGTATATAAACATTTTAGAACTATATAATTAAAAGTGTAAGGGTTCTGCATTTAATTAAATGCTATTGTATAATATTATATGTTATAATTTGTCTTCCTAAGGCATCTAAAAGTAGTATTTATTTACTGAAACATGCAAGTTGACAATGAATTAATATACTGTTAACCTATTGCTTTTTAATCTTTCCATTATGAAAAAAATATATAAATTCAATTTTTAAAGTGATGGTTTTCCATGCTGAACAACAACCGGGCTTTTAATACAATTTATTACATTTTATGATGGATTTTAAGTTTCTTTCCACTACTTTTATTTTTCATTTTATTCTGAGTCTTGACTTTATTCATAGTCAATGCATATAGGACAAGTGTTGTCCTCAGCTATACGGGCATGGCTCTTTCAGTTAAATCGATAGGTGCCCCATACACCCCAAGTGTAGAATTTGTCCCTTTGATTTTTATTTTTATTTTTAGGCAAAAGTTGCAATCCTGTCCCAAAGTCAAATATGAACAAAATGTCACAACAGTCCTCATACCTACGGATGTTTCCTAAAACAAACTGTGTTACTCTTAGCTCACAGAATCAGAGGGGTAGCCGTATTAGTCTGAATCTGCATATACGACAAGAAGTCCTGTGGCACCTTATAGACTAACATATTTATTGGAGCATAAGCTTTCGTCTGACACAGTGGGTCTTTGCCACGAAAGCTTATGCTCCAATAAATCTGTTAGTCTATTATGTGCCACAGGACTACTCATCATCTTAGCTCATAATTGTTGTTCTTCATGAAAGATCCAAAATTATAACGCTTTACTGCTCCACTCTATGCATATAGAAAATAAGTGAATTACTAATTACAATCCAGTTACCAAAGTAACTAAAAATTAAATTTTGAATAATCCATTATTTATTTTAAACCTTAAGGAGATGAAAGTTATTCACTAAAACACATCAGTATGTTAGCTACACTAGCAATGTTACTTTATATATTTTAAAATATTGGCAAGATTTGAGCATGTTTTTACTAGTTTTCAGTAATCACTTAACAGTGATATGAATTATGTGGCTACAAATTTGTCAGTATTCTTTTTCCCCCCTCTATCAATACCAATATCATGTTATTGCATTCACATACACTTTCATGAATATAATATATGTTCATGCAAATATGTACATACTTGTTGGAAGGCACTTCAGTAATGAAAACAGCAGTGTGTAAATTTCCTTAATTTGAAAGACCTAATTAAGACTTCATCTTCATATAATATGCAAGCAAGAGAAGATATTTTGGTGTTTGTTATTTTTTAAAAACGGATTTTAAATACACATCTTCCCTTTATTCAATAATTTGCATCTGAAACCATCTAAAAATCTATAGTAGTTATATTTATAATTTGTATTTATAAGTTCAGGTACAGGTAAATCTAATTTACAACAGGGCCTTGTTTTGATCTATCATTCCACTTAAGTGTCTTCCATTGATAACATGTAATTAGTTTGATTAAATGTAACTAAAATCACAATACATTGATTCCCACACTGTATCCTTTTCGGGGGGAGCATAGGGAGGGGAAGAAATGAGGAGATGGAAAATGTTAAGAAGTAGGCAATAGCTTGAAAGCTATCCAAAGGGAAGCAATTCAAATACCACATTTTGTGGCTTTCATTTCTTTTCATTATTTAAATGATTCCTACACCAGATTTCAATAAAATAAATCAATGGGTAATGGTTCCTATATTTCAAAATACAAACTAAACTTGTAACTAATTAGAAATTGTGGTAGCTTCTGTTATTTAGTTTCTTAACAGACTTGTGTTCACAAGAATGTACCTAGCAACATCTAACGATAAGTAAAACATACATTTGTTTCATACTAAAGCTAAAACTGAATAAGATTATTTCATGCAAGTAAAAACTACTTTCAAAAATGCTTTCAACATAACATTTTAAAAACATCATTGCCCTACCTTCAAATTTGTGAAATTGCAAGTGTAGAGCTTAATCCTAGCAGTATTATCCCCACACAGAATTGAAGTTATACACACTCCCTGAAACTTATTGTATTTTGTTGAACAATCTTCTCTGGGCTGAATTTCTGAGTAATCCTTACCTCACAGGGAAAAAAAACCACACTGTGTAGGAAACAGATTATGTTCATTGCCTACCCATTATTCCTCAGTAAGATTAATTTTAAAAACCACTCTCTTTTCATCATAAACTAATATATTTTCACAAGCAAATCAGGATGCAACTTTCAACCACCAATACCTATCAAATTTTTTATAAAAGACAGTATTTATATATTTTCAGGAAATTTTACCGCTATAATCCTATTGGAGTGTAATTGCTGTGGCTAATATTCTTACCCTGTTATGAAAATGCTCCACATAAACGTGGCACTGAGTTGTTAAGATAATACATGATCATGCTGTGAGAGGGTAATACCTATACAATAGCCCTTGCCAATACTATAAATCTCTTTATTAGACAACAACCTATTACAGCAGATCTACTTAACTGTTTCCCTACTTAGAGGGCCATTTGGTGTTACAATAACAAGCTGACTTTTCACATTAGCAAGGATTAGCCAGTATAAATAATAAATCGGCACTGAGATAGTGCCCCGTTAGACATAGTAAACCTTTTCTAGGTGTTTAAAATGATAATCCAAAATGCAATAATAAGACTGCATACCATTGTACATATGTGTATTAAGTTTACTACTCTGAAGTAAAATGATGGAAAATCAACTCTCAAACCAATTTTCTTGGGGGATTTAGTACAAGGAAGCATGTTATTGAGTGCTGTTTCTGTTTTATAGAATGCACAAGTATACATAATGGTTTCTCTCACAACAGTATAATAGCAAATAGCTTGCAAACTTACTGAAATATTTTAGATGAAAATTATTTCCACCATTTTTCAGAGTTAACTAGTGCAGAATTTATTTAAATACCACCCATTATGCTTCTTGCTCAGCAAGCAAAGCAATATTAAAAATTATTTTTTTGACAAACAGATCTTAACTTTTTTGAAGATCATCGTTTCAATGTCTCGAAATTTACAATGAAAATTCTAAACTTGTACTTACTGATCATTTCATTCATTGTTTCAAATGTAAGCCTTCTGGCTTCTTAAAAGAAGTGTTAATTATTTACAAATAATCTTATAACTCATTATTCTTCAACATGCATTAAGACAACAGTTTTCAAGAAATCTTAATGTTGGATTCTTAACCACTAGTTGTCCTGTTTAAGTACCATTGCACTAATTACTCAATGTAATTATGAAATTCACTAACATTACTGGTTATTTTGTAAAAGCATAAAAATTAAAAGAAAATTGCATCTCTTAAGAGGCCAATTATAATTAACATTTAAATGGAAAAGATGTATGTTTTCTGCTTAGAGTCTTTGCAGACAATTTTGTATGTCCTCCAAGTTCTATGTTGTCTATCTGACATCCACAAGACATTTGTTGAAACAGAGGAGGCAGTTTATGCAACTAATGAATTTGCTGTATTTTGCTTGCCAAGGCTTTTCATAACCATCATAAATGAAATAAAAATATCAATTTGACGTACAAGAACATCATTTCCTGCAATTCTTTTTTTATCATTTCCAGTAACAAAATAAAGGGACTTCTCTTACGTCCAAAACAATTATAGTGTAAATGTTGACTTCTTGACTTTTTATATCTTTTCCTGTTGTCATCTCTGTTAGTGATGGAAAATCCTTTAAACAAGCTTTCTTTCTGCACTGCATGAGTATGACAGAGTGCTCAATGAAATGAAATTGTATTTACTGGAAACATTTCAGCCCTCAGTGCCTTGATTATGTTGATTATCTCATATACAAGCTCCCTCTGCAGGTAATAAGAAGGATTAGCAAAAATATGTGAAAAATGTGGCTAGTAGCTAGAAATAAACCATGATAATTGGTCACCAAGTCCCCCCAAAATATCCTTTTCCTAACTTATCTGATCCAAACAGCTACTGGAGAAGACATACTTAAAATACTGTTGCTGACTCTACAGCACTATTCTTGCCCTTCGGCATAGCTATGTATATAGTTTTCTATCTAAATTTTCAAGATACACAAACTTCTTTTTCAAAGTCATCTAAATGCTTTCAGAGTAAAGAAAAATACTGTTCTGATTACACACAAGTTAACCTGAAATGACAGACCACCCAATATAAGACAACACATTCACCCTATCTGGTATATCTCCCAAACTTAAAAGCAAACAAACAAACAGCAGCACTGTGGCTGTATTTACCAAAGACGATAAGACTCCATGCCACCGTAAGATAGGTATCTCCACAAAGTTTAGAATCAATTAGGTTGAACACGGATATGTTAAGTTTTATTTAACTATTTAAAAATTAAGTCTATAGTAGTATGTATATAATATTTATGGAAGCAATCATCTTGTTTTTATAACCAGTTTTCATTCCACTGAAGGAAGATTGATTTTATGGCCTTCCAATGAACATATTCATTCACTTGAAATGTCCTTCATAATGTATATAACATGAATTTTCTTAATAAAATCTTTTCAACATAAATGGAAAAAATACTCAATGAACCTCCTGCACTCAGTCTAGTCTCAAACAATTAGAAAGACCTAAGTGTGGCAGCAATGTTAATGTCTTTTTCTAGCATGGAAAGAAAGAATTAGACTAGAGAGTAGTTAAGCTATCTTTCTTCTCAGTAGCAAGTCCTACAAGTAGTGACATTTAAGGGAGGACGACTAATCGTAATTTGCTGGTCTTGCTGAAAAAAATAAATATAATACCTAGCTCTTACAAAGCACTCCTTAACAGTAGATAGACTTCAGAACCTTTAATGTATTTATCATCACATCTCCCCTGTAAGGTAGTGTTACTACCCTCCTTTTTATAGATGGGGGATGTAGGCACAGAAAGGGCTAAGGGACTTGACCACATGTTCATCATCACATAGGAAATCTGTGGTGGAGCAAAGAAGTAATATCAAGCTAAGTCAAGTCCTAAACTATTGCACTTAGCACTGACTCATTCATCCTCTTTAAAAACTAAACTAAAAATATAGTTTGCTATGCTGTCTATATCAACTTACATTAAAAGGCCAAAAGAAATCTGAGAACACATATTCTATTGAGCATACAGTGGTTAGACAGGACAAAAAATGGCAAATTTTGGATACCCACTTCTAGACAATGGCTGGCACATGTTGAGTTCTTCCTGTGGCAGGAAGTTTTTAGTGGATGGATCAATAATCTGTCATTATTAGGTACTAGTATGTAACTCCTAAAATGGATAAAGCAGAGAAAAATGGGGCTGGGGGACAATCTCAACATGATGACGATCTTTGCAATATTCAACAAGATTATGGATTATGAGGGGGGAGGCTATTTTATTTTTCCACTCTCAAAGATATCTTTTTCAAACTCCTGTGAGTAGAGGCAGTTCTTCTATCCCCTCCAGTATCGCCCTGTATCATCTATAATATACTGTTTATTTCTATCCCCTCCCTTTTCTCAACTTAGCCAGCCTGACCATTAACAAACCAGAACATTAATTCTTCTTTCACTCACACCAGTTTTACATTAGTATAGCTGCAATGATTTCAGTACAAATCTACTTACCCTAAACATTTGCCAGTATAAGTGAGAGGATAATCAGGCCTTTCCAGTCCACCTTTAGGGAATACTTCAGCTACATCGTATCTGTAAACGTAAACCTTCTGATGTCTAAATGTAAAACCTACTAAACAAAATACTAAGAGCAGATCTTTTAGGAGCCATATGATTTGTTTGGACCTAAAAACTATGTCATCTCTTGTGTTCTAAACACAAACCTTTCTATTCAATAAGTTCAAATAGAACAGTAGAAATTAGATCTGTCTTCTGAAATGCAAAAATTAACAATTGCAATAGTAGTTGTATTGTTTAAAATTCATTTTTATTCAGAATTGACATTAATCATTGCTCAACACTGAGGAGAGGTTAGTGGGCAGCTGTGTCATAGTACATTATATAGTTATGGCAGCTAAAGAAAAAAGGATGGTGGGAAAGGGAGAATACTGCAATCGATGCTTGGATGGTAAGACCGTCCATGCACACCAAATCCCATCAACTACAAAGCAAGTATTAAAGTCTCAAACAAGGTCAGTCATCTCCACCCTCAGCTGCCAGGACCAATTTTTGACAGTAACGGATTTTAGATTATTCTGTCATCTAGATTTAGAGCAATAACCAGTTTAAAGTGTTGACTGATATGAAAATACTAACAGAAGACACAAAGAAAGGAAGAGACCTCTCTAAATTACATTAGTCCTGTACAGACTAACTCGGCTACCCCCTGAAGCTTCTAAATTAGAGTGAGTATTCTATCACATCTATAAGCAATCAAATAAATACAAGTAGCTCAGTTTTTAAAAAAGCACAGCTCACACACAGTGAGTTACTGTGACAGTAGTACAATATAATCTATGTATAGCTTTTGAAGATGCAAGACACAGCATTATCCTTTTCTCGAAAAGCCAACAATAATACCAGATAAAAGAACACCTTTCCTTATTTGTCTTCTTTATAAAGAATGGTGAAATATAGTCCATTATTATATAAAGTATCAAAATATCAAAAATCTTTTACTCTATACTACATTATAAGTTAGCATCTAAATATTGTCCTGGCTATAGAAAATTTCTTAAGACAACTTCTGTTTTGGCTTGTACTTGGCTAAGCATTTCTAGATAATCAGGACAACAATTAAAATGAAACATTAAAAAAAAAAACAGCCTTAAGTGTAAAATCCACCCCGTGTTGTTCCTGCAATCTGCCCCTATTCTCTTCCAACATGACAACTTGGGCACAAGAAAGATTTGTGGGCAATTATGTCATGCTACATTATATACTCAAGGAAGCTGAAGAGGGAAAAAAGGATGGTGGAAAAGATTTGTTTTAAAACTGTTTTTTTTTTAATGATATTCTTTTCTGAGGGGTTTCATGCTGCAAGGAATCTAACAAGACAGACTTAGACTCTGTCATGTTTACACGATAAAATGGAACAACACACTTCCATGAAAAATTGTACTACTTCATTACTTTAAAAAGAAAACAAATTATTTTAAACTTCATGCCACTAAAAAGACCCATGGAAAAGGCTGACTGGTTTTAAATAGAGCTCTATGAAGCTTTCAGCATTGAAATACAGAGTTCAGTTCCCTTCGTGCAAATTTTAATATTTATAATTGCTCCTCGCAGATCAAAAAAATCAATGACAAACAAGACCAAAAGATATCCCATTTTCCTCAACATACATTCCGGCTTCATACCGTAATTAATACTATTCTCTGTAGAGGGAGACATTTCATCCTGGTTTAAAAAAAAACACCTAACATTTCCCCTACAGCAGAAATCTGATTAAATCATCCCTATTCAGTGACATTTGTCCTCTCTTTTCAACCACTTTCCTCATAAATTTCAGTAACCTGACTTTATGACGGGCTCTAACATGTCACGTAGCCCATTCATGTAGCAAAATCAGTTCTGGTGACTGAAAGATGCAAGAGCAAACTCCAAAGTACCTAGTTAAATCTAGACTGCAACAGCTTTTTCAGATACAAAAATTCCATTTCATAGTTTATAAGTAATAACTAAAAATAAAACACTAACACCAATAATACTCCACAAAAAAGTTTTATATTAAGAAGTAATGTTTCTATTCTGGTGGTAGATGAGCATGATTTTTACACTACAAAAAGGAATGTGGACACTGTTGGGGCCACTCTGAAATTACAATTTTATCTCTTGCCTTTCAGTCTGAAATGTCTGCTAAGGTATTTACAGACAACAAGCTAGACAGGAGAAATAACTAGTTGTGATCACTTATCTAAAAATAAATTATTGCTTTAGAGAATAGTATTATTCCCTCTGTTTTGTGAAGTTATTGTTAGACTTTCGACTTATCTGCAAATGCTATTATACGAATAAAAATAGAAATGCTTACATGATACAAAGGAACAATCAAATAACAGATCTGATGTGTAGCCAATTTTCTAACTATACATGAAACATGGTAACTTTTTTATAATATTAAGCAATTTAGACACTGCTGGCAAATTCCTACTAACCAACTTAATCTCATTTCTAGTGCTTTTCAGTGTAAATTGATTTCCCCATCCTAACCGCCACTCTTAGCTGCTCTGGTAATTGAACAAATTCATATGACTAAGATGGGATTTTACTTATCAGCACATAACACATAAAATCTTCTAAAAAGATGAAGTATATTACTTCATAAAATTGCACTTTTGTTGTAATTAAATAAATTGTATTTAAGCTTGCTCTGTACCACAAAAGCAATCAATAACATTTTGCAGTAGGCTGCACTTTACCTGCAGGTGTTAAGCATTGTGTTTGCTTCACTCAGTCTGCAATGCTCTTGATTATTAAGGCTTTCTAAATAATTTTTGGTAAATAACAGGCTTGTGTAAGTTGAATCATAGCAATAATGACTGATGAAAATCAAACAAGAAAGAAATCACGACACATGCAAATTATATATTTCTTCAGAGTCCTCAGTTTAAGATAATGAGCCATAACCTGGGCTTTGCTATAATTCAGAATCTGATCAAGGGCCCTATTCTTTAAGAACTGGTTTTAAATTATCAGTTTGTATCATAATAGAGTTGAATTCGCTGTAATACTCATTAAGCAATGCATTTTTACAACTTAAATCACTATCAAGAAAGCAGTATACACTGCTCAGCTCCAAAATGTTGGGACCTGTATATCACATACTGACAGGTGAAAAAGTGGAGCTTCAAAAAATATGGTGATTGAGCAGGCTCTTTAAGAGTGACAACTTCGATTTAATCTTTTTACTGGACACAGCTCAGACTGAAGTGTGTTCATTAACTAAAGATTGAATATACATATTCCTATAGATGTATTCAAACAATACAACAAGCCATACCTATATCTAAAGCACCACCTACTAATCTTATTTTAAAAACTGACAGAAACCAAATCAATATTGAAACCTATTTCAATATTAAACAGCATTGTTAAAAAGTACCGAGAATGGTCTTTACATAGCATTTTGCTTCTCCAGTTATCCCGACATCTACTTATAATAAATATAAATATAAGTATAATAAAGTGATTGCTAAAACCTTTTAGGTTTTTCTAGTTTAAGGATTTGAAAAACAAAAATTTTAAAATGATAGACTTGCTTAAAACTGTGCATAAATACTTCAGCAGAATATTTTGCTATTTTATGCTATCTTTTAAAGTCAGAACTGTATTAGTCCTACACAATGCTTAAAAAACATGGCATACCTAAGTAACATGATCATAATTTCACTAAAGCTTACTATAAAGTACTATGATTTTTAACTGACTGCTTGTCTACCTGTGATAATATGATTTCAATTATCTGCCAGATATAGCTTAACTTCTTCTCTTGTACTTCACCTGGTAACTTCATTAATGGCTACTTCAAGTTCTTGTTTTATCTGTCATCCCCACGTTCTTCCCAATGGAAAATATGATGGCTCAGGAAAATATATTGCAATTATTTAAAATCTTTTTAAAAGTCTAGAATTACTGGCAAAATTATCTTTACCTGGAACTACACTATGTTCAGCAAAAGCGGTTTAGAGAAAAAAATCTACAAAATGAAAGTCAAAATAATACATGGAAGTGGTGCAAGCAAAGCTAGTAAATACCAGCATCAGATCAACTTTTTAGGCCAAATTGTCCAGAAAATGTGGATCATTTTTTGCTTTTTATGCTTTAATCTCTGAATTTCCTAAGTGTACAAATTTCCCTATACTGGATGCACACTATTAATAGCTAGGCTTACTTAAATAAAAACATTTTCCTATGTGAATTTACACAAAATGTACTGCAGGCTCCTTATTTTTTCTAAAAGTGAATTTACAATCCACCAAATTACAACGTATTTACCAAACAACACTGTAAATTCTTCGATTACTCTATTTAAAAAGATTTAATCTTAGTTAAATAGGGACTCACTTTGAATGATCACATTTTTCAGAAACAAAATTCCATGCTTAGTATGTATTATTAAAAATATTGCACAAACTATTAAACCTTTTCCAGCCTGATTATTTTAATTTCAACAAATTATTTTCTGGCCTAAGAAATGTCCTCTAAATAATCCCAATTCCTGTTTAAAAGCATTGGAAGCTATAAAAAGAGATAAATAAAATGTGGAGAAAGTCCTTATTTGATCACTTCAGAAGCTAACTACTAAACAAACTTTGGATTTTAAAGCTCTCCTCTTGCTCATTGCAAGGAAGGAAACACCCAGAAGCTTGGTGTTAATGTTTCTGCTGATTGTGAAAATTGCTGCAATAAAAACTCCAACTGCTTGTTTTAAATTAAGACTTGCAAGACTACATGTAAGATTTGTATCTTTACATTAGTTTTTAAAACATTTGGAAGTTTGGTGGCTCGCTTTGATGTTGGTCTATTAATGAGCAGGGGAGCCAGAAGCCCCCCAAAAAATGTTTATTGCACATTCTCAAGTCAAAACCTGAAGTAATTGGTTTGTTCTACCCCACATGATTCAATATCCTGATTTTTCCCAACCAACAACTCCCAGAACTATCTGAATGTCTCTGTTCCTTTTCTGTTGCCAACACACAGAAACCCACGGTGATTGAAAATGGCAGCTGAAGTGCTGCTGCTCCACATTAATTTTTCTCTAAGTGGTCCAATTTTGTCATCTGAATGTTGAAATCTTTCTTCCACTGCATTTTATATCTTCAGAGATTTGTCAAATTTGGGATCACCATCACATAAACTGAAGTGCAACATTTTCAAGACAATTTTTAGATTATCCTTAATAGCACTAAGGATAATGCGCTTTCTTTATAGCACTCTGCATTCAAAGCAGACTAGTTAACAGCAACTTAAGTGCAATAATGGCAATTACATCAATATGTTCCTTTTATACCACCAAAGGTACACTTTAGACAGCTGAAGACATTAGGCAAATAAACTGCTGAAAATTACCTCAAAGTAATGACACACAATTTTAGGACCACTAAAACGCATCTATCTACAAAATACTGAAATGTTGTCCATTTAAGGGTAATAGACGTCTAAATATACTATGTAATTAACTACAGTTTTCTTCAAGACTGTTATTCCATGCAGCTCAGTTTCTCTGTTAAATGAAAGTAAAAGGAACTCTTTTGAACATTAGTAAAGAATACCTCTTATAAGAAAGGAATGTCATATTCCCTATACTACACAGTGTGAAGAATCCATGAACCTACAAAGCATTCAAAACCACTTTTTTAAATACATGCGCACAAAATAGATAATACTGTATTCATCTTAAGAGGTCTGGGAGATGCAAACTTGTTTTGCCAAAGTAGAAAGACCAGAATGCAGTCCCCAAGAACCATGGACTCTCTGGAAAAGGACTCAACTTACTGAAGGATAAATGCATTTTGCTTGGCTCTTGCTTTCCCAGATTATGAATATTGATATTTTTAGGATAATGAAAGGGTAGACTAAACCATAGTCTTTGTAAATATGGGGAAACAATATCTAATGAATAAAAAATGTGTAAATTGGACAATTATGGAAACCAATTTAAAACATAGTGGTAAATATTCTACACAGGCCTTGCTATACCTATTTTAAGAATAAGTAAATACAATATTTTCTCTAAGTATCCCATATTTATCCCATTAGATCATATTACAGAAAGTTATTTTTCACATTAGAAATGTACTTATGATAAAGATGAAATTGAAGGATGTGTCTTAATAGATGGTGACACTTTTTAAAATTACACATATGAAAGGTTTTCTATTATCCTAGTCTACATATTAAGGAGCAAAGTATGTTTACTTCAAAAGTTTGGAATTAAGTGCCTTTTATTTAAAGATTTCATTTTTCTCTGAAGTAATTAGAAGTCCTTCACTATTCAGACACTCTAATGACATAATGTGTAGGCCATACCCAAAGCAGGAGTTCCCTAGAAAAGGCTTTTTAAATCCCACTAACAGACAGGAGACACCAGAAGCAATGTCACTGTGGCTGTCATAAAAGGTCACTCTTTTCCTTGAACAAACCATTAACCAATAGAAAATAATTGTCTGACAGTTTGCAGGGGCTCTGCAGCAGACAATGTTTTTCACTCACATAATTACAAAACAGTAAAAGTTCAGAAACATAACCCGAATCCACCTCCCCATTTTATCCCTTTACAATTCCCACTGCCCTTTGGGCCTCTGCGTGGAAGCAAATGGAAGACAAGCTGAAATTTTCTCAATTGAGCTGGAGCTAAGAAACCTTTGATATGCTAATAACCCCCTTCAAACGGTAAGAATTCACACTTGCATTAATTCAAACAATTTGTGCAGAATGATGTGAAATGGCACCTCTTTTAGTGACAAGCAACAAAAGGAGGGAATCAGAGTGTCTGAAGAAACCAAACAACAGAACATTTGTTCTGCAGAATTCTTCATGGAGCGCAAAAAAAAAATGTCTGTTAAAAAAAAAAACACCATTCACCTGAACACCAGTTAGATATCTTTACTTTCTGACAAATCAACTATATCCAAACCCCACCACCACTAATTTAGATTTATAACATGATACTATTCTTGTTAAGCCCGGATACACTAAAAGGTGCCGTGTGACACACTTACTTTGTTTCTGTCTCCAGATGGCCCCAGCTTTCCACATGTGAAAATAAAAAAAACCCTCCTTATACCACAACTGGGAAGGATAATCATTGCTAACTGGAAGCCTCTACCCCTATGCAGTGGCGGCTGGATGGACTGCCTCTTCATGAAACTGATTTAGTTAAAATAAATCTGCAACAGGTAATTATTTACTAAACGGATGCAACTTTCTTCATTGCGCAACTTGGGCTCGCAGAGAACAGACTTGGTGGGGCCTGCTCTGCGCGCACACAGACAAATGAATGGGCTACCCACGTCAGGATATTACTCCTCTGAACCCAGGGAGGGAGGGAGAGGAGAGAGGCAGACTTGCTGGCTCAATATACAGGAAAGAATGTTGGATCCGACCAAAGAAAGAAAAGAGAAAAGGCTGCCTTGCTCCGGTAACGGGAACCATATGGCTCCTGCTGTTACTTAGAGCCAGGCAGGCTCCTTTGGAAGAGCCGCTCAGCCTGGTTCTTTTTCGGGGGTGCCCGGCAGGAGACACCCCTCCCCAGCTCTGAGAGTAGAGCCCTCACTAGGGGAAAGGTGAGGGATGGGAGGCAGTGGAGGATCCCCGGGAATTACTTGCTTCATGGCAAGGGGGAGCTGCAGCCTCCTCTGGCTCTGTTTTCGCACGGGCCAAGGCTCCTCTTGGACCCCCGGCTACCAAGTCAGATAGACCGAGGCACCGCCCCCCACCCTCCGCAGTAAGAGAGTGCGAGAGCCCGGCAGCTTGTAGGCTGCCCACGGCCCTGCTCGCCCAGCGCGGCCCGGAGCCCTTTGGACAGGATAGCTCAGCACCGCGCTACCAAGTCCGGCTGCCCAGGAGCCTAAAGCACCGGCTCCCCTCTCTCCTGGGGCCCAGAGGCTGTGGCCGCCCCAGGCGTCCGGATTCCCCAGGGCCCCACGACCCTGGGGCTCCTCCACAATCCCACTCTGGTCCCCCAGGGCGCAGACACCCTGCAAGAAGCCGGAGCCCGCCTCTGATTGTTGCCATGATCGGCCACCCTAGTTCACATCTGGCTCCATTTTCATGTCCCCGGCTCCTTCCTGGGCTGCCTGAAAAGCCCCTGTCGGCGGATTAGCCAGCCCCGGGGACTCCGCCTGCCCAAAGGGCAGCAAGTAACGATCCTGCCGCCGGCCCCCGCGCCCCGCTCCCCTGCCCGGTCTCCTGCCCCCCGCCCCCCAGCACTTGGATTGAACCGGCGCGGAGTGTTAGTACGTGGTGGGAGCGTGCACAGACCGGCTGCAGGAGGGTGGGGGGCCTATTCCTTGCCCGCCACCTCCCCAGTACTGTGCTTCCCTGGAAGCGGGGGATACCCCGAGGGAGAAAGGGGGCGGCCTTGGGGTCAGCAAACAAGCCAAGCCCCTTCCCCAGGCCCATTCTTGCAAACGGCTCCAGAGGGAAGCGACGCGAGTAGCAAACAGGTCCTGGGAACAGCAGCCGCCAGACTTGCCCCGAGCTCGCCTTACCTCGCGCTGTGGAACCGAAGCCAGGCCAGGTTCTCTCCCAAGTAGGATGCGCCGGGGCCGGGCGAGCCCTCTCTGAACACAGGGGCAGAGGAGTTAGTTCGGGAGGCAGCACAGCGACCGCAGGCGCAACGGGGACCGGGCAGGAGAAAGCTGGGCTGGGGAGGGAGAGAGGGAGGCAGCTGCCGCTGCAGCTCGCTGAGCTGGGACAACACACACAAGGCGGCTTCTCCTCCGCCAAGCGGCCGGCCGGTCGGTACGCTTTGCTAGGGCTAAGTCAACATTTTCCTGCAGTTTCCAACACCCCGCTCCGCAGGAAAGGTCTAAAATAGCCAGGCTCCCCGACAAAAAATAAATGCAATAAATAATAATAAATCAAAGGGGCGGGCCACGGTGCAAAGCCCAGTGGATTGGGACCAGCCTTGGAGTCCTTTTCCGTACAACGCTCCCGAGAAGGGAAATAAAGGCGATGCCAGCCGGCGCACCGGGGACCAACTCAGCTTTTGCAAAGCAAAGCCCCCTCCCTTCTCTATGTCTCTGTCGTTCGCCTCGACCTAATTTACATCTCCCTGGATGGCATTCTGGCCTCGGGCATGATACAGTTCCAGCCCCTCCTCGGATTTCGCCTCTTCCTCTCACCGCGGCTGCCCCGTGAACGGCTGGAGCTCAAGCGCTGAGCTAGTAACACACAGCAATGGGGAAGAAACGCACCACACGCACGCAATCCCAATGAATTGTATTGCCAGCTCCTTTTCGCTCGTGCACCTCTGTGTGTGTGACTGGGGACTGCTAAATCCTGACACGGACTCTCCACTAGCTCTGAACTGGAGTCACCTCCAGCCTCCTCCTCCTCCAATCTCCACCCCCCTCTCTCCACTCCCCACCCCTGGGCTCGGCTAATCATATAAACATTATCGCCTACAGGACCGGCAGCAAAGGACAGAATCTCTCCCTCGTCCTTCCCCCCCCACCCCCAGCTGGGGGCTCAGGCGAATGAAAGCAGATTAGAGGCAGCTAAACACAAAACGTGCAGCAGCTAAGCTATGGCGCTCTATGCCACCACTGGCCATTTTCCACTCCATTTGAGCTGCTGGCTGCTGCAGCCGCCGCTGCCCTGCTCGGAGGGGGGGCAAGAGAAAGGGGCGCTTGGCTTGAGCTGTTCTGGCAGCAGCCGCCGCAGCGCGAGCCGCTCTCAGCCAATGGCGCGGCTGCCAGGGTTGTCCCGGGCCCGCCAGCGAAGCGAACGGGGCTTGGGTGTCCCTTGTTGGCTCGCGCTGCCCGGCTCCCCTTCGGCCTCTGCTCCGACGCCCTTGCCCCGGTCAGGGGCTTCTCTCGAACCACGCGCGACACTGTGGACTGGCCGGCGTTCCCTCGGCACTTTCTGTCCTGGACTTAAGCAGGCGGGGCTGGACGTTTCCCGACGCTGCCGGTTTGCAGAGGGGGCAGCAGCCAGAGTCAGGCCGCTGAAACTTTAGCGCTTCCTCCTTTGTGTGCGATCTGCCTGCAGTGGCTCTAGCACACGCAGAGCGTGGATGCAAGCGCAAGGGCATCTGAGATGGGATGTGGGGGGAGAGGCGGGGGGAATGCCCTCTCAATGCACGAGACTTCAGGGCACTCAGTATGTTCTTCCCGGACCAGAAGTTAAAACGCAAACCCTTGCGCGTGCAAACTTTACGTGGGTGCAGACGGCCTTGATCGCTCGCATGCATACCAATAAGTCACCAGACTGGGTCGGTGGAGCACGCTACCGCCTTTGAGCAAAAATAAGCAAAGGAAGGAAAATGACTCCAAGGCTCCCAAATGCATTCAGGATTTTCTAGGTCTGTTTCCTTCATTTCCTTGCATTGAAATTGCTTTGCTCTTGTCGGCTGAGCACATTTCCTTACACCTCTTATTCATTACCCAGGTCAGCAATCACAGACAGCAATCCAAAGGAAGGAGCTCCATTAAAGAATGCATGTAAGGACAGGATAAATAATATTTAAACAGTTTCAAGAAGGGTATTTAAGTTGAACCAATCATGTTCAATTTAAATATGTAAAAATACAGTCCAATGGTCAGGTTGCTTTTTTCAATAAAATTCTTAAGTTGCAAAATACTGAAAAATGGTTTCAAAATTAGGACATTGAAAATGGCATTAGGAAGTGTATTTATGTAAGAAATGGAGGGTCAGTGGACAAAGCACTGGAAATGACAACACAAAACAAGAGCATTGTACCACATAACTTAAAGCTCACTTTTATGCTTAAAATAGCTAAAGGATTGCTCTGCATACAAGCCTGCAATGACTACAGGAAAAACATGCATCCAAAGATCAGCTTAGCACAATTATCACCCACTTTTCTTTTTATTGGCCATACCTTCCTTTTTCTTGCCGCGAAGTGATGTAAAAGGCTCTCTTGGCTCTACACTACTGCAGGATTATCTAAGTGCTCAAGAGGTCCTCCCTGGACCAGTCACAGTGACCTGAAGTCCAAAATATGCTGGCAATTCAATGCAAAGCAACCACACCATACTAGAAAATCTGGGTCATTAGATTTAATATATCATTTAATATATCAACTTATTAGCATGTTACTTTTTATTCAACTATATAAACTTGTTTGATATCTTTATGTAAAAATGAAAGAATTTTTTAAAATAATTCTTAACATTAATTAATAAAAGCATTATGTGCTTTAAAGGTCACGTCAGTTTTTAAAAAAAAGAAGCCAGATTCTAATCCATGTTTTTTTCTATTTTTATTCAATTTGAGCATTTTACAGGCCTTTGTGTATGCTTACATAAAAAGAGTCAGTTTAACTCTTTTCCCATATAATAAAGGAAAGTTTATTTCTTGCTGAAAAAAAAACCTAACTCTTATAGCTGATTTCAGGGAACCAGCAAAACCCTTTGATACATTTAAAAGAATTAAAAACATGCACAATATTATATATCATTTAAAAATGCACTTATCTGGAACTGGTTTCTATTTAAAGGTTAGGGTGTAACTTCTAGGCGACTTCTTTATAAAGGAAGTTGTAACTTCAAAAACATACATTCTATATTATTAATGTTTAATACTAATATTCAAGTTTTTCAAAGGCTATAGATGAAAAAATGAGGGTAATCCATTAACAGAAGGCCTATTCCTGCTTTTAGTGCAGTCAGTGAATGGGAGCAGGATTGGGCTATGAACAGTACAACATATATGGGGTTTTATGTTTGTTTTCTTTTGGGAGAGAAGAATCATGCTGTCCATTGTTAGGCTACATATCAACTGGCTTCAATGAAAGTTTTGCCTGAGTAAGGATGTACTTAAATTTCACCCTCAGCCTTCTGCTGCTATTCCCTGAAGTCAGTAGAGATTCACTTATGTAGATTCAATTGCTGGCCTGCATCTAACTTTTTTTTCTTTCATTAGGAAACTTTTGGGAGATAAATTTTGTTCTACAGAAAGAGTTATGTTCTTTTGCCACAGCTTATATCAACTGGTACAACTGCAGATAGAAACAATTCAACATTCAGCATACAGAAAACTCAAGCTTCCATTTTGGATTTCTTAATTCTGATTAGGTCTTCATTATAATGATGAGCATTGTATATGGGTATATTGCTTTGGTAAGTGAAACAAGATTATTCAGCACTTAGTTTTCAGACTATATCCAGCTTGCATATTTGGGAACTCTACACTTATTACTCTGATTTTAATAAGCCTTTCCCAAGAATATGAACCAGATCCTGTAGTCCTTAAAATAATGTGCCGACCCTATTATAGTTTGGTCTTCTTTAAACAACTCTTTTTGTTGGCTATGGAATGTGTCAAAAATGCACTTAAGTTATGGTTCCTTCAATTATGTTATGTAAGCAAACCTTTCAGTAAGAAGATGGCATACAATGTGAAAATACACTGTTAAAATCATATCTAAAAATTAGTTTCCTACAATGATATTTTTTATCATTTAAACTGAAACATTATGAAAAAAATAATTTTCTTTCCACCATTTCGCACTTTTTGTATTTCACTCTATTTGTATAAAAATGTACATTTCACAAAGTAAAGATAGACAAGCCATTTTCTCTTTCCTTTATAATCATAATGAACAATACTGCAAAATATTTGGATTGAGAATTCTGCATGGAATATTTAAATCAAACAAAATTGTTTACATCAACATTATTTTAAGAAATTATGTCACTAACACAGCTCTATTATATTTAGCTTTGTTAACATTATCTTTTAACCTACACGTTCTCCATGCACTGGAACTTACTCATGTCCTAGATCAGGCCCTTGAAGACTAATAGCAAACATAGATTATTGACATGATTCACAAGTAAACAGTTTACCAAATATGGGTGTTATAACAATTCTTGCAATAGATTTCACTGTCATCTGTGTTCTCAAGGAAAATGTATTTAAAAAGATGATTGACTATATCCTGCAAAATAGGTCAGACTGTGCTTTCACATACAACTCTGCAACTTTGTTGACAGTGTTGGAAAGTTTTCTACCAAAAAACTTGTTCTGTGTGTCTTGATATTCATGAAAAAAGACATTAAAATGTTAAAATATCTTGGTACATAATTTAGTATTGTCTTGGATTTTTTTTTCTTTGGGAAAGGGAGGCCTGAAGATTTACAGAGATTTTCTGCATCCACTTTTGTTTTCTCGGAGTGTACAAAAAGACTACATTTTAAATATTAGTAAAAAAGATTTCCTCCTATCCATCCATCCATGCATTGAATAACATCAATGAATATAGAATTCATTTTAATATGAGCAAAGACCAATGGAAGGAGCTGCATATCCATAATGTAATTATCAGACTTAATTTACTTGAACTGTAATATAGTGTCAAGACATATTTAACGTGGCACACAGACTTCAACATTTCAAACACAATACTGAATGATAAAAAGTGCTAAATCTTTCTTGTCTCAATCATGCAGAGCTTGGGAGAATTGTAAAATAAGCAGGGTTTAGGCCACAATAGGAAATGTATATTATCTTAAGACTTTGGAAATACATCTTGACAATTGCCAATTCTTTTAAACTAAATAACTGTTCTTAATGTTGGGGGGGTGGGGGGAGAGGAGCAGAATCCATCAATAAAATAAGAAAATTCTGCAGCTGTTCCTAACAAATACAGTGCAGTTTGAATTTCCATTATATATACACTTTACTACACTAATCAATTTTAATGACTCACAATCTATATTATTATTTAAGAAATAACAAAATCATTGACTTACTCAGAATACTTGCTAATTGTTTTTAAAAATAAATTCTACACATGACTAAGGAAACACCCATTTCCATTTGTTTTATGTTAAATCAACATCTAACCACTCATGGTGATTTCATTCAAAGAAAACAGAAGGAACACATTAGCTGTGTGGTTAAGGAGATTGATGGGTTTCAAACATTTTAACCATGGATGTTTTTTTCCAACTGTAGAAACTCATGTTTCTAATTTAAATAGCTTCATGAAGATAATTTTTTTCAACAAGCCTGTTGTTTCTTGTTTCTTAGGCAGAAATTATTATATTTGTAATTTAGTAATATTAGAAGCATCTTTGTTCAGCAAGAACAGAATTATTCATTGTGAGAAGACAATATAG
Organism: Pelodiscus sinensis; assembly: GCF_052426305.1. Taxonomy (NCBI): domain Eukaryota; kingdom Metazoa; phylum Chordata; order Testudines; family Trionychidae; genus Pelodiscus; species Pelodiscus sinensis. The sequence continues at coordinate 29,709,195 of NC_143060.1, read as the reverse complement.
TTGTCTCATTCCCTGATCAGTAAATTTGGGAATACAAATGATAGAAGTATACATTATAGAACCATGCTCTTAGAAATACGACCAATAGTATAAGGCCACCTGACCTCCTAAGCATGATGGCTTTAGCTACAACCCATGCCAGAACATCCTTAGAGCTATTTGTAACATGCCTCACGGGGAGTGTGACCAGAATTCGTCACTGATTTTGATTCGCTAGTTGGATCATTAGCTTCCCTGGCCTGGGCTGAATAATGACAAGTGGTGTGACCTGAGTCTGTCAACCCAGACTGAGAGGTGCGCTTCTAGCTGTAGTATAGACATACCCTATAGGTCAACTGCTCACATACACTCTCTGGCTGTGTCTACACTGGGCCACTTATTCCGGAAAATCAGCCACTTTTCCAGAATAAGCTGCAAGCTGTCTACACTGGCCCTTGAATTTCCGGAAAAGCAACGATGCTCTACTGTACAAAATCAGCCGCTATTCTGGAAAAACTATTCTGCTCCCGCTCGGGCATAAGTCCTTATTCCGGAACACTGTTCCGGAAAAGGACCAGTGTAGAGAGCCCAGTAGTCTTTTCCAGAAAAAATCCCCGATCGCGAAAATGGCGATCGGGGCTCTTATCCAGAAAAGCGCTTCTACATTGGCCACAGACGCTTTTCCGGAAACAGGGCTTTTCCGGAAAAGCAGCCTGCCAATGTAGACGCTCCTTTTCCGGAAAAACTGAAAACGGAATAGTATTCCATTTTAAGCATTTCCGGAAATTCATGCCAGTGTAGACACAGCCTCTTTCTCTCATCACCTCTCCTGCACAAGGCCACTTGCCACCTAATTCATACATTATCTCTATCCATCACCAACCTCCAGTAGTAATAAAAAGCCTTCAGACAATGGAACAGCTCTGGTTCCACAGCACAGAACATCACCAGCAGTGACAGAAGCCAATAAAGAGGAACAGTGCATAGGGAAAACTAGTAGATCTGTGACTATGTGGATCAAGAAGCCTATTCCTATTCTCATCTCATGTAATAGAGTACAGATATCCAAGCGACTCCTAAAGTCCATACTGTAACTTTAATAACAACAACAGAAGTCCAGAATTGTAAAGATATTGAGGCACTGCTGTGCTAAGTGTCAACTGTCAATGGGATTTTAGCTTGTAAATGCCTAAATCCCTTTTGAAAATCTAGGCCTAGATTTTGGAACAGCAAGTGCAGCAACACTTAAATACCTTTATGAAGCCAGCCCATATGACCCTGGTAGTAGGATACCAAGAGATGAGCACAGTAAAAGAACATAAAAGAACAGAACTATTACTAAACGTGAGACAGGATTCTTTTGCTCTGATCCTTGTAGGACCTCATTTATCCTAGACTTTCCAGCCCGTTGTATGCTTATTGCCATTGTAGCACTGACAGTTAAATAACTGGTTCCCTCTGAAGCAGATACCAGAGATGCATCGTTGGTTAGAAAGTCTGGAACAGCAGTGAAGTCAATCCCTCTCCCTCACCAACTATGCACATCGCTAGTGCTTTGCAATCAATCTCAATGAACTAGGCATAAGAGCCAGATTTCCTTCCAAATTTAGGTCTTCTAGTTCACATTTTATCCTGTTTCTTCTATGAAGCCACCAGGTGTGATTTTAACAGCTGTAAGAAAAGTCATTTTGTTTCACAAAAACTGCTTGTAAAGGCCTCTGTTTCAGTAATGATTTGTTATACATTACAAATACTTGCAGCACCAGGGTATTAATATCACTAAAGTATAGGGATCAGTGATACTCCACCTCTTTTTTTTTTTAAATGAGCATTTACTTCTGACAAATCTCAGTGTTTCTGACAAATACTGCTCCTGTCTGATTAAAGGAATGGTTATGTTTTTCTAAAAATACTGCAGTCAAAAGAGTGATATTAACACAGCACTACCATTGTGAGGAACATCGATTGACTGCCCAGTACTACTACTAATTATAAATATTAAAATACATTAATAATTAATTAAGCTGCAACTCATCCCATTCTACGCACAAGCTGCTGTCGGTTGAAAATAAGCCCCAAAATAGACCTTTTTAAATTGCATATAGTGAATCAGAGTACTGTGCTATAATATATCAGTATGACAATGCTCTAAAGCATAATTTTATTACCTGGCTGAAAAAGTGTGCTAAGAACTTTGTGGGGACTTTATGCATTAGAAAGTTTTTCATAGGAATAGCTGCACAGGAGTTGTGGCATTTCCCTGTCTCAGTATTCATAAAGGCTTACTGATGTTCATAGGTACCAATTTTCACTCTCATTTGAATTTTTAGCTCTAATTTTCTGTTCCTGTTCAGTATGCTTGGCCATAAGGGTTCAATCCACTCTTTCCCCAGTGAGAGCCAGTGCTGGCAAAAGGGTGAATGCCAATTCCCAACCCTCCAGCTGTATAACTGTATTATATATAGAGATATTAAAAGCAGTTAATAAAATGTAGCACTGATAAGAAAGATGAGATACATATTCATACAGTTAAATATGAATGTCATTCAAGTCCCTGCATCCCAAGCCTAATGGAAAGTATTTAGTAGTTTAGACAATTTTAGCACAAACGAACAAGCATCGAAGCTAGATCTGTGACCTCCCAGGGCTTGGATTTTTTCTGATAGATTCTTTAGAGAGCAATTCTTCCATCATGAAATAATTTGTGCCATTATAATTTTCATGAATGGGTGTTTAATTTAATCTTCTACATGCTTGAACTTTGCCACTTACTGCAACTGTGTTCTGGGTTCACAATGGAATTAATCATTCAAAATCTGTCACCTTAATAATGGCTTTATCTTATCACAGTAAACCTTGACATCTAAGTCTTTTATTACTGCACAATATGTTAAAGCTAGAGGCCAGACTCAACTCTCACTTGTAAACCAACTGAATTTTTTTTAAGGATAAGTATATACACATCTGATCAGTTGTTTGGCAACACATTTACATATTTCTTTGAAATAAATTAAACTTTTATAAAAAATAGTTAAAAACTATGGCCCAGATTCTGCAATGAAATCCATACCACCTGGGACCCTTCTGCCCATACACAGAGTCACAGAACAATATCAGGACCTATTCTGGAATAATACCACAAACTATAGAGGGCATCTGATACAAGGTAATTTAGCAACATCAGGTTAAACCACTATGTTCAGTGAAGACAATACTATGGAATCTTTCAAGATGAGACAGCCATTCTAGAAAATAAAATTTATACAAACAAATATGCATAAGAAATCAATCTTTTATGCAACAGAACATTTTCATTCACAAATGTTTTGCAAAGCAGTTGAGAAAATGAATGGTAATGTAAGGATGCTAGAACTTTTAGGCTGTTAATTATGTAAAAATAAATGCATGTATTTTTACCATATTATACCAAAATATATATATAGTTTTAAGCAGAATTTAGGCATCTTCTTCTCCAACTGTGAAAGACACACTTGTTACTAAAAACATAGATTAAAATGTACCATGTGCAGGTGCAGGCTCTAGTACTTCTCTGTTTGTTTAAGCAACATTTTTCTAGGAGCGAGAAAGAAGCACCATAAGGTCAGGCAATAGACAATGACACAAATATCTTAAAAAACTATTTACTATACAGACTTGCAGTTCATCAAAGTAGTTTTCTTGGTGCAATGCAACAACACCTTGTGACTTATAGCAGTTGCTATTTTTCTCAATTTTCCAGTTAATGAAAGTAGTGTTTAAATACTCTGTAGTTAGATTATTAAGTTCTACAAAATAGAAACAGATGTGTGTCTTAGTATGCCATTAAATTTATGATTTACATAGTACCCTTGAATACAGCTGAGCAGAGGCCAATGATTCTAATTTGCTCTAGATTTACAATAACCTGATCTGGTTTTTGTAAGTACTGAAACACTTTAAACAAAATTAGAAAGCCGTTGTTCTTTGTGTGATTAAAGATGCAATTCCCTTTGGAGTAATGAGAAGACTTAGACCATGTTTCTTCCTTTATAGATGTTTCTATTATAAACACAAGTACTATATATTATGTATTTTTGTTACTATTTCCTTGTTTTTAATTATAAAATAAACTGATTGAGTTGCACTAGAGTCATACTGAAACTATGCCAAAACCTAGCTGAAGAATGCATACTGAGCTTCATAAAAATCCTTAAAATTCTTCCCAGGGTCTTAAGGTCTTGTTAGACAAATACTAGTCCTCATAATTTTCTAAGACCAAAACATCTTTCTGATTTAAAACTACCCTATTTAAAGTTTTATTTAAAAAGCTAATGCATTTCTGAGCTTATTAAACTACATTAATATGTAGAGTTTTACAGGACAAAGGGTCAGGGAATTCATAGTCATTTAGATCTGAGGATAGGGATTTGCTGTGTCTAAATGCAGAAATGACAACTAGAATGAGTATTGCTGTAAAATAGCTTCCTGTATGTTAGTAAATGGATTCTGGCAATAATAGTTACAAGTATCAAGTGGAGCAAAGCTTATTTCTCCTCTTAAATATACAAAATAAAATATGTAAACCATTTATGAATATAGAGATCTTTTCCTAAAGTCAAATGAGAGTCAACTTTTAAAAAATGTCAGTGGTGTGAAAGCATCACTGTAGAACATGTAGGTGTTTAGGACCCAATCCAAAGTCCAATGAAATAAATTGAAGTGTACTTTGGCAAGACTGGGAGCCAGGCATTCCTGAATTCTCATTTTGACACGGATTCTTTTTCTGGCCTAACGTAAGTAATTTAACAATTCTGAACCTCAGTTTTCATATATGCGAAATCTGAATAAATATATATAAATAACATTAAAAATAAATAAATAAATAAATAATAAATAATGCTTAATTGTCTTACAAAGACAGTCTGAGGATTATTAGAGCCCTATCTGACATTCCTTGCACATCCAGAGATCGCATGGAAGCCAATAGAAGAAGAGCAGTGAGAGGCAAAATACTGGCTTCAAGACTGAGCTTCATAAGTTTAAGGAGCGGATGGTATGATGGGACTGCTTAGGATAGCATGTGGCCCATCCCTGACTGCCAGTAGTAAAAATCCCGAACAGCGGGACACTAGATGAGGATGACTCTGAGTTATTACACAATATTATTTCCCAAGTATATGCCTAGTAGGACTTTCCCACATGCTTAGGACATAACTGATCTTCATATTTGTGGTGAGGGAAGTAATTTTACCCTGGTTCAGATTGGCAGAGACTCTGCAGGGGTTTCCACCTTCCTCTGCAGCATGGGGCATGGGTCACTGGCAGGTTTAAACTACTGTAAATAGTGAGTTCTCTCTCATTTGAAGTCTCTGAACCATGTTTTGAGGACTTCCTGTAACTTAACCAGAGGATAAGGGTCTACGACAAGAGTGGAGGAGATTCTGTGGCCTGCAATGTGCGGGAAGCCAAACTAGATGATCACAATGGTTCCTTCTGCCCTTGAAATCTGTGTGTCTATAGCTGTGCAAGACATACAGAACTGAGTCTTTAAACTTGCGAAATGTCTTGAAAATAAGTGCTAAATATTATATATGGGTTTACAATCCTATTACTTTAAGTATATTTATATACAGTTTACTCTCTGATGAAATGTTTAATTTTCTTAGTCTTCCAGTTTTAATAAGATATAATTAAACATAATTAAAACTCTAGGATGATAATTTTAATATACTGCATATACTAGGGCTGCGTCTAGACTGGCAAGTTTTTCTGCAAAAGCAGCCATTTTTGCGGAAAAACTTGCCAGCTGTCTACACTGGCCACTTGAATTGGCGCAAGAACACTGACGATCTAATGTAAGGTTGTCAGTGTTCTTGTGCAAATACTATGCTGCTCCCTCTCGGGAAAAAGCCCTCTTGCGCAAAAGCATTGAGGGCCAATGTAGACAGCTAAAAACTGTTTTGCGCAAAAAAGCCCTGATGGCAAAAATGGCGATCGGGGCTTTCTTGCGCAAAACCGCGTCTAGATTGGCACGGATGCTTTTCCGCAAAAAGTGCTTTTGCGCAAAAGCGTCTGTGCCAATTTAGACGCTCTTTTCCGCAAATGCTTTTAACTGAAAAACTTTTCTGTTAAAAGCATTTGCGGAAAATCATGCCAGTCTAGACGTAGCCTAGGATTCTATTTACCTCTTTGTATTCTGTCAAAGTATTAACAATGGAAGTCTATGCAGATAAAATGTCTCAAACTGCATATAATCTATTTGCTCACATTATGTTCCAAGGCACCCAATATGAAACTAACCTAAAGAGAGAGAGTTTGATTGTGCAATCCTAACTCACCCCTTGACTTAAGAGTTGTGCCTGAATAAGGAATACTGGTACAAGCTACAAGCATTAACACTGTGTATGTATATTGCACCAATTTATGTTCCCAGCTATACCTGTGCAATGCTTAGATCACTGTCTCCATAGGTAAAAGAGGAATTTGGCCTACTACATTATATTTTTTTCAGATGGGTAGTGGATTTGATATAGTTTGTAGAGAAACATTATGTGGTTTTGGACACAATGAAGGCAGTTGAGAGTACGTTTAGCTTCTCATAGGAGAAAGTTAGGTTCAGCTTGTACCTTCATTGGGAGTATGAAAGAACAGAAGATCAGGGACTCCAAAGAGCAATTGTAGAAAAAATTCTACATGGTGGAATGAGGCTAAATTGCTTTTAATCAGACTATTTTGGAGGCTGTAAATGAACATTCAGACAACTGTTTCTATTTAAAACATATTAATTACACATGTAAGGGACCCCAGTCTGACAGTAACAGAATAGTAAAGATAATAACTTATTTGGATGAAGCTTCAGTTATGCCTAGTTAGTGAATACTATAATACTAAACATTTTTTTTCTTTTCCTCTTAAATTAAAGGACTATGGATATGGAAAACATGGTTACTAATAATAAATGGCATTAGGAATTTGGAACCTAATTTTTAAACTTAAATTTGAATTATCACAAGTTTGGGCTGCAGTCCTGTAAACACATATGGTTAACTTTAAACACGTTAACATATTCCATGGAGATGAATGGGACTACTCTAATTTGTAAAGTGAAATGTGTAAATTTTTGCCAAGTTTGGACCTTAGCTCTAATTCTGAAAACAATTAAATGTGAGTAACTTTATGCCCATTAATGGGGATTAACATGTCTCAATATTTGCAGGACTGGGGACATCTTATGTATTTTGGATTATAACCAATTTCTATATTGTTAAAAAATGCTTAAATGTTCCTTTTTGTAAATATATATTAATTAATTGATTCCTAGAGTCTGTAACTGGGACAGCTGGAAACTGATGATCCAGAACCTATGTGAATAACCTGGAGAGATAGAAGTAAAAAAGCACAAAGGAAAATTCTGAAAGTCTGATGCAGTGCTGTTGAGGCTTGAATGGATATTATAAATGGTCTTGGAGGTTTTCAAAAATTTTCATTTAATATGCAATTGACACCTAACAGAAAAGCTAAATCAATGTCTTATGATGTCTGAAGAATTCTAAAGCTTATATTATAGGAATATAACCTGTTGATAAAAAGAGGCAGGGCACACAAAGATGTTGTAGTATTTTCCCATTAGTAAGAGTTTTTAAATAAAAGTATGTCACTGAAAGACTATTTTACTTCACTGTGAAAACTTGTGAATGTTCAGGGTGTTTAAAGATATTATATGTGACTATGGATGCATTTAACAATTTATTTTTCCAGTTAAGTGTTATGGGCTCAGTTCTAGAACCACTGAAGTTACCTATCCCTTGGCTTCACTAGCAGTTTGATCTGGCCACATATTCCTCAATCTTTGTCAAAAAGGGAGCTTTGTATTAGTTTTTTATGATCAATTTTCTTCAAATAATGATTGAAAGAAAACATTTTTAATAAAGCAAAAACAATGCATTCTCTGATTCCTCATGGTAGGGGCCATACTGAAGACATTATCTATAGTATGATTCTTCATGGTCAGCAACTCAAAATCAGTGAGGAGAGCAGAGATTGTACTTATATTTGGTCATTAATCTTTTTTAAAAATTCAATTTAGAATTATTGAATTAAAATTGAAACCTAAATCCCAAGGCACAGTGAGCATGTATTTTAAATTTTTACTGTGGCTGTGGAGAAAAAAACTTAAATAAGACTAAGGTTAAGATTTGGTGCAACTCAATGTATTGGAAAAATATTGGCTAAAGAAGTAAAAAGGGTTTTTTTTTCTTCCTCTCTCCTCTGGACTTTCCAAAAGGTAATGCACATGGAAATTAGTGTGGATGAGTTGCTTCAGCTATCTTCAGTAAAATAATAAAATTAATTTCTGCCCACACATGCAAGCTCTTTGGTGAGTCATGAAGCAAGCAGTTAGTATGGGACAGGTACAGATCAGGGCAGAATTTATCTCAGTGTTTCTCCAGTGCTCTGTTGGCTCTGGATCCAGACTCCCTGGATCATTTCTAATTTATAGCTTTTATATAAATAACAAGCATCTTTATGTGGAATCTAGTTTAAAAATGTATCAGAACTTCCACCATCCAATAAGTCCTTGTACTTATGCAGAAGTGGCCTCTGTTGCAGAGCTGCTGTCTTCATTATTTAATTTCTCTTCGGAGCTTGCAGCCAATGTGAGCCTGTTGAGTTCTTTATTTAATATGTTTCAGAGCACGAACACCTGCCGACTTCTTTAATAACGAGTTATCCTCAGTCAGCTTATATGTGAAAACTGTGCAGCAGAGGTGAGTTATGAATAACCTTAAACATTGAAACTGGATTCCATTAATAAAACTATGACCAGCCTCCATGCCAGAACTTTCCAAAATACATTTGTGAGAGGTTTCCACAGTATAGAATCCAGGGAGACTTTTTTAAAATTGAATTCTATTCTAAATAAGAGGGGCTCAATTGAATTCAATTTCCATTTTGGCTCCTCTGAAAGAAATATACACTGTATTTTTTCATTGCTAATATTTTAAATTTAGCTTTTGAAATATTATTTGTATAGGTTCGATCTCTCTATTCTGGAACCTCTTGGTCTGGCAAAATCTGTGGTTGGCACATAGATACGAACTCTGCGGGTGCTCCGGAGCTGGGCCATACACTGGGAAAAATTAGTGGGTGCAGACTGCAGACCATCCGCAGCACCAAGCTTCCGCTCCATCCCCCTCACACATCTCACTTGCACGCTGGTGACCCCCTGCTTACCTACTCCTTCCCCTTCCTTGTCAGCACTTCCCAGAGTGCCATGAATTTGCTGTCTATAGCATTCAAGCTCCAGGAAGAAAGGGGAGGAGTAGGGGTGGGGTACACTTGGTGGAGGAGGCAGGGAAGAGGGATAAGGGAGTGCGCCATCCAGACCCCTCACTGTCCCAGGCTGGGATCCCAGGCAACAGCAGAAGGGACAGCAACTGAGACCCTGGGGTTGGCATTGGAGCCCCTAGGTGGGATGTTGTCAGCCTGGACCATGGGTTGCAGCGGGGAGCCCTCTGAGCCATGGGCCATAGCATCCCCCTAACTCTTATTTCTTGTGTCTATGGAGACTAACTGGCATTCTGCATTGACCTTCCATGGCTTGGCAAATTCTATGATTCAGCACCAGTGAGGTTCCAAGAGTACAGGGTTAGAGGGGTTTAACCTGTTTTTGACAGTGAATAAGAGCAATGGACTTTGCTGCTTTCTTTGGAGAAGGGGGATCTTTCCGAATGAATTGGCTAAAGGATAGTAAAGTCCAAGGTTATGAATTGAATTAATAAGGCTTAAACTTTGTACATGGATGTGCAAACAAGTCTCAGCATAATTTTGGTGGAATGTCTCTATAGTCTCTCTTTAACCTCTCTCCTCTCTTACTTCCTGGGTAACCTTTTTCCACTCCCTGCAACTTTCTGTTTAGAAAAACTATGTGTGAAATAATTTTAGTTGAACTCTCCTTGACTTTAGGAGCCTAGGATTTCACCCATGGTCTCAATCCTACAGCTGTTGAGTTTAAAAAAAATTAACTTGAAGTCAATGAGTTCAACATCTGCTCAGAATGGATATTGGCTAAGACACACTAATAAGACTTTGTCCAATTAGTTCATCTTAATTGGCTTTACTCTGCACTAAAATGCTCACATCACTTCTCCCATAATTGCTTCACCTCTGCTGAAGCACATTATTTTGCTCTAACACATAAAACTGACTTTTCTGATATATAATAAGTACCCTACAAAGCTAAAACTACCCTTTCTTGACCATAGTCGATTCTTGATTTAGATTAAGTTATTTTATTTACTCAGTGCTTGGGAAATAGCATTTTAAATCCCCTTTGTCCCACAACTACAGGCTCATTTAACTATTTTACATTCCCTTTAAAAGTTAATTATTTATTTGGGAAAAATACAGACTATAAAGTTCAACCTTTCCTTGTTTCCTTAATTAACCCCATTTTTATGGGCAGTAAAATAAGTAGTCTTTATCCACCATCAGTAATATGTGAGGCATGTTCACTTGACAAAGAAGCATATGTTTCCTCCCAGCTTTCTTACAGCTCAAAAATATGGACCTGATCCCGATGTAACTAAGGAAAGTGGGGAAAAAAGGAAGTATTTAGAACTACCAAGAGCAACTATAGCACACTGCTTTTCATTAAATTTGCCTATTATACTACTTAAGCATGATTAAAACAAAAGAGAGATACCCTTTATTTATATTGGAAAACATGCTTTACATTCTTAACACTTTATTACCTATTTTTATATTTCAGTATTTTTCAATAATCTTTCTAATTGTGATGTAGGATTATTTCCATTTATGGCTAGTCAGATAATACAACTATGGTGACTTTGTCCTTTTTTATCTCCTTCCCTAGCAAAAGGCCTGTGCAGTGAGCCTTTTTGTATAAGAGTAAATTCAGTCCTGCAGTAAGTGGACGCAGCACCCTATGAAAACCATCAAACTAGGTTCTGATGGGTTGAATGCAGCCATTTTCTTAATTCCTGAATGTTATTTTGATGATTGCTGTCCACTTAGTTGAACTTCTTCAGTGCCTTATCAACTACAAACTTGTCAGGACTATCCAGAAAAAACAGAACAATTTAAACACATGTGATGAGTTACAAAGCAGATACCATATATTTGTACATTTTTTAAAGTAACAAGAAATGCAGATTTAGCAAAAAAAAAAGTATCTTCCGAGTCTTGGTATTATATACACTGCACAAGTCTCATTAGTATCATTTATATTATGTAATCAAGATTTTCTAAATGAAAAATGTTCCTCGTAAACTCTATTATATTTCTGTGATAAACATGTAGCATCCACAACTCAAACACATCTGCTCATTACCACACACATACATAGGATGAGAAGAGAATTATGCTGCTGCAGTTCAGTATACTCGCACTTCATCAGGAGAAGAAATTATATGATTTAAGTGCACTTTTTCATATACAGTATCACTGTATATTTAACACTTAAAATGACAAGTTTTAATTATAATAAAGTATGGTCAATAGAAGAGTGAAAAATTGTAGAAAAACTGTTTGCAGCCATATTTTTAGAGTCAAATCTATCTTTGGTTAGGCCACAAAAATTATATTTATTATTATTAATTTTTCTTGTATCTAAACTGATTTAGATTGTCTGTAGTTTTCTGGTATGGATGAGTTGAACCTCTCGAGTCGGGCACACTCTGATCAGGCAGCATCTGAGGTCCAGCATGATTTTAGGTAGCCAGATATCCACTTATCATGGTTGTGACCAAGTTTCCCATGGTCCCATAAAGTTTGTTTCTAACCACCACTCCTGGCTTTCAGTGTTCTGTGCTGATATTTAGCATAATTTACCCCTAAATGTCTTCTAAGAGCCCTGTAAGCAGTGGAAGTGTAGGTAATGCTGCTTGACAATACTGACTTCCCATGGTCCAGAAAATTTTCTGATTTAGCACCGGTCAGGTCCTCAGTATATTTCTCTGTCAGTTCTTATAATATGTTTTGTCGTATTTTTATCTGAAGAATTTGGACAACAGTCCACGACCTCTATGTGAGTGCAAGACTGTTAATGTGTTCTATTGTTATAGTAATACCTAGAGATCCCAGTTAGGATTGGGGCTTCATAACGCTGGTCACTCAGCAAACACATAGTAAGTGGCAGGCTGTACCCCAAAGAGCACTGTACTATATTTTTACCTCCCTTCACAGTTACACAGGGCTTACAGTTTCATTTAGGGGGTTGCTCAGACATCATGAAGGCTGGATGTGGTATGGAAACTAAGCTGAGTAGAGCAGAATGCGCTCAGGGCAGAGGACATACAAGCTGTCAAGCACTTATGCGTACAACACAGGAGAACTCCCACTATTTCACTGCACAGTGAGGAAGCAGGTAGATATTTTACATACAGAAGGACTGGGACACACTCTAGACTGTGCCATTGCTTGCAAATGGAGAATCAGGGCGACCACTCTTAAGCGCCGCACTTTGGAGAACCCCACATTTCAATGTAAGTGTGGTGCAAGGTTCGGGCACAGTCTCTGGCAGTGACAGCCATAGGCACTGACTTTGTGGGTGTTTCAGCCCCAGAGCATCCACAGAAAAATGATGGGTGCTCAGCATTCACTGGGCCTCTCCCATCAATGCCTCTTCTTCCCCCAGTACTTCCTGCCCACCAGCAAGCCCTGTGGATCAGAACCTCAGCCTCCCTCCCAGCACCTACAACCTGATATGGATCAGCTGTTTCGTAGTATCTATGATTCTATCAGGAGGCACTGGGGAGGGCAAAGGGACGCGCGAGGGAGTAGTACGCTTTGGGGAAAGGGTTGGAGCAGGGCTGGAAAGAAGCAGGGTGGGGGTGGGACATGGGGAAGTAGCGGAGTAGGTACAGAGCACTCCCCGCAACAGATTAGAAACCAAGTTGATTTGTCATGGATCCTAAGTATGGACTTGACTGTAGTGTCTGGAGTTGGATCAGGACCACAATTCTGGCCTGCTATATGATTGTACCCCCTAAATAAATGTAGAGCCAAACAAACACCTGGAAAGGGACTTTGCTGGGATGGCCCCTACTGTAGCTGAAACAACAGACACTTGAAGTAGTGCTGCCATATCTATAGGCTGGGAACAGATTTGTTCCTGACATTCATGTACAATTTCCTATAGTGGTGGGAGTGAAACTGAATCCCTTAAAGACTACTCTTTATTTTTGCTGTACTCCATATGATTATTTTTCTAGCATAGGAGGGAAAAGATGTTTATGTTCTATCTGACTCAGTCTAAATAAAATGATAAAAGGTGATGATCTCTTCAGTCATTACCGATCATTATGACAAAAACTATATTTTAAAATGGAGAAAACAAATGTGTTGACCTTGTGAGCTGTGTAATGCATTTCAAAAACAAATCTGCAATGTCTTTTTGTTAATAGTTGTTATTTGCATAGTTAAACCTTCAATGCATGGTCATAAATAGTTAGAATCTAAGTTGGCATAATGCCCAGAAATGTTAGGGTTCCAGACAAAAAAAGGACCATCTACTCGTCAAGAAAGCCATTCTGTCTCAACAAGGTGATGTTTAACACAAAAAATACAAGCCTGAGGATAGATAACATATTCAATTTACTGTTTAAAAAGACAAGAAGTTTTCATTTATCAGAATCATCTCGTGATGATAATCAGTACACAGAGCGAACCCTCTGATAAAAAAGAGAAAAGACCATCAATTGTTTTTACTAATTAAGATTAATATTATTCCTGTGAAATGAACCAAAAAGTTGCATGAAACCAGAATCCCAAAAGAGGTCCATAATCTACAAGAATAATTGCATGGTGTTTTAACTCAGAGGAAAGTAGTAGCAGTAGCCTTCTTCTTTTGTTAGCAGTTATTTTATATTCTTATTTGATGTATAAATATTCAATTTTTAACAGATTAAAAACATTTATAGAATTTTAAACTTAATTTAAAGATAAAATGGTTGTATATTTGAAGAAATGCTACAAATATTAAATGTATATTTTTAGCATTAATTTAAAGTAACAATTTATTAACATAGAAAAACTTTTTTTATTGACAAGATGCTGTGACCATTCATTGTCATGTGCATTTACTCTTTTTTCATTAAGCACAGATAGAGATAGGAATGAGAAGGAAAGGGTATTTTGTTAAAGTGCATATTAATTATATTCAATATTTTATTTTTTCTGGATACAACATTTAGCCCTCTTTGAGAGACAAACAAAAATGCTCAGCTGCAATAAAGGAAATATTAATTGGCAAGTTCTATTTCAATTGCTTTGTGCAATAGGCCCCCAACATAGGGGAATATATTTATGTGTGAATTAATGTTTACATACTGGTAATCAGTAACCAGTATTATAATTCTGTATCTGGGAACCAAAGGCAAAATGTCATATCTGGGGATAGGTATATTATTGTAATTATAAAACCTATTCCTCACAAAAGTGTTATCTTGGTATTCTGCACCAGTGTCTGATCGCCCAGTGTACTTCATGTGTCGTTTTGTTTGTTTGTATAAGACATATGACCCTTAGGGCAGAACTCTTGTCCATTCTTTGTTCTGCATAGAGTAAAGCACATGGCTGGCACACAACCAATAATAATAATTTTACTTAACATACAAACTTATAGTTATATTGACCCCAGTCATGGTGCCAACTGAATAGATTTGTTGTCAGCCAGAATTAAATGTTTTTTCTTTTCCTAGCTATCCCCTTCGCATAGTCAATCCCAGGCTAAAACTATTTTAAGTGGACAAAATCTGTTGGTAAGCACTTACATTTGACAATATTATTGCTTAATGAACACTGTAGAAAAGAGTATATGTCCTGCAAGCATCTGTGGCTGTGGCTTACATATGAGTCTAGTGCCAAATACCTACTGCTAATAGGTAAATATACACAAAAGAGACAGGCTCTTTGATGGTTTAATCCCAAACATACTTAACTGTCACATAGTTAATCTTTTTGATTAAAAATGACTCTTCAGTTCTTTGTGAGCTTTTTTGTTTGTTTGTGGATTTGGGAGTTTAAATGTGGTTTTCATGTATATTTGGAGCTGCTTTTTTTTGTTTGTTAGTTCTACAGGATTATTTTTCTCTTTTAATCACAGACCCCCAAACATATCCTTGACACTGATATTGGTGAGACACCCACTCAAGCAGGTAAAAATACACCCTAGATGTCAACTAAGCAGAAAACCTCATTGTTATAACTAAGGGTATGTCTACACTACCCCGCTAGTTCGAACTAGCGGGGTAATGTATGCATACCGCACTTGCTAATGAAGCCCGGGATTTGAATTTCCCGGGCTTCATTAGCATAAGCGGGGAGCCGCCATTTTTAAATCCCCGCTGCTTCGAACCCCGTGTAGCCGCGCTACACGGGGTTCGAAGCAGCGGGGATTTAAAAATGGCGGCTCCCCGCTTATGCTAATGAAGCCCGGGAAATTCAAATCCCGGGCTTCATTAGCAAGTGCGGTATGCATACATTACCCCGCTAGTTCGAACTAGCGGGGTAGTGTAGACATACCCTAAGTGGTTTGATCTACTGGTTAAAAACAAGTTTGTTCAAAACAGTTTTTCTTTCCTAGAGGAGAAAAAAGTTCCAAAGAACAAGTCCCTTGCCTTGTGTGTTGAAAACCTTATCATAATTATTTAAAAGTTCATTTTAAACTTGTGTCTTGCTATGGGTTTTCTTTCAATTCTGGGATCCTTCTGCTTTGTTTCATAGACAATAGAAAACCTGGTACTCATTTTAATCCTTCATTGTTATATGTTCTTATAATTTTTTTTGAATAATCTCTTTTTAAAAGCAGATTTTGAGTCCTTCTGGGATTAGATTGGATGTCTTTCAGCTATAACGCTAAGAAGCAGTCACATTTGACATTTGAATTTGTGCTCGGAGGGGATATTTTTTTCCAGTAATATTTCTTCCCATTTTAACAGTAGTTCCACTTCTTGATGGTTTTATGTTGATTTCAAACTACATTTTTATGGAGTGAGAAAGAAATTCTTTTATAAAGGGAATGCCCAAGAACAGTTGGAAATGTCTCTCCTAGCAGCACACTCATAGGATTCAGTATAGTTTGTTCAGAAGTGTTATTTTAGGATGACCTTTACATGCACAATATGATGAATTTTTCTTTTTATTTGATTGTAAAGACGTTATGATCAAGAGGTAAAATAAATATTGCCTTTCTCAGTCATAAAAAAGGAAAATGACAACTGAAACCATCTTTTTTTAAACAAAATGATAGCAGGCACCTCTCTCAGAAGAAGTGATGTCTGCTTTTGGAAAACATACAATTTTAAATTCACAGATGCAGCAAAGCCCTAGTGAAACATAAATAAGGATCAAATTTTATACAGTTCAACACAGTGAAACATTGTATAGGAATCATCTTTTCCCAGTGTAAAGAAGAGGTACACCTGCTCTCTCTCCTGATAGGATGTAAACCATATTTATATATGTAGGTATATATATATTATAGCAAATTCTGCAGAAAACCACAATGTTGAACACTCCAGGTTCAGAAGCATTTCTAAAAGACATTATAAATTCTTGTGTGTCTTTAGAAATAAATGTAATATTCTGTGGGCCCTTTCTAACTAGCTAACAGGATTTGAATATTCAAATATTTACAATTGTATGTAACTATACTAATCAGATTGTCAGTTTTCTTAAAAATAAATGTACAATCTTTTATAATAACAATTTACTTTCTTTTGTTTGTGTTCAGTAATATCAGATGTAGAAACAGCTTTCTGCTTACCATTCTGGGAAAGAAGAAATTCATCATTGTACCATAAATACCCTGGAAAGCAAAGAAAATGTTATTAGTTATTATGCCTTCATCCATAGGGATTCTGACAGACAAACACAATGCATCAGCAGCAAAACAAAAATGAAACAAATCTATTGTACAAAGTACAGATCAATATTTTCATGCAGATCTGAACATATATTACATGTAGTTAGGCAGTAAGGTCCAGTTTTTTAAAAAAGAATATGCTATTTCTGAGGAATGAAAAATCTAATTTTTGAGAGGAAACTCAAGGAACTTGGCTTATTTAGACTAACCAAAAAAAGGCTGATGGGTGACATAACTGTGTTCCATAAATATATCAGAGGAATAAATACCAGAGAGAGAGAGAGAAGTTTTTAAGTACCAATATGAACAAAAGGACAAATTGATATAAACTGGCCACCAACAAGTTTAAGATTGAAATTAGGTGATGGTATCTAACCATTAGAAGTGGGAAATTATGGAACAGTCTTTCAAGTGGAGCAGTGAGGGCATGGGCAGCGGATATCATAGGCCAAGGGAGCCTAAACCTCACCTGACCCAAGCCATGGTCCCACCTATGTTCTGCTGAGAGGCCCCACCCACACTTCCCCTCTTTCTTGAAGCTAAGGGCTCAGTTCCAGCTGGTAGCCCGGGGCTGGACCAGCTCAGGATGGCCCAGTGGTCGGGCCAACATTGGGGCTGTTGACCTGGGGTTAGGGCTGGTGGTAGGGCCAGCTGCTTGCTCCTGTCTAGTCACATGGGAGATGCAGTGGACCTGGGGCTCCTCTGGCCATGATGGTGAGGCCCTCACGCTGGAAACACAGAGCCAGCAGGCTAAGCTCTCCAAAAGGGGGGAGAGGTTCAACTGCCACTACAGCTTTTCCCTAGGGTATGGCAAATTGGGGTGACCAATCTGGACCCTGTGCTTTGGGATGTAAGCCAGCATGACTAGCTGGAACGGTTGGTCCCAGAAATGAAGTATTCATCACTTCTGCCCCTGTCCGTGCCTCCCCTTAGGGACATCCCTGCCTGCAACACATGAGCGGGGGCACCAAACTTAACTAGCTTCAAGACTGAGCTTGATAAGTTTATGGAGAGGATGGTATGATGGAACTGCCTAGTATGGCAATAGCCCACCATCACTGCCGGTAGTAAAAATCCCCAATGGCTGAAGATGGGACTCTAGGGCTATGTCTAGTCTGCAAGCCTCTTTCGAAAGAGAGCGTCTAGACTGCACGTTGAAAAAGCGGCTTGCTTTTTCGAAAGAAAGCATCCAGTGAGTCTGGATGCTCTCTTTCGAAGAAGAGGAACTTTCGAAAGAAGGCGTTCCTCCTCGTAAATTGAGGTTTACCGCCATCGAAAGAAAAGCCGCGTTCTTTCGACTTAATTTCGAAAGAACGCGGCTTGAGTCTGGACGCAGGTGAAGTTTTTTCGAAAAAAGGCTACTTTTTTCGAAAAAACCCCTGAGTCTGGACACAGCCTAGATGGGGAATTCTGCATTGTAACAGAAAATTCTTTCCCAGGTATCTGCCTGGTGGGTCTTGCCCACATATTTAGGACATAACTGATTATCGTATTGGAGTTAAGGAATTTTCACCAAAGCCAGACTAACAGAGACCTTGAGGGCGAGGTGGTTCACCTCCTCTGCAACATGGAGCATGGATCACTGGCAGGTTTAAACTGCTGTAAATGGAGAGTTCTCTGTAACTTGACATCTTTAAACCATGATTTGAGGTCAGACTAATGATCACAGTGGTCCCTTAATGATTTTGGATGAAACTTCCATTAAAGATTTGTCTGTGCACTATTTGGAAAATTTAGTTCTAGTGTTAGATTTTCAATGGAGAAGACAGTTATCTAACTTTCCTTTGTGCTTTGGAATAATCAACCCCTGTGCTTGGTGGTGCATTAATGTTGTTTAACATTGGTGTAAAATCAAGAGCAATGGGATTATATTGACAGAAAACTAGGGTGACACCAAATGCAGATGGGATCCAATATTTCCCTTTTCAAGGGTCTTGAAACATGTTCCACAGGATTAAAAAGTTATGTAAAGTTAAAATAAAAATATTCCTTAGGTGGATACTAAAAGTTATTTAATAACATTTAAAATCTGCTTAAATTAAAAATGTGTTGCTCATGACTAATACTTTGTGACAGTCCTGAGAACTGCAGAAATTCAGTACAGACAGCACCCCACACACCCTCATCAACATTAAAACCTGTGAGATGTAGCACAGATTGTCTCCCTGGGTACGTCTAGACTACACCTCTCTGTCGATAGAGAGATGTAGATTAGGCATGTCGAAATTGCTAATGAAGCAGGGATTTAAATATCCCCTGCTTCATTAGCATAAACATGGCCTCTGCTTTTTTTCGACACGGAGCTTTTTTGAAAAAAAATGGCAGTCTAGACAGGAATCTGTCAAAAAATAAACCCTTTTTCGACAGATCCTGTAAACCTCATTTTTTGAGGAATACAGGATCTGTCAAAAAAGGGTTTATTTTTGACAGATCCCCATCTAGATTGCTGGGTTTGGGGTTTTTTTGGTTTTTTTTTTAAAAAGCTCCATGTCGAGAAAAGCAGCAGCCATATTTATGCTAATGAGGCATGGGATATTTAAATCCCTGCTTCATTAGCAATTTTGACATGCCTAATCTAGATCTCTCTGTCAACAGAGAGGTGTTGTCTAGACACCGCCCCTGTGTTTGGACATTGAAGGACAGAACAACAGGGTATCCCTTAGCAAAAGGAAACGGAAAAGAAACTTCAGCATGTCTTAAATCAGCCAAGTTCCAAAGAGGAAAAGGAAACCACTCCCAACATCAATTCTTTTCGTACCCCCAATACTCTTTAGAAATCCTTACTCTTCAACTCTGACTGCTATCTCTTCCTCAATTTTTCCCTTTGGCTATTAGGGTGAATTAATTAATTCCCCACAGCTAATCCAACACTGTTACATTGAAAATCCCTGCACTCTGACCAGCCAATGGTTGTCTTTCCTGTGGCTGAAGAAGGAAGTTTAACCCCTTAGTTGCCTTCTTTATATTCACCCCTCTCGTATATGTGAGTCATTTTTAGAAAACACTCTTAGCTCCAAATACACACACAGAGGCATAATTCCATTTGATTTGAAAGGGAATTACATACACATCTGAGTAGTTTAGCTTGACAACTAATCAGAGCGTCCCTTTTAAGCCATACAACATTTTTAATTTCTGGTCACTTGACATTATACAGAATAATTTATTTTTAAAAATCTCAACTCCAGGGTTTCCTTAGTTTTTTGTTTCCACTGACCAAATCAGTTATGTAAGGGGATATGAGTATTACAGCCCCAGGCTTTAATTTTGTTCTTTCAGTTCAAGACATAATTTTTTTTTCCATCACAGCTTTCCATTCATTTTGCAACTAGCCTCTGTCTTTGGGCTCTGGTATTACAAAGTTCAAGAAACTCACCAGATGCTCCAGTTCACATGTGCTCATTACATTTTCTGAATCAATAAACAAAATCAAGTATTTTTAATCACCAGCTCCTGAAGAGGGCAGCACGTTCTAGATATTATTGAACTGTAGGCTAAAACATGACAGGTCTGGCTTTACTGTACCGTAAGCAGGAATGTGGAGGAGGGGAGGAACATTTTGGATATTTTGTATAGACAGTTCCCATGATACAATAAGCCAGGCAAGTTGTAAGTAGTTACAGACCAAGGTCAAAACTGTATTTGATTATTAAAAAGAACATTCAGATTAGGTACCTGAAGCAATGTGTTTAGAAAGGAAACAACTAAATATCAGCAAGGACTACTTCCATGAGAAATGCGTTTTATCTTTAACACTGTAGATAACTTTTCCTATTGGCAGTGCATAGACTGTCAAAACTACTAAAGGGGTTAGATTTAATTATCTCACTTCTTGCACATTTCATCTCAATTGCTATGGCAACATTCAGTTGCCTCAGCAGCAATGCACACTTTAATCAGATATTTCTTCACTCATTTCTCTGTACATCACGGCAATGTAGTCAAATTTACAGCCAAACCCTGATGCATCTGATAATACCTTTTCAGAATTAATGGTTAGATGCCCCCCACATGTAAACTCACCCACCCACCCAAATACTTACAGAAAATGTAGTACCCTCTCTGACAACTAATGCTGAATAGAGATGAATAGCATGTGTACTTTAACTCCTTTCTACATCATTGATTTTAAGCTGTTTCACTCACCACTCCCTCTTTACAAAGTTTCCACTTATTTAATAATGCAACCCAGCAAGCTATGAGCAGGTATTCTGGTTTTTGCAAGAACTCTGTTTAAGGGTTGAGACTAGGAAACACAATAATTAAGTAGACAGTATGGTTCATTCCTTTTCTACCTCTCACCATAAAGCTTTTTGATTACTCATCTCTTGATTAGATGGTTCTTAGAGTATGTCATAGCTCTTTAAACTCAGACTAAGAAATCAGGGACAAAGGCTAAAATAAAAATAATTAGGGGCAATGAAATACATAATGAAACTACATATTGAAAGACTTGCAATATGAAGAGACAGGAAGAGAAAAAAATGTACACTGAAGTTAGTAAATTTTGATTGTAGAAATGTTGAGCATTTCAGCAGTAGAAAAAATGTGTGGGTTGAAAGTATGTAACCATCCAGGTAAATTTAGAACAGTACCTAATAATGCTTAGCTTATATGGTGAAGGGCAAATTAGAAATACATTAGATGGATTCAATTAGATTATAGTAGAGACAGACAGATATGAGAGGTATGATGGATTCAGGGCATTAAAACATGACTTATTTCCACATATTAAATATCCATTGGCTGTTTTGCTTTTTTAAATAAATGCTAGTGCTGTAAGAACTGTAATCTTCTGATTGTCTTTTAGGTGTGGTTTTCCTCATAGCTATAAACCTGCTAAAAGGACAGAGGCGTCACAGCATATTTTCAGTGTACCAGTAATTGTCTATTGCTCCATTAATGAAAGCAATTTAGGTTGCTATGTCACCAAAATAGTTTTTTTAAAACAGAACCACAAACTATAGCTCCTGTCCTGCAAACCCAATACTCACATAAATAGTGAATGGGATATCTCACACAAATAAGGATGCTACTCATGTTCAGAAGGGCATGCAGGATTGGGTCCCAAAAGCCTATTTCCCTTTCACATTTATTACAGTACATACACATGAGCTTTAAGTGAGTATCCAAACAGCATTTAAGCTCTAGGGAAATGAAAGATCATTTAAAGTTCAAGTTTTGCAATTTTATACCAAAACTGAAGTGCAAAAGTACTTATTCCTAAAAAATCTAATATCCACACTCATTAAAGGCAGTCACAATGTTTGCAATATAACTTGCTTCATATATAGAATTTGTATGAAAGGTGAGTCCTATGACTTTCATGGAGCTCTGCTGATTTCCACCACTGAGGATGTGCTTTATAACTTTTATATTATTTTTATAGTGTTTTATCCATGGCCCATACAATTAGGCTACGTCTACACTGGCACCCTTTTCCGGAAATGCTTAAAACGGAACAGTTTTCCGTTATAAGTATTTCCGGAAAAAGCACGTCTACATTGGCAGGATACTTTTCCGGAAAAGCACTTTTTCCGGAAAAGCGTCCGTGGCCAATGTAGACGCTCTTTTCCGGAAAAAAGCCCTGATTGTCATTTTCGCAATCGGGGCTTTTTTGCAGAAAAGACTACTGTGCTGTGTACACTGGCCCTTTTCCAGAACAGTTTTTCCGGAAAAGGACTTTTGCCCGAACGGGAGCAGCATAGTTTTTCCGGAAAAACACTGACAATTTTACAGTAGATCGTCATTGCTTTTCCAGAAAAGCAAGCGGCCAGCGTAGACAGCTGTAAAGTTATTCTGGAAAAGCGGCTGCTTTTCCGGAATAAGTGGCCCAGTGTAGACACCGCCTTAGTTTGTATACAATTAGGTGTACAATTAGGGAACTTGTGCTGAACAAATAACTAATTCCCTGTTCTCCTTAATAAATGAGAGAAGCGGTTCTCAATTGTACAACACCCCATTTCTAACAATAAACATTACCAACAAGATGCCACAAGGGGGGACAGAAATCAGAACCCACCAGATCCCTACCACCCCAGGACTGCAGGGTCGCAGGTGAAGCCTGAGGGCTTCAGCCCTGGGTGGGACGGAGGACCTGTAACCTGAGACCTGCTGCTCAGTGCTTAGGTCCCAGGCTCCCACAAGCCTGATGTCATCCCTGGGTAGCCCATTAAAGGGGGTTGTGACTCACTTTGGGGTCCCAGCCCACAGTTTGAGAACTGCAGAATTAGAGGCACGAGCAGGCAAAACACAATACAGAGCAAATGCACAGCACTGCTTGGTCCTGAGGGAGTGATCCATAGAACAGGTGGGCGTTTAGAAGTTGGTTGAAAAGGAAGGAGGGAACTTGGCTAACATTCCTAGTGCACTCAAAGGAGGCATTCAGATGTAAGTGGGGAAGGAAACAAAGGAATGATTAGGAAAGAAAATCTGGATAGAATACAGGGAAATCAGGAGATGTGGAAAGGGACAGAGTTAAGATCTGTTTGTCATCTCCACATGTAATTGGCAACATTCCTACAATCTCACTTCATGCCTATAATCAGTATTGTTCTCCTTTTCATTATTTCTATATTCTCATTTCATTCCTATAATCAGCATTATTCTCTTTTGCATTATTGAATACTTCTGAAAATATTTCTCTGACCATCAATATAAAATAAAATTTTACCTGAAAAAAGTGAATATTGAAAAAAGTTATAGATATATGGAAAGAGAGGGAAAACATTTATAAATTAATCAAGAAGCCAGGGAGATTTGTCTTCTATGTTCTTCATTGTCAAGCATTGTATCTGTTTGTTAGCACAATTTTTAATTCTTTTTGTGTCATCATCTGTTTTAGATTGGTAATTTCATAACATGGGAAGCTCTGGTGTTTGATTCTCTCTTTTTTGTTGTTGTTCTTATTTTTATTATCAATTTAGCTCCCACTAATGTATGGTCTGTTCCCATATCTGCCTCATTCCTGCTATGTATGGCCTCTAAAGTTGTCCATTTTTGCCAAATTGTTATATTTAGTTTAGTTCTCTGTTCTGTGATCTGATGACCTCCAAGTTATTTTCTGAATAGTACAGTGAGGGAAAATAGTTTCTTAAGTAAGTAAGTCATTCCTTCCACAAAAGTCGACAAACATTTTACCATTTTTGTTCATTTCACTGTGGATTTATTTTGCCATACTTATTTTCACTACCACTACTGTTGTTCTCCATTTTAACATTGATTATTCCAATTATTAGGATGATGTCTCTTTTTGAGACCTTTTCTACTATGCTATATAGTTGTTTATAGAAGTTTTCTTTTTCTTCTCAGCTAGTTTGATTTGTTAGTATTGCATAATGAACATGACAAATTCTCACGTTTAATTCTATTCACATGAGTAATCTCATTAAACTCAATGCTGAGCTAACTGGGACTACTTATGTGAATAAAGTTAAACACATACATGTTTCCTTTTTTATTATTATTTTCATTTTATCTGTGTGGCCATGTGAAAGACACCCACCAATGTTAGGAGAAATTTGCTTACTATACAGGGGAGTCAGAGAAACTGATAAACACAGGGTGCTATCAACTGCACAAAGTGATTTTCTCTGCCCAGTCATTTATAGTAATCCTGGGTTACACTTGTAATAATGGTAATTAAAAATTAGTAAGTAATAGAAATATAATTATAAAGTTGAGAGTATCCTTTTAATAAAAATGATAGCCATTCAATAGAATTCTTAAACCAAAGCATGAAATTCAATAGCAGCATATAAGTCTCTATTGAACTCTATATATATATTGGCTGGAGCAATTTCTGTGGACTTCTATACAATCCCTGTTAGTTTGACTCAAATTCACTTTTATAGATCCCACAGATTTTCTGTTTTCACTGTTCTACACATATGGTGACCACAAACTATTTCCCCCACAAACCTTAAAAGAATCAAGGGATAGAGCCTAATCATTTAACAGTGAGAAGGCAGTTGTTAGGAGCTCCTACTTGATTTTATATTTATAAAATTTATACATGCTTTTATTATAGTGCTACCACTCCCCAAAGGGATTATTAAATAGTTAGACAAATTAAAATTAAACAAGTGGTAAAGGTGCACTTGAACTAAAAACTGTCGAAAAATGCCTACAGGCAAGAACAAAAGCAGCAGGAATTTTTCCAACCACATGTCTCTATGAACTCCTTGGAGCCTATTGCCTCTGCTCCCACTTATGCAGCAGATGTGATTTGAAAAATGCTCACACAGGTGTTGTGAACTCCGAGCAAAATGACGTGCAGCTCTGTCTCCCTTCAAGACAAAAACTGAAGGGAATCCCTGTTAAAAGAAGCAAAGCTAGAAGACTGAATGGGGGGGGGGGGAAAGCACAGAAAATGTATGAGCACTGGAGAACTTTCCTCTAATCAGAAACCTAGCAAAAGGGCAGGCTAATCACATAGTACCATCTGGTATTAGGAGAATCAGATGTGAATCTGAATATGATATTACTGATCTCAGGTGATAAAGAAAAATCATATACAGGCAGTCCCCGGGTTACGTACAAGATAGGGACAGGTTTGTTCTTAAGTTGAATCTGTATGTAAGTCGGAACTGGCGTCCAGATTCAGACACTGCTGAAACTGACCGCCAGTTCTGACTTACATACAGAATCAACTTAAGAACCCCAGGCGTCCCCAAGTCAGCTGCTGCTGAAACTGATCAGCAGCTGATTCCAGGAAGCCCGGGGCAGAGCAACTCTGCCTCGGGCTTCCTGTAGTCAGCGCTGGTCAGTTTCAGCAGAAGCTGACTTGGGGACGCCTGGGGCAGAGCAGCTGGGGTGCTACTGGACCAACCCAGCAGCACCCCATCTGCTCTGTCCCAGACGTCCTGATTCAGCCACTGCTGAAACTGACCAGCAGCGGCTGAATCAGGACCTGGGGCAGAGCAGCTGAGGTGCTGCCGGGTTGGTCCAGTAGTGCCCACGGGCGCTGCAGGACCAATCGGCAGCGCCCCAGCTGCTCTGCCCCAGAGTCCAAAACAAAAGCCTGGTCTGCTGGGGGGGGGGGGGAGCACACTAGCTGCGCCCCCCCTCCCCCAGCAGACCAGGGACACTGGGAGCAGAGCCGCAGCGGCAGCGGGGTGCCGCGCCTCTGAGGCTTTGCTCTGGCAAAGCCTCAGAGGCGCGGGACCCCCCCGCGGCTGCGGCTTCAGTCAGGGTGCCTGTGGTCTGCTGGGGACCGTCCCCAGCAGACCACAGGCACCCAGACTGGAGCGGCAGCAGCGGCGGTTCCCCGCGCCTCTGAGGCTTTGCTCTGGCAAAGCCTCAGAGGCGCGGGACCCCCCCGCGGCTGCGGCTTCAGTCCGGGTGCCTGTGGTCTGCTGGGGACCGTCCCCAGCAGACCACAGGCACCGGGTCTCAAGGGGCAGCAGCAGCGGTTCCCGCGCTTCTGAGGCTTTGCTCTGGCAAAGCCTCAGAAGCGCGGGAACCCGCCCGGTGCCCCTGGTCTGCTGGAGACGGTCTCCAGCAGACCAGGGGCACCGGAGAAGCTTACGAACGGGGCTTTCTCGCCCCGACTTCCGGGGCGAGAAAGCTCCGTTCGTAAGTGCGGATCCGACATAAGTCGGATCCGCGTAAGACGGGGACTGCCTGTATGATTTCATGTCTAGAAAAGTTTTATACTGATATAACTATCCTGAAACTAAATGTAGAATATCCATTTATGTTGACATTACCTGGCAGATTCCAGGACCAGTAAAGCAGCTGTCCCCAAATTTTCATATCATGCTCTCTCTTGCCCCTGTCTCAGAGCTGGGACAAGGAGTGGGGCTATGGCATGTTCAGGGGTAAAAGATCCAAGACTAGGGCCAGGAGCAGGGCTGGGGCCAAGAGCTGAGGCCGGGAACAGGAATAGGGCTGGGAGTGGAGCTGCAGCTGGTGGCCAAGGCTGGGGGTGGGGTCTGGAATGGAGCAGTGGCTGGGAGTGGGCAGAGAGTCACCCCTGGGGGCTAACTGGGACTGGTTGGAGAACCCTCCATGCTCTCTGGTGGTGACTGGTACAGGCCTGCGGAGCCTCTCTGAATTTTTGGGGACCACCGTAGTAAAGGATCCAACAGGAGTTTGCAGTTGCTGATTAAAGGAACATGCAATGTTCAAAATCAGGGATACTGAGATGAAATATTCAGCCAGCAATTCATCTAATAAAATGGATGTTCTCTTATATTCATATGCATGTGTAAATTTAGTATAAAACTCTGTCTGGAAAACCTAATAGAAATTATTTCAGCCACACATTTTGTGGTTGAGGGTATTAATAATAAGCTGATAAATAATTTGGCCCTAAATGCAAAAGCTCTAAAGGTGTGTCTACAGCAGCCTTACTCTGAAATAACTTTGCAAGCATCTACACAGCAATTCCGTTATTTCAAAATAATATTGAAATAACGGATGGCTTATTCCAACTTCTGTAAACCTCATTCTACAAGGAATAACACATATTCCGAAATAGTTATTTCAGAATAGTACGTGTGTAGACAGAGCAGCTGGAGTTATTTCAAAATAAGAGGCTGCCAAGAAATCCCACAGGTGTCCTGCTGGCCACTCTGTCCACACTCATTACAACTCTATAGTTCCCCTTCAGCCCTTAAAGATGCCAGCAGAAGGGAAAGTGTCTTGTGGCGGGAAGCTGGCCCTAACAGCTCTGAGCCTCCCAGCAGCTTGATTTTGACTGACATGAGCGACTCCATTGCTCCCACCGAGCCCTCTACTGCTCCCAGGGAGCAGTCAGACAGTTCTCAGAACCCTGCCAGGTGCCGAAAGAAGCATGCACCTTCCTGGTCTGGTGCAGAGATCCTGGCCCTCACCCAAGTCTGGGGTGAGGAGGAAAACCTCCAGGATCTCTGCACCAGATGTAGGAATGCAGATGTCTATGGCTGCATAGTTGATAGCCTGGCCACAAGGACACATCCGTGACCAGGAGCAGGTGCGGATGAAAGTTAAGGAGCTCTGCCAGGCATATGCCAAGGTGAGGGAGCGCAGCTCCCGCTCTGGGTGTGATCCCCACACCTGACCCTATTACATGCACCTGCACCTCATCTTGAAGGACAGTCCTTTCCCCCACCCCCCGGTAGTAGACTCAGAGCTGGAGAGATCTGTTGTCACCCTCCCAAGGGGCAGAGCCAGTGGTGAGGAGGAGGAGAAAGCGGAGAACCTGGATGCGGCCAGCACCATCACCATACTGTCTCTGGAGCCAGTACTCCACACCCTGGATGTGTCCCAGGCATCGTCTGAGGCTGGGGAAGTCACATCAGGTGAGTGCCTTTATTTTCCTTACACACACAGAGAAAAGGTGGCAGGTGGCCACCTTTTGGAGATTGCGCAGCAGCCTGTGCACATGGATGCACGTGCAGTGCCAGTCCCAGCACACAGCCCCAGGAAGCTGCACCAGAGGACCCCTGTGCTATTGCTCAAGGGTCTGGAGAGGCCAGCAACACTCCTGACACCGGGGTGGGACACCCTCTCACTACAACCTACCACTAGCAGGTGGCTGAGGACATGGACACAAACACACTCAGGAGTGTCACATATGGCACACAGGCCTGCCTGCATGCTTGAGGCAGCACCTGTTCCTGGGGACTATGCAGTGAGGCACAAGAGGATCTGCCGCTCACACACACCTCCCTCCAACATCCTGACCCCTCTCCTTCAGCGGGACACCACCACTGCTGGACCCAGCGTGTGTGCAGCATCGTGGGAAGCCCAGCTGCCCAAGGGCCCCCCACCTGGATGGCAGCTTCCCATACCTGCTTGTCCCTTGGACATGGGGGTAGTGAAGCTCCCCCCTGGAGACATCTGGGCCTCTGCAGGAAAGGTCCCACTGCCCAGGCCACAAATGGCCTTGCTATAAGCACATTGCCTTCGTCTGACCTGAGAACTGTCGGTCTTGGGTCACAGATGAGGGCCAGGCTTCAGGGACAGTGTCTCCAGGGATGACTGACCATCTCTCTTTTCTCCACAGCCGGACCAGCTGCGAGAAGGGGACAGTTGACACCAGCCGGGAAGCCCCCCGACATCGGGAGACCCGGAGAGGCCAGCGAACACAGAAGGAATTGCTGTGGGAGCACTTACTAAGCTCCGATCCCTGCAGGACCCCCTGAACCAGAGGCTTGAGGAGGACATCCAGCTGTGGCAAGATACCTGGCAGGAGTTGTTGGAGCAGGGCCACACCATGTGTGTGGCAGTGCAAGCACTCCTCACTGGCCTGGTGCCTGCTCCTGTTTCTGCTGCTGCTCCTTCTCCACCTCCTGTTCCAGACCCTGTTCCAGCTCCTGCTTCTCCCACTAGCCCTCTCCCCCCCCCCCCCCCCCCCCCCCCCCCGTGGTCACCAAGGTCCCTGCATTCGAGGCGGTGGAACCATCAGAGCCAGGCACCACTCCCAGCCCAAGCTCTGAGCCTCTCCTCACCCCTCCTCTCACTTCCAGCTCCCTCCTCTCCCCTCCAAGGTTCTCATTCCCCCTCTTGCCCCTCCCCTAGCTTTCCTCCCCTCTCCCAGGTTCTTTCCCCAGTTCCTCCCCAGTTACCTCTTCCCTAAATAAAAAACAGAGTTCATTTTTTTCCAAAACAAAAAGTGTGTTTTATTGTCTTTCAGGCAAAGAGGGGCAATGCATAGGCCCTTTGTAGGGCAGCCCAGGGAAATGTGTCACTGGGGTCCTTGTGAGAAACTTCCTCAGTGCCTCCTGGATGCCCATAGCCCTGATGAGCTAGCAGCCTCTGCCCCCCATCCTGGCAGGGACACCTCCCCCTTCCTTTCACAAATATTGTGAAGGACACAGCATACAGCCACCATCTGGGGGATGTTCCACTCCCCAATGTCAAGCCGGATGAGGAGGCACCAGAACCTCACCTTCTGATGCCTGAAGGCGCCCTCCACCACCATACGGGCCCTACTGAGCCTGGTGTTGAATTGTTCCTTGGTGGGGTCAAAATGTCCGGTGCAGGGCTTCATGAGCCAGGGCAACACAGGGTAGGACACGTCCCCTACAGTGCACGTTGGCATGTCGATGTCCCTGACCCTGTGGTTGGGAAAAAGTGCCGGCACGCAGCTTCTGGAAGATGATAGAGTTGTGGAAAACATGGGTGTCGGGTGCCTTCCCTGACCACCCAACATAGATGTTGATGAACTGCCCATGGTGGTCCATGATGTCCTGAAAGACCATCAGAAGATACCCCTTGCAGGAGATGTATACAGATGCCCGGTGGTCGGGGGCCCAGATGAGGATGTGGGTGCCATCAATAGCCTCCCCCGCAGTTGAGGAAGCCCACTTCTGCAAACCCTGGGCAGCAGAATGGTGTTGATGACCCTCAACCACCTTTAGAAAGAGACAAACAGAGAATCACAGGGGTGCCAGAGCCCTTAGGAGCTCCCAATGGCTGCCCCCCTCCCGCCCCTCCCACACACACACCAGGAGCAACCCCTTATTTAGCCCATCCCCCAGCAGGGCTTTGTGAGGATGCCCAGGGAAGGGGGCTTCCACCATCACCCCCACCACCAACCCACCCCTTTCCTTAGGGTTCCCCTTTCTAGCACTTCACCCCCTTCCTGGGACAATAGCCCAAGGGGCCATACCTGTATGACCAGGGCCCTGACGGTTGACCTCCCCATGCTGAACTGGTTCTTGATAGATCCAGCATGGCAAGCTTCCAAATAGCAATGGCTACCCACTTCTTGAGGGGGATAGCAGGTCTCATGTGGGTGTCCTGTTACCTGAGGGCAGGGATGAGCCATTCACACAGCTCCAGAAAGGTCTCCTTCTGCATGCAGAAATTCTGGAGCCACTGCCGATTGTCCTACCACTCCATAATGAGCTGGTGCACCAGTCGGAATGATGTCCAGATGCATGATGGGTGCAGCTGGAAGAGCTGCACCTGCAGGGAGATGATGAGGGTCTCCACAATAAGCTGGGGTTTGTGTTCTTACAGGGTCAGGAGGACAGCCTGCAGAAACTGCTAAAGGCACTGCAGAACAACAGATAAGGGCCATCAACTGCATAGAGGCAGGTCCGGCTTCATCTCTGTTATTAATTCAGTCTCTTTTAGCACTGACCAAAAAATGTGAAACTACAACCTTCCTGGAATGCCTAACATCAAGGAAGAGATGAATATGGAGATTGAGATATATTTTCATTTCTAGTGATCTCTCTATATCAAGGAAGCAGCACTGAGGAAACTTGCACTGAGTACACACAATGCCACACGGTCAAGATACACAACATCTGCTATGTGAGTAATGTAGCTGAAGTAGATGTACTTACTGTGGTGTCTTTCATGTGGTAAGGTGCGGTAAGTTCAGCGGCTGATGCTCTGCCATTGATTCCTCCTACTCATCTTGTCCTGGTGGAGTACTGGAGTTGACAGGAGAGCACTTGGAGGTCAAATTATCACTTCTAAGCAATAAATCGCCTGTCGGTGGATTCATCTCTGCAGTGTAGATCCACCATGTAGTGGAGACAGGCCCTCACAGTCACTACTATCATAAATGGACAGAGGACTTATGGCTTCATCTTTCAGTAGCTCTGTATCCACATTCCACACAAAATTTGTATTGGCCTAAGAATTTGATCCTACTGTCACTCATACAACTCCATTCATGTTATTGGAGCTGCTCGTGGGGTAAGAGCAAAGCCAGCCCCTGAACTTTACATATTGAGAAACTTTATATAGTTGAAGACTTCTTTCTGCAGCCCAACTGCTCAATAATGAAAGGAAAAAGGCCAATTCAAAGACAATGAAAATGAAAACAAAGAAAATATTGATGCCTGAATCAAAGGTCACATACCATATTGTGATGCGGCTTTCTACTGATAGAGATTGAAATAAATCAACTTCTTTGAACTTATGAATTTATTTATCTTGCCTCCCCCAGTGGTCTACAGTACCTGAAAAGCTGGATGAGGGAGGCTAACCCCAGCACTGTCCCTTCTATCTGAGGCCCTACCCCTTTCAGGGATACTAAGTTGAGTCCCCTTCCACCTTGCTCAGGGACCCACCAAATCTCTCCACAACTATGAGTGGAACATAATAAAAAAGCACTTGTACCATGTTTCTTGCATATATATATAATATACTTTAGTTCTCTTCCATTTCTATTGTTCTCATTTAGTGTGTGCTGTGGGTGGTATCTTGCTTTTTATAGGCAATAAAATTAAATTAGCTGAAAGGGTATTGATAAAAGGTATATGTATAGGCAGTCCCCGGGTTACGTACAAGATAGGGACTGTAGGTTTGTACTTAAGTTGAATTTGTACTTAAGTCGGAACTGGCGTCCAGATTCCGCCGCTGCTGAAACTGACCAGCGGCTGACTACAGGAAGCCTGAGGCAGAGTTTCTCTGCCCCGGGCTTCCTGGAATCAGCCGCTGATCAGTTTCAACAGCAGCTGAATCTGGACGCTTGGGACAGAGCAGCTGGGGCGCTGCCAGGTAGGTCTCGGCGGTGCCGCGGGGACCAACCGGGCAGCACCCCAGGTGCTCTACCCCAGGTGTCCCCAAGTCAGCTGCTGCTGAAACTGATCAGCGGCTGATTCCAGGAAGCCCGGGGCAGAGCAACTCTGCCTCAGGCTTCCTGTAGTTAGCCGCTGGTCAGTTTCAGCAGCGGCTGACTTGGGGATGCCTAGGGCAGAGCAGCTGGGGTGCTGCCGCGTTGGTCCAGTAGCGCCGAGGAGTGGCTCTGCGGGACCAACCAGCAGCGCCCCAGCTGCTCTACCACAGGCGTCTGCTAGAAAAGCCTGGTCTGCTGGCAGGGGGGGTGGGGCGCACTAGCTGCGCCCCCCCCCCCAGCAGACCATGGAGACGTGGGCGGCGGGACCGAGAGATGAGGAGCAAACCAGGGAGATGCGGAGCAAAGCCACGGAGGACGTGGGCGGTGGGACCGCCCAGACGCGCCATGGTCCCGCTGCCCGGGTCCTCCGGGGCCCCCCCAACAGACCAGGGAGACGCGGAGCAAAGCTGCAGAGGACCCGGGCAGCGGGACAGCGGTGCATCTGGGCGCTCCTGCTGCCCACGTCCTCTGTGGCTTTGCAGACCAAGGAGATGTGGAGCAAAGCCACGGAGGACCCAGGCGGCGGGACAGCGGCGCATCTGGGCGCTCCCACCGCCCGCGTCCTCCGCGGCTTTGCTCCGTGTCTCCCTGGTCTGCTGGCGGCCCTCCCCCAGCAGACCAGGGAGACGCGGAGCAGCTTTTCTCACCCCGGAAGACGCGGGCGGTGGGACCTCGGTGCGTCTGGGCGCTCCTGCCTCCCGTGTCCTCCGCGGCTTTGCTCCGCGTCTCCCTGGTCTGCTGGGGGTCCTCCCCCAGCAGACCAGGGAGACGCGGAGCAGCTTTTCTCGCCCCGGAGGACACGGGCGGGGGGACCTCAGCGCGTCTGGGCGGTCCCGCCACCCTCCGGGGCGAGAAAAGCCCCATTCGTAAGTACGGATCTGACGTAAGTCGGATCCGCGTAACTCGGGGACTGCCTGTACTGAGATTTGGAAAGGATGTTGTAAGGAAGTTAGGTGCCTAGTTCTCATTGAAATTCCATGGTAGACAAACTTCCAACTTCCTTAGGCTGCTTCAGAAACCCAAGCCTATGTATATAACCAGGGCTTGACAAACCCCGGAGAGATATTTGCCAGCACCGCACCACGCATGCACCAGACTGGCACCGCGCATGCGCACAGCGCCAGTGAATGGGGCTCACGGAGCCCATGGCAAGTAGATTCAGTGGTTTGTCGAGCCTTGTATATAACAGTTTCTTAGCATTTATTTATCCATGTATCTTCATGCAAAATCATAGAATCATAGAATAATAGAATCATAGGGCTGGAAGAGACCTCAGGAGGTCATCAAGTCCAGCCCCCTGCCCAAGGCAGGACCAATCCCAACTAAATCAACCCAGCCAGGGCTCTGTCAATTTGAGACTTAAAAACTTCTAGGGAAGGAGATTCCACCACCTCCTTAGGTAACCCATTCCAGTGCTTCACCACCCTCCTAGTGAAATAGTTTTTCCAACCTAGACCTCTCCCACTGTAACTTGCCTGATTAAGCACCCCATAAGCTTTGTATTTTCCTGAATATTTTTTGGTGAAGTATTTGTAACTCTTCTCCTGCCTTTCCTATATGGGCTCGGCTCTGTACCACCTACTCCTCCCTTCCTTTAAGCTTTCATTGCAACCTAATGGATTTAGCAGCAACTGGAGTCATTGTGGTGATCAATGACTTAGGCTGTTGAACATTTAGTCATTGATCACACTGAACATATTCATCTTTGGCATACCATTGTGAACAGCTGCCTCTACTTAGCCTGCCAGCTTTCTGTCACCTCAAGGATTCAGTGAAGTTCAGAGACAGTGCGAGAAGGTTATATAATTCTGTCAAGAGGTTACTTCTTTGACTTTTTCCAGTTTCAAAGTCCCATACTATTCCTTTGCCTACTGGATAGGTAGTATGTCCATCTGAGAACTGTCAGTCTATAACATATCATAACACAGCATGGCAATATAAAGAGTATGCACATATGTGAGTATACATATGTATCTTCCTTGCCTTAAACAGAATTGCAGGAGCATGAACTTATTTCTTTTTAGGGAAAACATTACATATTACAGAGTGGACATCATAGCTAAGTTTGTGTGTGTGTAAATAGCTGGCATTGTTACATGTATCCTTTGTCTTTTTGTGCAT
This sequence comes from Pelodiscus sinensis, assembly GCF_052426305.1. Lineage (NCBI taxonomy): Eukaryota > Metazoa > Chordata > Testudines > Trionychidae > Pelodiscus > Pelodiscus sinensis. The sequence continues at coordinate 29,674,660 of NC_143060.1, read as the reverse complement.
TTAAATATTATGCACCCAATTTATAAGACTAAAAGGTTACTTTAAAAGCTTGGATGCAAATATTCACAATTTACCGGTTTTACTCAGAAACTCAAGTACATTTCACCAAATCAGCAAAAGGATACTGAGACCTTGAAAATGGCTATCTCAACCAAACATTTTTAGATATCTATAACTGAAAAAGATTGGACAATTTTTCTTTTGTTTCTCTCTATTTTTGCTTCTTTGCTTAGTGCATTATATGACTCTGTATGTAGTAATTCTGAGTGGTTTGAATCTCTCAGTCATCTCTGCAAGAGTGTGTGGACTGTAAACAGGATCAGTAAAGCTGAAACTGAACATAAAGAGGAAATAGACAGGAGTGCACCACAGATGAAAAATCAACCCTATATGCAGGGCAAGTACAAAACCAATGCACTACTTAAGTCCATTTTGAGTGCTTAAATAGGGGTTTAAATGGGACACATATTTCAGACTGACTCTTTCAGGGATGAATTTCATCAAGAAAGAAAGGCTAGAAGTGTCTCTGAGAATGTAGGGGAATGTAGTTCTCAAGTCTCCTTTTATTGATATTTAGAAGGATCTCTTCAGAGCAGAAAAAAACCTAAACCATCTATATATTTAGAAAATCAATGTAATATTCAAAGGATGGGGGAGAGGCTGGGGGGGGGGAGTGGTCAGTTTAAAAATGTAGATGGATGGTATCCCTTTTAACATTTTCAAAGATCTATGAACTCTTGTCAAATAATGCAAGGCTATTTCTTTAACATATATCCAATGAGGTGTGTACAACTCCAAAATGGATTAGAATTGCCAGGAAATGGGGTCATGCATATCATCTTCTGTTGTACAAAAAGGAGTGCCAGTGCTTGGAAGCACCGAGTTCAGCAATAATCAAAGTGCATAAATTAAGTGAGTTTGCAAGATAGTTCACCATTTGAAAGTACAAGAACAAGAAAGCAATAAAGGGCCTGATTCTCCATTACACTGTTCCTTGTGCAGTCAGTTACATGAATGAAAAGTGAGTGTAGAATTCTACCAGAGCAGAATGGCAGGCCTTTATAGCTTTTTACTCATTTTGCGCATAAACCAAGATAGTGAAGAACCAGCCATATTTCTGTTAATTCCCTGTGTTACTTAAAACCCTGAAATACTTTAAAAAGCAATTTTTAAACTTTAACATATGTTGCTTACATATATATTTTATTTCTTTGAAGACAGCTTGGACCAGAGAACTAGTGAGTCAGTTTTTATTTTCTGACTTCAGAGGGGTTGCTGAGTTAGTCTGTAACAGGAAAAACTTAAAAAACAACAAATAGTCTGGACTACTTTTTTTTTTCTGAGTATTTGAACTCTTTTATGGTGTAAGATCATCATATGCATTTGAATTCATAAAAGAAAGTTTAAATTAAAAAATCAATTTAATTTAAGTTAATTAAGTTTGATTAAGCCTTTTTGCAACAAAATCTGTCATTTGCATGAAAAATTTGGATCATCAGTGTAAATCAGAACTCGATATCTGAGCAACTGGCATCTCACACAGCTCTTTTATTTACTGCCTAAGAAAATATTCTGTGACATGAAACAAACATTCACTAAGAGTATGTCTACATTACAGAGCCTACACCAGTGCATAACTATGACTGTACAACCCCATAATCAGGGCTTGACAAGCAGCGGCCAGCCGCGCGGTTTGCCATGCTGCGCTGCGGTGCCATGCTGGACTAAAATCTACTCGCCCGTGGCTAAAATCTACTCGCCCTAATTGTCAAGCCCTGCCCATAATGGCAGAGATCACATTTCTAGATGTGCCATGGCTATTCTGTGCCAGCTGATTCAGGCTTGCAGGGCTCAGACTACACAGTTGTTCAACTGAGATGCAAATGTATAATCCCTGGGATGTTCCTACCTTGAAGGTGACAATATCATATTAAGGGGAAAAAATCATTTGTCCTTAAAACACTTAGGAAATATTTTCAATAGTAGGCTGGTCTACTCTTAAAAGTTAGAGCAGCCTAGCTACATAGGTGCAGCTGCTGTGACATCAGATTAACCAAGATCCACTGATATTTTTAAAATTTGTATTATGGCTTTTTCTTTTTTACTTATGATTAGCTCAGCTATTGCTAGCCATACAGTGCTTTTCTAAAGTGACAAGGGCTTTTTTGTGAGAGTAACACAAGGTATATTTGTATTATGTTTTATTGTATTGCATATTTTCTAATCAGTCATGAATCCACAGTGTAATTAAGGTGTGTCCTTTATTTCTTTGATAAGTGACATGAGACAAGTTACGTCAACTAAAAACCCTTGATATAATTTTTGATCCCTATTTTCCCTTTAATAATCGTACTACATAATCACATATCAGTACATCAGCAATTTTTTATTTCATGAACTTTCAACATTATATGGTCATCTCTAGCAGGAAGATATAATATTGGTTCTTCATCCTTTGCCTACAGAAAACTCACAATGGAGCTGTTTTTTTAAAAAATAGGTTTCTAATAAGTAAATGTACTTGTTTCCATTGATTGAAAATGCCTGTATAGAGGAAAACTAAGAAGTCTTTCTTTTCATATTTCATCTGCAATCAGGTCACTACATTGACTCCTTGTATAACACTGAATAGATTTTAAGATTCTGTTATTAACATACAAAGTACTGTTAGGACACGATCTTACCACTTCCTATCTTACAGAATTGATTATATATTCTCTTTGTCTTTTATTTTGCCAGTCTTTGTTTGCTAGCTGTTCCGAACGGTTTACCATAAGCTGAGTGCTATTGCCGTTAGCCAGCGTGTAGCACTGTATCTGTGGAATTCTTTTCTTTTGGATAGTAGAAAAGCAGAAATTACTTACTTTTAAAAGCTAAACCAAATTGTTGTATTTTTAAATTAGCTTATGATTAGCCCAGCTGTTATTTTAATTTATTGTTTTATTGCTTTTGCAAAGTGTTCTGGGATTTTAAAGAAAATGCTTGGTTTGCATTGGACTGTATTGTTAATCATTGCAGTTATCATTATCTTGGTCATTAAACTAAAAACCGTCTGTAGTGTTTCTCAAATAATATTCATAAAAATTTAAGGGTAAATATTGTTAATAATTATGATAACCTAAAAAGTATAATTTAACAATATATAAAATAAACATAACCTGAAATCCCATATCAATTCACTTAAAAAAAAACCCCAACTGTATTTACAACTAAGATATCTAAGGCCGCCAGATCCTGCATTTTTCCACCCACCCTAAACTACCAAGGAATGCAAAATCCAGGCACTAGAGTACTTCTTCAGAGAATAAAATCAGAGATTTAGGGCACTATGTCAGCTAGTGCTCTTAATATGGATCTCACATTAAGTTGACCTTTACTAGTGAAAAGAAGCATTACCTGTAACCAGCTGTTAAACCTGTTTTGACCTGTTGTGAGTCCCAGGGCTATAGAGGTACAATATGCTGTTTTTGTCCTTGTTTGGAGCATTTCTCACAATCAGTGTAATCTGCTTGCATACTGACAGCAGTGAGGGAGGCCATTCTTACTGACAGGTAAGAGCGAAAAAATGGAACATCTTGGTTGAGTCACTGAATGATTGTATGACCTTGGTAATAGTTATGTAGCCGTGTTAGTCTGGTCTAGCTGAAACAAAAAACAGGACTATGAAGCACTTTAAAGACTAACAAGATGACCTTGGGTAAGTCACTTGGGCCTCCTTATAATGTCAGCCAGCTCAGATGAGTGCTGGGCAAAATGGCCCTCTTTGAAAACATGCACACGTAAACTGAAGTTTTACTGTGTAAATAGATTAAGGGGGGGCAAAAAAAATTAAAAATAATTTGAACAATGTTGTTAGTGAGGCTTATCAGGGGTCTGGCAGTGCTTCTGCAGGCAGGCTAAGGTACAAAAGCAGTGATAGAATCCTCCCTCGCTTTGCCATCAGAGTACAGGGCTGGCATGGAACTATTGTGTGTGTACTCTGGCAGGGGGAAGGGGCAAAATGTGATAATCATTTTCCTGAAGCAGGAAAAAAAAAAGGCTTCCTTCTTGCCCACAAAAATCAGTGAATGAGCATGGCCATCCAGACACTGGGAAGTTGAGGAAATATTTATAATTACAACAGCTTTCCGTTTCTTGAGGGAAACACACCTTTACACTGTATTAACACAAAGGGGTTGGGTAAAATGCCATTAAATAGTTTCTCCCATAAGAACCTGGCTGGTCATGTACATAAACTTAACAGGTTACAGAGGAAAAATGGTAAAAAATATGCTGGAACTGATGTAAACTTGGTACTTCAGTGATATCATACCCTCGTAGAGAAGAGTACATTTAATACAGGACTACCTTGGAAAATGCTTAAAATGTGGAACAGAAATAGGAGCTTTTGCTTATTTTTGAGATTTGTAAGGTCTAGCTGCTTTTGGAAACAGCATTGCAAGAAAGTATTAAAACTGTTAGATGCAGTGGCACAGTTATTTAACAATAATAATTGCCATTGGAGTCTATCTGGTAGTTGGTTGCCAATATTTTCACATGGTCACCCACAAAAAATGTGCCCTTTTAACTGGTACTCAAACCAGAAGTAGAAAGAATCTGGCTGAAGAACTGGAGAATCTATTTACATCTCATTTACAGTGATATCCACCCTAGTGCAAAGAGTCATAAAAATGCCTACACTCTTACTGTTCCTTTGTAAATCCCTAAATCCCATGTAAACTCTGAAAATAAGGTTTACAGAGGACTCAAACAACGCATAGTCCTTGTGCTGACTCTTTGCAATGTAAATAAAATGGTCTCACTTTAACACTACAAAAAGCCAAGGCAACATCACTCAACAAACAAACATTTAAGTACACTTCCTGAAAATATACATTTCTCTTGAAGAATGTGCTGAACATACTGGCAGTACAGCACAGGGCTCACCTCTTGTCATTTGAAGCGGGGGAGGGGAAGCGTTAAACTCTTGTAGAGGATCCAATAACTTTCCCAGAAAATAATATTTGAAAGTATCTGACCCTTGACAAAACTTTGTCCATTTCAGAGGCCAAAAAGTTCCCCTTCCTCATTACTATTTTATGAGCCATATAGGGATAAATTATCATTGGCAGGGAAGATATAGCAGTATGCAGGAAAAGGGCAAACTCCATCTGAGGCAGGGAAACCACCTCAAACTATATTTCAGTTTTACTATAAAATTTTACCAAGGGCTTCCTTTAAGGGCTTCCTCAGAAGCCCCTTCTGAGATATCAAAGCCCTAGCCAAGCTCAAGTAGGACTAGAGGCCAAATCCTACAATGAAATCAACGGAGGTAAATCAGTTTATACCAAATTAGGATTTGGTCCAAGAAGGCCATTTAGGTTGTAATATAAATAATTGGTTACATTGGACAAGTAATAAGGTGTATGTACGTGCGTGCTGTTTGAGTGATGTCAAATGAAGATGTCAACATGAAGATGTCAAATGACTAGATATCTTTATCAACATTTGGGGAGGGGTCTTTTCTGAACTACATTATTGCTAAACTAGGCAAATATAACTTAGATAGGGCTACGATAAGGTGGGTGCATAATTGGCTGGATAACCGTAGTCAGAGAGTTGTTGTTAACGGTGCTAAATCCTGCTGGAAAGGGATAACAAGTGGAGTTCCGCAAGGGTCTGTTTTGGGACCCGTACTGTTCAATATCTTCATCAATGATATAGATATTGGGATAGAGAGTACGCTTATTAAGTTTGCAGATGATACCAAACTGGGTGGGGTTGCAACTTCTTTGGAGGATAGGGACATAATTCAAAATGACCTTAGCAAGTTAGAGAAATGGTCAGAGGTAAACAGGATGAAGTTTAATAAAGAGAAATGCAAAGTGCTCCACTTAGGAAGGAACAATCAGTTCCATACATACAAGATGGGAAGCGACTGTCTAGGAAGGAGCATGGTGAAAGGGATCTAGGGGTCATAGTGGACCACAAGTTGAATATGAGTCAACAGTGTGATGCTGTTGCAAAAAAAGCAAATATGATTCTAGGTTGTATCAACAGGTGTGTTGTAAGCAAAACTCGTGAAGTTATTCTGCCGCTCTACTCTGCACTAGTTAGGCCTCAGCTGGAGTACTGTGTCCAGTTCTGGGCACCACATTTCAAGAAAGATGTGGAGAAATTGGAAAGGGTACAGAGAAGAGCGACAAGAATGATTAAAGGTTTAGAGAACATGACCTATGAAGCCAGGCTTCATGAACTGGGCTTGTTTAGTTTGGAAAAAAGAAGATTAAGGGGGGACATGATAGCGGTTTTCAAATATCTAAAAGGGTGTCACAAGGAGGAAGGAGAAAATTTGTTCCTCTTGGTTTCTGAGGACAGGACAAGGAGTAAAAGTCCTTAAAGTGCAGCAAAGGAGGTTTAGATTGGACATTAGGAAAAAATTCCTAACTGTCAGGGTGGTCAAATATTGGAATAAATTGCCAAGGGAGGTGGTGGAATCTCCCTCTCTGGAGATATTTAAGAACAGGTTAGATAGACATCTGTCAGGGATGGTGTAGATGGAGCTTGGTCCTGCCTTGAGGGCGGGGGGCTGGACTCGATGACCTCTCGAGGTCCCTTCCAGTCCTATGATTCTATGATTATAAGCAGTTTTAAAAACCATTTAATAAAGTTCTTCACAGTGTGCGCACAATATCTTAATTAAACAATTGCTTTGTGGATCATCTCCTCCCGTACAGGATGGGATGTCCCACATGACATCCCTGTGGGAACTAAATCAAATCTTTACATGAAAAGTGAGATTAGGCAAGTATATATGAAATGGAAATGAGTCTGTACAGTAAGTGGACATACATATAGTTGAAAGTAGAAATGAGGGGAGCAAGCACAATGTGATGTGCCTTTCCTCCCTGGGTTAGCATCAATTGCTCTGCAGATCAACGGCGTACCATGGAACAAATTTTGGGGTTAGCTGAGCTGATCTAAAGGTAATAGCAGCTTACCTCACCGAACATGGCATCTATCCCCACAAGTAAGGAAATAATAAACAGCACTGAGAAATGACTGTGTCAAAGAAAATGAGTGCTTAATAGCTAAGAAGCTAATACTTATGGGGAAAAGTGTATTTAATTAAACCACAAGAGACAGTGAAGTGAGTAATTTTTCACCTTACAATTTTTGAATTAATGTTATATGAATTGTGTTGCATGAAACAGAAAACAATGTATATTTTTCCCCCAAAGGAACTGCCTCTCATTAATCAACAGGGCTTCAAGACTTACCAGTTACATTCAAAAGCATGTATGTTAAGTTCTGCCATGTATGTTCAATAGCACTGAAGTGGGTAATACTAACTGTAAATAGGAGAATCCTACTGTACAATTATAAATTGTAGGAACCTTTGCAGTGACTCGTTTAGCCATCAAAGAGCATTTAATGTTTGCATTCCCTACATGTAACATGGGGAAACAAAGAACCAGAGTGTCAGCAGGCACAAGTCAGCACAGCTGCATTGACTAGTGACACTGCGTCCATTTACACCATATCAAAGGTACCACATCAACTGCTTTTCATTGTTGGGATCTATCTCCTACACACTTCTGTCACCTTCAAAAGCAGGTTTGCCTAAGTGCCCATGGCTACAGATTTGGATTTTATTTTATTTTTGGTAGTGTTCTTTTGAATACTTCAATATATTTGATTCCCTTCATGACTGTGCTTTTCTATGGTTAGCCGTTATATTACTTTGTCGATTTTCTAGTGCTGCAGGAAAATATTTGGCAGCCCTTTTGCTTCCTTCTTAAATGTACTAGAACTATGTCCTCATCAGCAATATTTGGAGGGACCCAGTCACACTAACTGCTGTATGCTCCATTAGTTCTTTCTTCCAGAAGCTAACTGCTATTCTAGAGCTCTGGAAGACAGAAGCCAAGTGTACATTTTACCTTAGGTAGAGGTGTCACTGCTATTAAAATACACACATCTGAGAGATGGAGTAAGGGGCCTTCCTACATCTACTTAGAAAAATTTGATCCTAAACATAAAAAAATATAACAACATTGAAAAACACCATAAAGATGACAATATTTGCCAACCATTACCACACAATTACCAGACATCTCTCCCATTCTTACTAGCGAAGGAAACTGAGGTGATCTCAGACAGTTCTGCTTAATACTTGTTAGCAAATGTTGATTTCTTTAATGGTAAAAGAATGCTAGTAACAGCTCATTGTCTGTACAACGGTGGGAGCAAACTGTGCTCTCCGGGACACTATTATAAGTTAATTGCAGCTAACAGACTTTCACTGGATTGTCATTTTCTTCTAACTGCAGAATTTGGCATATTTACTTTAAAAGTATTGACTAAAAGGCCTGATTCTGCAGGCAGACAAAACTGCCATTGAAGCTGCTATTGGAAATTCCAGATGGTTTTTAATAGTGCCAGTTGGTGGCTAGAATTCTTGAACACAGAAAAGGGTATATCGATCCACTAGTTCTTACAGCTACTGGTCCTGCAGCAAAAACAGAACCTGGCAGCAGACACAAATGGACACCCAAGGAAGAGCTTTAATGGTGACTGCATGGGTTCATGAGCTTGCATAGCTTCTAATCACATGTTAACTCTTGTTTCCTTGTTTTTATTGTTTGAAAATAATTCATTTGAATATTTCCATTTGAAAAGGATTGTGACAAAAGGCAGATTCAGTGAGGAATGGGAAGGTAGTTCTAATATAGCACCAGAGAGAAAGGAATGAAAAAGGCAGAATTTCAAAAGTGTGGAGCTGAACATGAAAATGATGGGCAACCACTGATAAGATGCAGACAATGAGGCACTGGAGCCTAGGAAACAAAGGACAAAGAATACCACAATTATGTTTTCAGAAAAGGGAAGTAGCATAGACCACCATCCCCTGAAGTTAATTTGCAAGAACTACTTTCCCTCAGGCAGAGTAGTTAGCTGTTGTTCTGTTGATAAAATTGTGGTCAAGCTAAAGAAATCTTCCTAAAACAGTATAACTGTGCATGTCTGCCTTCTGCAGCAACCATAGAAATTCACTATTAAATGAAAAGGTTCAGTGAACAACTATGTGAGCCTAACTGTGAACTGCCTTAAGTCTCTTATATCTAGGTGGAGACTGTTCTCCAGATTTTATCTAGGAGGGGAAAACAAACAAACAGGATGCACTCCTCCAATTCCTATCTTAAGACCTCTTTTTAGAAGCTGAAATTTAACCTGATTCTAAGAGAACATCTGGGTTCTGTCTGCCATCAATTTAAGTAAATGAGATTTTTGCTTAAGTAAAAAGAGTGAAGGAACAGACTAAAATTCCCATGTAGTCACCAACCTGCATGACAAATCTAACACAAGATTTAAACTATTTTGAGATTACTACTACTATATGAGTCCAGTGAAATTACACCAAAGGAAATAAAGGAACTTTATTTTATTTCCTTCTTGTAGTTTCTTCAAAGTACAATTCAAAACTGATTATAATTATTAAACCTTTTTATTGACAGGGTAAATAACAAAATTAAAATGATGGTACAGTATTTCATGGATATTCAATAATGAAAATTCAAGTGCTCATTTCTCTAAGCCCTTTGTGGCCCTTTCCCTGGCTAAACCCAGATAATTGTTTTTTTGGCTAATTTCTGAGGCTGTTTAATAATGCCTCCTGCTAGACATCTCATGTAAACTCAGCAAGAAGAAGAATCCTGAGTAATGGAAAACACTTCTGCTCATTTTAAAGCTCAAATTCATACTTTTCTGAACAAAAGAGATCCCGCTGTTTGAGTTTGGCAACTGCCAGGCCAACTGCATTGGGGAAGATTGGATTAGGAGGGGCATCTTACTGTGCAGTAAAGTCTCCACTCTCCAGCAGGATTTTTATGTAAATTCCATTATAGTTCATGCCTTCGGAGATAATGAAATGGATACAAAACACACCAAGGTTTCCAAGTCAGCAAAATAATGAACAGGAACAGGAAAAAAACTGATTTAATTTTTTTTTTAAACATTTGGTCCCTTGCATGAATAGGATTGGCATTTGTACAATGTATCTCCCTCAGATGGAATGCTTTCATACCTCTGTCTAAAAGCTCATGGCTCAAGAGGATCTGAGTGATGTGTGAATGTCAGCTATCAAGAGTTTTTCACAGTTTAAACTCCAGTAAGTGTTATCATTTGCCACATGCTAGTTTGAAGAAATGATATCAACACTCACCAAAGATATTGCCAGATCTTCATGGAAAATGCATAAATTCAAAGCTTAATGTTAGGCTACCTCTAGATTGTCATGATTTTCCGCAAATGCTTTTAAGGGAAAAGTTTTCCGTTAAAAGCATTTGTGGAAAAGAGCGTCTAGATTGGCATGGACTCTTTTCCGCAAAAGCACTTTTTGCGGAAAAGCATCCGTGCCAATCTAGACGCGCTTTTCCGCAAAAAAGCCCCGATCGCCATTTTAGCTATCAGGGCTTTTTTGCGCAAAACAAATCTGAGCTGTTTACATTGGCCCTCTTGCGCAAATCATTTGCGCAAGAGGGCTTTTGCCCGAACGGGAGCAGCATAGTATTTCCACAAGAAGCACTGATTTCTTATAGTAGGAAGTCAGTGTTCTTGCGGAAATTCAAGCGGCCAGTGTAGATAGCTGGCAAGTTTTTCCGCAAAAGCAGCTGATTTTGCGGAAAAACTTGCCAGTATAGACATAGCCTTAGTGTCTGGTAAATAAACAACTGCAATTAGCCAGCTTCTTATCCGAAGGGTATTAATTTGTAAGTTTTAAGGCCAGAAGTTTCTCTGCATCTTGGGGTCTTCAAAGTATTTGAAGGCTTCAATATCTGAGATATATGTGAGAGGATTATTCTGGGAGGGGTGGGTGAGATTCTGTGGCCTGCATTGTGCAGGAGGTCAGACTAGATGATCATAATGGTCCCTTCTGACCTTAAAGTCTATGGCTACGTCTACACTGGCCCTTTTCCGAAAGGGGCATGCTAATTTTACAGGTCGTAATAGGGAAATCCGCGGGGGATTTAAATATCCCCCGCGGCATTTAAATAAAGATGTCCGCCGCTTTTTTCCGGCTTTTAGAAAAGCCGGAAAAGAGCGTCTACACTGGCCCCGATCCTCCGGAAAAAAGCCCTTTTCCGGAGGATCTCTTATTCCTACTTTGAAGGGCTTTTTTCCGGAGGATCGGGGCCAGTGTAGATGCTCTTTTCCGGCTTTTCTAAAAGCCGGAAAAAAGCGGCGGACATCTTTATTTAAATGCCGCGGGGGATATTTAAATCCCCCGCGGATTTCCCTATTACAACCTGTAAAATTAGCATGCCCCTTTCGGAAAAGGGGCCAGTGTAGACGTAGCCTTCGAGTCTATGAGTCTAAGTTACCATTCAGATAACCTACTCTGACCTTCTGTATAACACAGGGCATAGAACCTCACCCATTACATGAGCCCAGTAATTTGTAGCTGAATTTGAGAATGGATGAATCTGTTGATATGAATCTGTTGATATATCTACACACTTCTGGGTGTGTCCCATTTATTACTAAATATTTTTAAAAAATTATATACTCCCATGATATCTGATCCTACTTCAAATTCCATTTCAGTTGATGGAAGAAGTCAACAGATGAAATCCTGGGTCTGTGAAAGTCAATAGCAAACTTCCCTATTGTGTTCAGAGCAAGCAGGACCCACAGTCAGCTCAGGTTTTAGAAGGATCCCTCCTTTCTTAAAGGTGAAATTCATCCTTTGCAGAGGATCAGCACAAAGCCTGCATACAGCTTAAGTCCTGATTAAGCCTTGTGTTAACTGTCTTCCCAGGGGTGAATGTGATCCATAATAAACCATATCCATGGTTTCATTTTTAAGCCAGTGTGACTTGCTGTATGGTAGTGAAATTCAAGACAATCTGTGCTGTCATGGTGCCCTCAGTCTGCAGGTGCCACTTCCAATGAGACCAACAGTATCTGGTCTTAAGGACTAGCAACATTGTAATATACCAATTATCTAAGCTGCAAAAGTAGAAAAATTAAGAAAAATTTCAGAAGTGGAATGAATCACTGAACACAAGAATATGTATGTCTATAATATTTAGAAAATACAGTGACTGATTACATTAGGTGAGTTTCCCCCCAACAAACAGGACTTTATTTATTTCACTAAGGCTAAGCTCCATAAAATATTCACTTTGTGCTCCCTTTAAATACATATCATTAAAATATGAAATCAGCTAACATTTTACCTGGCAGCCAAATATTAAAAGAAAAAGTATGGATTCTGAGCAACGAAGGAGTTTGTATCAAGTGCCCATTCAGCTTCTAAGGTTCATTGTGACGATTTATAAGGTTGCAAGGTTGAACTAATGAATAAGAGTTTACAAGTTGTTATTTAGAGAGGAAAAATCTTAAAACTCAGCTGCTAAAATCTGGACCACAGCTATTCCTATTGTTTAGACCTCAGGGTTGCTTAAACTACTTTGTTCAATGCTAGTCCCATTTTATATCAATTAAAAATATATGTAATAAGCTTCTTTAAAACGAACGAAAAAACAGTTATTACAAACAAATAGGATTTGTATTTTTCTAGTTGTGTGTGACCCTGTCTGATTTAATTTGGACACATATTTATTCGGCAACATTTGACTAAATTTTTTAATCCAGGAAAAATACTTATGTTAAAATGAACAAGCAGCAGAACAGAAAGAAAACAAGAGAGAATCCAATTCTGCTAAGCTTATTCATATTAAGTTGTACCTTTCTCTGCAAATAATCCCATTATAGTTATTACTTTGGTATACATACTTATACTGAGTAGGATTTTATTCCATGAATCATCCCATTGGCCAGACTCTGAACTCCATGCAATTGTGAACAGTTTAGTCACTGAATAGTCACACTGATTCTCATGAGACTACCTGAGGAGCAGGGAACCACTCATTGTGAGTGAGGCAAGAATCAAAATCAGTCTCAGTAGGAGTAAGGGTGGCTAAATCAAGCTATCAGAAAGTAGCCAGGTCACTTAACTTTATTCTCAGATGCAATAAACAGCATTCACAAAGGAATAAAGGTACAGTAGGCTAAAAACTGGGATGGGAAAAAAGCCTTTATTAAAAAAAGATGGACAAGAGTAAGACAAGTAATGATAAAAGATTATTATTTTATTAGAAAAAATAAGATCACTCCCAGGACTTACTAGCATATAAAGGTTAAAATGTAAACCAAAAAAAAAAAAAAAAAAAAAAAAAGCATCTAAATCTGCATTTGGGAAATGATCAGTATGGAGTAGCTCTTTGTCACAAAGATATAAAACTGTCTACAGCTGGTCATTCTTTCAGTGTGACTTCAGAACCACACACATGCCCTCATGCAATATACTTCTCAAATATTCTCTTGTTTTTCCTCAGTGAGTGATTTATAACATTTCACAACAAGGCAAGTGCCACATCCATTACATGTTAATACTGAGTTATAGTTTTCTAAATCTTCCTGATCCCCTGTATAGTGTTGCAGTTGACTTGTATTTTGGAATAAGGAAAGCAAATTTTTGCTTTATCATCAATTATTTACTCAGCAGTAATCTCTTTGGACATCAACTGGACACACTGCAAAATTCTGTGGAATTTCTCCCCTTCTGAAAATATTTTGGGGAAATTGACTGGAAAATAACTGGAACTTTTTGTTTGTGTTTTAAAGTAAGTTAATAGAAAACACACAATAATAGGAACAAAGTACATAAATAATTCTAGTGAAGTAAGTGAAACTATTTACATGCTTTAAAATTAAACACGTATTTCAATGTTTTGCTTGAGTGGGCTAGAATTCTCAGCACATTGCAGTAGTCCATAAACCTCTCTCCACACTAGTCTATAGCATGTGGGTGTTTGGCAGGTGAATATACACACAACCACAGATCCACTGACAAGTCTTCAAAACACCCCTGTATCTTGAGCCCATATGAAAAACAGTTTTGTAGCATGCAGGAGATATGTGTGTGTGTGTGTGTGTGTGTACATTGTCAGAACAGAATCTGTCTGTAGAACACAGAATCTTACTCATCCTATTGCTTTTAGGATAATATGTGCTGTTATGGGCAGGATTAAAGCCAAAATGCTTTCGGGACAGTTATCCCCAAATTCATAAAATTAAGCAATAATTTTATAGAGCATAAGTAACTTGTATCATTAACTCATTACAATCTAAGTAATACACTCAATATCCACTCTAAGTAATGCATATATAGTCTATAGTCAGCTCTGTAACCTGATATAGTCATTATATTTCAAATATGAAAAGAAGCTTCCTCTAAATAAACAATATGAAAGAGAAGACACAAAAAGTACCATCTCGACATTGAGTTAGATAATAAAAAGCATTCTTCTACGTGCACACGAGGAAATTAACAGCATTCCCACATATTCATTCAAGGCAGTGAACATGCTGTGCTGGATGCACATATGCATTAGGGAAACAAAATTGCTTTAAAGAATCAAATACACAAAGGAACATTTTTCTATGTGACTGAAAATAACCCTAACAAATGTGAACATTTTGCAAATGAAAAATATACTTAATAAAAACCAAAACCAAGCAACAAACCCCAAACCCGTCAGAAGATTAATATACACGTAGAGGAAGCTCATATATTAGCCTATTTTATTGTACATGGATGTATATAAAAAGAACTATTATGAATAAGTGTATCCAACCTTTTTCTCTGAATTCTGATGATAGTTCAAAGAGATTGAGAGAAGGACATCAACATGATTGAAGATATGCTATATAAGGAGTGGTTAAGAAGTCTGCTCTGTTTAGCCTGGAAAGGAGGCTGATATGTGCCTGATATGTATAAATAAATGAAAGATAAAGAGATGGCCTCCTGGGTTCTCCTTTTATACACCTTATGAATAAAAGAACTTTAAAAGTTGTTGCTACTTAATTTCATTGAAACACCTCACACTATTTTATTACCAGTTTATAATAAATCAGCAATACTCTCTGCTTCAGGAAACGGTCCAGGCAAATTTCTTAAAAAACACAATTAGACACGTGTACACAAACAGTACACGAGCTAGGATAAAATTACTATGGCTATCATACCTCAGCATATAATCTGACAATCAGTTGAAGTTTGAAAGAAATAACCCCTGGTATTACATAGATTATGGTTAAGCAGAGAACAGAGTTATATACATTCTAAAGCATCTAACACTGTCCATCTTTACATGCAGAATATCAGACTAGATGGTGGACTCTGTTTTGTTTGACAATTCCTATGTTCAGGCACAATCTTTATTATCATATTAAAGTTATTTCCAGACTGTTCTTTCTAATTGAAAAAAGTGAGAATGTAATAACTCATACCTAAAAGAGTGAATTCTAAAATACAAGTTGCTATTGTCATAAATAAGTATTTACAACTAAAATCCTGCTGAAATGCTCTTTAACACCCCAACCTTCATTGTTCTGTTTTAATTGGTCGCTAAGAGGGGGCAACAAGGTTTGTCTCCAAAGACTATGAGAGCCAAAACTATTTTGTGTTTATTATTTTAAAAAGCAGAACCATCTGAATTCTGTTTGCTAACTATGGTATAATATAAATTAGCTTGCAGGCATTGTGTGCACGTTATATTCTGCTTAGTCCCAATGTATTAATGAGTAAATGCAAGTATTTGAACAATCAGCATTTCAGCATTTGCATGCAAACTCTCATGCTGTGTAATTATACACAGAGCTGGCACTCAAATTAATTAAAGCTGATTTCTCTGTGACTGCAAACTGGTCATATCCCCAGACTTGCCATAGTATGAAGTCATCACCCTATATTCAACATGACATTTTATGTCCCTAGCATTCTTAGCAATGCTAATATGCAACAACTGTAAATTAGGCAATATTTTAGAGCGCAGTTGACAATGGTTGGTTGGTTGAGGTCTCCCCCCTCCTCCTGCTTTCCACATAAAAGTAAGAAACCAGTTATTTCCATTGTGCTTGCTTTGTAATTATCTCAACTAACAATGTAAACAAATTACACACATTGTTTCAATGGATACCCATCCATGTTTGATTAGCGGTTACAGAAAACTTGTATATCACAAAAAGCATTACACAACCACTGCCACCAACAGAAAGTGTGTGATGCTAGCATGCAATTAGTCTTCGACAATTTCAATGTTAATTTTTTAAAAAAATCCTATCACTCCCTCCTATTCTCTTTCACATTGAAGTTGCTTTATTTTATTTTTAAAGGAAGTGCTACTGAAGAATAGGGAGTAGAGATTGCTGTTAGATTTGATTAAGATTTCAGGAATCCTCATCAAATAGAGTGGAATTGGAGTAGAGGCAGTTCTTTACAGTGAAGATCCATAAAGGCTGATTTCTGGGTTAGCAGGAAGTCCCCAGCTCTTTCACAATAAATTCATCTACTCATTTCACAATTCCACTGAAAGAACTCCTTTTTCATACAGTTCTTTTGTAAAGATGTCCTCTGAGAAATTAAGATATTATTATGATCTTTTATCTCACAAATATGTCTCCAATCTGAATTTATAAGACCACTGGAAACAGAAGAATAATATAATCAAATCCCTTAGTATTCTATGGTTGTATATTTTCCCATGGAATTTTTCATCTGCTGTAGTGCTAAAGTATTGCTATAGAAGTTATTATTTTATATCCCCAGAGCTATAAACTTCCTTTAATCCACAGTGGAACTCCCTGAGTTCCTCCTATTCATATCAATGGATTTACCATAGTAGTTTAAAGCAACAGCTTTAGGGCTTGATCCAGTTTTCCCAGTGACATCAGTGACTCCCAAACAGGATCAGGACCAATGCAGCCAATATCAAATGTGCTAGTGCAAAGCACAAAAGAATTCCAATCAACCTAGACAATTATACACTGCTATCTAGTAGCAGGACATTCTTTCCTGACCCCTGAAGTCATTCATGCCTCAGAGCATCAAATCTCATTGATAATCTAGTGTCAGGCAGAAACCTCATTGTTAAGGCAAAAGGTAGAGGGAGTCAATGGTCTTTATCCCTTGCCTCTAATGTCAAGTGATGTTAAAAGTCTATGTATAGAACTTGCATTTGTTCTAGCCTCTACTGAAAATACACAGGGCACTTATTTACTTTTATTTAAAAATGTATTTTTTTAGATATGGCAGAAATGATGATAGTTGTTTCTTCAGCAGAGTTACTCCTGATTTATGCTAGTGTTCATGAAATCAAAATTCATGTATATTAATTGCAACAATAACAATTGCACATTAATTGTATATTAATTGCAAAAGTAACTATTTTCATGATTGCAGCAGATCTGACTCCAGTTTCGATAGGAGGTGCTGAAATGTGACAGATATCCAATGGAACAGGATTGGATTGGAATTGCAACTTACTTGAGGTGAAGAGTGCTCTCTACTTCTATCCCCTTAGCACAGTGACAGTTCAGGAATGGAAGCTTTGAAATAGGTGGGGTAGTTTTGGCACCATTTTTTAAATGTAATTAATTTGTTTTTTTTTAAAGCCAGAAGTTTCTGTCTGGAGTAAGAAAAAAAAATGCTACAAAATGTGAAAAATGTGTGAGAACCCAGGTAGATTTATTAGGGGCTAGCAGAACTGAAATCACCAGATATGTTGGAGGATAGAAGCAGGCTTAGAAAATGTATCAGAAGCAAGCTTCATAGGAAATATTTTAATACAAAATATTTAAAATGTCTATATTGGGGTGGGAAACTTTTTTCGGGTCAGAGGCTGCCGACACCCCGGCAAGTAGATTTTGTGTGCTCCATCCCCATGGTGGAATAGTGGGGGTGCTGGAGTGCCAGTGCAGGCTCCCCAATGCTGCTTGGAGCCCCACGCCTTGGGGCTGGATCCAGGCAAGCCGGGACTGCAGATTCTCCACCCTTCGCTTATGTCAATGTATGTGTTGCTTTAAAACATACTAGAAGTCCTGGGTCCTGCATTTCCTGAGTATCCAAAACACCCATAAGTTCCAGGAATGCAAAATTGGGAATAGGAATAAATTATCCCCTTTCATTAGTGCCTGATTCTAAAAGTTAGCTTTTCTTTCAGCTGTGTCATGTATTCACTTATTCCTATTCTCTTCTTGACACACATGTCAAAACCCATGGGCTTGCCTACACTAGCAAAATGAATACTTGTATTCAGGGGCAGATGACCGTTTTGCGGGGCCCAGAGCAGCATAATCTTGCGGGGCCCCCCTTTGCCACGGCGCATGCGTGGTGACGCAACGCGCATGCGCGGTGGTGCCACGGTGCATGCGCGGGGCTTTTTGAAGCGCAGGGCCCGAGGCGGCCGCCCCGCTCGCCCTGCCGTATATCCGCCCCTGCTTGTATTACAGCAACTGTGAGCTTTGGTACAGCTCCACCAGTGGTAGCAATGGTGCAAGCACTAAACATGGACAGAGTTGAGTTGCTTATGACATGAGAGTAACACAATACTAATAGCTTAGATGAACTAGTGCAGAATGTTGATGAAATGTGGGTACTGATATTGCTCATATTGATGTATGCTAGTAGACAGAACAGACCCCATACGGCTAGAGCTGGGGTCTCCAACCTTTTTAAACACAAGATCACTTTTTGAGTTTCAGTGCAATCCAAGATCTACCTCAAACCCAAATACCCTTGCCCCGCCTCTGCAGTGCTCCTTCTCGGAGGCCCCATCCCCTGCTCACTCTATCCTCCCTCACTTTCACCAGGCTGGGGCAGCAGGTTGGGGTGCAGGCTCTGGTCTTGGATTAAGGGATTTGGAGTGTGAGAGGGGCTCTGAGCTGAGCCTGGGGCTGGCAGTTGGGGTGCCAGAGGGGGTTCTAGGTGCAGGCTCTGGAAGAGCATTTGAATACAGGGGTACTCAGACCTAGGGCAGGGGCTTGGAGTGCAGGAGGAGGTTCATGACTGGGGTAGGGTTTCGGGATGTGGGCTTCAGCTGGTCATTGCTGGTGGCTCCTGAGTGGTGGTGCGGTGGGGCTAAGGCAGGGTCATCACTGCCCTGGCCCTGGACCACTCTCAAAAGCAGTCAGCAAACTCCCTCCATCCCAAGTCCTGTTGGGAGGAGAGGCACAGCAGTTTGGGGAGGAGCAGCTGAAGTGCTGCGCTTGATAGACTCTTGGCCAAACCAGTCAGGATCATCTGTCAGAGGCCCAAGATCTACCAATAGATCTTGATCTACTGGTTAGAGCACTGGGCTAGAGCAAGTGAGGTTTAATAACAGAAAATAAAAGTAATTAACATGTAACCTTATTTGTTCAGTGTTGGTGGCTCTAAAAGCTCAGTGTTACGGTATTAGCTATGGATAATTTCAGATCTAACTGCTATAAAATTCAGTAGATGACATTAATGTTCAATGGGCAAACTGGCCTCTGTATGAGTGGCCAATGCATTTCCACTGTGGAAGGTGAAGACAGGGGCTGGGGGTATACATCTCTGCTGAGGTGCAGAGAATTACTTGCTGTCTCTTTTGTTTGCTTTCTACACCACACCACCTCTTTGTACAAGGCTCAGCCAGTTTGCTTTCCTCCATGTCCCAGTCTCAGACATGATGCTCAGCTGTGACACTTTGGCTTCATCTATACTACACAGCTTATAGTGACATGCTATACCACTAAAAGTTGTAGAAATGTAGCCGTGTTAGTCTGGTGTAGCTGAAACAAAATACAGGACTATGTAGTCCTGTATTTTGTTTCACTAAAAGTTGGGCAGTGTAAACACGGTTCATATGTACTTTTGCTGACAAAATACTTCCAACCCCTACGAGTGGGGTCGGCCCTGCCGACAGTAAGTCATTTTGCCATGGTAAAAACGTTTGTCTTGGGGGGAGCAGAAGGGCCGATAAGCACCTGTAAACGACAAAAGTTTTGTTGTTCAGTTAGAAGTGTAGACAAAGCTTTCAACTGGAAGAGGGAGAAAAAGAATGCCGGGTTTCTTCTGCATAGGGAAGATATTAGAACCCAATGTTCCCTCACTAACCCTCCTCACAGCCCTTACAATCTTTGAACAAAGAAAAGATATGGAGGAATCCTGTGTGTTCCACAAGACTAATCCCTTAGGGTAGATGAACTGTTCCCCAGCATTGCCTTGAGACCTCTGAGAGATATGAGTTAAGCCAACTGAGAGCTCTGTTCATTTCACCTGAGTTCCACAGACATGTTGGATGAATTTCAATTCCACTTAAAGAGAACCAGATATTGCTGAATTTCTGAAGTAGGTGGGCAGCTTGTAAAATTCATAAAACACTTTGGATGAAAGGTCCTATGTTGTTATGATTGTTATTAAGAGATAATTGACGATAACCTCGTTGATTAAGTAAATTCTTTCCTTCTTCAACAGACATTTAGACGTGCCACATCTAGTTAGAAGGGGAAAGAAAAGAGCACAGCATATAGACCTTTAATTAACCACCTAATTCTCAATGCAGGAGCAGTTTACATTTCTTTAGAAATTATTTAGGAATACTTCTTGTTGATAGAGACAAATTGAGACATCTCCTTTAACAGCTCATTAACAGGTGTTTGGAATGCAGTGTCTATATACTAATGGGTAATGAACAAAATTGTGACTATGAACTCCCAGAAGGACTCCTGAAAATGGCAACAAATGAAACAATAGTTCTTTGCAGAGGCCTGAAGAGTCACCCATTCAGTTCTTTTAAAAAGCTCTGCCTGGGAGGAAAAAAAAATAAAAAAAGCTCTGAACCTACCCAGGTAATATAATTTCCAGATGGACAGCACATTACCCATAGCAGTGTAGTTGTTCTTCCATATGGATACTAGCCGTGATCTTCGAAAGACTTAAGTAACTGCTTCAGCAGGACTATTCAATGCAGAAAGTTAAGCAGCCGCCTTTGCAGGATCAGGGACATAGATTTCAAGTTCTCAAACTGTGGGTTATGGTATGGATAACTTGATTGTCTGAGGAGCACTTACGGGAGTTGGCTTGCCTTGCTTTTAGCTGCCAAATTGCATTAATAGAGCAATAAGGCACCATTAAGTATGCCTTTTCCATATTAGAAGTGACTGAAACTGGGCACAAATTGTGATATTTCATAAACAAATTAAAAATAACTTACAAGTTATTCGCCCTTTAATGATTAAAACTTTTTGGCACGCCTAAAAACTAAGCTGGTCACTAGTTAACCGCTAAGATTTATAATGGTTTTATTTTGCAGTGGGACTAGTTTGCAATAGCAAGTAGTCTTCACAGGATTCAGCCTTTATCTCCCAATACATTTTTCTTTTCAGTGACACAAGCAGTAGTCAAAGTTGTCCGCTGAGAGAACATAATAATCCTAACTGAGGCTTTGCCTACACTGCTCGGTTTAGATAGCACTGTCACAGCAGCGCTTTAATGCAGCAGTGTGGTCATGGCAGCAGCACCAGGAGAGAGTTCTCCCAGCGCTGTCCATGAGGGGAGTAGTTAACAGAGCTGGAAGCACAGCTCCCTGTACTGAGACTCTGTTTGCACCCGTGCTTTACAAAGCTGTAGCTTGCTGCAGTTGGGATGTGTATGTGTGTGATTTCACACCCCTAGGCGAGAAAGTTAGAGCGCAATAAAGCAGCAGTGTAGACAAGCTCTGAAAGGCTGCTGAGGCAGATTCAGCAGCTCTTCTTTTGTGGCTGAGCAGATGTATTTCCAAATCTTTCTTTCCATCATGCACTAGCTTCCTCTCCACTATATTTAGGATTCAATGTTCATTTCTGAATATTTTCCATTTCATTGCTTCTGTTGCACATTTGGGGTGCAGTAGGTCAAATGTGCTCCAGACTATTTTGTTAGACTCGTTAAAATCAAATCGAAACTGTATGATTAACGATTTGAATCATCTTTTTTTTTTAAACAGGAAAGTAAACAAGTACTTGTCTAAGGCTCCACCTGCTTTGCTGCTCTAATGGTGCTATGCATATCAGAGGGAAAACAATTCCCCCTTCTCAAGGCTGAACTAAAATTAGGCTCCACCTGCAAGATGTTAGTGAAATCTTACACAGCTGCATTCCAGAGACAAGTTCCACAGATTGCTTTTGGAAAGAGCTGCGCATTTCTAGCAAAATCAAAATCAAACTTGTTAGCTTTTTCTGCTTAACTTTCCAAAAATGTATTATTAATGATAAATGTAATTATTATCACACTAATCATGCTGATAAGTAATCTCAAAAATAGAACCATTTAAAATGTAATTTTATACCCACATCCCACTGTATTTAACCACTTCTTCCCAAATGTAGGCAGTAATCATAATAATACTTAGCACTTAGATAGCATTTTATTCATTTAAAAAGGATTTCTATGGAGCTCATCACTAAAGTCATTTTATTTTCTTTATTATGTCTACAAAATGCTGCACTGACATTAACAAATTAATCCTGACAACACTCCAGTGAAAAGAGGGTAAGCCTAATCATGGGCTACTTATCAAGGAAAACTCCCAGATTCTACCATTTTGACTCATGTGAAATAGTAGCTGACCATCTGAGTTAATCTCATTGAAAGGAATATTACTCAAAAGTCAGCAGGAGAGTTTCGGAATCTAGACTCTAAAAGATCATAGCACGGCACTGTATGAGCCTGATTCTTCAACTTTAAAGTCAAAGGAAGTTTTGTCATTGTCTGCAACAGAAGCAGTATCTAAATAAGACCTTTCATGTCTCTGTTTAGCATTTATATGTAAATAGCAGATATGCAAACATGTGAAAGCACTGAATCCATCTGTACAATTGTACTTAGGACAGCCCTGTAAGAAATCAGTATTTCATTTCCAAAAGGCAGGAAGATACCTCTGCTTTATTTTTCCAAAGGCAAAGGGTTTTCAAGCCTCTCTCATTCTAAAAATTAAGCTGACAGGCATTAGTCTTCACATTTAAGACTGAAAGGAAATTTGTGACTTTTTACTTTTATTTACACATGTATGCTCCTTATATTTACATAAAGGTAATTGTTTATATAATGGTTTTTGTAGCTGTGTAAATGTAAAATCTAGATTAAGTTGACGTAAACCAGTTATGTTAGTTGACATAAGATGGAAGTACATATTATGTATTTT
Organism: Pelodiscus sinensis; assembly: GCF_052426305.1. Classification (NCBI taxonomy): domain Eukaryota; kingdom Metazoa; phylum Chordata; order Testudines; family Trionychidae; genus Pelodiscus; species Pelodiscus sinensis. The sequence continues at coordinate 29,651,627 of NC_143060.1, read as the reverse complement.
GGTCAGGATTTGAGCTGCTGGTTTGTTGTTGAAATTAAATGAATGAAAAATACATCCTCAAAATAAGGTTCTGTGATTTGTTGTATAATTAATTATCAGTCTGGACCAGTTGTAAAGCAACATAATTGGCATAATTTGTTGGGTCTTTTTAAAGTAACTCTAGATTGACCCACAATGGGCTGGTAATTCCATAATTTATTTTCCTTTTTAGGATATTGTAGCATGCCAGTAATTGAACAAGAAGAGGCAAACCAACTGGCCCTGCCTGAGTAAACATTTTGTTTACTATGCTTCCCAATTGTTCCTGACAACAAAGAAATATAAAAAGAGGTTTAGCTTTCAGTTCCTAGATAGTGAGCTCCTCTCTCTTTGTACACTGCAGGTCATTAAAGACTTGACTTCCCCCTGAGACTGAGTAATTCTAGGGCACAATATAACAAAGGATTCAGTACACTACCAGTGTGGGAGTGGACTGGGGGCACTTAGATAAGTTTCATTCACTATAGTAGCCCTAGGGAACAGTGCATCAAGCCAGCTGCACTGGATCAGTTCATGGTGTAACTTTACACTATTTTCCCTCTAAGTCGCTACTAATCCCTTGGGTTTACATGTTTTTTGGGGCTGCATCAGAGAAAAGCAGTGTGAAATTGCCTGAAAGCCTCCTTATAAATAAGACTTATGATATAGACCAGTTCTGTTGATGAAAAGACTGAAAGAAAGCCCTTAAGGATCACAAGAACCATTTTACAAGTCTCCCGCTGTGATTTTTTTGTCTCTATTTAATGACTGATAACTGAAAAAAAAAACCCAAAACACAAACAAATCCCCCCCTCCCCCAGCCTCTTCTAACTATGCTAAAGTGTCTCTGGCCTTCTTTTGTTCAACTGAAAACAATATGTCCAAAACAAAGCAGCTTTAGTTTTAATGTAAATCCATCTTTTTACTAACAAAATTCTTCTTGTTTAAAGCCCTCTTATATTTTATGAGGATATTAACACAATGAGTGGGTGCAATTCCCCTAAGTCAGTATGAGTGGTGCTCACTAATGCCCAGTCTGTATTTAGCATGGTACGTTCATATTAAATGAGCAGTGAGTAACTGTGTAACCCATATAGCATTAGACTTGTGTCACTAACTCCATCAGACAAATTCAAAAAGGATGAAAATCAAAGCAGAGGGCTCCTACCAGTCCTTGTGCACTACTTCAGCCTTAGTTTGGACTTTAACATCTGAGTCTTAAAGAGGGCTTATGCCATGCATTGGGCCTTGGGCATGTCCTCTGTGAGAAGTCAATTTCAGAGAGAGAATTTTCAGGATTGCAAAAGAAGAGCATTTTGGAGGTCATGAAATCAAAGTTAAGGCTATTAGAAGGCGGAAAATATAGATACTGGCACTTTCAGAACTTATCAGAATTATGGGGATGGACAAATGGGTCTCATGAACTAGCTGCACCTTTGCTTAAAACTTTACAAGGGAAATTGTACAGAGATATGGTTTTTCAGAGTCCGACCACAAACAGAGGTATTTGAAATCACACAAGAAAGCCTGATCTCCTAGGTTCCTGCCTGATTGCTTAGCCAATCCCAGCTTCTGAATTGAACTGAGTTCAAGAGTCTCATATCTTGCCATCTTGTAGACCCTTCTGAATAGGAGCGATGCCAGCATATTGAGGGTGCTAGTCCTAATCGAACAGAGCTAGAAGGCCTGGTAAGTAAGGCTATTATTTTGCCATGGATATTTTTAGTAAAAATCATGGACCAGGTCAGAGACAATAAACAAAAATTCATGGAAGCTGTGATCTGTCCTGGACTTTTACTACAAATCTCCCTGACAAAAAGGGGGGGGATGAGGATTGAGCACCCTGCCCCTCACCTGCAGTCACTTGGAGTTGCATGGGGGGACCCCTACTGACCTGTGTGTCTGGTCAGCTGCAGCTCTCAGCTGCCCCAACAGTGCCTAGGAGGCTCTAGGGGCCTCACCAGTGGTGGTGGGTGGTCCCCTGCCACCCATGGTAGTGGAGCAGCTCCAGGGTTCCTAAATTATTGCCACCATGTGGGAGCTGCAGAAGAGAGGGGGGATGTTGCCAGCAGCAGCTGGCAGTTCAGGTCCCCCCACAGCCTGTGTCAGCTGGGTGGCTGCAGCGGTTCTCCAATGACATGAATATTTGCGGCTGTCATGACTTCTGCCACCTCTGTGACATCATCGTAGCCTTATTGATAAGCATGTCAGTCACCATTGGCTTAGCTTTGTGGTGTTGTGCCTAGAAGTTCTGTTTTCTAATGGTTGCATTTCCTGTCAAAAATCACCATCATGAAAGTTCAACAAGGCTGTAGTTTTCAAACTACAGCTACATTTGGTATCAATATTTCAGTTTCTTACCTTTCTGGCTTGCAAAAGAACGAAGAAGAGTGGCCTTCTTTCTGAACTAGCAGAGTCTGGTTCTATACATTAAATTTTTAAAAAGTGCACAGGCAATTGCAATTTTTGCAAGTCTACTTCAAGTGCCAAGTCGTTCTGTTAACAATAATGAAAATCTCTCTGTTAACATTAGCTATAGCATTTAAACTAGGTAAAACATATGTAAATGGGATGAATATCTGTTATGATAAGTTGAAAACATTCATCTTTGAATAAAACTTTTTTTTTCTAATTACAGATGTATCAGCTCAAGTTAAACTTCCTGCCAACTCTTTTTGCCACTGAACTATAGCAAATGAGCTATTTGATTTAAGCTCATTTCACTTGTTTAGTGAGAAGGGAGAGACCAGTGGTTTCAACCCACATCCAATTAGCACACAGCTGCAGCCCAGCTGTGTGCTAAAGGCCGCCAGACCTGCATGGAAGGGTCTGGGTTCTTGGCACTCCGGTGGGGTCAGGGTCATCAGCCAGCATATGTGGTGAAGGTCTCAGGCTGCTGGCCAGCCCCACACAGTGGGGATTCAGGGCTGCCAGCCAGCCCTAGAGGGTCAGGGTCCAACCTGCCACACAGCCCGATCCAGAGTCAGGGCTGTTTTGCCCAGCACCTCATGGTGGAGTGCGGGGCCCTGTGCTTGGCCCTCATTCAGGGCTCCACACTTGGTCCCTCTCTGTGGCAGGGGTTCAGGGTGGGAAGCTTTGGGACTAAGGGTCTGTGTGTGGAGATGCACTCTGGTTCTCAGCCTGCAGCCAGGTAACCCATTGTGCATGGAGTGATAAATAGATTAAGAACCACCAAGATAGACAATATATCAGATAGCCAAGATTAAGTGGTGCATAGGCTTTATGCTGTACATCTGCATAGGTTGACTTTTACCCCCTTCTTAAACAGAAAGGCAAGTGAAGAGACATAAAACTATGCCTAAGATTGACAGATAAGTTGGTGCTTTCATTGGCATCTTTTAAAATACCTCTTGGATAAACATGAGTTTCAACAATCAATCTCTCATTGGGAATATAGTCACTGATTTCCTTCAGTGGGATCAGGATTAAGCCTGAAATGTCCAGGTATAATGAGAGAACCTGGACTTCCCAAAAGTGATGAATAGGATTCAGTGCCCAAACAAACTACTTAGAGAAATAACTGCCTAAAAGTTACCCTAAGTTCTATCTTGTCAACATTCACCTGCACTATCACATTATGAAATGGAAAAGAAGAAATGAACACAAGTGGAGATAATAAGAAATCAGAGAGGAAAAAAATTCTTTCTCAGTGTTCAATGGAATGGACCAAACCATCCCACTGAAAGAAATTAGAAAGCATAATATTCATTTCATGAATGAACCCAATTTATGAGGACACATTTATGTAACTGCTGCTAGGGTGTCTGGTAGACAAGTCTCAGAGGGGTAGCTATGTTAGTCTGTAACATTATGAGAGAGAGAATCTTTCAGGCCACACAGAGCTCTTCTTCAGGTGTGGAAAAGGAAATCTCAAGGGCAGAAAATGCAACGTGGAACAGATTTTTTAACACAAGTAGTTAGCACATATTGCAAAGGACCATTCAAGACAGAGTGGCCCGTTAACATCTTTGCAGTTATAGGACAAAAAGAGAGGTTAGTGATTTACAGATTGTTGTAATAAGCCATAAATCCAGTGTCTCTGTTCAGTCAATGATTTTTAGTGTCTAGTAGAGTAATGAATTTAACCTTCCAGGCTCATCTTTTGAACATGGTGTACCCATCTTCTTTGAGGATGAGGACAGATAGATCAGCTATAGAGTGATTGCTCTGTGAAAAGTATTCACCTACAGATGATAAGCTGTTCTCTTCTTTTATCATTTTCCTGTGTGAATTCATTTGAGAGCATAGTGATGGTCTCTTTTCACCCACAAAGCTATTAGGGCATTTAGAGAACTGAATGGAGTATATATACCACATCTGATAGGCATATTCAGGTCCCTTGGATCTTGAAACATATATTGACCATTTTAGAAGTTGAGGTATATCTGCATGTTTTATGTCTGTTGCTCTGGCAGGTTCTGGTGACTTTTTGCATTGGGTTGTCATGGTCTGAGGGAAGCTTGCTTCCAATGATAAGCTTAGAGAGGTTGGGGGGTTTGATAGAAGGTAAGTAGTGGGGGTTCAAGAAAGGTGTCTTTCATGATTAGAGCTGTATCAACTATGGGTTGTAGTTATTTGATGAAGGGTTCCAATGTGGATTGCTAAGTGACAACTAGAGCTATGTGGTCAGAGTAGATTTTATTTCTGTATTGAGGCAAGTTTTCTTATCTGAGTGGCCCAATCCATAATGTGATCTACTTCTCTGGTGAAGGTTGTTTTAAGTGTGTTAAGGTGTAATATACCAGACTTTCTCTTCAGAATATACGCTCTAGTATTTCAGTGCCTGGCTGTGGACAACAGATTTCTTGGTATGTTTGGGGCAGGTGCTGGATTTTTGAAGACTTGTGGTGCTCTGTTGGTTTCTTGTATATGGCTGTCTGTAGGGTTACATTGTTGAAGTGGATTGTAGTTGAAGTGGATCGAAGCTGATACTAGTGTGGGACATTCCAGAGCGAGTTTAATGGACGGATTGTAGTTGTTGAAGTTGTAGTGGAAATCTGAGAGTGAGTTTGACACATTTGTCAGGTAATCTTGATTATGTGCTCAGTTTATGCAAAAAATACTTGGGCAATTCAGGTCAGACATTTTTTCAGAGTTGGCTGTGGCTAACTTCTTTTATTCTCAATACACCAAAGATCTACTATAAGTTCTATAACACATGTAGGTTGTTCTTTAGGGAAGATGTTCTTATAGTTAGACTGAAATTGTTTAAAAATGACAAATAGTTCTGTAGGACCTTAGCCCTGGTCTATACGAGGGAGTTATTTTGTAATAACACCTCTTATTTAGAAATAACAAGCAGAGGGTCCGCACTACCAAGCCTGTTATTTTGAAATAATGGTCTGGTTATTTCAAAATAACAAATCCTGCTTTCATAAGGAATAACACTTATTTCAAAATAGTTATTTCAAAATAGCGGTAGTGTGGATACTCCACTGGTGCTATTTCCATATAACTACTCCCCAGAGTAAGTCAATGCTTCTTGGGCTTTAAGTTGAGGTCACACATCCACATTAAGGGAGCCTGCCATGGACTAATTTCGAGGCTTCCCTGTAGCATGGACATGCTATTTCAAAATAGTGATTTCAGGATTTATTGTTTTAAAATAAGTTATTTTAAAATAATTTCCTAGTGTAGACATATCCTTAGAGACAAACAAAATATGTAGAGTATCACAAGTGGACAAAACCCACTTCCTCAGATGAGATGAGCATCTCTGCCCATCTGAGAAAGGTGCTATAAGACTACTTGTTTTTAAAGTTACAGACTAATATGGCTACCCCTCTGAGACTTTGAAATAGTTTTGAGTTAACTGGAGAGCCAGTATCAGCTGATGAGAAAAATCACATGCTTTTCTTTCTTTCTGCAGCAGTCAAAAAGTATGATGGCACATTAGTGATTTTTACTGCTAGCACTGCTCTTAGTCTCAGTCATTAAAATGTGCCCCTTTATCTCAATTGTCCCTTTAGTATGCTGAGGTTTCTGTAAAGCATTTTGTTTCATGCTATGTACCTGTCCTGAAACCAGCAGATGAGGAAAACATGACATGGCCTCAAGCACTTTGTTTATCAGAGCATTTTTCCCAGCAATGTATGTCTCTATATAGTTAGTAGATGTTGGCTTTGACATGCAGATCAAGCCGGATTGTCAATACATAGTCTTCCCTTTCAGAACATTCCTTTCATTCCACAGTGGGACTTCTTTGATTTTCTTTTGTATCCCGGTATCTTGCCATTGTCCCTTTGGCACAGATTCCTCCTCAGCAGAGGTACTTTCTGAACTTTCTCTCTCAAACACAAATTTCTCATTCCTCTTTTCCTGTCCAATCTAAAAGATCAGTAGCTCTCTCTTTACTTCATCCCCCTCCCCCCTCAGATAATTAGCTGCTATCAGATTCTCTACTAATCTCTCTAATTTGAAGAGAGATTTTTTTTGAAAGAATAAACAAGGAAAAGGTAGAGAGTCTAGTTTGCACAGTCTTACTGTGTGTTCTACTCTTTTCCCAGTGGAGAAGAATAAGGGTATGTCTACACTAAACATCTTTTAGTGACAAGGCTGTGTTGACAAAACCTGTGTTGCTAAAAATCAGTGGGTGTGACAAAATACTTCTTACCCCAATGAACAGGTTTTGCGAGCACTCCTACCGGAAGCAGCATTCACACATGCTCTTGGCAGGGTAAAACTTTGTCATTAATGGCAGGGGGGAGTGATGGAAAGGGGAGGAAGGTTAACCACCTGTGGACAAGAAAAGCTTTGTCCAGCAAGTGTAGACACAGCCTAAAAGGTAGACTGGGGCATTGATCTTGTTCAACAGTCTGAGGTTTTTTTGATTTCCCAGCTGACAGCCAACAACTGAGAGTTCTTTAGAGACATTAGCAGAGGGGATAGTACATCTATTTAACTAATTTAATTGATAAACCAGTAGAATCCTCACACACCATGAAAGTGTGGGATCTCCACAAGGCACTAGTGACAGCTTTCTCTCTTTCCCTCCTATTTCCCCTAGGTCAGCCACAACCTGAGCACAAGAATTACCTATGAACTGGTAACATCTGGAATTTAAGGACCCTTGACTGTATGGTCTTCTTTAGGCTAGCAGCTGAATTGTTCCCAAACAAAGGGAGTGTTGGCTTGTAATGGCCCTTAAAATGCAATGCAGCATCTATGTAATGCCCCTTATGCCTTGGATTCTGGAGCATTTCATTCAGCTGCTGTCCCTCTGCACTAGCCCCAAAGCATGGATTTCATTCTGCAATATTTTGTAACTTGCATTTACTATTTCTGATGGTGTTTTCCCCATTAATCACTGAACAAGTGCACAAGCGAAAATTTTTCTTTCTGGCATGACAATGTGCTCGGGAAGTTGTAGTTGTTAAACAAAACATACTAATTCTAATCAAGACACTTTTTTGATGGAAAAGGACAAAAGCATTTAGGAGTTTTAAGAATCATTCTTAAAGAGCTAGTTTCTATTATAAAAATTGACAATACAGAACCTACAATATTATTTATCTTAAAGGTTTTCCCAAGGATTTCACGTATTTATTTAGGATGATTTTTGTTTAGGAATTGAAAGGGGGTTATTTTCCCAGCTAGCTCCACATACTGGATCTTATTTGTTTCACAGTAACAGAGAAACTGAAATGCCTGCAAAACAAAACAAAAAACCGCCAACCACAAACCACTCATCACATGACATGAGTGATTTATGCATGGCAACAGGAAGGTTCCCTCAGGCAATGACTCTGGGATTGGTTTGAACAAGTCTGAACAACCAATCTCACTGGTGGGTAGTACAGTGTTGTGTCTGTAATAAAATATATGACTAACTTTGGAGAGTCAGATATCGTATTCTACTATGCTCCCAAACTGTCTAGATCAGTTTGGTTTGCCTCTTATTAACATGCCTCCTTATATTTCAGGCATACATCCTGTAAGTTCATCAATGTGTGCTAGCAATGTTCTGAAGCCTCAGAGTAACATTCTTAATGCTATTTAAAAGCAGCAGAACAAGACTCAGTAAAATTGTTTTGCATGTAGAATGTATGGCATTAAAAGCCACATTAGACCTGTATGTCCATGCAGAGGGAGAGGAAAATACAAAGAGTTCCTCAATACTAACAGAGCCTGCTTGTCTGGGGGCAGACTTGAACCTGGGACTTCGTGGTATGACCCTCAACCCCATAAGCTAAACCCAGCTGGCTATTAGCTAAGGCCTTAGAGCAGACTCATTATTCTCTCTGCAAGTGGTCTCAGTGCCACTAGATGGGACAGTACACTACACGCAGGAGATGTGTGAGTAACACTAGCACAAAGTTCAGACCCAATCTCAGTCCTGAGTTTGGGCTCTACCCTTCCCAAACAACCCTGTTCTCTTCCTCCACATTAGGCAACAGAGCTGGCCCTCACTGGACATGCAACACTTACATCACTTATTGCACAACACATGGGCTGTGTCTAGACTGGCCAGTTTTTCCGGAAAATCAGCCGCTTTTGCGGAAAAACTTGCCAGCTGTCTACACTGGCCGCTTGAATTTCCGCAAAAGCACTGACTTCCTACTGTAAGAAATCAGTGCTTCTTGTGGAAATACTATTCTGCTCCTGTTCAGGCAAAAGTCCCTTTTGCGCAAAGCTTTTGTGCAAAAGGGCCAGTGTAACAGCTCAGATTTGTTTTGTGCAAAAAAGCCCCTACGGCTAAAATGGAGATTGGGGCATTTTTGCGGAAAAGCGCTTCTAGATTGGCATGGACGCTTTTCCGCAAAAACTACTTTTGGGGAAAAGCGTCCATGTCAATCTAGACGCTCTGTTCCGAAAATGCCTTTAACGGAAAACTTTTCCGTTAAAAGCATTTCCGGAAAATCATGCCAGTCTAGACGCAGCCATATAGCTGAATGTAGGGCCCTGGTGTCCAACCAGTTCTGAAGCAGTAGCCACACTCAACCCACCAAATAGCCACATGTAGCTAGTGGCTAGTGAGTTGGACACCACGATCAAAGGTTATGTGCAGATACACCGCACAGTGAAATGAAGATTGCATCTATACACTGGGGCTATGTCTACACTGCGCATTGTTGCACAAGAAGATATGCAAATGAGGTATGGTGATGAATATTGCAGCACCTTATTTGCATACCTAATGAGCCACCATTTTGCAGTAGGTGCTTTTGCACAAGAAGGAGCTGTCTACACTGCTTCTTGCGCAAAAAAACCCTCTTGTGCAGGAGCCGTTCTTCCTGAAAATAAGCGGCAGAATGGCTCCTGCACAAAAGCCCCTTCCACAAAAATGGCGGCTTGTTAGGTATGCAAATGAGGCACAGCGATATTCATCGCTGCACCTCATTTGCATATCTTCTTGCACAACAATGCGTAGTGTAGACATAGTTTGGGGTTTGTAGCTGTGCATGGCAGTGTAAGACTCTGGCAAGGGGAGGCAATAGAGAAAAACTCAGGAGAAGCTTAGTGCTAGAGACTTGCCCTGCTTCCTCCTCTGTTAAAATCTTTTCCCACTGGTGGAGCCTTTCCCTGAACAGGGGAAAGGCCCCAGCAGCTCCTTGCACTGGGGAAAAGAATCCAGCAGTGGGGAGACAGAAGGCAAGTCTCCAGCAGTGTAGATTGGGGAGACATTGCTTGGATAAGCAGAGAGACATGTAGGGTAAATAGCCACATGCATAGCCACAGAGTTCAGATATGTCTTTACTCTGCTTGCCTAACTAGCATCTACTCTGCTAAGGAAGCATGTACCATTTGTACTCTATTTGCTGTCAAAAGGGTGTGTAGTGTAGATGTACCTTTTGAACAGTCTTGACTGTTCTGACCAACTTCCCCCATAGGCCCCTGAGGAATTGTACTATTCTCAGGCACAATGCCTCTGGAAGCTCTCAAGAAGTTGTCTGTATCTGCCACTGTAGAGTGTACGTTAAAGGCAGAATTCAAGTCCTAAATTAATACCATCACATTTATATTTAATACATTTTGTTCCAGTATTAGTATTTTTTTTGAAAGTTTGATTGGATTCTCTTCAATTATCATGGCACTAATCTACTTGATATGTAATGAAAGATGTTCATTAAGCAGTTATCTGTGTCAGTTCCCCACAACAATTCATAGTTAACATTAACAGTTAAACATGTAGCACCATCATCATCCAGGCTGTGTAAAATACCTGTTCAAAGTCAAACATGATTTGGAGAGAGAAATTTCAGAGATGACAGCTGTTCAAATCTCATAAAAAAACCCACTACTCTTCCATTCCATTAAATTTTTACTCTCTGATTCTAATAGATATCCTGGAAATACACTTGGCACAGATTATCATGGAAGAAGCCTGTGAGAGGCCATACAAACCTAAGATATTGCTACTTCACTGATAATATGAAGAAAAAAAATCCGGAAGACAATTGTCAAATAATATGTACCACAAGTGATCTGAATGATTTCTTCCTGGGTCACTTTTGATAAGCACGAGTCCACCCTTTGAATTTTCCTTCACTTGAAGTTGACATCCCACCCCCAAATATAAGATAGATATAATTTTTTGGTCTTAAAATAATAATGGTAAGAAAGTTCTCAGACATGGTAGCAAGTAGTGGTCCACTGAAGAACCAGCCATAGTCTTAGAAGCATCCTTCAAATCCACTTGCAACTATCAAATAATTCCATACAATGGGATGTTTTATTTTTGACTGATCCCCACAGTGTTGATTAAACTGAACCAAACAAATAAAAAGACAAATATGGGGAACTAATATTCTTTTTTCTTCCTCTTCCAATTTCTTCTTTCCATTCTGCTGCTGTCAAAGCATAAAGCAATGATCCATTTTCTGCAGTACTTTATGTCAAATCCTACTCTCTTGTAGTCTTCATTGGCTGAAAGCCCTAAGGTTTCTTAGCTCTGAGCCAGAGCCCACTGAGAATAATACAGAGACTGTACACTTTCACAAAGCTGTGTACAGAACTCAGAATGACATAGGTAGGGATCCACAACTAGACAAGGGACGGTTTTATTGCCCAAAGTTTGTGGCCAGGAAAGGTTAGTATCTCTTTCCACATCTGAGATCAGACACAGCTTACTGATCATAAATCAGCATGAGTATGCTATAATACATATAAGGGGGGAAATATACAATGTTTGAGGCCTTGTTTCCCCTTATTGCCTTCACAATTAGGGTCTCCAGATGGTTTAAACAAAAATACCGGACACACTTGACATTACATCACAATCTACATTACATCTTATTTAGAAAACACTGGACATTTATTTTCTCATTTATATTTTCTCAATTTGTTTCCCAAACAAAAAGCTCAAATATTGGACTGTCCAGTTCAAAACCAGACACTTTGCAACCCTAATCACACTTTATACTCCCAAACATGAACTGCAAGCACAGATACTTACCCACCCTCATTTGTTTCTCTTTGGTTAAATAGTTAGAGGTGTAAATGGTGCCTGTCATTGAACTGTGGGTGCAAAATCCTGGCACAAATTTTGCAGGTGCATATGGTAGGGCTCATTCAGTGACTGACAATGGTAGATTTTTTTATTGTTACAGTCTGTGCTTTTACAACCAAATCATTGTAAAGCACCACATAAAAATATCCTGAAGGGGAAAATGGAGAAGAACAATGAACAACTTTCTTCCAGCAAAAGGAATGGGAGGCAGCCAAGCACAGCATTGGGGGAGGCACTGTTATTGCCTTTCTCTTGACATATGAGTCAGAGACAAGATTTTGGCTGAAGCTAGGAAACAGAGGGACTTAACTTATGAAGTTGACAAAATAGTGATTTTCCCGGAGTTGAAAGAGACCACACAGGCTTTCAGAAACAAAACAAAACATTGGCAGGTGTCAAGTAAGACTTTCTGGATGTGAATGCAGAAGTGTCTATTCTATTCCCCTCCAGACTCTGAGTTATAGTTTAAGGAGGCCTATATTTTCTGGGATTGATTCTCAACAGCCAGTTTGCTGGAGAAGGCCAAAAAGGAGGAAGGAGTATAAACCCATTCCTGAATTCCTAAGAAAGTAAATCAGATACACACTTCAGCGCTATGCAGTTAAAGACAGTGGAGAAAGATGCTCAGCGGGTGTACATTGTCATAGCTTCATTGAAGTCAATTTACATTAGCTCAGGATCTGTCAGATCCTAATCCCATCAAAATCAATGACAAACCTACTATTGATTTCAATGGCAACTGAATTTTACTTCCTGTAGGGACAATCCCACAAGCCCTATTCATTACTGAAGTACATTTCTTATTGATTTCAAAACTCCCAATGAAGACAATCAGACTTGTGCTTGGGTAAAGAATTAATAATGGTTGCAGGAATAGGCTCTGTAAAAATGTCAGGAAATATAATGTTTGCAGTGTTGCTGTAGTCAAGTTGGTCCCAGGATATAACAGACACAAGGTGAGTGAGGTAATATCTTTTATCAGCCCAACTTCTGTTGGTGAAAGAGACATGTTTTTGAGCTCTCAGTGGTCCAATAAAAGATATTACCTTCACCTGTCTCATCCCTCCCAGGAAATATGACTAATGGTCACAACAGAAAGGCAAGGAACTAAATACTTTCACAATCTCTGATCCAAAGAAGGATGGAATAAAACAAAAATTACAGGGGAATTCAGTCATTTACATTTACAGTTATCTTGAGAAAACAAAAATAGAAAGCACCAAGGGGCCATTTTGTAAGTGTTACGTATGCTATCGTATGTTTATAAAAAGTCAGCATCCCACTCTCACCCACAAATATAAAATATAAAGTATATATTTTTCAGTATTACAATAATAATTGAAAGAAAGTTCTCAAATATGACAGCAAGTAGGGGTCTACTGAATAACCAGTCATACTCATGGAAGCTCAAAATTAAATTCAAATTAAAACCAAATTAAGACAAGAGAACTTGCATCTAAAATATCACTTAGATAATTTTAATATCAGAAAAATCTTGTGCATTGTTGACTCATGGACTCATAGAATACTAAAACTGGAAGGGACTTTGAGAGATCATCCAGTCCAGGCCCCACCCTCGTGGCAGGACCAACCACCATCTAGATCATCCCTGATAGATGTCTAACCTGCTCTTAAATATCTTCCACACCCGCCGTAGGCAATTTATTCCAATGTTTGACCACCCTGACAGTTAGGACATTTTCTCTAATGTCCAACCTAAACCTCCCTTGCTGCAGCTTAAGCCCTATCATCAGAGACCAAGGAGAACAATTTCCCCTCCTCCTTCCTGTGACACCCTTAAACTAAACAGCAAGAATCTGCAAGATCCAAGCTATTGTTAGCTATACCTTATTTTTAAAAATTAGATGTATCCTTGACATTCAATTATCATATTAAACAAATTATGCAAAATAAGTCCATACTTTGTACTGAGCAGTTTGGCTTTCATGTAGACATCATTAGCATGGAGAAATAAATGCACCTGATAAAAATGTAACAAGAAAATAGGGTGGCTACAGTTTAAAAAGTGGTAAAACACAGTATAATGTTTGTTCCTTCAAGCAGAATTGTTGATGGATAAGAGACAGTCCCTGGAAAATTGTCTAGCCAGTAGCAACTATAGTACAAATCAGCCTTTGTATTAAATGCCTATTTTATGGTTCCTTGTACAGAAGATCAAAAATTAAATAGATGCAGGAATATAATTACAGGATTAATGGCCAAAGCTTATACATAAGGGGAGAGATTTCAAGAAAAAAAATGTGTTGTAAGCATTTATTTATTTTTTAATGAAAACTTGAAATATAAAAACAATAGGTCTCTTGTTATATTGCAAAGGTCACATTCACCAATTCCCCACTGGTTTTATCCACCCTTAACACCAACTGAACCAGGAATAGGTTTTACCTCTGATTTGCCAAGACTCTGATTATCAACCTTTTAGTTCCAGCCATGAATCAGCGCTACTTGGTGTTTGTAATCAAGGGGAAAAGTTCACTCGCCTAAAGCAGTTCACAAATGTAACACATCTGAGCGAGTCATTTTACGAATTCAATGACAGTACATTCATCCACATTATTAAATGCAAAGTGAAAAGGCTGTTTTCATACTTTGGAATAAAGAGCCAAGAAAATCAACAGTTTCCACTACCACCCCTCCCCAAGGAAAACTCACTAGCTTTAGAAAAAAAGCCCTTGCTTCTCATCACAGATAGACATGTAATTCAAAACACAATCCCCTGCATAAGTTACTTTCTAATAAGGCATTATAAAGTAGTTGTCAACGGGGAAAAATAGTTAACCACACCTCTTGTGGGTTAGCCTGAGTGGAGAATAAAGTACTAGGCCTGCGGGATTAAGAATGCCTGAGTCTTTGGGGAACTTCCAGACATTCTCTTTGGTAACAGATAGAAAGCTCTTCAGCTCAAACTGCACTGTCATATGTTTTATTCATGGGCCATCATAAGGGCCACCAAACAGATTATCACGTTTACATCAGGCCTCCTCAGAGAGATAAATTCTTTAATAGTTGAACCGGCAGGGTCAGTCAGTACAGAGATGCCTGCCGGGCAACCAAATAATAAATAAATAAATGAAATGAAATCAAACATTGAGAGTTTAATGATGTCCTTCAGCAGTCACCAATCAATATGTTTTATCTCTCACTGAAAAGGTCACATTAAGGTTTCATCATTTTAGCGGCATCATCCTTTTTTTTTTTTTTTTTTTTTTTTTGGCGTGTGGCATAAGTAGTTGCAGAGGTACACGAAAAAAACAGTCTAAAAAACCATAACTTCATTGGCATTGACAAATCCTTACAAATACTTATTTGTGATCTTGCATCTTTTTGCGATTTGGGTTCCTTGAGTAATCGAAGTACCACATGGAGTTTCCTATTGTTTGCTGCTGGAAATAAATGTTTTAACAGACACAGCAGTACATAGCAGCACTGTGTGTGCTAGAGACTCTCATTTCAGAGCTGACTAAACTAAACAATAGAACAGCCTCATGTAAAAAAATCGGCAGGACTAAAGGCTTCTCATCATAGAGAGACAGGTAATCCAATGTTTCCTGCAAATGTATATATCTGTAATGCTCTGTTGTTTATATATATGAAGAGCATTATATGGATGAAACCTCAAGTGAACACAGAAGGAGGAGGATATGCTATTTTTAATTCTCTCAGGCTATGTCTACACTACAATGATTTATCGGAAAAAGGTACACAAATTGCACTCTGCACTTTGCATACCTTTTTCTGATAGTTTTTTTGGAAGAGGCTTTTCTTAAATTTGGCCCATCTACACTGGGCCAAATTTCAGAAAAGCCTCCTTTTTTTGGAAGAACCCTTCTTCCTCATGGGAGGAGGAATACAAGTCTTCCAAAAGAGCATGTCTGCTCTTCCTCAATAAAAAGAGGAAGAGCAGACACATTCCCTGGATGTGGTGGAGTTTTTTCGAAATACCTCTGGTATCCCAGAAAACCCCCGTAGTGTAGACATAGCCCCAGTAATTGTTAGGCAAAACTTATAGAGGATAGAGAACTGATTTCCCCCTGAAAATTATCCTCTTTTCCTTTCCTGATTAAAAATGCACTGTTGACCATATCACTAAGGCTTGGGGTCATATTCAACTCCTTTTTTCCCCTCCCCTCTTCCAGTCCAGTTACCGGAAAATATTGCTACTTTTAAAAAACAGGTCTCCAAACTCCATCCACTAGTAAAACATGTCCTGGGCATCTCTTGCCTGAATAAGCAAAACCTCCATTGGCAACCCCATATTGCATTTTGCTCCCCTACAATTCATTCATAATTGTGCAGTTTGGATCATGTATCTTCTGTGGATCCTTTCCCTTGCTTCCCATTGCTTCCACAACAAGGCCAAACTTCTCCAACACTCTATGCAATTTTGCTTCCGATCTTGGCTTTCTTCTCATACTATTGCTCACTCTGGTGTTTACGCTCCGCTTTCCCCCCTTCCACTGTAGCTGTCTCCCATGCGTACTTGAGAGTTTAGTGACTCTGCATCTATGTTTGCTACAGTGATCCTTCCCTAGTTATTAGACAGCCACTCTACCTTCATTCATGTCCCTTCTCAAGGCACAATATTGCTACAAAACCCTTCAATTGATCAAGCAATGAGATAAATTACTCTTTTTTAAAAAAATGGTACCAGAGCCACATTATAACAGAAATGAAGGATGGTACAGTGGTTAGAGTGCTAGACTGGGCTTGAGAAGATTTTACAGTCAATTCCTTGCTTCATCACAGAATTCCTGTGTGATTTTGGGCAAGTCACTTAGTCTATCTGTCTCTCTGTAAAATGGTGGCAGGCCCATCAATGGGGGGATAAAGTGGGCAACTGCAGTGGTGGCTGGAGCTGTGGGGTCTTTAAATCATTGCTAGAGGGCTGCATGGCACACTCCAGGCAGTGCTGGGGGGAGAAGGGCTATGCTCTGGGCAGTGCTGAGGCCTTGCTGCTCCAGCTCCTCCCTATCTTGCCCAGGGGTTCGGTGAGGATGTGACCTCACTTACATGGCTGTTACAAGGATAAATATATTAAATAATTTGATGTGCTGAGATACCATGCTGCTGAGCACCATAAGTATGTTGGACAGAAAAGTCAGCCTTGAGGTTCTTGCATATCAAGCATATTACATGTCTGTCTGGTTTAAAGAGCTAAAAAGAGCTAGATAGATTCATGGAGGTTAGGTCCATCCATGGCTATTAGCCAGGATGGGTAGGAATAGTGTCCCTACCCTCTGTTTCTCTGGAGGTGGGTGACAGGGGAGGGATCACATGAGGATTACCTGTTGTGTTCCCTCTGGAGCATCTGATATTGGCCACTGTTGGCAGTCAGGATACAGGGATGGATGGACCATTGGTCTGACCCAGTATGGCCGTTCTTATGATTTGTGCTTTCTGTCCTACATAGACTGCAGGTTCTTCATGGCAGAAATTGTTCCTTCATCTAGGTGCCCAACAAATAAAATAAATAGGAATTAATAAAGCAGGGTTGCTTGGGAGAGGGATTGAATTAAAAGGGATAAAAATAGCATCCCATAGTAGAAGGGTTGAGGAGACTCCAAACTAAACACAGAACTATCAGAACTGGAATCAGAGCTGATTCAGATAAAGGAGGAGACCTTTGGCACATGTCTTTGGTCACTGGAAGAAGAAAATGCAGACAGTGGTTTAAAACTCTGAGGAGGCTGACAGCATGAAGTATTTGCATGCTAATAGCTCCAGCAAATGTTTGTGAATTCAAATTGTGTTTTACTTGGGGGAAATCTGCTCACTAGCTCACAAACAGAAGCATGTCACTGCTTGTACAGCTTCTGTTTCCCCATTCCACAGATTCATGGCTCACTCCCTAGCATCCTGGCAGACAAAGAAAAACATTTTGAAAAAAATATTTTTTGATACATTCTGGTGTGTTAAATTCAGTTACATGGCATCCAATTAGGCTGCTGGAAGCCAGGGTGATGCACTGCAACAAACATGATGAGACATAACAAGACATAGCAAAGTTGGCCAAAAGCATAAGCAATGATCACCCGGCATACACTAAGATGACTGAGGCTGTGTCTACATTGCCATTTTCAGCACTAAAACTTCAGTCATTCAGGGATGTGAAAAAACACATCCCCATCCCGAGTGACAAAAGTACCATTGTAAAGCACTAATATAGACATGCTCCTGGTAATAAAATAAATTCTGATTGCGCTGCCTGTGTTACAGCGCTGCATTGACACGACTGCTGAGACCACACTGTGATGTGGGCAGTGCAGACATACCCAGAGATAAATTAAAGATATGGGTCCTTAAAATGAGGAGTGCACAGCAGAGGCCAGGCAGTAATACAGAGGTAGAATAAAGTCTCTTTTGCACTCCTCCAATCCCGAGCTCTCTTTGTGGTGATAATCTGGAATAAGTTAAAGCATCCAGAAGGCTGCTCTAAATGATGCTGGCTGCCAATGGCTGGGCATTGGTGAAGCTCAGAGAAACTCCAGCCAGCTCCCTATACTAACTGCAAGGAGAAGGGGTGCTGTAGAATCCATCATGCTGCCTCTGCAAAACCAACTATCACTCCTGCATTGGATTGAAGAACAATTATGCTGCTGTTATGGACAAAGCACATGCCAAAGCATCTACACAGCACCAGATGATCTGAGCCTCATATTATATAGATATATGCTATAATGAATGCATCATTATAACTATATATATATATATATATATATATATATATATATATAGCCTGAAGCACATGGCCAGATAGGGAGAGCATGTGGAACCTACATATTGTTTAAAGAAAGTGGATCCAGGAGTGATGGAGTGGGCTCCTAAATCATAGATACTGATTTATTTATATTTGTCAACAGAGAAGCAAGGGCAGGCATGGGCTAGTATATAGGCAGGAAGAGGCAAACATTTTGAATTTTTCCAGAATTTGTACAAATGTGACCTTAAGTATTTTGAGCACTTTTCATATAGTTTTTGCAATTACACCTCCCCCCTCCCCAAACTGTTAAGCACATCTTATTGTTATTCAGGAGAGAATTGTAAAAAGGAAGTGGAGGTCTTGAGACCCTTTGTTATATCTTTTTGGTCCACCATCCATCTAAGAGAATGTAGAACTGTGTGCTACAGAAATGTAAGATCACACACTGGGGGGGAGTTGGTGGGGGAGAGAACCTTGCACTGTTTGCATCTTTCCTTCCTCCACAACTAGCATTCTCAAAGCTATTTTGTAAATATAGGACATCTGCTTTATTGAGCTAGAAAAAAAACCTATCAAATGTAATGACAGCACTTTGGACTCTATTCTGATCTCACTTACACTCCATGCAGCTTGTTGGGTTTTTTTTCTGTAATTTTAATGAAACTGTGGCACAGCATATCCCTTTCATTTAAATTATGCACTGTCAGTATTTTTCCTCTTTGCAATTGAATAACATCTCAGAAATCATGCCAATAAGAGGGGGCTGTAGCAAATAAAGAGAAAATGTTGGAGACCGGTTCTTCACCAAATCTGCACACACAATTCTGGATCCTGTACATTCTCACTAATTCTACATAGGGAGTTCCTATCCTGGGGGTTAAACTCCATGGAATAACACTGACCTCCTGCTAACTGGATGGTGTGTCCCTGCCTTCATGGCTCCAGGACTATATATTTGTTACCTTTTCTTGACCCAGTGGCTAGTCAAAGTTTCAGGCTTTGAGGATTTCAGTTGGAAGCAGAAATTGATAATCTAGTCCAGTGTTTTCTTTGACGCAATGTCATTTGTTAACAAGAAATGTTCAAAGTCCCACTTCTGTAAATGCAGGAGGAACCAATAGCTGAAGGAACAGTTTCTTAGCTACAGGCCCAAGTGTCTTTCAGCCAGCAGTCCCAACCCAGAATCTTTCCTTGGCTTCTTCTAGGGCAGTATCTCCCCCTTTTTGTGTGTGGCTACATAACCCTTTAAGAATTTTGAGGAACCCCAGCCAGGAAAAACAAACAAACAAAAAAGACAGCTGTCTCTTTAACCAAGGGGGGGGGGAGAGGAGGGGCTTATGACTTCTTGTGGTGCACCATTTGGGATACACTGTTCCAGGGTAACATGCGCATGCTGCTTACAAGAGTGTGCTTTGCTTTCTCTGCTCTCCATCTCTTTCTTTTTTTCCCCATCGCTCTCTCATCCCTTCTCTGATAGTGTGTGTGTGTGGGGGGGGGGGGGGGGGCGGGGAGGGGGAGGGATTAGCACAGAGGACTGGAGCTCCTGGTCTTTTAAATCACTGCAGAGTGCTTGGGGCAGCTCTGAAAGCTAGGGTGTGGGGGAGGAAACCATGGTCTGAGTGTTGCTGAGGACTGGCTGCCCTGGCCCTGGCCCTGGCCCTGGCCCTTCCAGGAGCACACAGCTGCCTTACCCATACACCTTGCCTCAGCTCCCCCATCCTGGCCAATGGGAAGATCCTATGTTTAAGAGCTAGAGGGGAGACATGCCACTGCTTCTGGACAAGCAGCGAGTTTGCCTTAGCCCCACTGAGTTACCAATCAGACTTTTAATGGCCTGGTCTGCAATGCTGACCAGAGCCACCACTGTCCCTTTTTGATTTGGTGTTGTAGTAAAAAACCAGACACTTGGCAACCCTATGGTTGACTCAATAAAAGACTGTGACCTTATTGCACAGCTACAAGTCACAGATGTTTGAATGACAATACTTACATCAAAACTGGTAGAGGAATGTTAATTCTTTTAACTGGAAATTCACAAATTAAGTCATTTGGACAGAAATGGAAAATCGTAATGTATGTATTGTACTTGCTGTAGGATACTTCCTTTAAGTTCAAAAACAGGTTGCTTGCAATACTCAATCAATTTTTCAAGTCACTATAATCATACTTCAACATCAGACCAACAAGTCCAGCATATGAAGAACACACAAACATGAGAAGGCCATCAGCCAGAATTAGGCCTTTTGAGATGAAAGGGGAGAAGACAGCCAGCTTCTGACCCTGTACCCCAACTCCATCCCATATTGTCATTTCCTTGCAAGTATTATTCTTCTCTACATCTTTTTATGGTACGTTACTAGCTAACTACCTAACAGGCCTGTAAGTGTCGTAGAAACCTCCCCAGCCTCTTTCTGTCCAGATTGTAATATAAGAATGAATTTATATTCCCTTGCTTGCTCACATTAACTTCAAAGGGAACAGAACTGTAGAAATTGTAATGTTAAAATTAGTGTAACTATGAGTATGGTTAAAATTAGTATTAATTATGATTTTTGCAATTAAATGCATTTAGGTATGAATTTAATTAAGACTAGATGTGGATAAACACTACCAAACTCATGAATAGCTTACCTGAGTATTTGAATGGAATCTCTTCCCACAGCAAGCACTGCATTTAGTAATGAATGTTTGAAGGATCAGGTCCTAATATGGTTCATGTCATCTAGTGCAGTGTTTCTGAAAGTGTTCTGCGAAATCACTTTCAGAAACACATTAACTGGCCGCCTCAGTTTGTTTATTTACTGGCGCCGTGGCCACAGAGCCTCGTGGCTCCCATTGGCTCCAATTCATCCTTTGCAGCCAAGGGGAGCTGCAGGAAGCAATGTGGGCGGGGCCACCACTTCCCGCGGGTCCTCTTGAGTGCAAAGGATGATACAGAGCCAATGGGAACTGTGAGGCTCTGTGGTCACGGCGTCAGTAAATAAACAATCCGGGGTTAATGTATTTCTGAAAGTGATTTCATGGAACTTTCTGAAACACTGATCTAGTGGATAGGGACTTGGACTCAGGACACCTGAGTTCTGTTCTTTGCTCTGCCATGACCTGCCATGTGACCCTCAGCAAGTCACTTTCTCAATCCTTGCCTCAACACCTTTTGTCTGTCAGACTCTGGCTCTTACAGTGTATTTTTACTATGTCTGACACACTGGGGCCTCTAGATGCTAACACAATATAAGAATTATATGATGAAATATTAATACTATAGTATAATTATACTATTTTAAATACATATTGCATTTGTATTTAAATACAATAAACAGATTAACAATAATAAATAATACAATTAATAAACAGATTAATATGAAAGATACTTTTAAAGGGCAGTCACTTTTCCTCAATTCAAGTAAGCAATTTAATTAAGAAGTATATGGTAAGCACTCTCGTACAGGGTTCATCTTTTTGTTCTGCATTTGTACAGCATCTAACACAACAGAACCCAGGTCTACAATTAGAGCTCCTAGATAGTACGGTAAAATAAATAATAAACAATTATGGAGTAATAGCTGGGATTCAATATCTAGTATATCAGATTGCTTATTACCTAATTTAGGCTTTATTTTTGTTACTGTCTCTTTGTAAAATATGTTTTTTCATCGTCTTCAAATCAGAAGTCAAACGAAGCTTTTGCCCTACGTCTAACCTGTCAAGGTCTCTAAGAGAAAATACGCTTTAAAGGAGCAGGAGTTAATGGTCACTTCTGCACCATAAATTCTATTGGCAGATACACTAGTAGCTTGTAGAAATAAAGATGACTTTCTCCTTGGAAGCTCTAATGAGACCAGGGAATAATATACAATCTGTTATTCAGATACATCACACTTCAAATTCAAGAGCTTTTAAACAGCCTCTAATGCTTAATAATAATAGAAATACATCCTATTGCTTCTTTCCTAAACTTTGTGAGATAAACACAAGTTATATTTGTGAAACCTTTGATATTTTTTGCTGTCAAAATTCTTAATGATTATTTCAAACATGTAAAAATAAAAGCCCTCAAGGATTTCCTTTAACCAACTCAACCACAGGGGATGAAAGGGAAAAGCCCTGAATTCTTCTGGAAACTTCTTCATGACAGTTTTTTAAAACAAAGACCTATGTTAACATAGGCATTGAAAATCTTTTACAATATGCTGTTATTTTTAAGCATTACAAATCTCCCTAGATAATTACAGCCTATGGAGTTTATCTTCAGTTAGCTTTAACTAGCTTGTTTTTAGAGGGCCTAGGTAACAGCACCTAGAAGAATTAAACTTTGATAGAACGAAAGAATGAAATTTTAATACCCCATTGAACCACATTGGGAATGTCTTTTTTGAAGGCATAAGTCAGCTTAAGACTGGACTTTTTTTAAAGAACAAAATGAGACTCACTTCTAAAGACTCAGACTTGGCAGTTTTTCAGTTTTCTTCTGTATAGTAAAATGGAACTGAAAGCTACCATACTTTTAAAACCTGATAGAAAACTGACATGTTGGCTGAAACAAGAGGGTTTTGTACACAAACCCTATAATGCAAAAACTCTGCTTAGCCAGAAGCCTGATTTGTGTCTGTTATCTTACCTTCTAATTATTCCCTTCACTCTGTGGGCCAAGAGTTGCATACACATACCTAATTTTGGAAAAAGAAGCAATAAAATATGTAAGAAAAAGAGACTCCCTATTTTTCTAGAAAGGTCTCATATAACTCATAACTCCTGGACTTCATAATTTATTTGGTGAGCAATGCATAGGACAGCACATAGGATGTATGTGCACATCTGAATCCCGTACATCAGTTTTTACTAGTACATTTGCATTCTATGCGTGGGGCTACTCCTTTTTTGCATTTGCAACCAACCATTCTGAGATGTAAATGAACCTTCATCTATCTGGTCCTTGTGACAGAAAGAAAATAGAAAAAGAAAAAATCATACTTTTTTTTACACCTGTTGTCTTGTTAAGGTAATTCAATCAATAATCTACATTATGGTTACAGCTGATCAAACTGGTTAGAAAAAAAATCTGAATTCCCTTGGTAAATTATGATATTTTAGACATATGTTTGGGTCTTGATTGAGGACAAAAAGTCAAATTGTTGAAAATTTTCATGGAAAGAAAAGTTCTAAAAATTATAATTTGGAAATATTAATCACAAAAGTTTGAAAATTAAAATAAAAGACCAGTGTAAACAGGCATATTTTGTTTTAGTAGTAGCAATTCAAACCAAAAACATTTAAATTTCAATTGACATTGCAAAGGAAAATGAAATTTAAATTATATTAAGATCAAGTGTCAATTAGAAATTAATTGTTTCACTTTTGAACCAATGTCTCTACTTACGATAATGTCTCTACAGATCTCCTAATCAAAGGTGGGGTAGGTCAGTACTTGATGGGAAACCTTTAATGAACCCCTCATCTCATGTGGGGGATTCAGAGAGGCAGTCTTCATTCTGAGTCAGTGTCAAATTAGAATGTGACTCTGATGGTAGAGCCTCTTTCCTGAAGACAAGGCTTCTTTGGATGAGATGCAAAACTAAGAAAAACCCAATATGTTTCACACTGATACTTCCAGGACCTGCAAAATGAGCCCATAAAAAGACTAATAAGAGAGACACTTTGGACTACTGTTGCCCAATATCATAGTTACCTCTGCTCAGGGAAGGCATTTTACCAGGGCCCCTAGAAAACGTGATAGTGAGCATCAGTGAGACTTTTTCTTGTGGAGAAGCTGAGATGTGAGACACAAATACAGTGTTCTAAGGCGTGTCTTAAAATGCTTGCACTCTCTGTAAGTAATCCTGGCACTTGGTGTCTAGTGATCACCCTCTCATTTCTGGACAAAATTATTGAAAGGGTGGCACTGAGTTAATGCTAGACACTTCTCATATGCCAATGTTATACATCCTTTCCAGTCATAGCATGGAGAAATGATGGATGATATCTTTATAGTTGCAGACTTCTATGTTAATATTACTTGATCTTTTAGTGACTTTTTGGCAAAATGAACCCTAAGATACTGGTTTAAGACCTTGCAGAGATGGATGAAATTGATGTAAGTTATCTGTGCTTATTTTTCTCTGACAATTCCCAGAAACTTCTTTCCATTGGACCAGTGGTCCCCAACCTAAGGGGCAGCACTGCGCATGTGCTGCACGCCCAGGGCAGAGGCTGTGCATGCGCCACTTACCCGGGGGTGGCATTGCGCATGCACCACGTGCCCGGGGTGGGGGCCGTGCATGTGCTGGGCACCTGGGGCCCGGGACACAAGAATGACTCAGGTTGGTCCTGGTCACTAGGCAGGCACACATAAATGCCCCAGCAGGCGCCATGGCACCCGCGGGTACCACGTTGGGGACCACTGGATTGGACTCTCACTTATTGTGTCCTGTAGAACTCAGTTCTGTTATTTCTTTTAGAAATAATGGGCTATAATATTAGGAATATAATAATGTTACCTACTTCTAAAGCATTCAATACAGCTTTCCTACTGCTTGAAGGAAATCTGACTGTGGAAATGAGATGGATGATGGAGATGATGAGAACAGGAAGCAGAAAAATTCTCTGACAAAGCAGCAAAAAACTAAAAATGTACCATTCATAGAGGCCATCTTTCCTCAAGCGGCCAATAAGTAAGAAGAATCAAGTTTTTTCCTGACTTAGAGTTTATCATGCACTGTAAATATAACAATGAAGGAATACTTTTGTACCATCTACAGCTAGCTAGGAGACCGAATCTATTTTTTTCATATTGGCAATTAACCACCACAAACCAATATATTCCACCGCAGACAGAAAATGAAGGCCACAAAAAGTTTCAACTTATTCATTAGGGAACAGCTCCCCTTCTCACCGGGACACACCAAAAAGAAATCCATTACACCAGATCGTAATCCTTGTCTGCCGTGTACAATTCATTTGTGACTAACTTTCAGAGGTGATGCTCCTTGTTCAATTCCTGAATGGGCTGGCAAGAACTTATCTCAGAGATTGCATCTTGGAGCCACCACAGCTGTGATCAGAAATTGAGGCTGATAGTCCTAGCGGTGGAACTATCAGAGAGATGCGATTGAACATTTTTTGGTGGGGGAATATAGCATCTTTAGGCTTTCTTGTGGAGAAGCTGGAATCTGAGGCATACATGCTGGTCTCATAAATCTGCATATTCATTGTTGCTTTCCTTGGCATCACACCACTGATTAGTTAAATCTCTGCTTGAAATAGGAAGATCATTCTCTGCTATCTATTGGTAGTTGAGAGCTCATGGATATAGCTCATGTTTTTCAGACAAAAGCTTTTGCATTGAAAATGATTTTTTTTTCAAAAAATGGCTCCCCCCTCCCCAAAAAATATTGTCAGCATTGAAAATTGCTGTGAAGAATATCAGTACGTTTTAAAAACTATTTTATATTGAAAACATAAAAACATTATTGAAATGTTTTTCATCCTGTGGTTTTCAGAAAAAATGACAATTTCTGATAATCATTTTGATTTTGCGAATTTTTTTGAAGAAAAAAAAAAGCAAAACATTCTAAATTGTCATGAAAATTAAATCAGTCCAAAAATTAAAACTGGATGGTATTTTAATACTTTGCTATATTCCTATATTATACTATTGGTACCCACTAAGCAACAAAGTAAAATACTGCAAGTGTGCAGCAACCATTGCCTCAAACCTCAACAAAAGGTAACTGCCTTGGAAGCACAGTCTGGCATAAGATAAAAAAGTCATCCACATAAATATTGGTGAAATTTCTTAGCCTTCCATTCCTCACATCCAAACAGGGCATCTTTATCTGTGCATTATTCTTACTGAATGGAGTTAACATACCAAGATGCAAATACTTCTGGCCTTTCACACCTGTTAGGGAGAACATGCAGCATCACTGCACTTCTCTCATGGTGAGGCATCACAAGTCAAATTGTAGCCCTTTCTATGCTATGTTTCTCCTCCCCACCCTTAAGAAAAGACATGAACTAGAATATGAATCCCTTATGCCTATAACTAAGCTGCAGGTGGGGTTAGTTTGAGAGAGTGACTGACGGAATAGGGTTGAAGAAGCTCTTTAGAATGGCTCTAAATGAAACTGCTGCTGCTGCTGCTGCTGCTGCTGCTGCTGCTGCTGTTGCTGCTGCTGCTGCTGCTGCTGCTGCTGTGCGAGGCTTGGGCCAGGACCGGATTAAGGGGGGGACTAGCCGGGCAGCTGCCTGGAGCGCCAACCTACGGGGGGTGCCTGATTGAAGTGGTAAGGGGCGCCGCGTGCCCAGGGGCGGGGCCGCACATGCGCCACATGCCCGGGGCTGGGCTGCGCATGCGCCGTGCGCCCACTGCCTAGGGTGCAACTATGGCTCAGTCTGGCACTGGCTTTGGCTACCATAAAACTTTTAGATAATATGGCCTTACCTTATTCCTTCAGATGTCTTTGATATTACAATATATTTTAACTAATTTGCATTGGTCATATGATAGTGGTCAGTAATATCACAGTGACATTTATGTGGTAATTTGTCTTTTTTATTAGTATTTTTCAGACACTTTAGGCATGCCAAGAAATGTTTACATTTGACAAATCATGTTTCTCAACGGGATCTTTGTTGTGGTTAAAGTTGTATTTTAAAATGCATGTGTTACGCAAGCACAAAAATAAGTGGCAGTTTGTGTGGAGGTGTTACACCAAAAATAGAAGCAATGAAATTAAATGTATCATTCCACACCTGGAATCTGCCTTTGTCCTAGAGATATATGCAGTATTGTTGTAGCTGTGAAGATCTGTGTGTCTTAAAAGCTTGTCTCTCTAACTCTTACAAGTTGGTCCAAAAAAAGAGAGATATTACCTCACCCTCTTTGTCCCAGAGATGTCATTTGAAATATAAGCAGCATTTAAAGTTGTATCTTCATACTAGAGCATCTACATCTTGCCTATTGTCACAGTAAACAGAGCATGTCAGTAAATACAGTTTATATTTAGTCATTCATTAAGTGAAAATGGAACAGTTCAGAGTTATCATGACAGGAAGTTACTTTTGTAAGCATAATAAAGACAAAAATATTCTCTTTGTGAAAACATAACTGGATCAAACAATCACAGCATGTTTTATTCATGCCATGTTTATGCCTGGATATGTCCAAGTTATTTGCTAGGTCACACTTGATAGATTCAGGAGGGAATTTCTTGGTACAATGAATAAAAAAGGGCATTGTGTTCTTGTGCCCTAACTTCAGACCAGGAAAAAACACTATTATTAAAATATGGTCACCTTCCTGTCTTCATAATGCCCATGAAAGCAGTCTCAAAATGTGAAAAAAAGCGATGGCTTTACATGGCAAAAATCTTTGCTGTTCCTTATAGTCAAGCTGGCTTACACAGTAGCCCAGGAGTAGCCTGAATCTGTAACAGATTGATATGGATTGGAACAGCAACAAATGTCGGCTGGAGATTCAGACAGAACTAGTAAACATGGAGTGATTATTATTTTTGTGTGCTAAGCATTTACTGGAAACATTTTGCCATTTTAACCCTAGAATATTACTATCAAGTTGCAAATAATTCAACACACCTTCTCCATAGCTGTATTTACCGTAATCTAGGCATTTGATGCAACAAACATTGCTGCTGAGCTCTCAATGTTTTAAAATGAAAGCAGAATAAAAGTGATATAACATCCCCCTATGTTGATCCTACTGTATTTCAAAGTTAAGATTGGGTCACTAACTGAAATAAGAGCAGTGTAGATGGGAGAGGGGGCTCATTTTGGATGGGGGAGGGGATTCATTTGACCCTAGCAGAGGGCTCACTTATTGAAGTGTGTTTGTATGCAAAGGCATCTCCAGAGGGAATGTCTTCAATTATGCTCCTAGAATTGTGTCTGAAATTGGAAAAGCACTGCTTAAAGAAATATCACAGTGGTGCTGCTAGCCTTAGTGCTAATGCTGTGGTTAAATAAAATTCAGAGTTCTGCCCTGAGAAGGAACAAGGTGTGTCTTTTCTGCTGTGCTTCCCCATATAATGGAGACAACACTACTCTATGCCAGCTGTGAGTAATGACTGGCTCACAAGCCAGACGCCTTTCACCAGGGTTCACCTGGTGGATCTCTGATGCTTTATTTACCTGTGCCTCCATAGGTATAGATGCTTGCAGATCCTGTTGGCCATGGATCACTGTTCCTGGCCAATAGGAACTGCAGGAAGTGGTGTCTTGGTCTACACTGCTTCCCACAGTTTCCATTGTTCAGGCATAGCGATCCACAGTAAACGGGAGCTTCAAGCAGCCTTACCTGCTTAGGCACAGATAATTAAAGTGCTAGTGGCCTGCGAGAGACCAACCCTGGTGAACCAACTCGGCTTATTGTCCACTCCTGCTCTAAACAGTATTTATGAAAATGTATAATGGCTAGTAAATGAAGGTGTGTCTACAAAGCAAAGTTATTTTGAAATAACAGCCCTTATTGAGAAATAACGTTCCTAGCATCTACACAGCCAAACCACCATTTCAAAATGAATTTGAAATAGCGGAGCACTTATTTTGAATTTGGTAAACCTCATTCTATGAGGAATAACGCTAAATTCGAAATAGCTATTTTGCAATAGGTGCTGTGTAGACACTTTTTTGAAATAGGGGGCCTCCAGCCTTCCCAGGGTGCCCTGGTGGCCTCTCCGGCCTCAACCAAGAACACTCCTCGCCCTTCTCTCCTCCCTGGAGCCCTTCTCTCCTCCCTGGAGTGCCTGTGCCAGCTCTAAGCCTGCCAGCCCAGAGCCAGCAGTCACTGCCCCTGACCCAGTGGCCCCAAAACATGAGCCAGCAAGCCACTGGCAGCCAGCCCTCCACCACTCCCCAGGAGCAGTCTGCCAGCTCCAAGGAGCCAGCCATGGCCTGGAGAAGGTGGGCACCTTCCTGGTCCACAGTGGAGATCATGGACATTATTCAGGTTTGGGGGGGAAGCCCCCAACGTCCATGATATCCACACTAGATGGAGGAACGTGGCCATCTATGGCAGGATATCTGCCAGCCTGGCCACCAAAGGCCACATTCGAACCCAGGAGCAGGTTCACATGAAAATCAAGTTGGTCCGGCGAGACCCCCAACCCTGAGTCTTGAGCTTCCCCTCTCCCTTCTTCCCCTTGCTTCCCCCTTCCAGCTCCCTCCTCCCCTCTCCCACCCTCTCTTCTCCCCTCTCCCGCATCCTTTCCCCAATCTCACCAGAGTTTCATTCCCCCCCTCCGTTTTGTTAAATAAAGAGAGTTTGTGTTCATGAAAATACATGTCTTTTATTTAACATAAGGAAGAGGGGTTAAGGAGGGGTAAGTGGAAGGATGTGAGGGAGGAATGAGGCATAAGCCCCCAGTGGAGCAGACCAGAGACACTCGTAGTGCTCCTCAGGGTGGAAGCTCTCCCGCAGGGCCTCCTGGTTACTGACAGCCCCCCGATGGACCTCCTGGATGGCAGCCTGCAGGAAGTGCAGCCAGGCTTACAGCAAGGCATCCAAGAGAAGCACCAGAGTGCCATGGGGCAGCTCTGGCTCCATGTTGCAGAGTGCTGTGGTGTCCCGAGTGAGGGCAACCAGAGCATGCAGAGACAAAATGCTTTGCTGTCCCTCATCGAGGTAGACAAGCAAGCAGGGAAACCTGAGAACTGGCTGGCCGGAGGGGTCCCTTTAAGCTCAGACCTCAGATAGCCTCAGGCAGCCGCCCCACACAGGAAGTCCTGGTCTGGTGCCCTGCTGGAACTGGTTCTGGCCGGCCTTAAATGTGATTCAGAGTCCACTCAGTGTGAACACGCTATTTCAAAATAGCAAAATGCTATTTCGAAATGCATTTTGTGTCTAGATGCGCTATTTCAAAATAAGCTATTTCGAAATAAGTATTTTGAAATAAGATATTTTGAAATAACACTGTAGTGTAGACATACCCAAAGTAATATAGAGGTTCAACAGGTGGTGCCAGGGCAAGGGAAATAGAAATCTTATCAAAGTAAATTGTCATTGTATGCAGTTAACAGGTTTAGATTTCAATTTAGCAGAAGGGAGACCTCAGGATGATAAGTTGAGATATGATGCTAAAAACATATTGATATAGCTAGGTAAGTAGATGTGTCCAGTGGAGTGCCCCATGGATTTGTGTTGGCTCTGATTGTAATGTCTTTATTGACAATCTGGAAGAAAAGGTAAAATGCAATTAACTACGCATTACTTAAGAGTTGCAGACAGCAGTGAGAAAATATTAAGACACCGAGGGTATGTCTACACTACAAAGTTAATTCGAACTAACAGCCATTAGTTTGTATGAACTGTAATAGGGGCTACACATACAAACCGCGAGTTCGAATTTAAATCAAACTAGTGGAGTGCTTAATTCGAACTAGGTAAACCTCATTCTACAAGAAGTAATGCCTAGTTCGAATTAAGGGCTGTGTAGCCACTTAATTCGAACTAGTTGGAGGCTAGCCCTTCCCAGGTTGCCCTGGTGGCTACTCTGGGCCAAACCAGGGAAACTCTTCTGCCCCCCTCCTGGCCCCGGAGCCCTTAAAGGGGCACGGTCTGGGTACAGTGCTTGTGCCAGTTGCAAGCATGCCAGCACCCAGCCAGCGGACCCTGCACTTGGCACAGCATGAGCCAGCCACCCACTGCCACCCAGCCCTCCACCTCTTCACAGGACCAGGCTGGCGGCTCCCAGAAGCCTGCACAGGGCCGCAAGAGGCGAGCTCCTGCTTGGTCTAGTGCGGAGATCGTGGATCTCATCGAGATTTGGGGGGAGGCCTCCAATGTCCACGATCTCCTCACTAGGCACAGGAATACATCCGTCTAGGGCAGGATAGCTGCCAGCCTGGCCACCAAAGGCCACATGCGAACTTAGGAGCAGGTTTTCATGAAAATCAAGATGGTCCAGTGAGACCCCCGACCCTGAGCCCTGAGTTTAGGACATAAGAATGTAAGAATGGCCGTACTGGGTCAGACCAAAGGTCCATCTAGCCCAGTAGCCTGTCTGCCGACAGCGACCAACACCAGGTACCCCGGAGGGGATGGACCGAAGACAATGACCAAGCGATTTGTCTCGTGCCATCCATCTCCAGCCTTCCACAAACAGAGGCCAGGGACACCGTTCCTACCTCCTGGCTAATAGCACTCCATGGACCCAACCTCCATGACTTTATCTCACTTCTCTTTAAACTCTGTTATAGTTCTAGCCTTCACAGCCTCCTGTGGCAAGGAATTCCACAGGTTGACTATGTGCTGGGTGAAGAAGAACTTCCACTTATTAGTTTTAAACCTGCTGCCCATTCATTTCATTTGGTGTCCTCTAGTCCTTCTATTATGGGAACTAATGAAGAACTTTTCTTCATTCACCCTCTCCATACCACTCATGATTTTATAGACCTCTATCATATCCCCCCTCAGTCTCCTCTTTTCTAAGCTGAAAAGTCCCAGTCTCTCTAGCCTCTCTTCATATGGGACCTGTTCCAAACCCCTAATCATTTTAGTTGCCCTTTTCTGAACCCTTTCCAAGGCCAAAATATCTTTTTTGAGGTGAGGAGACCACATCTGTACACAGTACTGAAGATATGGCCTACCATAGCTTTATACTTCCCCTCCTCCTTCTTACCCTGGATTCCCCCTTCCAGCTCCCTCCTCCCAGGTTTCCTCCTCCCCTCTCCTACCCTCTCTCTTCCCCTCTCCCACCTCCTTTTCCCAGTCTCCCCAAAGGTTAATCCCGGCCCCCAGTTTTGTTAAATAAAGAGAGTTTCTATTTTTGAACACACGTGTCCTTTATTTTTTACATCAGGAATGGGGGCTAGGAAGGGGTAAAAGGAAGGAGGTGAGGGAAGAATGGGGCACAAGCCACCAATGGCAAGGACTGGGGTGGCTCTGCAGGCTTCTCGGGGTGGAAGTGCTCCTGCAGGGCCTCCTGGATCCTGACAGCCCCCTGATTGACCCCTCCCAGATGGCAGCCTGCGGCAAGTGCAGCCGGACTGATGGCCGAGTGCTGTGATGTGCCAAGTGAGGGCACTCAGGGCACTCCAAGACAGGACTGCTTTGCTGTCCCTCATCATGTTAGAGAAGCAAGCGGGGAACCCTGAGAACTGTCTGTCTGGGGTGGAGGTCGGGTCCCTTTAAGCACAGCCCTCGGCTAGCCTGAGGAAGCAGCTCCACACTCTAAGTCCTAACCTGATGCCCTGCCGGCACTGGTTCTGGCCAGCTTTAACTTCAGTTCAGGGTCCACTCAATGTGGACATGCTAGTTTGAATTAGCAAAACGCTAATTCGAATTAGTTTTTAGGTCTAGATGCACTAATTCGAATTCGCTTAGTTTGAATTAACTAATTTGAATTAAGTTAGTTTGAATTAGTGCTGTAGTGTAGACATACCCCTAGAGAGGTTATAAATATAAGCAGGGAATTAAAAAAACAAAATAATTTTTTTACAGAAAAACAACAGAGTAATGCATTTTAAAGGGAAATAATCTGAAATATAAATATAAAATGGGAGGAAGATAGTGCTTGGAAAACATTAATGCTGAAAAAGACTTGGGGTTAGTGGTGAATTGCAAATTAAATAAAGCTTGCAATGTGATATGATGGTAGGAAAACAAACAAATGTGTTTTGGAGCTACATATACAGAGGGATTGCTTTCAAAGTAAAGTAGTAGAAGGCACATCACATGCAAAATTTAGAGCACTCGAGAACCTATTGTACAAAATAATCTAGAATTAATGAAAGAAAAGACAAAATCGATTAATGTGTCATAATTCAGACGTGGTGTAAATATGTGTAACTACATGGGACTTTAAGTAGCTGTATCTGCTTTTTCCAGAATTGAATTTGACTGATTATGCCTTTTTTTTATTTCTAATTAGAATGATCCTATGATATCTCCACACCTATAAATTTAGAAAGCCATTTGGCATTCATCCATTCCTAAAGCTTTAAAGGAGACTCAGACATCTGTGGGTCAATGACCAGTTTTCCACCTCCTATTATTCTTGGCTTCTTTCCCAGTTTTGGAGTTGGGTTCTTAGACACCCTTGGGAAAGTGCAAACATTTCAGGGCCCTACCTGCTTCACTGAGCTGAAAGCTCATGTTAAGAAGTGTTTGAGAATTGCTCTCCAGACTTGGGACAATTTTACAGGAAAACATGGAGAGCTTGTGAATCTTGGCTGAGATTACAGATTACTACCTATGTACATAGTTTACATTTTTCTCTTGTATGCCCTCATACATGTAGACATTTGAAACCATAATTCTCCCTAAATAGTGGCCTTTTTCTGTTTTGTTTTGAGAAGATTAAAGTCATATGATATTATTTATTTGGAGTTTCAAAAAGCTTCTTACAACATTTTCACATGACAAGCTCTTGCTTAAATCTGTAGCTACAGAGATTCAAAGAATCCCACTGGAATGGTTTAAGAATTGTTTCAGTATAGAAAACAGAGGGCTGATGGTGATGTGTTACAATGGGAATGCTACATAGGGTTTAGCCTGAGACTATGGGTTGTCAAGTGACCTTTAACCTTTTGGACTGAAAGACTGTGAATGTATTATAGCTTTATCAAATTCTTTGCTGCCTTGCACTTTCTATAGTTATTTGCACCTGGGAACAGTGAGTACAAAGTGAGTTCAAAATGCTACCCCTAGTGCAAGTAGGGAATTATGAGCGGATAACATTATACATGCATGTTGCACTCACTTTGTTCAGATGTATATGACTTCACAAAATGCAACACATTACAGAAATAAGCCAGAGGTTCTTAGTTTGGGATATTATAACTATGAGTGTGTCAACATTTAAAATATTGCATTGGTGCTATCTGGATTCAGTGTAGATACTATTGATGACAAAAAGAGGGCTTTTTCCTTCAGTGAAAGTAATCCACCTCCCCTCTACTTAGAGAGCAGGTCTACACTGGGAATTAGGTTGGTATAGCTGTCTCTCTCTGGGTATGTCTACACTACCCCGCTAGTTCGAACTAGCGGGGTAATGTATGCATACCGCACTTGCTAATGAAGCCCGGGATTTGAATTTCCCGGGCTTCATTAGCATAAGCGGGGAGCCGCCATTTTTAAATCCCCGCTGCTTCGAACCCCGTGTAGCGCGGCTACACGGGGCTCGAACTAGGTAGTTCGGACTAGGGTGCCTATTCCGAACTACCGGTACACCTCGTTTCACGAGGAGTACCGGTAGTTCGGAATAGGACCCTAGTCCGAACTACCTAGTTCGAGCCCCGTGTAGCCGCGCTACACGGGGTTCGAAGCAGCGGGGATTTAAAAATGGCGGCTCCCCGCTTATGCTAATGAAGCCCGGGAAATTCAAATCCCGGGCTTCATTAGCAAGTGCGGTATGCATACATTACCCCGCTAGTTCGAACTAGCGGGGTAGTGTAGACATACCCTCTGGGTACGTCTACACTACAGCATTAATTCGAGTTATCTTAATTCGAAATAGTTTATTCGAATTAAGCTAATTCGAAATAACGCATCTATACACAAAATCTATTTCAAAATAGCATTTTGCTATTTCAAAATAGCGCATCCACACTGAGTGGACCCTGAACCGAAGTTAAGGCTGGCCAGAACCAGTGCTGTCAGGGCATCAGGTTAGGACTTAGTGTGAGGGGCTGCTGCCTGAGGCTAACTGAGCTCCATGTGTAAAGGGATCCTACCCCCACCCCGGACAGAAAGTTCTCAGGTTTCCCCGCTTGCTTGTCTACCTTGATGGGGGACAGCAAAGCATTCCTCTCTTGAAGTGCCCTGTGTGCCCTGCGGGAGAGCGTCCACCCCGAGGAGCCCTCAGAGCCTCTCCGGTCCTCCCCACCGGGGGCTTGTGCCCCATTCCTCCCTCATGTCATTCCACTTACCCCTCCCTATCCCCCCTTCCTGATATCAAATAAAAGACACATATGTTCAAAAATAGAAAGTGGGTTTATTGAACAAAACTGGGGGAGGGGGGAGGGAATGAACCTCTGGAGAGACTGGGGAAGGCAAAACTTGGAGGAGGGAGCTGGAAGGGGGAAGCAAGGGGAAGAAGGGGGAGAGGAAACTTAATGCTCAGGGGTGGGGGGGGTCTCACCAGGCCAACTGTCTCCCAGCACTGTGGGTGAGGGGGCCTCGGCGTCCCCGGGGGGATGGGGAGAAGGGTGTGTAGGTTGAGGTGGGGTGTGTGGAGATTGAGGAAGAGGGTGTGGAGGTTGTGGAGGGTGAGGTGGGAGGGGAAGCAGGAGGAGGAACAGAAGCTGGGGGGTCAGCAGGCACTGAGGTGGCACAAGGCAGCATGCTCTGCACCAGGGCCTGCAGATGTTCACAGATGGCACGGCCCTGGGCAAGCTGCTCCCGCTGGAGCTGCAGGTCCTCCTCCAGATGGTGCAGTGCAGGGCTCGCAGGGCTCCCAGGTGCAGGTCCCGGTACCCCTGTCACGTGGCGGCAGTCCTGACGAGCCCGTGGGTGCAGGAGGCTGTCCTGGGTGGGGTGGTGCACCGTGCACATGCAGCTGGTGCGGCTGTGGGGCAAGAAGAGGAGTGGTCAGTTCTCCCTGGGGACACATTGGATGAAACCCAGCCCCCCCCCCCCTCACAAGATGAGGATGATTGTGCTCTGCACCATCAGAGCCTATGTGCTTGCACAGAGGCCATGGTCAGAATGTCTGGCTCTCCCTGGGAGTAGGAGCTGCCCCAAGACCGCACCCATTCCCCTGTGCTATGTATAGTGTGGGTGAAGTGAGGTGAGGCGAGGTGAAGGGGAGATGTCCCCTGCTTCTGTGTAGAGGGGGTGTGTGAAGGGAGGGCATCCTGCTGTGTCCCGCCCCGGGGTCAGGAGTGTGTCAGGTCTCTTCACACATGCCACGGCCCCTGTGTGTCACGCCGCTGGAGCTACCTGCCCAAGGGTGGCACGGCACGTACCCGCACATGCACAAGTTGCTGCGTGATCCGTGGTAGGCAAGGCCCACGCGCGTGGTCCCTGTTCTTTGCCCCGCCTGGGTAGGGGACGGTGATGGCACTTACCTGGTGTCTCCTCCCCGGATGACCCTGCTGATTCCAGTGCTGGAACAGCTCGGCGGTTCCTGGTGGCGTGGCACCCTCTGTGCTGGCCCCTCCACTACACCCAGGTCAGGGCCGTCTGGTCCCGGCTCGCTGCACCCCGGGGTGGCGCGGACCGTCCCGCCCCAGAGGATGTGGTCAAGGGCGTGTAAGTAGGAGCACGTGTCGGCTCCTGCTGCGGAGCTGCCCCTTGTGACTCTGGCATACGCCTGTCGCAGCTCCTTGATTTTGAGGCACACCTGCTCCTGGGTGCACCTGTGGCCCTTCCTGGCCACGGTTTCCCCCAAACCTCAATGAGGTCCATGATCTCCGCACCAGTCCAGGAGGGCACGCGCCGTCTACGGCCCCTGATTGGCCTCTGGGCGCTGGGGGACTGGGTGGGGGACAGCTCGCTGCCACTGGATGCCCGGCTCATGGTCTGGCCACTGGACAAGGGGCTGTCATTGCTGCTGTGTGCAGGCAGGCCTGTAGCTGGCACGTGCCCAGTGGCTAGACTCTATCCCTTTAAGGGCCCCTGGGCTGGGGGAAAGAAGAGGAGCTTTCCTAGTTGTGCCCAGAGTGGCCACCAGGGCAGCCTGGGGAGGGCTGGAGGCCCCCTAATTTGAAATAAGTGTCTACACAGTGCTTATTTCAAATTAGCTATTTCGAATTTGGTGTTATTCCTCATAGAATGAGGTTTAACTAATTCGAATTAAGCACCCCACTATTTTGAATTTATTTTGAAATAGCAGTTTGCCTGTATAGACACTATTAAAGTTAATTCAAACTAACAGCTGTTATTTCGAATTAGCTTTGCTGTGTAGACATACCCTTAGGGATGTCAATTTTTCACAACCCAGAGAGAAGTAGCTATAGTGAAACAGATTCCTAGGCTGTGTCTACACTGGGCCACTTATTCCGGAAAATCAGCCGCTTTTCCGGAATAAGCTGCGAGCTGTCTACAGTGGCCCTTGAATTTCTGGAAAAGCAACGATGCTCTACTGTACAAAATCAGCCGCTATTCCAGAAAAGCTATTCTGCTCCCGCTCGGGCATAAGTCCTTATTCGCGAAAATGACGATCGGGGCTCTTTTCCGGAAAAGCGCGTCTACATTGGCCACAGACGCTTTTCCGGAAAAAGGGCTTTTCCAGAAAAGCAGCCTGCCAATATAGATGCTCCTTTTCCGGAAAAACTGAAAACGGAATAGTATTCCGTTTTAAGCATTTCCGGAAATTCATGCCAGTGTAGACACAGCCCTAGTGTGTTGCCTATCAGCCCTGTGCTCTTGGGAGCCAGGGAGTGACATTCATGGAAAACCATCCTTCCCCTAAGCCTTTGCTAGAATCAGACAAAGCAATGAAAAGTCCAGGGAAGACACACCTAAACTAATTAAGGAAACACCCCAGCCTCATCTGCATTGAAGATAGAACTCATTAGCATACAGAATGGAGACCAGCTCTTCCAAGGCAGGAACTGCAGTGAACTATGGGATACCGAAAGCAGAGAAGCACTGCCTGATGGGAAATCTCTACTCCAGATGCTAACAAACTCAGGCCTGCTCACACCCAAATTAGTCATTATCAGACCAATTCTAGTAACGATCCTATTGACATCCAAAATATTGAGACTGCCTAGTTGCATTGTGAGTTAGTTCAAGGAACATCACCCATAACCAGGGGTGATCAGTCTCTATTGTCTCACCTCTTTCTCTTTGAACTATTGTCCTATCCCTATAAAAACTCCTACCTTTGCCTAAGAAAAACTGTTCTGATACCTGGATTTAAACTGCATCAGTTCCATTGAGACTTCTTCATCTCCTGTCTGATCATGCTGGGGGCTCTGTTCTGCTTGTCTCCTGCCCTCTGAACCCCCGGCTACCATCATCATCTGGGAACCCCGATCAGTGCAAGCTCTATGGAGTGGTGAGGTCTCTCGCTCTCTTTCCCTCCCATCAACTACCTCTCTAAGCATAGCCTCCTGACTCTGCCCTATGTAAACTGTTATATGGTTACCTAACATTTGTAATCAGTTCCAATTTAGATTTAATATTGTAACTGTTTTGTGTGTTTGGCTTCCTACATATATAATAAATAACTTTCATTGTTAAGCTGGTTGCTTCTTTTTTTTTCCTTCTCTTTCGCTCACTCTTCCTCAAGTTGTTTTGGCTTCCCTATTTGTTCTGCGACAAGACTTCTTGTACCTAAGCTAAAGATCCCTGTAGTGCTCAAAATCCTGTGGGGTTTGCTCATCGTGTGGTTTACCAGTGAATGATTGCGGTGTGAAGGTGGGGATAGGGAAGTGCTGAACCTGGGGGCATATGAGGATGGCAGCTTAAAGTGCTGTTTAATCCAGACCATTGAGTCCAAAGGCACATGAGGGTGCAGTGTGGCATTGTGGTTAAACCCATTGCTAAGGTGGTAAGAACCCCATCCTGAGGAACCTAGTTCCTGCAGGAGAGCTCCAGTGGGAGGGGGAATTGGCAGTAGGGAGAATTCAGCTCCATATAAGAGCACAAGTAAGCACAAGCAGCACACTGATAGAATTGTTAATCTTCCCCCAGTCCCATAAAGAGTAACCCTAATAAATGAGCATGCCCCAGAGTATTGGGCAAATCTGGTAACAAGTGTAGCGCTATATATTGTGGTAGGCATAATGTTTGCTTCAGGACTCCATGATCAAGTTACAGAAAAATAATAGCATTGGATTCAAAGCCCAGATATCTCAGAAGTTTGGCTGGAGATTAGAACTGTTGACTGCTAACAGTAGAATAATGACAGAAGAAAAACAGACACGTTTTTGGCATCTAATTTAGGTATAAAAATCAATTCTCTTTCGTCTACAAGCTGTAAAAGAATGGATGAGCACGCCCGTGGCCAAATTCTTAGGTCTCTTATGGAAACAAACAAACACACACAGAACAGATGTTTTAGAGGAGCTTTAACTGAAGCCAATGGGGGTCTCCTCTTGGATGGCTGCTTCTTTTAATGTGCTGTATATGAATCATATCCTTTGTCTGTAACCTGTAACAAAAGCTATATAATCTATTCTAGACTGAGGAACAGGATACCAAGTGGTGATATTTGCTGATGACACAAAGCATGGTGGCACGTTGAAGAAAAACCTAGTATCAGGTTTAATTAAAAGGATTTTTATTTGCTGCATAGCTTGGCTGCTGTCTGGCAAACCTAATAGTCTGGACCAGTGTTTCTCAACCTTTTTTTTTTTATAAAGTACTCCTTTAAAAAAAAATTATATGTACCCCCTTTAAAAAAAATAAAATTAGAAGTACCCTTAGTACCTACAGTTTTCAGACACACACAATTTTTTTCTACCATTGCAACACACATGTTTAATCAACTTAATCGTAGCCAGGCAGGCGATTAAATTTTTGGGTATAAAAAGTACAAAAATAATAAAGCACTGTAAAACTTACAACAAAAATTCAGTTTTCTCCAATTTTCAGTTCTGTTGAAGTATCTCCCAGACTTCTCTCAAGTACCGCTAAGGGTACTTGTATCTCTGGTTCAGAAACACTGATCTGGACAATGCAAGGTTTAAAATGTTTGTTTCAAAAAGGCTTATAAACAGTGTATCCACGATAATTACAATTGAATTATACTGGGAATATTTTGAGACAGTGCGCTCCATTCTTGAAATATCAAGAAAATATGGTGAACTAATTAAAAGCTAACAAAAGGATTTAGTATATAGTGACAGAGTAGAATGCGTGTTTTACAATGCACTTAGAAGTAAATGTCTTCACTTTTACTCTTAAAAAAGCCCCCAAATCACCAACAACCTGCTTTAGCACTTGGAAAGCACAAAGAAGGAACAGAAAGATAGAAGGGATGATGACAAGTCATAAACCTCAATGTTTAAATTAAGTGGTGAGGCTAGAAATACAGTACAGAACACCACTTGTTAGAAATGTGACAAATGGTGTTCCATTTGCTAAAGTCATTTACAACTGGCCATTAATAAAGGGTCTAGGATACAGGATGCCACTTCCTAAAGGTTTAAACATTTTATCACTTAAGTAATATAAGTTTACTCAGACTTCCAGATACTTTAAGCGTACTCGTCCAGAAGGAATTCAATTCAAATATATATGGCCTTAAATGGAAAACTTTTTATTGATAGATTTCATTGCTCTCTTTAGGATTGTAAAATCTTATCACAACAGATGAATTAAAATGAAATTAAAGGAGAAAACCTAATGCAAAGTGGATATCACAAAGCTTTACCCATTTTCTTATAAATGAAGAGAAATTCGTGAAACAACCTCCTACAAAACTTCATGAGACGGTCAGTGATCATTCATGAAAAATTGACATCTCAGGGGAAATCCAAATACTCTTCTCAGTACAAGAGCTTTGATGTGCAGGTTGTTTACCCAGCTTTTCTCCTTATATGCTTTTGCTCCATCGTGTGTAAATTGGAATTGAAGGGGAATATTTTCATCTAGATGCTTGAGGATATTGGCCACTAGTTCCTTCCTTCCCCTCATTCTGGTGCATCTAGTTTGTTTACTTCTTTTAATCTATGGACTGGTGGTGTTTAGAAATTCATAGTTGTTTCTTAAAAAGCATTCGCAATTGTGTAGGGGAAACACAGTAGCAATTTCTGGCATTTTGAGTTGAATTCTCATTTACACAAAGATTATTTTACACTGCTCTAGAAGAATAAAAGGACCTTGAAATGTGTATAAAATGTAACATATAGCCACTTTAAGGGACCTTTACACTATCTGAATGGTGTAAAATGCTTTTAAGTATAAATGAGTAGCAGGACCACTGTCTTTGGAGCCCAAACCAGCAGAGCACACATAGGCAAATCTCTCACCAGTTTCAGTGGGAGTTTTTCCTGTGGAAGGACTAGGACCTTAAAATGCTATTTTTCTATGTAAAAGAAACATAGTATTTACTGACACAATACACAAAGTAAAAGTCAAACTACAGTTAATATTCTCACATTATTATAGGGCTGTCCATAAATAATTAAGACCAATACAATTTATTATTCTAACTTGAGCTATAAAAATAGCTGTAAAAAAGGGAACAAGTAATATTACAAACCATTCTACTTAATTGACAATTTTTTTTCCAAGCTAGGATGTGTTGTGGTTAACAAATCACTGTGCTAAACCTTGAACACTTTCAAGAAGAAATATTTACTCTCTTTGCCCCTCTCCAAGTTATGATCACCTATGGAGACATGCATTAGGATTCACATTACACCAAAATGAATCACTTTTGCAACCACCCCTTTGTTCCACATTTGTGCTGGTAACCTTTGTATTATTATGATAATTATTAGCAAACACCTTTAAACAAATGGTAAAAGCAACATTACTTAGACCTTGCCTTAATTTGTTTCCTTTGCCTTCATGCACATCTGTGCACTGTTTGGTCAGGATGGCATTTGATTTGATTTTATCAGTCTCAAAGTGAACAGAAAAAGCTAATGTGTTGCCCAAACGCAGACAAAAACAGGCATGTAATTACAAGTTGTTTCAATGCATTTGTTCTCAACCAGGTAATTTGATACTCCTACTTTTCAAGAATTAAGATGTTACAGATAAATAATGCATTGCTCAGACTTTCAATTTGCTTTTCAAAAAGACATAAATCCTCCCCATGCTTTTATTTGCATCTCAGATTTAAATATAATTATAAGTTTGAACTTTTAAAGAAATGTTATTGCAGATAAAACTGTTGGATTGAAAAACTACAGAGAGGAGCCAGTCACAGACTACAGCGGCAGAAGAAACTGCTGAAGTAGCCATGGCAGGGACTGCTCCACTCAGAGGGAAGAGGGTAATATGGTGTACAGCTGGAGACCCTCCTCCCGCCCCTGTCATAGAACTGTACAGGAGAGACCCCACCACCCTCACATTTTAGGGAATTAGAGATGGTGCTGCCCCTTCTCCCTGGTCATGTAGTCTTAGGGAAGAATTGTAGAAAGGAATCAGAGGCTCTTGCTACAACCAAAATACGGACCTCTGGGCATTCAGAGAACTATCTATAGTTTTGAAGGGATTTTCTCTGCCCTGGGCTGAGTGGCTGTTTGCTCCAACCCTTCCTCCCTCCTCCAGTCTCTTCACTTGAGTTTTATTCCTCACCTTACCCTTTTCCCCCCTGTTTCATCCCCTTCCCTTTCTTTATTTTCCCTTCCATTTAGTGGTCTCTTCTAACTAAACAGTTGCTCCCAAAACAACAACAAAACGACATTTTCTGCCATCACATCGCTGTCTGTGCTGGTATGTTAACACCTCACCCTCTATTTATCCTGTCTAGCTAGACTGTAAACACTCCAGGGCAGATACAGTTCACTACTCCATGCTTGTACGGTGCCTAGCACAATGAGGCCCCATTTGTGGTAGGCCTTAGGCATAACTGTGATGGAAAGAAAGTTGGACTTGATAGAGCAGACATATGAAATGGATGTAAACAGCCAAATTAGAGTAGCCACAGGAATCTAGAAAGCCATTGTGAATACAGTGGATTGCCAGATATTTGCTAAATTACAGACAAAATAGGAGGGAATATACTGTCTACAGAATTGTCCAGGAGACTTATTAGGTCTTTTCCAGTCCTCAGACTGTGAACTCCTCAGAACTGGAACTATCTGTTCTTCAGGGTCTAGAAAGTGTCTAGAATAGCCCTGGGCAAAATACGGCCTGCAGACTGGATTTGGCCCACCAATCCCCTGGATCCAGCCCACAGACACTGTGGAGATCCCCAGACAGGCTCCCCACTTGCCTTGCCCCACCCACATGCCACAGTTGCAAGGTGTTTTCACTTTAAAAATGGAGCGCAAAGAAGAGGGGAGAGCTTTAGAAGCTGCTCTCAGCCCCAGCACAATTCTATTCTGGCCAGAAACCTGCCAATGGGAGCTTCCTGTTTCAATAACAGGCAGCCATGAAGCACAAGGAGCTCATAGTTATTCACAGAGCACATGGCTGCAGCCTATGTGGGGGGCAGGGCAGGCAGGGAGGCCAATTCAGGAACGAGCTGCTGGTTGGTAAGTCTCCTGGTCAGAGTCTGCTCCTGGCACCCCAGGCCCTCTCTTCCCCAATCCTCTGTCCCCCACTCCACATACCCAAATCCTCTACCCACCTCCTGCACCAATACCCCCTCCCAGATCTGCCACCTCAATCCCCTTCCCCAGATCACAGTCCCTTCCTACCCTAGCTCACAATCCAACCCCCACACCCCAGTCCAGTGCTCCCATTCACAACTGCCTCCTTCACCCAAACTCACTCCCTTACCCCAAGCTCCCTTCTGCACTCACCCTTCATCCCAGATCACACACGTCCTCCACTAATCATGGAAGAGTGCGGCCCTTGACCACT
The DNA here is from genome assembly GCF_052426305.1 of Pelodiscus sinensis. Classification (NCBI taxonomy): domain Eukaryota; kingdom Metazoa; phylum Chordata; order Testudines; family Trionychidae; genus Pelodiscus; species Pelodiscus sinensis. Next base: position 29,608,025 of record NC_143060.1, on the reverse strand, counting down.
TGCCAAATTCTTGGAGTGGTCCTCTGTCAAAAATTATTGCCCACCCCTGACACAGAATGTACTGAAGTTTACAGTAAATGAATAATACTTTTTATTCTTGGATTCTTTGATTCCCTATATCTCATGCATTGGTTTAAAATGGGGATTAAATCATTTGGGGGTCGCACATAAGTGAGAACCAAAAAAACTGAACCAAAACATCCTAACAACACTGAGAAAGAGAAAGACACTCCACACATTTCCCTTGCACACCTTGGAGGAGCCCAGCTTAGTAGACTTTATGTGCTCCAGTCCCATGGTGGGTGGGTGGGAACTGGAACACCAGTGCGGCCTTCCCAGTGCTGGAGGGTGTCAGATCCAGGCAAGCTGGGGGCCACATCCAGGCCTGAGGTTCCCCACCCCTGGTTCATAATAACTGTCTGCCAACTAATTTTCAGTACATATTCTGAATGAATATCCTTTGAAAAAATGATATGGCTTTCCAAAATTTCTTTGTTTCAAAAAAAATCTTTATTCAGTGCTAGCTACAGCAGCACGATGTAAAGTAATGGGCCAAATTCATTACTGGTGTGACTTCCTTAGTTCAGCCCACAATATATTTTTTAACCAGAGTTATTCATAAGCTAAAGAGAAAATAATATTTTCAAGGCAAGCATTAAAGAGAGGTAGAGTGATGAAAGGGCCAGATGAAAGGTATTCTGGATGAAAGGGCTAGGGTGACATGAAAGGGCCCTAAAAGCCCCATTTCCAATTGGGGAACAATTCTCCTTACACAGGCATTGTAGAAAACAGCTGTAAGGCTGCACTGAGAAATCTCTTATAAGCCCCTGTGTAGAGGTGGGCCCAGGGACACGCTGCTGCTCAGAAGTGCATCACAGATTCAGGACAGTGCTGTGGCTCTTAGTTTGGGGAGCCTGCTATAACTTAGGCTTACACTCACACTTGCTCGACAAAACTTCTTATTCACAGGAGTTTGACCCTCCCCTCCCCCAGACACCATGAATAACAAGGTTTTGCCATGACAAGCACACATGTGAATGCTGCTTTGTCAACAGGAGCACTCTCCTGCCAAGAAAGCAAACCCTGCTCACTGGGGTGGACGTATTTTGTTGGCAAAACTGTAAACAAACAGCAATCACACTCACCAAACTTTTAGCAACAGGGCTGTGTCAACAGAGCCCTGTCACTAAAAGCTGCGCAGTATAAGATACACTCTTAGACATACCATCAGGGCATAGATGACTTAAAACCACTTTAGGCCCTGAGCATCACATCCTATATTTCACCTAAGGAAGCACAGTAGGAAAGTCAGAGAAACAGAAGGAAGGTTTAACCAAAAGTCCAAAACACCCTTCATTCTCTGTCACTGCAACTTTGTCTTCTGCAGCCTCCTTCCCACCCATGGTAATGTATCCCATTTTTGAAAAGGGCAGCTAATAAATCCATGCCGTATTTCTTCCCTGTTATTCTGGTTATGTCATCCCTCATCTCCATCCTTCTGTGAACCTCTGCATTGTCTTTCCCCTCTTGGATCAAGTTCCAACCTCTTGTTCTTGCTTTCATGGTTCTGCATGACTCTGATTCACCCTGTGCCCTTTTCAATTCAGTCTCCTCCATTCCACTGCAGCCTGCTTCTCCAACAAATATCTTCACACCCTCTTCCCAGATGCCCCCTAATTAAACTAATTCAAGGCCACTCGCTTCTTCTCATTCAAATCTCCTCTGAACAGCCACTTCTGCTGTGATACCTCCATGTGCCTATAATGGCACAACAATAATTGTGTCATTAATACTCAGTATGATCAGGATATGGCCAATTATTGTCTGTCCTATGCCATTTGTTGATCCCTGTTTCTTTTTACCTGGCTCTGTTTATTTTGTCTTTTTGGGATAAGGCCCTTTCGCATTTATAAAACAGCCTATTCTGAACCCTATCAGACACAAATAATAAATCACTATAATCCATAAATCATAATAAAAGGAAGGTATACACTAATGCCTAAATTAATCTCTGCTGTTGACTTCCCGCTGTTGACTTCAATTAACCAGGGATGCATTTGGTCTTTTGTGCTGGCAATATATAGTAAAAGGAGATTATGCTATAGCCATGAGCTGAAATATGGATGGGAAATAGATCAGGAAATCAATTGAGGAAGATATAGACCTGTATAGACTCAAATTAGCAATAAGGCATCCAGAAAACCAACCGACCGACTCACCCAATGGCAAATGAAAAACGAGAAAGGGCCTAGAGCAGAATCTCAGTGCATTTAATTAAAGGAGGGAGAGAAGAATGCCTAGCCTCTACCCCCAAGTTATAAAAAAGGAGCTGTGAAAAATGTAAGATTAAAACTAGGGTAAAGAGTATCCTCAAGATACACTTCCTGTTGGAGAGATTCATTTATTAGTTTTATTAAAAACACATTAACATTAACTTAGTAGCATGTGTATTAAAATAGCATCTGTAGAGGTTTTTTAAAAAATATTATTCAAAGCTACATAATGTAAATATGTACAATTTTACATGGCATTATGACAAAGCCCCAGAATTTAAAATGGAGGGTATGATTATTTTAAAGAATCTCAAAGAAGTCTCCACTTTTTTAAAAAAATTTTAAGAGGCATATGTTTCCTCAGTTCTATAAATGCACACTTTATACAGGATGAGATAATTCAACATTTCCATATTGCAGATGACAGAAAATTTGGTGATATCTAACAGAAAATATAGCAGAATTTTTGTATATTTGAGAAGTTTAGGATTTTCGAGAAGACAATTTGTAGTGTGGAAAAGTATTGAAGGCAATCTTGGCAGTACAAATTTTCTGAGGTAAGATCTGATCAAGTGATTTAGAATTGTATAGTGAATTTAAAAAATTATATTAAAAAGATAATGAAGTGTGTGTGTGTGTGTGTGTGTGTGTGTGTGTGTGTGTGTGTGTGTGAGTGAGAGAGAGAGAGCGAGCAGGGCTGAAAGATGATGGCGATATTTTTCTGAACATGAAACCAAGAACATAGAATAATAAGCTTCTAAATAGCATGTTCTAAATAGATTCATGTTAGGTTAGAATGTAGGCATGCTTGTTACATCTTAAGACACAGTTGCTATACATATATACAAAGAAATATTTGGTGAACTTATAAAGAAACAAGTGGTAATGTTAGAAATGAAAACAAAGTGTTTTTTATTTTTAAGTTAAATATCTATTACATCATAAAGATATATCTAGAGAGAAGGATGGTTTTCTAGAAAGGATTTCCTGCAAGGAAAACCAAATCCAAATTAGTTTGCCAACAACAGAGATATTAGATCTAGTAGGAAGGAAATAAAAAGAAACATTATTTCAAAAGAACCATCTCAAAAATTTAACTTGCTATAAAGTAGAATAAGCAGACTTAAGAGTCAGTGCTGACACAAAGCTATTGGTTAAATCCTCAGGACAGCTCATGTTGAAATAGAGGATGAATTATCCCCAATAGGAGCTATAAACTATTTGAACATTGAACTAACTTAATAGTTGGCCTCCTATGTAAATCATGGAGGAAGGGTCTTTCTCTGTCCACCTCTCACAAACAGCCTGACATTCATCCCTGACCTTTCTTTGCCTTCTGCAGGGTGTGGAAGGTTCAGCAACCTCTGGGTTCTTCTGAGATTTTTACTTCCACTTTCTACAACCAATCAGATGATTGGCTGCAGGCCCACTGAAGGGGGAAATAAAGAGGGCAACTACCCCATGCCGGGTGATACTAAAGAGCCTGGAACTCCCAGCTGCCACTACTGCGGCAGCGGCTGCAATCCTGGGGCCTTTAAATTGCTGCTGGAATAGCACACTCCGGCAAGCACTGAGGGCTGCCTGGGGGAGGCACGGTGCTTTCCAAGCAGCACGGAGGGCTCTCTAGCCCTAGCCTCTTGCCTTCCATCCAGAGGCGTAGCAAGGGTGTTATGCGCCCGGGAGCAAAGGAAAAAATTGCGCTCCCCTCCCCCCCCCCCACCGCCATGTGGCACGGCCCTGAACCTGGTGCACGGCTGAGGGGAACTTGTACCGCATCTTCCCCCACCCCCTACAGTTTGGGGCTGGGCTCCCGCATGCACTAACCTGCCAGTGGAAATGGAGGAGGGTTGGGCTTGGAGCAGAGAGGCAGGGAGGAGGCTCTAGCTGCCGGTGGCAGGCGGAGTAGGAGCACGTGAGCTGAGGGATGACGGGGGAGCAGAATGGGATTAAATTGGCGCCTCCCTAGCATGGTGCCTAGGGGCTACTGACCCCTCTGGCCCCCTCGCTATGCCACAGCCCCCCCTCCTGCAGAGCTATCATCTTATGCATATGCAAGATCTGTTAGAGCTGTCCCATGAATCTGCAGTTAGTGTTTGCTATCTTCTGGGTGGTGTCTCAATGCTACCACATTCAGCTCCAAAGATGGGGCTTCCCAAAGCAGGCCCTTGCTGCTGACCCCCAAGGCATCCACAAGTCCAGACTCCTTTCAATGGGCCCACTTCCCAGGGCTTGTTGATCTTGGATCTGGCTTCCATCCCCTCTCCAACCTTTGCAACTGCCCAGAGGTGCTCATCTTCCACCTTATCCATTCCCACCTCATTCACCCCACAGGGACAGTCTCTGCCTCACTTGTCCTAGGGACTATTCTACCAAGACGTAATACAAAGTTTCCATGTAAAAGGACTCACTACAAAGCTAAAAACTTCAATGAGAGACTGATTAATACAGAGACGTGTCTATATCTGCTGCAGGGAGACACCTCTGCCTGCCTCCACCCCTCTCCCCCAGAGTCTACAGCCCCACTGCAAAGTGGGGGAGTGGAAAGAAAGAGGCTGAGGCCCATCAACGGGACTGAAGCAGTCACAAGCAAGCCATGCCCGGGAACCATTCTCCTGTCCATTGCTGGTGCTGTGTTGTGTTCCTGCAAAGCCCCCATCAGAACTACTGTGCCCTCCTGGCTTAGGAAAAGAATAAACAGGAGGACTGGAAATTAACCCGCCCAGTCTCACGTCCCCTAGGCAGGGAATGAGCCATCTACATTAGGCCCCAGCTGGAGTATCATGTCCAGTTCTAGGTGCCACATTTCAGGAAACGTAGAGATAATGGAGAAATTCCAGAGAAGATCAACACAAATGATGAAAGGTCTAGAGAACATGAGGTATGAGGCAAGGCTGAAGGAACCGGCCTTGTTTACCTTGGAAAAGAGAAGACTGAAAAGGGAGAGGAGAGCAGCTTTCAAGTATCTAAAAGAGTATCATAAAGAGGAGGAAGAAAAATTGTTCTCCTTGGCCTCTGAGGTTAGGATGAGAAGCAATGGGCTTAAATTGCAGCAAGGGAGGTTTAGGTTGGACATTAGGAAAAACTCTCTGCCTGTCAGGGTGGTTAAACACCAAAATAAATTGCCTAGGGAGATTGTGGAATCTCCATCACTGGAGATATTTAAGACCAGGTTAGACAGACACCTGTCAGGGATGAGCTAGGGCAACTCAACTTTGGAAGCCCCAGGGGCCATACTGATACTTACAGAACATACTGAGGGCCTCAACTTAAGTGTAGTTGCATATGCAAGCAAATATATAAAAATAGCTTCTCTCACACTGACAGGTATGAATACAAAGATTAAGGCAAGACTACACAACACGTAGGCCCCATTTAAGTCAGTTCTGCTGATACTAATAAAATGCAATATTTACCCAATTTCTACCCATGTGACAGCACTTTTCATGAGCAATGACAGTCCAAGAATTTAACTACTAAAACACATATCAACAGAAGATCATTACACTGACTACTTCTTTGTTTTGGCTCCCACTCACTGGCCACGTGTTGATCCCCTCATAAACCCAAAGTGCACCGCGGGGCGCAAACAAACTGGCTGTGAGCATTATACCAAGTTATTAATAAATATTTTATAAACCTTTACCTTTTCTCTCTGCTGCCATGTCTCCTCCCCTTGCTCCATTATCTCCTCTGATACCTGCTGCCCCCTAACTTCTCACCCTCCTCTGCTGTCCTGACTTTTTTCCTTCTCACTGCCCTCAGCCCTCCTGCAACCTACTCCCCTCCACCAGCCCTTCTCTCCCCACTGTGCCCACTCCTCCAGTAGCCCCACTCTGATCATGTGAGCTACCCTGCCTCATCCCCTCTTCTAACACCTCCCTCTACACACCTGCCCTGCCTCTCTCCTCTGGTGCTCGTCCCTCCCCTGAAGGTGTCTGCCCTTCTGCTTCACCCCAAGAATCCCCTGGCACCTGAACCTTCCCTTAGCCCTGCACCCTTCTGGTGCCTCCCCCTTCCCTCACTGCCCCTCTCTTTTTTCCCTCTTTTTACCTGATGCCCACCCCCTCACCACTCTCTGCCCCCATTTCTCTGATGCCCCTCTGTGCTCTCACACATGAATTACTCCATCTCCACCTTTCTCATGGCCACCCCTTCTTTTAAGCCTTCTCCCAGCATCTCCCCCTCTGCCCTCTAGACCCCAGTGCCCTTACTTTTCCACTCCCAGCATCACTCTTGCCCTCTCCCACTACCACCTCCCCTCCTGACCTTTTCCTCATTGTCTGCACTTGGCCCCCTGGCATTTGTCTCCTCTCCAGGCTGCCCCTTGGTGCCTTCCCCTTTCCTTTCCCTTCCCCTCCGCACAAGCCTCTTCCTCTCCCACCCCTTTCCCCTAGTTTTCCCCCTCCCTTACCTTCTGCCTTTCACTTTGTGGGGCTGGAGTCTGTGCTAGGGCCCCAACAGTCCCCGGACTCCAAACCCGGAGCTAGGCCACACAGCGCAACGCTGCGCCGAGCAGTTTTAAAGTCCCGGGCTGTGACGTCACATCACACCCTGGCATCTCCCCAGTCACCTGGAAATGCTGTGCATGGCAGCAGCAGCCAGCAAGTAGGGTGGTCCGGGGGGATGCCCATATAACTCGCCGTCCATGCCAGTTGAGCCTGCACAGCATGTGCTCGCTCTCACCCCGTCCTGGCACCCCCATAGTGTGGCGCCCGGGGGCAATTGCCCCCCCCTGCCCTCCCTTCGCTATGCCTCTGCTTCCACTTGAAGCTCTGCCCCTTCCTGGGGTCACAGAGCAGACCTCCTTCACCTTTCCCACGGGCCCAGAGAGGCTGTCAGCCCCGCTGGTTGGCTGATCATTCTACTCATTCTGATATGAAAATGGGTGTAAGTCCTCTGGAAGGTCTAGACTACACCAAAGTGCTGAAAGAGGATATGCAAATTCCGTGGCAAATTCCTCAAAAAATGAGGTTTACATTGTTTTTCCAAAAAAGGGGGAGATTGCCGAAAAAAATGCATCTCGACTACTTTCACTTTCAAAAGCTCCGTTTCGAAAGTGAGATTGGAAGAAGATATGCAAATTCCTGCATAATTTGCATATCCTCTTTCGGCACTTCAGCGTAGCCTAGACGAGCCCTAACTGTCCACTTGTGGAACTGCAGAAGGCACTTAACTACTTTGGAGAGTTTGTCTTCCTTTTTTCAGTATGTTCAGTCTCTATCTTCCAGAAATCTTTGGGTATATCTAAACTATACCCCTCTGTCGGCAGAGGGATGTAAATTAGAAACATTGAAAGTTCAAATGAAGCCAGGATTTAAATATCCTGCACTTCATTTGCATAATGGCGGCTTTTCTGACCCCCCCCCCCCCCGGCAGTTTAGATGGGGCATTTTAAACAGAAATGCCCCGTTTCGAAAGACCCTGTACTCCTCAAAAAATGATCTTTTGAAAGATCTTTCAAAACAGGGCATTTCTGTCGAAAATGCCCCATCTAAACTGCCTGTTTTTTTGAAAAGCCCCATTTCGAAAAAAAGTTCTGGTGTATACAAGTAATGAAGTGTGGGATATTTAAATCCCGGATTCATTTGCACTTTCGATGTGTCTAATTTACATCCCTCTGCCAACAGAGGAGTGTAGTTTAGACGTAGCCTTTCAGATTAAGACAATTTGTCATGTGTATAATATATGGGAGACATGGAATTAACATACATTAATTATACTCCAATTATCAGCAAAAACAATCTTTTTAACAATAGGATCCAGATCTTCAGCTGGTGAAATCAGGATAGAATATTTACATGCACTAAGAGTCTAGACCATTATTTATTCTTGCTTCTTGATATTTTATTTCTGTTTCTTTTTTTTAAATTGAATATGACAGAAAAAAGCTGCGTTGGCTGTAAACATGCCCAGCAATACCTGAGAAAAGGCACTCATACACTGTAACAAAAGCAGAAGGAAATCTATAGATTAGATAGATTTAGTAGATGCAAACCCATGTCTCTATATTTTGTGCCAAAGGAAGTATTGCATGAAATGTTATCTACTGAATGGTACTACATTGATTCGTAACCTGCTCTCTGTACTGCCATGACCTCTCAATGGTTGGTCATAACTTCAGCATATTACCTTGGGAGTCACAGGAGTTTGTACATTAGCACATTAGCTTCTGATCCCAGGGAAGAATGGAGAGAAACTTCTAAATCTGAATTCTTCAATTTTTTTCTACACAGTGAAGGATTAGCTGTTTTAACTGTACCAAAAACTCTTTCAACAAAAAGCTCAGAGCACAGTTCTACAGTCAGGAAATGTCAACAGTTACAAATAGGTAACCTGAAAAACAGCAACGTACACCTCACTCTCCCAGTGAGGTACCACCACATATGCAGGGCTGGGGTCCTGACCTTGCTCCCTAACTAGGAAACCAAATGGGAGAGTGCTCTTGGGATCCTTTTGCGTAGTCTACCTTGCTGTGTCATGGTACCCTTGAAGGGGAGGATGTAAAAGGCCTCCTCTTTTGCTATCTTTTCTCCCTGCCCCCATAGAAAGAACATAAGAACGGCCGTACTGGGTCAGACCAAAGGTCCATCTAGCCCAGTATCCTGTCTACCGACAGCGGCCAGCACCAGGTGCCCCAGAGAGGGTGGACCGAAGACAATGATCAAGCGATTTGTCTCCTGCCATCCCTCTCCAGCCTCTGACAAACAGAGGCCAAGGATACCATTTTATCCCCTGGCTAATAGCCTTTTATGGACCTAACCTCCATGAAATTATCTAGCTTCTCTTTAAACTCTATTATAGTCCTGGTCTTCACCATTGCCATTGCATGCCCTTTTCCTACTTTGTAAAGTGAACTGTCATTTATAATGCCTCAGTCCTTCCATCCATGTAGTCCTGAGCTTTGTCTGACACTGAGATTACCTTGGGGATACAGATGATTCTCATCAATGCTATAGTAGGATTATATTTATTTATATGGGCTCTTAATATATTTATTGCACCAAGATCCTTTTCCCTTTCTTACAGGATTGGTACCATAAACAGGATTTCCTAGTCTCCTAGGCTTTTAGTGCAAAGGTTTTTTCTTCAAATACACCTGTGAATGCAGCAAATGGAAAAGTCACAGTGACCAACCATAAAATTATAAATTAACCTAACAATGTTCAGGTAGTAGTCAAGTGTTACATAAAGAAAAACTAAAAATGTGCAGGAGCTTAGCCAGACACTTGAGTTGTGACAGCCCAAATAGGATAACAAGGAGCAAAAACACACAGGATGCTTCTTGTTTATTTTTAAAGTTTTTTCCCCTTAAGGTTTTATCCGTGGAATGCCACATCAAGCAGCAAGCCATAATTCCTGTATTCTGTAATGTTTACTTCTGCCCAACCTTTCTAACATTTGAAATTATTTGAACAGCAATATACTATGTATTTTGACTCCTGAGAAATAATTGGAAATAACAACAGAATTTTAAGTAGTACCCCAGCTGTCTCCTAAGTTTTATTAAGTCTCAAGAATTATTGGGGATGCACCAAACTACAAAGGAATTGTAAAGAAATGATTTCATCTGTATATGATTTTAATCAAGCTTGGCTTGCTGTTAAAAGGCTTGTTTAATGAAGGCTGTTTTTCCCTTATGAGAGTCTAGACTACGTAGTTCAATATCAGCCAACCAAGGCTTATTGCCATAACAATAGCTAGAGGGTTTACCACAAAAATATGCTTTCATTTGAGTCTGTTTCTGATCACATATTTGGAAAATGACAGCCAAATAACTTGAATGAAATCAAATAAAATAAGTGACAATCAGTGTGAAGAAAAGTCTGTTGGCAAGAATATAAATTAAATGAAGTCAAATACTATTTTTGATTTGATTTATATGATGTTTTAATCTACAGTTTTAAGTAAAATAATTACTTCATCTGGGATTTTTTCTAGTGTTACACCAAATCCAGGAATGCTTCAAGAGCAGAAATAGCAAGCAGCAAAATCAAACCCTTTGCAGGTCAGCTGTAAATCAAATAGATTTATGATAGCTTTTATATTTATCACACAGATACAGAGAGAGTATTAAATACTCTGGAAACAAGTAATGTTGTGCATTCACCAGTCCATCCTCAACTGAATCTAACTTTTGTTACTTCAGTTTCCAGCAAATATTTACACATATGCACAACTTTATTCATAGTCATTAATCTAATGGGCTCACTCACACGACTAAAGTTATAGGTGTGAAAGTTTTTGCAGAATTGGTGCTTTACAGTCAGTTTCTGCAAATTCTCTCGCAAATACTGTTTCTTTGGAGTTAAGGGACTACAGTATTTGGTATGAGTAGGAACTACTTGCTTGAATAAAGGTTTGCAGGTTGGGGCCTTCATTCTTTCTATCACCGACTGTACTTGGCTGAAGTTTATAAGACAGTCCATTTCAACACATTTTGTTTAGTTAAACTGAAGTACTTCATTTTTAAAGAAGAAGTCCTATTGCCAAAAACTATAAACAAGACTAACTTTGACTAATATAAATATTTGAAAACCAGAACTTTTTGTTACGCATTATAGAAACAATTCTGATATAGCTGATGGGAAGAAGTGCTTTTATGGAATAGATGCATCAAATGAAATACAGCAGAAGAGAATAAATTTTAAATAAACATGAGAAAGTTTGTCTTATAACCATGCAGCATGTTTGGATCAATTGTAGATATTCTCTGCTTTTAACAGTACAAATGGAAATTCTTTACATTTCCACTTCCACAGCACATTATTTAAACCTTAAGCCCTCTAATTAAAAGGAATCATTAAATTTATTTCTATTGCCTCCTTTAAGGTTTATTTGCTAATAAGCAATTGGACAAGGGATGTGTGAAATGAATAGTTGAAGAAAAACTGACAGCAAAAGAGAGGTCTGGAGGGTGAAGTTGTTTTATTAGGCACCGTTTGTCATGAATGGGTCTACCACACGTACAAAAGCAAATCCCACTACCTTAGAAGATTAATTCTGAAGGAGGCACTCTTGGGTCAAAGTATACATAAGCGTGTGCCTAATCTCAGAGAAATCAGGCTATTTTCTCACAGCAATTAAGCAGAGGTCTAGGATTTCACCCACAGTGTATTTAAACACAGGATACAATTAAACCCAAAAGTATTAATATCTTTGCTGTGCAAAATTGCCCAGGAAATAGATTTTGCCCTCTTTCAAATGGAAAGCATGACAAATTAAGGAGGATGACTTTATCTGAGACAAAATTCTCTTGAATCAAGCATATATATAAGTTTCTAACTATTAATTACTTGTATACACCAGAGCTTTTTTTCCACCTGTATATCTTACACTGAAAAAGCATAATGTTCAGTTTATGTAAATGATTGATAACTTAATTTTTCAGTTAAATTACATTTTAAACAGTTCTATAAAATTAATAAATTAAACACAAATAGTATTAATTTCCAATAATACTAAAAAAAATGTTGTGTAGCCTTGTCATCTATTAGAGCAGAGAAATGAGTAACTGTAACATCTTATTAAATGAGGGATAATTTAGAAAGATTTATTTTCTCCGTGTTGTCGAAAGATTTTAAATACATAAATAAAAAGAAAGCTTGGTTTTAAAGAACATTAATGCCCATTTGAAATCGAACTCAAAGGAGGGTGTAAAAAAATAAACTTCACAACATGTTATTTGTTACACATTGACCCCACTGGGCAAGAATATTTTAATAATCCAGGTATTTTATGAGATTAACTATTACTTTTTTGGACCTTTTTTTGTGAACTGGTGGATTTTAAGTTTATCACCTCTTCTGAATATATAGCAGATCTGTAACCCACTTCACCAATAATCCACTTAAAATATTTTTTTCGTTTATATAGATTAGAATTTTTTTATCTGGACAAATTTTTATCTACAAAACAATACCCACACACAGCTAAAACAAAAAAATCAGGGAAACCTGCCTGCTTTTAAAATATGCTAAAACTGCAACATCAAACCAAAACAATAGACATTAAATGTCATTGTACGAAAAAACTTATGTGCTTTAATAAGTTATTGAAAAGCTGATGTTAATAGCTTGAGCTTTCAGTCTGTTGAAATCCTGTATATAGTAATAGATTTTTTGAATTTTGTAAGAAATATGCAGAAGCTATTTTGTTTCGTTTTGTTTTTTTTAAATCACCAATGATTTACTTCTCACTGACACTGTTGGCCAGTTAGACTCTGTTTTAACCTTTAAAAATGCAGCATTTCCCAAAACAAGATACTTATTAAATAAATGTTCTTTTTTGAGTGCAAGTGACCTTTTAAATGATTATTTCTCAGCACTTGCAACAAAGAGAATTTCACCTATCACCTTTATGTTTTTGATGCTCTGTAGTAAGTGAATCCCTAACCTTTTCACAACATGTAACATGCTGAAGAACACAAAATTACATGTTCACTTTAATTAAATCCCTTCAGAAAAGTCTTGCTGACTTCCTTGGGGGACAAAAAAATGTTAAAAATGGAGAGAATCTTTCTCACCTCAAAAACACCATATCCCATATCTGTATTTGATAGCTGTAAATCAATCTGCAACTGTTTCATAACATTATATTTGAAAGCAGCAGATAACTGCTAACATTGCTACTTCTCAGTAAATTCCAAGAAAAAAAATCAAATATTTTAAATCCCTTTTTTACAGCACTCAGAAAGCGCCTAATTTAAAACCCATTTACCTCAACTGGACTCTTTGGAACCTGCTTTAAAACGGCAGTTACAGAGAGTATTCCAAGTTAGTTGTTCTCAAACTTTCCAGACTACTATACTCCTTTCAGGAGTCTGATTTGTCTTGCCCCCAAATTTTACCTCAGTTAAAAACTACTTGCTTACAAAATCAGACATAAAAATACAAAAAAGTATCACAAGCACATTATTGAAAAAAATTCTTATTTTTTTATTTTTACATAACAACGTAAAATAAATCAAGTGGAATATAAATACTGTATTTCATTTTAGTGTTTATACTGCTTGATAGACTGTACAACACGGGTGAGCAATAAATCAATGGCAATTTGCCCGGATTATCCCCTTGTGAGCCGCCACTGCTATATTTACCTACATCTAAGCAGGTTTGGGTGATTGCAACTCCCCTTGACCATGAATCGCTATTCCCAGCCAATGGGAGCTGTGGGAAGCAGTGTGGGGATGTGGAGGTGCAAGTAAATATAGTGACGGTGGCCTGCTAAGGGTTAATCCTGTGGGAACTGAATGTGGCCGACAGGCCAGTATTTGTCCACCCCGCTATACACATTTTAGTTTGTACTGACTTCACTAGCGCTTTTTATGTAACCTGCTGTAAAACTAGCCAATTATCTAGATTAGTTCATGTACCTCCTAGAGGAACTCTGGACCTCTAGTTGAGAGCCACTGTTCTAAATTGTGAGCTGTTTGAAAAACATTGGAAGAAAACACAAAATTACAGTGAAATTACCCTATTCTCTATACCATAGGGGAAAAAACCCCATTGTTCTGCAAGATAATGTTCACACAAGTGAATGTTTTTTTTTAAAAAAGGAAGTCACCTCAGAAAAGAATGAAATACAACGAATATCAAGGAACAACAGATCAAAATACCATTGAAGAATAAATGGATGCAACTCCCTGTCCACCAAAGCCAATAGACCTGCGCTCTCATTTCCCATTAAGTGGCAATGGTGATTTTAAACTTGATAATTTATATTACAAAGCAAGTCAAACTTAACATTTGCATTCTTTCCTTAGAGTTCTTTATTACATTAAAGGGACCCAAGTTTTTGTCAATACTATTTCTCTGATCTTGAGCTGGTATAACTTACAACACACACACAAAAGAAGCACAGGATAGATGTTATATACAGGCTTGTTACAATTCACATGCATGCTAAATCCATCAGCATTACTCAACTTTGACTTCTTCCTCTGAAATATTCAGGCACTTCAGAATACTTCTAATACTAAAATGATCATCAGGTATTATATTTTTCTATAATATTAAGTTAAGAAGAGATGTAATTATTAATGTCTAGGCAATGCTTGTTAATATCTAGGTAAGGAAAATTGGATTCTAAATGACTTAGACAACATCATGATCATTTAAATATTAAAGCTTTTTTCCTCCTGGCTTGAGTAATAATACTGTTTTAAACATGTATATTACAGAGAGAATTGGAAGGAGGCTTATTTATTTGTGTGGGAAACATGCCTTATAATTAAAAAGAATTTGGTAATGAAAAGAAACTTACAAGTTTGAGGTGAGCAGGGTTATGTTGCATTAATAAGATAGTGCTGAAATTTTGCAACAGATGCAATTCTCCAGATGCAAAATCAAAATGAGTGTCCTGTGATAAGATGGAGTCCTAGAATAAGAAAAGAAGGAACAGAAAGATGAAAGGAATATTGACCTTTTTCTGGTTTGTTCAAGATAAAGGAGATCAGTTATCTGATTGGTGTGTAATCACGAAGTTAAATAAACAGTAATAAGGGTAAACCGATTCACTGTCAAGTCTACCAGCTATCCTTGCCAGTTCATTATGTATATTGGTGGCAAATAATATAGAAGAGACAATAGTATTGAATCAAATAACTTGCAACAATTTATACTCCTATAAAACTGTTTACATTTCAGCAAATGAATATTTATAAACAAGTGGCTTTCCCTTCACAAACATTACTCAAGCAGCTCTCATTCATTATTATATCTAGAACATACAAACACTTACTCGGAGTCAGTGATAGTCTATTAAAACCTGCCGCTATATAAGGCCTAATATACTAAATATAAAACCCTAGGCAAAACCTGCTTTTTCCTCCAAATATCCCATTATTTTATGTCCCCAATTCACAGAAGTACAGATTCAATATTATATCTGTCCTTGAACCTGGCATGCCCCAATGAAACAGTTGGCATAGTTCATTTTGCACTTTATCAATACAGTGTAAACTAGCATTTGCTTTCCTCCATGGGGTTATTGAACCCAACTTGTCTGGGTGCACAGACAGCACTTTGGCCACAGATGTGACTGGTTAACTGTACAAGCAAGGAGGATAAATCCACACAACAATACTTCATTCACCAAGGAAATCTGCAGTGGATTATAGTTTCTCTATGGTTACGTCTGTTCTTAATTTACTGCTTTTATTCAGTTTTCAACCATAAATGAGCCCCTTATGAGGCATTCACTATGCAGAATTGACAACTCTTTATATCTACTCAAAAATATTTTTGGATAATAATTTATGGTTACGAAATATTTTAAGCAGTTTGGATAGTTATATTATATTTCTTCAGTATTTAATGATGCAGTATCCCCTGTAAAAATGGAATCCTGGACAATCTGGGGATTTCACATGTTTATAACCAACAGCAGTTTGGCCATACAGAAACGTAAATTTTAAACTGCTTATTTCATGGGAATGGCATTGTTTTGTTTTGTTTTTTAACTTGTATAGTGCATCTCAGGAGAAAATCCAAGACCAGAATTATGAGTAAGGGCCCTGTGGATAGGAAAATAAAAGAATCAAATATTTTGGAAGGCATATTTTGATTATGGGCTTTTTTTGTTTGTTTGTTTAAGTTCATGATAGATGTAGATGCTAAACACCATTCAATAGGGAAAATCTGAAGATTTTTAAAAGCATATAAAGGCATGGGGGAGGGTTACTGCACTATTTATGTTTTATGTATGAAACTGAAATGTAAGCATGGGTATTTTAATCTTTTTTACCATCAAAGGTTCTCTCTCAATCTGTATGCCGAATTAATGTGCTATCCGCTTCATAAGAGCCATCGAATGGAACTGATTAGCATTGAACATGAAATGGCATTCAAGGAATAACATGCCAGTAAGCAAAGCTGCTTTCGAAACCAGTGATATGTCATAAAGCTTCACATGCAAAAATATGTTTTGCCCCATGCTAATATCCCCGTACCCCCAATCAGCTTATACATATGTCTTCAGAGGGATGTCAACCACTGATGCTGTAACTGGCAACAGAACAAGGAGTCCATGTCAATGATATGGAACACTCTTATTAATTGAGACAATAACAATGAGGTTGTAAAAACGATCCAAGATGACAAAGTCCCCTTTGCATTATTTTAGATTAATTTAAAGTGTTGGCACACAAAGCTTTACAACTTTATTCTTGGCAGAATATGAGCACTTTCAGACTCATTGATACTCAGGGATTCTTCACTATTACAGAGTAAACTCCCTGTAGATGAACAAAAGAAAACATTTGAATGAGGTACTTGCAGTGTTTTCCTCATTAGCGGCTACAGTGTCTTGATCAGGGAACGAGTGCTTTGGGGAAAGCATTCTTGGCATTAAGAAGAAAGGACATTGCTTTTACAGGCAGGAACACTTTATGATTTTCTGAAACATCCTATCACAGCACCATATGTAATTCAAATAAAAACATACAACTGAAAACAAAATTAAGTATCAGGGACTTTAAAAATATGGGTACATGAATTAAAATACAGCAGAAAAATATTGAACTGATTTTACTTTGATTACTTTAAACATTACCCTATTTTGTGGATTCCAGTTCTTCCTTTGTTTGCAATTTAATTGGGACTGGTTTTGATTTCTTTTTAAAAATAGAAATCGCTTCATTATTATACAGTGTGTTTTCATTTTTGTTTAATGGATGCAGTTGATATGGTAGGTGTGGGCAGACATTTTCTACAGTTGTCTAAGATTCCACTGCAGTTACTGGATGATATACTAAAACTAAGTCTGCAATAACAGAGACTATTCTAGTAAGACCCTAAGGCCTTGGGAGTGCATAATGCCCTGCTGTGTGCATTGACTTCAGTGGCAGTTGGGTTTGAGGATGTGCAAAGACTGCACGTAGGGTGAACTGCCTTAATCTTCCTTGATCTTTGTACATAAGTCCCAATAACATAAATAGGAGTTATGGCGCAGGACTAAAAGACTGCCTTGAAAATAGAAACCAGGCCAGTCAGCGGGGGAAAGAGTGGGCAACTGCCCTGGGGCCCAGTGATACAAAAGGGCTCAAAGCTCTTGGCCACCCTAAATCAGTACTGGAGCTCTGATTAGCTCCAAGGCTGGAGTGGGGAAGGAAGAAAGTGGTGGAGTGCTCTCCTAGTGGCCCTAAGCAGTGCTAAGGGCTGCCGAGCACCAGTCCTGCTCCTTCTGCCCGAAGCCTGAATCTGCATCTGTTCCACTGCATCGTAAGCTCTCCTGAGCCCTAGGGAGCAGCACCACCTATGTCTAAGTAATTCATGAGTGAAATAATCTCGGGCAGCCATGTTTTCCCAGCACCATGCAGCTAGTCAACAGGTCCCTTTCACCAGCCTCTGAGCCATGATGTTGTCCACTCGAGCTACATTGCAGTTAGAGCTGGGGGGGGGGGAGGGAATGATATCAGCAGAGGGTGTACCTTCTCAACCTTCCAATGGAGGGCTCCTCCTCAGCTGTCTATCTGTGAGGGCGACTGGCCTGGGCTGCCCAAGACAGGCTCGTGGCTGATAACTCCAAAATGATGTCAATCGAGAAGTGGAATTCAAATGACCAATCCTTCGCAGCAAGCAGTGGAGAAAGCTCTCCCCACAACTGCCTCCAGGATCAGCAGTCTCAGTACATGGGCTATGCAGCCATAAAGGAGTAAGCAGCATTATAATGCTGAATGGGGAAGGGCTAGGATTTGGCCCTAGCAGCATAGTCTAATTTAGTGAACAATAAATCAATCAGTTGTCTGTATTTTTGTGCCATAAATATAACTAGCCACACAGTTATATACTGCTACAGATCTAAATTACACTGACAGCAACAAGGACATTGGGAGCTAAAAGACTGCTGCTCCACTGTGAATTCACCTTCCTATACTAGTACTTAAGTACTGCCGTTAAGCATGATCAGTAGCAAGACACCTGACCCAGCTGGCTAATCAAGTGTAATCTATCTGACCCATCTGGCACCTGAGCCAGCCAGTATTCTTACATAATTAATATCACAGGCTAATGTACTTGCACCAGTCCTCCACACCACACTATCTCATGTATATGAAGTGCAAGTTGGAGGATCATTTAACACTGAATTTTCTCAATACATCACAATTACAGAATCACCCTTGCTGAATAGCTTCTTTTTACTGAGCTGCTGGGAATTTTCAGTGTCTCAGTAGTTAACAAATTATATCATTTCTTATCTGAGATGGAGAGATCTAATAGTTGCACATAGGGACTACAGGATAAAGCAGGCATTAGGTCAAATCCATGTGAAGAAATACAAAAGCAGTTCATCATTAACCTGCCCCGAGTGTTATCTTGTTTAACTCTTTGCTCGATATATTTCTTTTAAGCCCACAACTTTACGGACCAGATACTGCAAACTTTATTCACATGGGCTGTGCCATTAAAGTCAATTGGAGAGGATCCCCATATTGGTATTGCAGGGTTGGTTAATGTCAACTTGCAGGCCCAAATACTGAAAAATGCACATATGCCTACATATTAATTTTGCTTGCTGAAACAGGATGGATTTTTAAGCATAAGTTAGTAATAACAACAAAGATAATGAAATAACCATTAGCCTATGTCTGCCTTCCAGGGCACTTGGATACTCTGATTTTTTAGAAGAGTCCTTCCCTAAACCAGGGAAAAACTGTTCTAATGCCACTTTACCCTACCTACAAGATCTCTGTATAGTTTTATGGTGTCCACCACACTTGCCATTAGCCACATGTGGCTAGTTCACTATAGTGGTTACTGCTTCAGAACTGGTTGGATACCACTAGTGGGTTCCTTGGATGGGATACAGATCCATAGCAAGTCTACACCACTCTCAGTAGCTGGCAAGGTCAGAGGAAAGCATGACTACACCCTGGCAATCAGGGCTGTCCCTGGGGAGGAAGGGGGAGCGATGAGGGCAAATTACCTATATTGGGCCTCCCTTAATATTTTATAGTCAGGCAAGTGGGCCCTGATTCACCTCCATCAACCTGCTGACTTTCCCATTCCCCATAATCAGAAACCAGCAGTGTTCCTCTTTCCAGTGCAATTAATTCCTGCCCCTCCCCTCCCCCCAACAGAAGAAAATCCTCCTGTCCTTCACGTCTTAGCAGTACTTGCAGGCCACAATACACAGTACATTATCTCATGTTCTTACCCCCCCCCCCCCCCAAAAATAAGAAAAACATTACTCCCTGCCCAGGAAGCATTCACATACCTAATTCACCCCTTCCCCCACAAAGAGTGATTACATTCTCACCAAAGTCAAACTGCCACCACTCATGACTCACAAATTGTAGCACCCTCCAGTAGGCATCTATTCCAAAACTCCTTTTATCTAATGGGGTGGTGATGTGATTGATTTCTCCTTAGTTATGTTAACTGATGGCAAAGTGAGTTCACCCTATCTATCACACCACCTATCTCATTGAAGACAATGAGGTCTGTCTCTTCCTGACATTTAGTTCTGCCCAGACTGCTGGGATAATGGGGAGCACTAGGCTCCTGTGGTGACCAGCAAGTGACTGATTCCAGGAGCTGGCAGAGCAGAGACTGAGCAGCCTGAATGTGGAAGGGCTGTAGGCAAGAAAAAGAAATAAATGCCCAGTCTGAGGTCCAACCCCAGCTGCCCATGCCAGGCTCCTCCCATTAGCTTGCATCACATTCCCCTGAAGTATGGGGCCCCCAAAGCATGCAGCCTGGTCCGTACTATAGCAATCCTTGGTTGCTGTAATGGCTCTTTGGCATCATATGCAGTCAGCACAAGTTAGGAGTTCCTGAGGAATATTCCAACATAATTCAGGGGATTGGACCCCTTTGAATTTAAAACCCCCTTCAGTCTTGCATCCCCAACTTGAGTCAAGTGTTTCTCAGCTGTAGGTGAGGATGTGGAAGATCTGGGTCAATGTGTGTCTGGGAAAAACTTGTTAGTATTTTGGGATGAGAGTGTGTTATGAAGAAATAAAGGATATCAGATACCAATAGTGCCTTTCATCTTCCATGTAACTTTTCCGGCCCCCCCAGATCTACATGGGCATAATCCAGGGCTTGGCAACCTTTTCAAACCAAAGAGCCAAACTACATCTAAATTCAGAACAAGTGATCAACAAAGAGCCAGGATAAGAATGCCCATTTGCATGACTAAAAATATACAACTCATTATTGATAACTGACATGATGATGAACATGACAAGTGAAACATTGCACTCACCAACTTTAATGGGACTTCTGTTGCTTCTAGGAGTGCAGTTTATGGATGTAGGAGTCCAGGGTTGAAGTGTATGAGGGGCTCAGAGCAGGGGGCTGGGATGTGCGGAAGGCAGGGCAGAGTACTGGGGGTAGAAAGTAGAGTATGTGGAGGGGCCCTGGTGGCTACTTTACCTGGCTGGGGCTGGGATACTGCACCCAGGCAGCAGTGGCTGGATGAGGGGCCAGGCCAGGATCGCCGCAGCTGGATTGTGACTTCCCCTCCTGCCTGTGTTGCAGCAGGAGGAGGGCTGCCGCCGCCAGCCCTTCCTGTGGTCAGATAGGAGCTGGGCCCTGATAGGGGCCTTGTCGGCCAGGCTGCCATGGAGTCTGCCCAAGGAGCACAGCGGCTTGGGACAGACCGTGGCAGTCTGATGGTGGCTGAGCTTGGCTGCCACAGCCCGCTACAGCATTCCCTCAGCCCTTTAAATGAGCAGGATGCCCCAGCTGGCTCTTGTTGAAGCATAGTGAAATCGACAAAAAAAGACCATCTTGATATAAGTAATTATGCTTTTTTAAAATTTTTGAATTACTTTTTTCATTTTAAATTTCAAAAGTTTTGTGTATTTTGGGAATGACAAAAGAGCCATGTTTGGTTCTGTACTGAGCCATATTTGGCTTGAGACCCATAGGTTGCCGACCCCTGCTATAGTCCCTCCACACGAGATGTGTAATCATTGATGAGCTCTCCCCTTCAAAGGTTAATTAATGCATTTACAAGAAACACCTCAGAGTCTAGGACCCACAGTTCACAAATATGCCCTTTTAGGTACTGGCTAATAAAATGCCATTGCAATAAAACAATTGCATCAAGGTGTATCAGCAATGGACCAATCGGAGCGGGCTAAATGGATTGATATATAACTCACTCCTGAATGTTACACACACGTTCACTGAGGGATAGGTGAAGCGTCAATGAACAGAGGACAGCCAACATGACCATTCTGGCTGGTGTTGCAGAAAAATCCTGATGTCCTTTTCTGGCTCCCTTATAATATTAGAATAACTGCTTAGCCCTGACTGATGCCAACACTTTTCATTCGTCTTCTAGAAAGGGGGCTCTGGAATGCTGAATGCAACTTATTTCAACTTGTTCAGATGAGGCAGGCAGGGTTGTGCAGTTCATTGATGCTTCATCTCCTCAGAGCCTGAACTCTGAAAGAAAATAGGCAATTGTGGCCAGCAGCAGTCTTCTCCACCAGTGTGAACTGCAGCACATCTCCCAAGCTCTGTGGTTGTGGAATGAATTCTTTTATGGCTTTCTGTCCCGTCCTAGTTACATAATGAGAATTTTTTCTGGGTTATTTCCTGTGAATTTTATCTGAACCTGAAATTATTTGGATGTGAAGAATGGGGGGAGGATTTCATTAGAATGTGCTACCTCATTAGATTTTTGCTACAGCTTCTTGCCAGATGCAAAATACCCACAGAAAAGGCTTGAGTAATGTTCACAAATGCACCTGAGTCCCATTTTCAAAAGCAATTTAGGAACTCCTCCGGGCCAGATTTTCAAAGAATTCTCACCATCTTATGATGTAAATAGACAGTGTGATTCACTGCACTACTTGAGTTAAGTGCCTAAGTCCCAATCAAATCAATGTTTGGCCTTTCTAAAAATATGGCCCCAATTTACTTTTGAAAATTTAGATGTTGTCATGAACAGGGGAAGTACTGACCAGCACCAGTGATTAAGGGGTTAACTCAGGTATCTATCAAACGTCTCAGCCAGAGGCCCGGGAGAGCCAATTGAGATAGAGGGTTGAAATTTGAATTGGATATAGGTTTCGTGCCTGCTTTCTTTTGTGTGAGAGAGTTAAATCAGGAGTTGAGACACACAGAATGGTTTAAACCCACATAGGACTACCATACTCCACCCCACAGAATTCAGGGCATGAGAGTGGACGAACAAAAACCCCTCTGTTCTTTTGATTTTTTTCCAAAAGAATATGATTGCAGTGTGGACATAAGTGAATTTGTTTCAGAAAAATGGCCATTTTTCCAGAAAAACTCTGTAGTGTAGACACAGCCCCATATCTCTAAAAGCCTCATTAGATGCTACTATTATAAACAATAACTCAGAATTTCTTTTTAGAAACATGCAAAAATAATTTCACAAAAATAAATGCAACATAACAACTGAAAAGTTACCTTTAACCTTTTGATACATTTAAATAAAAGTGTGTATTAGATCTGTACATTAGTAAAGTCTGTTAAGCAGAGTAAAATGTTTTATTTTCATCTGTGATTCATCAGGCAGGTTCATGACCTTTACAGAACTGCAGCAGCTCCCTCTGTTCTGAAAGTCTCATGGGGGGATGGTAAATATTATTCTGTGATTAGAAAATGGTACTAGAACTGTTACAGTGAAATACCTAATGCAGAATCTGCGGTTCAGGAATTAAAGCATTCACAGCATGAGAAACTTCACAGAGTGGGGCATACTTTATTCCTAGTAATACCCATGCAAAATCAGAGTAGCATCTAGGACTCTGGTGATGTTGTTCCACAATTACACTATCTTAAGCACCTGTCTAACTATAACTACATGAGTAATCCCATTGATTTTAGCACCTTGTGGAACTGGAATTTGGTTCCATGATCTTGTTCCCTTCAAGAGCGTGGAGAGAACATATCCAAATGAATGAAACTGAACTTTTAAAAAATGTTAACAGTGTAAGTAACTAATCATTGGAATAATGTAGCAAGGGTTGTGATGGATTCTCCATCACTGATAATTTTCAAATCAAGGCGGTATGCTGTTCTAAAGGATATCCTCGAGGTTTTATTTTGTTTTATAGGAAATCAGTCTAGATGATCATAGTGGCCTTGTCTATAAATCTGAATCTGTACAAAAATGCTACCAGCTTACAAGTTATGTGAAACACAGGAATAAATAACCATGTGCACGAGACTATATTTTAAAGCATTAAATGAAATGTGTGAAACTGAGCTTATACTAAACACTGTGGCCGTGTCCAGACTCAGGGTTTTTTTCGGGAAAAGTAGCCTTTTCCCGAAAAAACTTCCCCTGCGTCCAGACTCAAGCCGCGTTCTTTCGAAATTATTTCGAAAGAACGCGGCTTTTCTTTCGATGGCGGTAAACCTCGTTTCACGAGGAAGAACGCCTTCCTTCGAAAGTTCCTCTTTCGAAGGAAGGCGTTCTTCAATGTAAAGAGGCCGTCTTCGAAAGAGAGCATCCAGACTCGCTGGGTGCTCTCTTTCGAAAAAGCGGATTTCTTTTTCGAAAGATCCGCCTGCAGTCTAGACGCGATCTTTTGAAAGAGGCTCTTTCGAAAGAAGCCTGCAGTCTAGACATAGCCCATATCTACTGCATTTTTAATTCCTTATTCTAAGATTTCTGGCATGCATATAATTTTTTTAAATTGATCTTCAATTATGACTTGCTGGTTTTATAATTTACATAGTACCCTTCCCTTCTCTTCTCAGACTCTGTGATTCAGTGAGTTGGTCCAAGATATCAAAATGTAGGTGTAAAATTTTGTTGGTTATATGCAGAAATTAAACAGGGGCAGGAGGCTGGGAAAGCAGTGGTACACTCTTTCCATTGTCCAAATTCCACCTTCTTCTGATGCCAAGGTAGGACAACAGACTTCACAGATCTTCATACTATTATCCATCTCCTTTCATATGCTTTTGAGTTAGCAATGTTGTAGTTTAAATCATGACTTCAAGGTTTCAAAGCCAATACACCATTGAAGCGAATGGGATTTTCCCCAATTTTCAGACCTATTGGTTCAGGCTGTCTCCAGACTCAGGCAGACAGTACAGTGTTTACACTTAGCTGACTGACTGGACTAAAGGTTGTTTTTTTTTTCATTTTGAAACCAAAGTTTACATTTTTGAGCACAGGGTGGGACCCATCAGGAAATAATAATGGCTTGTTACGCTGCTGGAAGCCCGCCCAGTTGGAGTCCTGGTTGTATGTATAACTTACAACAGTCAAACATTGTGGAGATTGCTTTTTTAATGACTTATATGAAAAATACACATCTGATTAACTGAATGTGATGCTGAACCTTATTCTGCATCATGAGAATGTCCTTTACTTCATGTGCTCTTTTCACTGTGGTGAATTGCTGAGTGGGATTTAAACACTGTAATTGCAAAGGTACTACCTTTGGTGCTTAGCATTGCAACCTAATGCAACAACAGGCAAAAAACGTTGGAACAACAAAATCCGCCTTTAAGATTTTGTCTCTACTTCTAAAATGTGCTTTAAAGTAACAGTGTGGCCATGGCAGGAGTTCTGGGAAAGAGGTCTCTCAGCATTCTACATAAACCTCAAGGGGAATAGCTAACAGTGCTGGGAGCTGTCCCAACTGGCAATGGACAAGATGAAGACGGGAGAGAACTAGGCAGTAATGACTCCTGCATTGGTGCTTCAGGAAACGGGCATGATTTTTTTGCTCAAGCCCTGCCTGTCAAGAACTTTCAGTTAGATATCACCTTAATAGAATTGCCCTGAGAGTCATCTAACTTGATCCTCTCATATAATTTAAGTGGAAATCCTGTTGCATACCATCCAATGGTACGCAGAACATGGCCCACATAGTCTTCATAAAAATAGTATTTTGGCATTTTCCATTTAAAAAGGGCAAAAGTAACTTTAGAAAAGAGTTTTGTATAGGATAGTAATAGTACTAGAATACTGGTGAAAACCAGAGATTCCAAACAGAAACACCATGAGAAAAAATACTCACCGTATTTTGCCTTTTAATTTGGCAATAACTGAAACGTGCTGTTGCCAAAATAATTTTCTCTCTGAGCAAACCTTAAGAATCATATTATTCAGCTGGTTACCAGACTGTTTGAATTATCTGTCCTTCTTTAATCCAAGGGATTACTCAACAAAACCAATGTTCATTCAACAACATTTACAAAATCTGTTGTGGATTACCACTATCACCAGTTAAACCTGTTTCAAATTTATTGCTTTCATTCAGGTTAAATAATAAAAGGGTCCATTTGTACCACCACATGTATATACACGAATTCAGCTTTCATCATTCTCTACAAGTTTAATCCAGTGATTTATGTTTTTTAATGCAGTTTTGGGGAATCTGTTGAAGAACCTCAGCCACACTGATAGAAGAGTTAGACTGGATTAATGAGAGATGTTTAAAGATAGCCTATTCTGTTTGGTGAAAGAGAAAAGGGAAATATTTTAACACTGCAACCCTGCGTGGGGTTCTAATCATTTTAATGACTTTAGCAAAGGAGAACAGAAAAGGTTGGGAAAAGTTCAAAGACACTGATCTTTACTATTAGAAATACGTTAGAACAGCAAAGCAGCAAAGCTGCCTTTTTCTACTTTTTCTTTAGTCACAGCAGGAAAGAACACTCCACAGATTAGAGTGTCTGACATTTAAGCAGTGGTTACATTTTAATTTAAAAAAAAAATCTTTCTAAAATTCTCCCAGTTTTCCAACATTTAACACACATGCCATACAGAAAATTCAGCGTGAATTGCTTGGTTTATGTTTCTTAACACAAGTAAAAAAAAAAAGTATTTAAATTGAATTGAATGGCTAAGGGTTTTGTTATTGGGATTCAAAAAAAGAGTTTTTGCCTTCATTCAGGTTAGAAACAATTGAAAGTGTTTGATGATGATGATGATGATAGGTGATCATTCGTTGCTGAGTACTATCATCTTCCATGGGAGTTGTGGACCCTCAGGTGGCTGATAATGCTGATCCTTCAACCACAAGTTCTATTGCATGAAGACAGATGTTTTCAGGTACAGCAGGACACTGTTGACCATGACTAGAAGTCAATTTTCCCTTCCTCCTGAGCCTCCTATACTCAACTTGTCTGTGGGCAAATTCAAAATGCGGGGAGCCATTGTGTAGCACTTCTCTCCATTTTGAGCAGCCCTGGGTGAGTGTCTCTGAAGCATCAACATCAATGTTGCACTTCTTTACGTTATCCTTTAGTAAGCCCTTATAATGCTTCTGTTGTCCTCCCATGTTTCAATATCCTTCTTCCAGGTGAGAAAACAGGTCCTGTTTTAGGAGGTGATGGTCTGGCATCTGAACAACATGACCAGTCCAGTGAAGTTGCTGACAGATAATCATTGCCTTGATCCTGGTGGTCTTTACCTCTTCTAGAATACTGATATTAGTGATCTTCAAGATCTTGCAGAGGCAGCATTGGTGATAACTCTCAAAGACTTTCAAGTGATGTCTGTAGGTTGTCCAGGTTTCAGATCCATACAATAGTGTTGGAAGAATGATGACTTGATAGACAAGAAGTTTTGTATCTGTTCGAATGTCATGATCTTCAAAAAACCCTGTGCCATAAACAAGCAAAACTGCACTTGCACAGCTCAGACGATGTTGGATTTCTTCATCAATATCTGCCTGGGATGAAAAATAACTTCCAAGGTAGAGAAAAATGATCGACGTTCTCCAGTGCCTCTCTGTTGATTTTAATAGATAAGGCATATAATACCTCATTTGGAGAGGGCTGATGGAGCACTTTGGTCTTTTTGATGTTGAAGGTGAGACCAAGACATGTGTAAGCATCAGCAAATGCATTCAAGATAGTTTGAAGATCTCTCAGAATGGATCCTGAAGTTCCACGATAGCTGTGGTGGAATTCTTACTCTTAGGTTTCAGTCTGCTAAGCCTAAATAGCTTTCCATCAATTCTGCAGATTATTTTAACACCAGCTGGGAACTTCCCAGCAATTAGGTAAATAAATGATGGCAATAAAAACTGTGAACAGGATTGGGGCGATGATACAGCCCTGTTTGACGCCTGTTTATACTTTGAAAGATTTACTCCGGGAGACAGTGCTGCTCAGAACAGTTGTCATGAAGCAACTTGAGGATGCACTTATAAGGACATCCAGTTTTCAAAAGTACAGTCCAAAGGGCATGCCAATTCACTGAGTCAAAGGCTTTAGTTAGATCAATAAAAGCCATGTACAGTGGATACTTTTGCTCCCGTCACTTTTCTTGCAGCTGCTCTGCAATGAAGATCATATCTGCAGTTCAACAACCACTCCGTGACTCTGGTAAAATTTCTTCTGACAGGGCAGAAGATGGGTTGCAAGGACCTGTGCCAGAATTTTGCCTGCAGCAGCAAGGAGCGAGATACCACAATAGTTTCCACAGTTCTCTTTATTCCTTTTCTTAAAGAGGGTAACAATCAAGGTATCACCTCCTTTATCCAGATTTTAAGGATAAGCAGGATACATTGCCGAATTAACTCTCGTCCACTATCTTTAAAGATTTCAGCAGGGGTCCCATCTAAACCGGCTGCCTTGTTGTTCTTCATCTGCTTGATGGCATTGTATACTTCATGCAAATTGGGAGAGTCTCCCAGCTCATCTCTAGAAGATTGTTGGGGGATTTGCTAACTACTTCATTTGCAACTACGGAGTTACGATTAAGAAGATCTTCAAAATGTTCTTTCCTGTGAAAATTAATGGCTTTGTTGTCCTTCAAAAGTGTGTTTCCATACTTAGAGAAAAGGGGGATCACGCCATGACAAGCTGGCCTATAAACAGCCTTAATGGCACTAAAGAAACCACTTGTATTATGAGTGTCCACAAAACGTTAGAGTTTTTGCACTCTGTCTCAGTCTACCATTTGTTCTTGAGTTCTCTGTTTTTATGTTGGACTTCGGCCCTTGCCTTAGCATGGGTTTCTCTCTTTGTATTGCAATTTATATCATTCTGCCAAGCTCAAAATGCCATTCTCTTCACATTGATGAGTTGCTCCAATGTTCCTCAATTTCTTTCTGATGGAAACTCTGATGGAAGCTTTTCTTTTATGACTGCTTGGAAGTCTTCACGCTTAACGGGGTCCTTCAGACCTTAAACCTTCAGCTTGTACCTGATCTGCTTCTTCTGCAGCCTCCATTTGGGGGCGAGCTGAATTTTTATTGTGGATCAAATGAGATGATGATCAGTCCAGCAATCATCAGCGCTTGTCATTGCTTTTGTGAGAAATGTCACTGTAATCTCAAGCATGAACTAAGACATAGTGCTTTGAATGTGGGTGTCTCCAAGAGGTTTTGAACTTGTCCTTTTGTTGAAAAAGGGTGTTCATGATGATAAGTTCATCTTCAGCACACTTGGTCAGGAGCAGGATTCTATTTGAGTTGCTTTTGCCAACTCCTTCTTTCCTGATTGTTCCTTTCCACAGGTCTGAGTCTCCTCCAACATGTGCATTGAAATCCCCCAGAAGAATGATCTTATCTTCTTTATGGGTCTCCAATAAATGGTTTCCAACTGAGAGTAGAAATCTTCCTTTACATCCTCACTGACATCCATTGTTGGCACATAGGCACTCACAATAGTTACCTGTTGGTTTTTGGTGAGCCTCAATCAGTGTTATAAGCTACATAGATGCCAACTGGCAGCTCAAAAAGGCATCTTTTGAGCTTGTTCTTTATAGAAAAGCCTACTCCATACAAATTGAGGTTCATCTAAAGATTTTCCTTTCCAGAAGTAGTTGCATCCTCCTTCACCTGTCCTTCATCAATTCTTCGAGTTTTGGACAAGGCAGCAATATCGATGTTAAACCAATTCAGTTCACGAGCAATGATAGCTGTATGTCGCTCTGGTCAGTCACTGTCTGAGCTGTCCATCAGGGTACACACGTTCCAGCTTCCAACATTGAAAAGTTCCTTACATTTTCAATGGCTGGAGTGGTGATCCTGCTGAATGTGGCTATCCAGCCAAAAGGAAAAGAGGCAAGGCTATTATTAGGGCTCTTTATCTAGCCCCCTCCCCATGTGAGGTGAGCAGAGTGGGTCCTAAAGAGAAC
Organism: Pelodiscus sinensis; assembly: GCF_052426305.1. Taxonomy (NCBI): domain Eukaryota; kingdom Metazoa; phylum Chordata; order Testudines; family Trionychidae; genus Pelodiscus; species Pelodiscus sinensis. The sequence goes on along the minus strand of NC_143060.1, from coordinate 29,578,713 downwards.
TGCTCAGTCATGGGTGCAGCTGCCAAGATGCTCAACCTGCCTCAGTCCTTGAGCAAGATGACTGAATCACACACCCAATGCCTGTGTGTTGGTCTGTGACTAGGAACTTCTGGATTGAGCAAGTCAGTAAAACATGCATCTGCCTCTCTTCCTACAAGCAGTGGACAAATCAAAACTTTAGAAAGGAATGTTTGATTTTGCTTCATATGCAAGTCCCGATTATTTCTAATTTAGAAAAACTGTAATTTTTGTTATCTCCTGGAACTCCTTATACTATGAAAATCATCAAGCTGGAAGAAATGAAAACATAATGGCTACGTCTACACTGGCCCCTTTTCCGGAAGGGGCATGTAAATTTCACCAGTCGTCGTAGGGAAATCCGCGGGGGATTTAAATATCCCCCGCGGCATTTAAATAAAAATGTCCGCCGCTTTTTTCCGGCTTTTAAAAAAGCCGGAAAAGAGCGTCTAGACTGGCCCCGATCCTCCGGAAAAAGTGCCCTTTTCCGGAGGCTCTTATTCCTACTTCAAAGTAAGAATAAGAGCCTCCGGAAAAGGGCACTTTTTCCGGAGGATCGGGGCCAGTCTAAACGCTCTTTTCCGGCTTTTTTAAAAGCCGGAAAAAAGCGGCGGACATTTTTATTTAAATGCCGCGGGGGATATTTAAATCCCCCGCGGATTTCCCTACGACGACTGGTGAAATTTACATGCCCCTTCCGGAAAAGGGGCCAGTGTAGACGTAGCCAATGTGTTCAGTTGCTTAGAAAAAAGGCATGAAGAGTCAAGATCAAACAAGAGGACTTAACGTTAAGCAAAATCCACATTTTAGGACTAAATAAGACCTGGCTCGTATTCAGAGGGTATGAGTGCTTTGACCTACCACTGAAGTCGATGAACGTTGCGGAGTTTTAGCATTTCAGTAATCAGATAATTTTAATTCAAGTGTTTAAATATGGATTCAGATGTCTAATTGTTAGGCACCTAAGTTTGAAATTTGTTGGGTAAAAATAAATGGGATTTACGCACATAAGTGATTAAGATGTGTTTGAAAAAGGGATTAAGACTCATCCTTTGAAAATGTTTTCCTTTTAACCCTAAGCTATTTTCCATGCTATGCACACATAGAGGGTATGTCTACACTACAGAAAAAGGTCAAATTAAGATATGCAACTTCAGCTAAATTAATTGCGTAGCTAAAGCCAAAGTACCTTCCTTGACTTTTGGTGCTGTCCAGATTGCAGGAAGTCAAAGGGAGAACACTCTACCTTCAACTTCCTTTACTCCTCGTGGAAACAGGAGTACCAGCATTGACTGGAGTGCCCGTCTCAGTTCAAATTAACATGTTTTCACTAGACCCACTCATTCAAACGCTGGAAGATTGATAGCAGCAGCTTCGATCTTCTCTGTAGTGTAGACATACCCTTAGTGACTCAGACAAGTCATCTTCTTTGTAGCTTGGTTTACCAGCTATAATCTAATGAGGTTTAATCAGCATTTGTACAGAGTTTTAGAACCTCCAAAGAATGAATCATAAGTGCAAAGTATCATTTTTAATAGTATTGTTTAAAAAATTTAAAACCAAATACATGGCTTCTGCAAATTCTGAAGCACTTATAAGCAAGTTGCACCTACCAGCTCCTGCTTTCACTATGAAAAAGGAGCAATTACTGACTTTAGCTCAGGTCAGAATATTTAGCAGCCATTTAAACTACCTTGATTTGTGTGATTTTCTTTAGTGATTGCAGTGGTATTTATAAAGAAGCCCAGCAAAACTCTTGGAACTTTTCTGAATCCTTGTATAGGATGGGTGAAAATTAACTCTGGCACAGGGAGCCAGGAAATGCATAGCCATGGAGCTAAGTCACACTTGCACAATGAAAACAGAACTTAAGTGAGATGTAGAAGAGATTGGAGCCTCGTACAGGGTCCCTGCATTACCTGCTGTGCTATTATTTTCTCACATAAAAGATCTTTGGCGTTCCTTCAGTACTAAGTGGCCAAATCCTGCAGAAATTACATAGACAAAACTCCCAGTGAATTCCCAAAAGTAATGCCTGAGTAAGACCGGACTCAGCAAGAAGCATGAGATTTGGCCTGCAATATTTAAAAATAATTTGGCTTCAGCTTACTGACCAGTTTCTTTTGTCACTGTTTTTAGTTGTGGTTTTGTTTTTGTGCCACACTCCCACATCTCTTTGTCTGGATGAACCAGTATACAATGTATTTATTTAAAACTTACGGTGAAACAAAGCATTACATTTTTACTGGCATTTAATAGGAATTTGAGACAGTAGAAAACTAGGCTGGGAACTGTCTCAGAACATTTTCCTTATGTCCCAAAAGGATGGTGAAACTGGATAACAAAGAGATGACAGTAAAGTGAAATCCTGATCTTGTGCAGCTTGAAAAACTATGAAGGGTGGAAAAGATTTTTACAGTTGTAGAAATGAGGGAAGAAACCACTTCTGCAAGCTACAGAGCTGCAATGCAGCCAAGAAGATCAATGCATCTGCATGGTCATGGATCCATCCACTAGACCTATTATATCACTTCTGTGTGGGCTTCATGAATCCTGCCCCTTCTCCCCCTGCTCCATGGATTCATATTGATTCCAGGTTGATCAAGGGCTTCTCTGAACCATCTGTCCAGACAAATATATCCATTAATTCCTAAACGTTAATCTGAGCTTTAAGCTGCAGTCTTACAACTGGAGGCACTATGTAACTTTTCCACTGCTCAAAGTTACAATTCTTCCCTAGTTTCACTCTTGCTCCAAGGAGGGTAAGTTACTATTGACCTTAAAAGAGTGTTGTGTACTTCCTCCCTCACGCCTGGCCTCCACACTAATCAGCATAAAAAATAGGAGGAGGAGCAAAAACCACTTCACACTCTGCCTTCTCTTAATGACTTCCTCATGGGGAGGTGTATCTGGAGATATAAGGCTCTATTCCATAATAGAATGATACAATGCTGAGCAAAAAAAGGTTTACTGGGGGCTTTATGCAGATTTGGTCTGCCTATTGACTACTCCTGGCACGGGCAATAACACAGGCGGAGCATTTCCGGAGCAGATTTGACCTTTAAATACTATCCCATCCACCAGCTTTGTTAATCATCGTTAAAAGCAGAACTGGTTGAAAAGTTGCACCAATGTTTTGGAAAAGTTCTCGAAAGCTTGCATTATAAAATATGGATGGAATATCAAATTATCCAAAAATTGCCACAGGCTCAAGAGAAAATCTTGAGTGTCACTACTACACTGCACCAACTTGTGTCTTATGTCTCTGTGGTTCTACAGTAGAGGTGCAAACATTCCTTGCAATTCAACATGCTGTGCGGAAGGAACAGCACTTTTCAATGGCTGGCACTGGTGCACCGTGCTGCAAAGAAAGAATGCCAGAATGAACAGACAGACAGACAGAATGAAATGTAGTTGACACTGCTGTTTGTCAGTTTCTTGGGAATTTTGAATAGCTGCATGGCGTCCTTCAACACTTCAGTCTGCTGAGAAGAAATGTACATTCTGAAGATCTGAATGTAGTTTTGAAACAAACATGTCTGTAAACCTTTGATGAATCTTTCATTACAGAAATGTGCAAGTATGGCTACCAGTGGTAGCTAGGAAAGTCATGATGACAAGAACCATTTATCATCCATAATGCTGTGCATGCTGTTTACTGGGTAAGGTGTATGGCAACAGTTAGACAGTATTCTAAACAGCTGTTCACATCAATCTGCCTAACAGCTAAGGAAAAGCCTAAAGTGTTTCCGTTTCAAATAAATTTAGCATGGCAGTAGTTAGTGGCACCTGTCTTAGACTTCTCATTAGCACTGAGCCTATATTGGCCCAGTATATGCATGCTTTGGGTCAATAGGTCTCTTCATATTTAATGACAAAGCCACCTGTACTGAAATAATGCAACCCAAATTGTCATGTTGCATGGTAGAATAAAATATATCCCCGAGTGTTGCTCTCCAGACTGAAAGGATACATAATATATTGACCGCAAAAGTTGTGTTTGATTCACTCCTGATTGAGTCAGTGAGACTGCTTAAGAAAGGCAAGAGATCTTTGCATTGTAGCTCTCCAAAGCTCAGCTAGGATCTTTGTATTCTGAGGTTGTGTTAAATGAGGGCAGTTAAACATGCGGGGAAGACTACAACATAGTAACCCTGCCAGTGGCTGTGTGCCTAAAGGCTGAATCTGGCCTGTGGTCTCTCTTCTTTTTTCCATAACCAGGTGTTTTAATATAGCCAATACTATTGAAAATAATGTAAACACATCTTGGTTTTGTATGAGAGGAAATAACAGGCCTCTTTATAGCACACATTTTTTATATTGCCATAAAATTGGCACCTGGTGTAACAAAAAATGTTATCAGTGTGCACTTTATAGACTTAATGTGAATAATGCAAGAAGTATTAAATGAGAGAAGCACTAAAATTACCATTGCTGATAATTTTTCAAGAGTGCAGAATAATTTCTTGAGAAAACAAGAGACACTATTCATTATGTTATATCACATGAGCTCCAGTTTCATATTTTTTTCCCCTGGCATTAGGTTTGAAAAATGCAAGGATCCCAGCTGCTTAATAATGATGTTGTTGTATTCATGCAAATCCCTCAGAACTTATGTCAATGTTTAATTTTACAATAAATATAAAAAGGCACTTGTTGCATCTATACTCCCTTGGCTGGTAACAGACTTGGCATCCAAAACATTTCCCCCTGCATCCACCTCACTGTTCTAGAGGCGGTAGTAGTCTAAGGAAAATGTTAACATTCATATGGTGTAATGAGAGACGTTTATAGATATTGACAGTAGTGTTCATGAAATAGATTATATCAAAACACCAAATATATTACCTTCACCCTAGCTGTAAGCTTTTGTAAATTGAAGTCAAATATGTAATAGTTGAACTATGCTAGAATGATGATAAAAGGAGCAAAAAAGGACTTCAAGTGTTACAGATTTATAGATGGAACTGTTCTATCATTTCTCCTTAACAAGTTTTAAGATATTTTTTACTCTGCTTATTTACCGTATAAGTCCACACATTGGACTTATAAATGGAAAGCTAGAGATTGTATTGCTTGTGTAAGCAAAGAGCCTACACACATCCCTGGAAGTTTTGCCTCTGTGTGAGCTGCAAAATAAAGTGTCCTGAGGATTATTTAGTCCAATCACAGGAAATAAAGTCCAAATTCTACTAAGAAAAGTCTTATGGATTTTAAAGATGAAAATAGCAGGGTTGTGTAGACATTAAATAGGATTCTAGAGAAATAACTTCTAAAAACCTATAAAATGTAATACAGAATTATATGATGTGTATGGAATTTGTAAACCATTTTATAGAATTTAACAGAAAAAATTCCATAGAGAGGTTATTCTCCATTCAAGAGTTCCCAGAAAGAATGAACCTATTTGAAACAAGCTGGATATAGTTAGGAAAATGTATGATTCTTCAAATACTAGCAGAGCAAATTGCTAGGGCTTTATAATTTGAAATAGTTACAAAATTGCTCCTAATTCTGAACTTTAGAATGCTAAAGCAACATTAGCTGAGCTGTTTTCACAACCCTATGGGGAAAAAAAATGAAATGACAGAAAAAGGTCACTAATTGCCTTAGCCATATTTACTTGTATTTCCACTTCTTGCAATGGGAGCTGTAATGTAAACCTAGACATGTTTAAGGCAGAGGGAAGTATCTATGTTTTACATCAGTTTGCCTGCTGTGCCTAGTCAAATGAGAACAGTAGGGGAAGAGCATATTTAAAAACACTAGGCTTGCTGTGCACAGGAACCAAAGCGCCAAAGACTCTGGGTGAAATCCTGATTCGAATGTGGTCATTGCCTGCAAGCTTTGCCTGCTTTAGTTGGGCCAGGATTCCACCCCCAGGCTCCACAGTTTGGGACCTAGAGGAAGAATGTGAGCAGCCTAGGGCAGTGGTCCCCAACCTTTTGAGGTTGTCGGGCGCCAGGGGGCGTGTCCGTTCGCCCGCCGGGCGCCAGGGGGCGGGGACACTTGCGCGCACTGGGGCGCCCCCCCCCATAGCCGCATGCCCGGGGGCGGTGCCCCCCCATAGCCACGTGCCCGGGACCGGTGCCCCCTCCAAGCGCCGTGCGCCCGGGGCCGGCGCTCTCCCTGCAAGCGTCGCGCGCCCGGGGCCGGCGCTCCCCCAGCAAGTGTTGTGCGCCCGGGGCTGGCGCTCCCCCCCGCAAGCGCCGCGCGCCCGGGGCCGGCGCTCCCCCCCGCAAGCCTAGGGCCTAGGGAATGTCTTGTGGGCCCATGCACAATGTGAATTCACTGTGCCACGAAACTTCCAGGTAGAGAAGATTGCAGCAGGCCACTCCTGCTACTCCATCCCATAAGCTCTAGTAGCAACTATGTCCTGGTTCTGTCAGTGCCAGGAAGTAAGGTTTCTATCCCTCCCCTCTCCCAAACACACACTTTCATGCAGTTTTGGGAAGCTAAGCCTTTTCTTTCACTTGATATTTGCTCAGGAGATTAATGTTCAAGCCACAGGAACACCTTTCAGCTTCTTTAAGAAAAGTTTATAAAGCAATCAACCTTTGACAAGAACAAACAAAGCTGATACAAGTACATTCAGGGTATGTCTACACTATGGGATAAGGTCGAATTAAGATACACAACTTAAGCTACGTTAATTGTATAGCAGAAGTGGAGGTACCTTAAACTCTAGTTTTGGTGCTGTCAACACTGCAGGAAGTCGAAGGGAGAACACTCTCACTTCAACTTCCCTTGTTCCTCGTGGAAGCAGGACCACCGGCATTGACCGGAATGCCCTTCTCAGTTTGAATTAGCCTGTCTTCACTAGACTTGCTAATTTGAACCCTGGAAGATTAACAGCAACAGGTTCGATCTTCTCTGTAGTATAGACACACCCTCAAATTCCTCATCCTTACCCTATCCTGCTGGAATCCCTATGACTCTATCCTTTCTACATTTCACCTGCTACTTCTTCCCCACCATACACCTTTTCACTCTGTTAACTCAGGGTTTGTCAGCACTTCCATTTTTGTCAGTAAATCTTTTTTGGTCAGGAGTGGGAAAACAAAACAAAACAAATCAAAACAAAACAAAACAAACAAGAGGCTTTCCAGCTGCCAAAGAGCTGCTTACAAGAGAGCTCTCACAGGCTATGTCTAGACTGCAAGCCTCTTTCGAAAGAGGCTCTTTCGAAAGATACTTTCGAAAGAGCCTCTTTCGAAAGAGAGCGTCTAGACTGCACGCAGAATTTCGAAAAAGCAAGCCGCTTTTTCAAAAGAAAGCACCCAGTGAGTCTGGATGCTCTCTTTCTAAAAAGCCTGTTTGCTTTCAAGAACGCCTTCTTTCGAAAGAGCACTTTCGAAAGAAGGCGTTCTTCCTCGTGGAATTAGGTTTACCACCGTCGAAAGAAAAGCCGCATTCTTTCGATTTAATTTCAAAAGAACGCGGCTGCAGTCTAGACGCAGGTGAAGTTTTTTCGAAAAAAGGCTACTTTTTTCGAAAAAAACCCTGAGTCTGGACACAGCCACAGTGGCACAACTGTAATGCTGAAGCTTTACTGTTTTAAGGCCCACAGGACAGACATGTCCTCAAGCCTTGCTTCACACTTCCCTTTGTTTCCTTATTTCCTGCCACTTCCTACATCTAGAATGGCAACCTCCTTCCACTTTTCTCTGATGCCTTCATTCTCCTCCTTCAAGCCCTTCCTCATAATTTTCTTCCAATGTTCCACCTTCAGTCACTACTTGACAGCTGCCCATTGCCACTCCTTTACCTGCCCAGGCCAAGCGTTTTAAACAAAAAAAGCTAACATAGCCAATCCAAACAAACTTCATCAGAGAACATTTCCTGTTCTCACATGCACCCACACATATTGACAGCAATTTTGCTCACTGTGTAATCCATATAGAGTAAGCAGCCTAGGAAAGGGGCTTTGTCTTCCTTAGTCCCTGTAAAATGTATAGCACACACAATAATAATTAATACAATAATAATGACCATTGATAGCCATATGTTCTTAGATGTGGGCATGTTGCAAGTAGGTTTCAGTGGGGCTGTGCCTGAAAGGGTATGTTTATCTCTGAAACTGTACATGTGGCTGTGTCCCAGAGGAACTGGCTGGTATTAATGAAAAGCTGCACAGTTTCTCTAACCCACCAGGGATCCCCTCTCAGCAACACTACATGCACTCCCACTTTATACACCATTCTTACTTTTCTCCTCTTTCCCTCTTGTTCTCTATGCTCTTGTAAATCCTCCAGTACATACGATTGAGAATTTCTCATCATACAAACATTCATCAATAACTATCTTGTCTATGTTATGTCTGCAGCTACAAAAATATTTCAAGTAAATTATAGAGATGTTTGTGTTTTGTGGTTCATCAGTAATTTAAGTAAGATGCCTTTTGCTCTATAACACTAAAACATTGATTTAAGAGTCACTACTTTGGTAACCTTTTCACATGCTCATATAAAATCAGATATGGGTCTAGATTAAAATACCTGATCTTCACAGATACCTTTAAGATACTATCAAAATCCTGGCAGGTCATCTAGTAACTCAATCTACTTGGAACAATTTGCACCAGGAACCTAATACTGGCAAGAAACCTAATTGAAATGAATGTGTGACAGTGAAACGTGGCAACCTTTAACTTAGCCTCCCAACACTAGCTATTTATCCACCTATTTTCATTTTTTTTAAAGTATGTCTCATGATAAATAGGAAGCAGAGAAATCTATCAAGATAATCAAAGAAGCAGGCACAATTTTTAATATATAAAACTTTAGATGGCATTGAGAATTTCAGGATCCCTGCCTGTTTTCTATTACAAGCCACTTTTTGAGAGTGCTGAACACTGTGGATTTATTTCCCTAATTATAGTTACAGAGGTGCCTTTATCAAAGAAACATGCCAATCCATCTATTCTAGACAGCCACACCATTGTAATTTGCACTTGAACAAACCAAACCAAGCTGCAAAAGCACAGTGAGTTATGTATTAGGCCATCCCATTCTGGATGTACACAGTGCTCTACCGCCACACTCCATGATCCCTGCTCGAGCTGGGGATTGTGGCACCTGTTTCAATTCCCAGCAAAGCTCCCTGAAGCAGGTGCATAATGTCTATGGCTTATAAGGTCTGTTTGCACCTGTGCATCTTAACTAATGACTCTTTTCTGTTTGCTCTTGTTTTGATAGCAGGCATGTGGGAGATGCTGCTGAAACAGCAGACAGGCAGCTGTGAGAAGCTTCAGTGAAGTACATCAGGGGCATGTGCCTGTGTTTGTGCCTGCTAAGACAACCACTGATTTTGTCCTTCATCTTTCACAAACTACTCCCAAGGGGATTAAAAAAAGTTCACACATTTTAGAAATTCTTATTAAGCTCTTACATTCCATTTTACCATCGTGTCCTTCTGTGTTGCTCTGGAAATTGGGGTATCAAGGAAGCTGGCGGAATCAAGAGCCTTTTGGTCCTGCTCTGAGTAGGCATGTATAGGGGGCACGGGCATTGCCTCAGGTACTCTTTGGCCTTCATGTACTTTCCAGTAAGGGGTTTGATAGGGAACAGAAGTGGATGCTAATGGAAAGTGTAGAGCAACATTAAGGGATAACACTTGGGGGCAGCAAAGGTGCTGAGGCATTAATACAATGCTCCCCATTAATAAAAAAAATAAGAGCTTTGCACACACAATAAAAGCAGCAAGGCTGTTTCACTAGATTCCCCCTGCTCACCCCTATGTTCTGTCAGCTGCTTGTGAATAGGAGGTCCAGGAGTTGGCCATACTAGCATGCAATTTGTGTAGTCCATACAGCTTATTGCATTAGCAATTTCAAACAATATGTTTTACATATTTAGCCTTTGTTTCTATCCATAACTCTTGATCCTGGTTTCTGTATGTGTACTCATAGCTAATCACCTTATACTATGAATCAATAATATTCATCGTATAGGTCAGGCATGTCCAAAGTCCGTCCCGTGGGCCAATTGCGGCCCGTGTTCCGGTTTAATATGGCCCCACAGGTAATTTGGCAATATCTATCTTTTATGGCCCCCAACGAATCCATATGTATTGAGATGAATACATTATAAAATCTCAGTTAGTCAGTTGGTCTAAATCAGTTATAAATATATTTGGACACAACATGTATACTTGGTGTTATGTTCCTGTTCATATTTTTTGAACTTAAAAGTTGACAGACAACCTTTATTACCAATAATATGTAATGTACTTTACAATGTTCCTGACATATATTTCAGCTTCCTGGATTTTTTTTTCATCTGGCCTTCAGATAGGAAAGGCAGAGTGATTTAACACCTGTTTAGATTTGTCATCCATGTGACGAAATGAAAAGTATGCCGTTTGCAATAAACTTTGCATAAAATAGTTAATTTGCATTTAATTTTAACGGTTCAAAGAATGTCAGGCAAAATGGTCAGCCCTCACGCATGTTCACTTCATCAAATCTGGCCCTCTTTGAAAAAAGTTTGGACACCCCTGGTATAGGTAGTTCATAAACTGTTTAATGGAACTGAATGTTATTTGCGCTGTGTGATTTGCCTTAGTATTATTTTTGTTCTTTTTGGAAGAGTGAAAAGTTTAAAACAAACCAATAAACATTAGCTGATGAATACTGAATAACAAATACTTTTGTTCATGCACAAATACCCATTTGCCCATGAACACATGCCATTTTATATAAAGGACAATCATTCCCAAAATGTGTGTGAAAATCCCCTTCCATGAATGCTGTCCAATAGCAACCAAGAGAAAACTAATGCGCTTGAACAGGTTACCCACTAAAAGTACTGTTTGTAGCCACTGTTCTGCCTTCTATCAACTCCTGTGTGATGCAAGCATGTATAAGATACCAGGGCAAAATAATTCGTACTAGGATTTATCTGAATGGATTCACATTGCAGTCATTCCCCAAAAATATTGATCTGCTTAGAATCTTAAAGAGTCTACTGAACATTACACAATAAGCAATAAGCAGCTTTAGCACTACTCGTTCATAACTTTCACATCATCTGTAAAAATACATGTCTGTAAATGCAGCTTTTGTATCCTATATCCTTTCCTGGCTTTAAAAGAGTTCGTGCAATATCAACTGGATACTGAACTTTAAAGCAGAGTCCATTGTAATAACAGTAAAGTTTAATGATGCATAGCTGTGAGAGACTGACAAATTCCCAGCCAAAGTATTGATTCCTAGAGAATTTATGAAGTACATGCTCTATTCTGTGTCATTATGGTCCATTTTTGGCTGAAAGACTCATGTAAAATAGATTTTTAAATGAGTGGTAATAGCCAGACATAAAGAAGGTATTGATGTGTGTCACGAAGGGTGAAATAGCATGCCAGGTAAAGGCATATAACAAATTGAAAACAACAATGCTACAAATGTAAATTTGTTTTTAGGTTTAATCAACCCTTTGTTTCAATAGGTATGAATTTTGTCATATCAAATGCTAAATAATAATAAAAACCCATAGATTTTTAAAATGTAATTATTTACAGTTCGATTTTATGCTTCACTTTGGAATATGTATCTATAAAATGTGTATCTCACTTACAGACATGTTAATCAATATGAATTGTGTACTACATTACAACAAAACTACATCTGAGATTATTAGAAAAAATCAAATGCACATAGATCTGCTTACTTGAGCAATATATGAAAATTAATAGCTTGAACCTCTACAGAACTGGTGGATAGAAGACAGGGCACTCTACCTTTTTAAAGTGAGAGCTAGTAATGCGTCTGATATGCCCTGATGAGGTAAAACCAAATTATGGAACAGACAAGACTTGAAAGCAGGCTTAAAAAAAAAAGGAGGGTGAAGAGACTCTCACACAAAGATGGAGAAAAGAAGAAGAGAATAATTGATTGGGTTGCTAAGGTTTTACAGAAAAGTAACACTGCATTTTAATTGCATTCCAGCAACCTCTTTTTGAGCTAGAAAAAGAGGTCACCCAGGTCTGACAGTGTTAGGGACCTACATAGTCCAGACGTAAATGTATCTCCCACGCACTCACAAACGCCATGAGAATCAGCTAAATCCTTCTCCGAGCAGCTGCTTTTCAACAATTCAAGAGTTTATCAGCCTAATAAAAAAAGTAGCTTGGCAGGAAAAAAAAGGCTGACAAGCTCAATAGGCTCTTCTGTGGCCTAGTGGGGCTGAAGAACTCTTCAAGGTCTTAAGCAGCACTGAACACAAGGCTCTGAACTGGCACCACAAACAAGCCGCAAGACCCGGAGAGAGGTCATTCTTTATGTAAATGTTTTTCCCAGGCAAAATGCAGGAAAATTAAAAGAAAACGGGTTGAAGCCAGGATGCAAGGTTACAACAGGAGTACTTTTAAGCTCAGGGAATCAGGAAAGATATTCCTGTCTGTAATGCAATATCATAGCAAACGTATTCACCGCTCTGCCTCAGTTCAAGTCCATCCATGTTTTTGTTTTTATTGGATTCACTAGGGTTGGTAAGAGCAACCGTCAGTTCTCAAAGGTAAAGTGTATAAGGTATAAGTCTCCAGCTCGGGTTTTTACAGCAATTTTGAGAAATCTGTTTGGCAAAGTGTAAATAAGCCAGTTAGTGATTTCACAGGCTTATTTCTTTTCTGTCTGTTTATTTTTAAATTTAATTTACTCAGGCCATTTCACCTTCATTCCAATCTTTTTGGCTATTACCATTTTTATATAGACCTTTAACATTACTGCAACATAGCTTTCATGTGTTACTGTGCATACACATAGTATACCCAAGAATACATAATTACTGTATCTGACTTCAACAATTCGGCTTTACTAAAACAGAACTGTCGCTTTTATCAACATTAACAGCTGAAAAGGGGGAAATAAGTCAACTTAATGGCATATTAGATTTAGTAAATAAGCTATTCCTCCCATTATTAGTTCACTTGATGACAAGTGTTCAGGGACCACCTTTGATCATTGACAAGGCCTCACAAAATTGTATAAACTATCATAAATACCTATAATTAGCAGCATCAAGTTATTTCTGACCTACAGCAAAGGAATGACTTCACATACTTTAGAATTTTCAGGTTGTTTACTTAGTGATCCATGCTGCTCATTTGGTGCTTTTAGACTATACACTGTTTCTAAACTGCCTGAATGCAGCTGCATGTACAAAAAGGACATTTATAATGTGTCCTTGGCTGCAGGAGCAGGGACTAAGATATGGCTTGCAGGATCTGTGTGATGGAAGCAAAAAGCCAACAGAAGTGAATGTTTGACCCTAAGAAGAGACAGAGCTTCTTAGGCACAGCACGCACGGGCAGAGGCAACTGGGAAGGGTGGACCTGGGGAGCCACCTCACACACCCTCCAGCCCTGGGAAGGGCAAGAACAATCCCCTTCAATCCAGGCCCTGTCCCTCCCCTTCTCCCTCCCTCCCTGTCCTCTTTCCTAGTCCTGCTTTTGTCCCCACCCTGCCTCTTCCCCCAATGGAGGTGGCCCAGAGGACTAGCAGACCCAGCACCAACAACAGGGGTCTGCCACACACTTACAGACAGCAGCTTGCCAGGAAAGCAAAGCAACTAGGATTGCCATGCTCTGCTTCCACTGTAGCTGTTGGTGAGAATGGGGAGAGTGAGGGTGGACCCCTGAGCAGCTGCCACGCTTCCTCTCCCTTCAGAGGTCCCTGCTGGCTGGCCCCTCCTGTCCATGGCATTGGGGTCATGTGATCCCTCAAGCCCCCCCCCCACACACACACACTGTCTCTGCTCACTGGAATGGGTGACTTGGGGATTTCTTTGCAAGAAATCAACAAGTTTAGATCCAGAATATACCTGACTCATCACCAATTTCTCATCCTAATGGAAATCCTGAATTCTGGTTAACCATTGGCGACAAATGGGGTATGTCTACACTACAAAGTTAATTCGAACTAACAGATGTTAGTTCGAATTAACTTTAATAGGTGCTACACATACAAACCGCTAGTTCGAACTTAATTCAAACTAGCAGAGTGCTTAATTTGAACTAGGTAAACCTCATTCTACGAGGACTAATGCCTAGTTCGAATTAAGTAGTTCAAATTAAGGGCAGTGTAGCCACTTAATTCGAACTAGTGGGAGGCTAGCCCTTCCCAGCTTGCCCTGGAGGCCACTCTGGCCAACACCAGGGAAACTCTTCTGCCCCCCTCCCGGCCCCGGAGCCCTTAAGGGGCCACGGTCTGGCTACGGTGCCCGTGCCAGTTGCAAGCCTGCCAGCACCCAGCCAGCAGTCCCTGCACCTGGCACAGGATGAGCCAGCCACCCGCTGCCGCCCAGCCCTCCCTCTTGTCCCGGGACCAGGCTGGCGGCTCCCAGGAGCCTGCCTGGGGCCGTAAGAGGCAGGCGCCCATCTGGTCAAGAGCGGAGATCGTGGACCTCATCGAGGTTTGGGGGGAAGCCTCCAATGTCCACAATCTCTGCACAAGGCACAGGAACGTGGCCATCTACAGCCACATGGCTGACAGCCTGGCCACCAGAGGCCACATGCAGACCCAGGAGCAGGTCTGCTGCAAAATTAAGGACCTGTGGCAGGCCAACTCCCGGGCCTGCCAGCCAGGGGCCGACCCGGAGGCCTGCCCCCACTTTAAGACCCTGAACCGCATCCTGCGGGCTCACACCGTCCATGCCCCCCAGGTGGTGATCAACACCGGGGCAGAGTGCTCCGTCCCTGACACTGAGGAGGAGGAGCAGGAGGACGCTGAGAGCCAGGAGCTTTCAGGGAGCCTGCCCAGGACCCAGGACCCCTGAGAAACCCCACAGAGCACATCGCCTGTGTCGTCCGAGGCTGGTGAGGGCTCCATATGTGAGTGCCATCATGCTCCCCTTATGTGTATGGGAGGGTGGGGGGAGAGGGAGCCCAGGGACGGTGCGCCTGGGCCTTGCCCACCATGGAGCAGCAGCTGGGTGTCATGCAGGGGCCCTGGCCTTGCAGGGGGGGGCTGGGTTTCACACACCTTGTCCCCAGGGAGAACTGACCACTGCTCTTTTTTCACCACAGCCGCAGCACCTGGGACTGGAGGGCGCACCACCCCGCCTGCAACAGCCACCTGCACCCGGGCCAGCAGGCACACCAGGAACCAGGAGGAGTACCAGCGGCGGCACCTGCGGTTCCTGGAGCACCAGCTCTGCACCCAGGATCACTGGGTCCGGGAGGACCTGCGGCTGTGGCAGCGGAGTGTGGAGGCGCTGGAGGAGCAGGGCCGTGCCCTCAGAGGCCACCTCCAGACCCTGGTGGACAGGTTCCTGCTTCCTCCTGCACCGACCCCTGCGGCCGTCCCAGATCTCACTCCTCCTCCCACCCCTCCTCCCCCTCCCGCTTTCTCTGCACCCCCTGTCCCTCCTGCCCCACCCTCCACACCCGCTCCCCCCGACGCCCCCGCACCCGCAGTACTGCGAGATGGGAGAGCCAGCAGGACCCCAAGCCTGAGCTTTCCCTCCCTTCCTCCCCCTTCTAGCTCCCTCCTCCCAGGTTTCCCCTTTCCCACCCTCACTCCTCCCTCCCCCCACCCCAGTTATGTAAAATAAAAATGAGATTTTTGTTGGCAAAACAGGTGTCTTTATTTGACATTAGGAAGGGAGGTTAGGGAGGGGAAGAGGAGGAGGGTGGAAGAAGGCCCCAGTGGGGCATGCAGGGAGAGTTCAGTCCTCCTCCTCCACCTGGAAGCTGTCCCGGCTCCCCGCTGGGCTTCCGGACAGCGGCGGTGCAGGGCTGAGCTTAGTGGCCAGCCATGCGCTCAGCCTCAGCCATCCAGGCTGGCAGGAAAGCCTCCCCCGTCCTCTCACACAAATTGTGCAGCACACAACATACTGCCACCATGGGAGGAATATTGTGCTCGGCGAAGTTGAGGTGGGTGAGGAGGCAGCTAAATCGTGCTTTCAATTGTTCGAAGGCCCCCTCCACCACGATGCGGGCCCTGGTGAGCCTGGCATTGAAGGCCTGGCGGGAGGGGTTGAGGTGCCCCGTGTACGGCTTCATGAGCCAGGGCTGTAGGGGGTAGGCCGCATCCCCCACCAGGCACACGGGCATGTCCACATCCCCGACCCTGATGTGGCGGTTAGGGAAGAAGGTCCTGGCCTGCAGCCTCTGGCACACGGAGGAGTTCTGGTACACCCGTGCGTCGTGTGCCCTGCCGGACCAGCCCACATTAATGTCCGTGAACTGGCCCCGGTGGTCACACACGGCCTGCAGGAGGACGGAGAAGTACCCCTTTTGGTTGACGTACTGGGAGCCCTGGTGCTCCGGGGCATGGATGGGGATGTGTGTCCTGTCGATGGCCCCCCCACAGTTGGGGAAGCCGAGAGCGCCGAACCCCCGGATGACGGTGTCTGGGTCGGCGAGGAGGACCACCCAGCGGAGCAGCACCCGGTTGATGGTCTTGACCACCTGCAGAGAGACACAGCAAACCACGAATCACTGGGGCGCCCGGGTGCATGGGATTGTTAGTACCCTGGCACTGCCCCACCCCCCACTCCTGGAAGCAACCCCACCAGACAGCGTGTAGTACGGCCGGGAAAGACCGAACCCTCCGATGCGGGGCACTTTCGCTTCCTCCCCCCCCCATTTTCCCTGGGGCGGCCCATCCCCTCCTTGCAGCCTCCCTCCCCCACGGCCCAGTGGTCGGTGGGTGCCGTACCTGTATGAGCACTGCTCTGACGGTGGATCTTCCCACGCCGAACTGGTTCCCGACGGATCGGTAGCTGTCCGGCGTGGAGAGCTTCAAGAGGGCGATGGCCACACGCTTCTGGAGGGGGATGGCGGGCATCGTGCGAGTGTCCTGTCGCCACAGAGCAGGGAGGAAGGTGTTCCTCTTCATCCTGAAGTTCTGGATCCACTGTCTGTCTCCCCAGCGCTCCAGGACGATGCGGTCCCACCAGTCTCTGCTGGTGTCCAGACGCCAGATGCGGCGGGGCACGCTGGCGTCCGGGCACTGCTGCGGATCCTTCATGGCCCCCAAGGAGGCCAGGCGGAGCGGTAGGGGGCTGACGTGCACCAGGTGGTGCGAGGCAGTCTCCAGCCATTGCTGGCAGGCTTGCAGCAGCAAGTCCAAAAACTGCACCAGAAAGCCCAGGGTGAGCTCTGGCTCCATGTTGCCAACTGCGGCAGCGTCCCCAAAGGGAAGCACCGACACAGACAGGCACAGAGAAAGACGCTTTGCTGTCCCTCAGCGAGGTAGGCAAGCAAGCGGAAAAGCTGAGAACCGGCTGTCCAGGGGGGTCCCTTTAAGCACGAGCCTCAGATAGCCTCAGACAGCAGCCACACAAAGCAACTACTGACCTGATTCCCTGCCAGAACTGATTTCAGCTGCCCTTAAGTGCACCCCAGCGTCCAATCAGTATAGACGCGCTAGTTCGAATTAGCAAAATGCTAATTCGAACTAGTTTTTAAGTCTAGATGCGCTAATTCGAATTAGCTTAGTTCGAATTAAATAATTCGAACTAAGTTAGTTTGAATTAGCGCTGTAGTGTAGACATACCCACGGGGAATAACTTTTAACAAATTATAATCACTAGAAATCTTTCTATAATTAATTCACCAACAAGTTAGTAGGAATAACTCAAAATTAACCATGTTCTCTGTGGACAGAGAAAAAGATGGCACCTCAGTGGTTTCCTTTGTAAACTTTGTCTACATGCTCACTAAATTCATTGGAGACTATATTTGGCTCTTAGGCCAGTATGTATCCAAAAAAGTATGCCATTGAACAGCATACTTTCCTCTTTGTATCCCTTTGATATAGTCATGCCAATTTTCTTCCACAATTTGATCTGAGGAAGTGGGTCTGGCCCACAAAAGCTCATCACCTAATAAACCATCTTGTTAGTCTTTAAAGTGCTACATAGTCCTGCATTTTGATTGACCAGCAAGTGGGAGCGAAACAGGATGATCAGCTATCCCATTTTTAACAGGCCAGTCCCATATTCAAACCCTTCTGTAGCTGCCCTGACTTTTTAAAAATGGGCAACGGTCCTGTATTTTCTGTCTCTCCCCCCCATGACTGCACCCTTCATTAATGGCAGATCCCTGCTTGCCAACTGCCTGCCCACTAGAAGTGACTGGGCGTGCATGCACAAGGCTGGTGGTGAAGCAAAGATGCAGGGCGTGGGGTCAGCCATTGTGGAGGCGGGCCTCAGTGTGTCCATCAGCACAGTCCCTGCTGCATGCGGGCTCTGAGCAGGGCCGGACGGAGGCATGGGCGAGCTGGGCAGCTGCCCAGGGTGCCAACCGATGTGGGGCACCTGATAGCAGCTGTAAGGGGCGCACGGTGTCCTTTACAGCTGCCCTCAGGTGCAGCGCCGGCCTGCCTGCATCCCTGCTGCACCGGCCAGCAGTGCCCTTTCCCCCACTGCCACGGGGCCCTACATAGCCCGGTGCACACGCCAGCAGTGACAGCCAGGCCAGACTGGGCCGTGCTTGCGCCGTGCGCCCCGGAGGCAGCGCCACACGCCCGTGCCTGGGGCTCCAGAATACCTCGGGCCGGCTTTGGCTCTGAGCCTGCAGGGCTCCACAGCCTGTCCTGGTTCCAGCTGGCACTGACTGCATACTGCAGCTGGTTAGTGCAGGCAGATTCTATGTCACCTCTGCTGCCAACTCATCAACCATTTATGTGCTCCTCCCTCACCATCCTCTCCCTCCTTTGTCCCCTCAGCCCTCCTGCACCTCCAGCAGGGCACATCCTGCTCCCTGCACTGTGCAGCCTCTCCTCAGAGTGCTGAGCTCAACAACAGCCTGGCTGGCAGGCTTCTTCCTGGGGCCAGTGCCCCAGAAAAGCCCAACACCATCTGGCCTGGGTCACTGACGAGCTGAGCCCTATATGTGCAAAAGCCCTGCACTGCACTGGTAAGCCTCTCTGCCCCTCAGCTAAGCTGTGGAGTTGTGGGGAGGTGCAAATGTGCAGGCTCCACAGCAGCTTCCAGGAGAGGGGCTTAGCACCCTCTTTGCTTGCATTCCACCTTGGGTCCTACCTCCTGGGAGCACAAAGCTACTCTCTCTTCTAGGCACCTCCATGCTGATGCCCTTCTCAGGCCAGGTTCACTGAAGTCCCTGCAGTCAGGTTTCTCTGAGGCCCTGGTGCATAATGCAGCCTTAAGGTGTAGCCCTTTCCTGCCCCCATAGGTGGTGGGTGAAGGTAGGGCTGGGGGAGGCAAGTTCCCAGTCCCGCCCCTTTTGCACGGTCCTCATCCCCATGGGAGCCAATTCATCCCACTCTAGCATCAGTGAGGGCGGGTGGTACGCGACCCCAGCCTCCCTGGCTCCAGAGCATCGAGAGGGCGGGTGCTCAGGGGCAGCAGCACTCCGTCTCCAGAATGCCTCCAGTAGGCGTTCAGGGGTGAGAATGGACGGGGTCAGGCTGGCTTCCCACCTTGAAATAAAGTGGAAAGGCAG